>NC_134241.1:23849101-24474101 GCF_965152275.1 Natator depressus
GCTGTAAAACAGGAGAAAGAAGAACCTTACAAGGTTTCATGCTATCATTAGATAACAGCCAGTATTCATTTGCAACATGGCACTCACACGCAAAAGTTATTTGGGTTAGTAGGTACCTGAAAGACACTGGACACAACAGCAACAACATATCTAAAGTGATTGCTTGCCCATCTTCATTAACTCTCGTTTGGTGAATGAAAAAGAAGCACTTGCAGAGGTTGGGATATGGTAGGAATGGTAGTGGCCAGTTTTCCTTTCTTTTTAAATTGTGCCAAGTTACTTAGAGTTTTGCTAGTCTACATATAGCCTGTATTCAATTAAGTTAAATCCTTGCTCCTTCTGCCAAGATGGGAACTACAGAAATAAAAAATAAATAAATAGGAGAAATGGTAATTGACATGTTAGGTAAAAGCAATGCAGATAATGACACTTTAAAAGTTAGGACCTTCTAAAGATGTCAGATTGAGAGATCTGAAGATTGAAATCTCTGTACACACGCACTAGATTCAGCACCAGAAGCCCTAGTGTAGGTTCCTAATTGTTCCACAAGTGTGTGGGTTTTACTCTGAAAATTGATTGTAAAATGTGCATTGTGAGGGTGAGTGTTTATTAACTCTCAGTGACTTACAATCCAATGTACTTCCTTTCCAAGTACACAGATATTTATTTCTAATTGCTAACTCTGCCTGGTTGGCCTCAAATCTGAAAGTCATGCTAGATTCTTTCTGCCTTGTGTATTATCAGCAATACAGATGCTGTAATCCAAATTCTGCCCTCATCTATTGTGCAAACCCAATTTTACTTTCAATTACATTTTTGAAATGCAAAACCCAATGAACAACTGGCACAGAGATAATCAAGGAAAGGATTTAGTTTTACAAATGGAACTTAGTTAACAATTCTTTTAATGATGCATGAGCCAGAATAGACTCTACATAATTTTCCTGTTGCTTTATTGGCTTTACACCAGTTGTAGAAGTAAAAAGGAGGAAATGTGGCTCTAAATACACACAGAGTGAAAGAAGGATCTGTTTCAATAGTAATTTTTCAGCGTAGAACCATACTTTAATAAGACCCACCTCTAGGGGTAAGAGAGTAGTTCACCTACATTCCCTTTCCCTCCATAGCCTTTTTTTTCGGAGACTACCAAATACGGTAACACTGAGTAACAACTATATTGGTGGTTTTTGGCATTTAGACTCCTGTTCACTGGTAACTGAATGGGACAATCAAATGATTCCACCTGGGCCAACAAACTGCTGGAAAATAATAATTTCTTGCCTCTGATGTGGGATAAAGCAAACCATTAGCCAATATGTTAAAGTCTCTGTAACCTAGTGCCACTCAGTTGAGCCATCTAGTTCTTTCCTATTATATAGAAATGTCGAGTCAAATTTTCTACCCATGTTGTTGGGCAACTATGCACTTCATTTGTGCATTTGCAAATGGTTAATTAGGCACATTTGCACACAATTACCAACATATGCAATAATTACACTTGCAAATTAAGGAAACAATTGCAGTGTTTGCAAATCCTTGAAACATTTCCTGTTACCACTACTACATTTCTAAGTTTCATTTTTATATCTCCAGACGAGATACTAAAATGAAAATAATCATTTATTGCATGGTAATGAAAGGTCACCATACACTTTTCAGAATCTCTATTGTAGATACCAAATGTCAAATTATTAAATTTACCCGCATTTTACGGAACTTCAGTCATGGTTCTGAACTTCTTCTCAGACTTAGTGTCCATAAGCATTCTTAAGAGATTAGGATAACCTTGAGGTAAAACAAAGCAGAAGTAATTTATCGCAAGCAATACAACCACAGAGGGGATTATGTTGATAAAGGAATAGCTCTGGAACATGACAAATGCAAAACAAGTCAGGCAGTAATGTACTTCATGTTTAAGAACTGTGTATAAAATAGGTGTGCTTTGGGAAAAATCATTTCACATACAGTATGGCAGTGTTTGATATATTTCATAAACAGCAACATGCTGCTCTCCAGAAGCAGTGTTGCTTATCAACCTCTGTCCCCCCATCACCCTTTTTAAAGAATTATTAAGAAGGACAATCAAAATCTATTCAAATAAACTATTTTATATATCTAAAACAGTATGTGTATGAAATTAATTTAAAGTCAATCAGTTCAAAATACATTTAAGAGTAAGTTATTGCAACCATATTTAAAGCAAGAGAAAACGTTCTCTGGACAATACTTCAGATGGAGGAAAGGTAATTATGACAACAATAAAAGTAACTGAAGGTTAATAGCTGAAAAATATTCAGAAAGCAATAACAATATTTCATCCAGTTGAAGTAAATTCTGACCAAATAATAGAAGATGAACGAGAACAGGATACATGTTTGTGCCCTAATCTGTAGCAGAAGCTTACGAAATTCTACTCCTTTGCTGTAGCCTATGTCTGGAATCAGTTTGGATTCTTATAGCTTTTTGTTTCACTTTTCTGGAATTTGGCATGGCAATGCACAGATGAGGTGCTAGACTTATCCAAAGTAGAGTTAACTAGGCAGGACTTCACTCAAAACAACCCAATTCTTGCTCATTTTATCATCCCTTTGAATTCCTCCTCAAGGTCCAGAAGAATTTTCAAGCAAGTTCCATTCTTTTTACCTCCATGCACTGTAGACAGCTTTGTTTCCAATGTTTTTAGTCTAGATACCCTCTGTCTTGTCAATTATTTTCATATATGACAAAGCAGTGTCAGCTCAAAAGACTAGGAACTATCAGTCATTGCTGGTTTGTTAAAGAATTCCTTCCTTGTGCATTCCTACTCAAATCTAGCAAACCTTAGCAGTTATCTTCCTCTCAGGGGCTTGTTTCAGAAAATATTTGTCTGTGCAGAACATTGATATGATACAGTTCAACTTGGATTTGTCTTTTGCAGAACTACACCCCCTAATTCTTCACAGAGTTAACTAACTGTGGAGGAAGAGATAAATTAAAAGGTAGATAATGAGGAAAGATACATTTTTCAAATGATATTTGAAAAGTGATGTAAAGTAGACACATACAATAAAGTCCTTTAATTTGTTTTACAGATATAGGTACTCCGTTTACTAAGAAAAAATGGCAGAAAAGCAAAATCATTCTCTTTACATTATTAAAAGGCTTTTCTATGGCACTCATCATTGTAGTATCTGAGTACCTCACTAACCTCAGTTAATTGAAACTCAAAACAGCATCCTGGTGAGGTAAGAAATTAATAATTATAACAGTTTTGCAGATGGACAAATGAGGCACAATGGCACAGATCCAGAAAGGTATTTAGGGTCCTGACTTTCATTAAATTCAATGGAAGTCAGAAGCCCAAATACCTTTGTGGGTCTGGGCCAAGGAGATTATGTTCAGCAATGCTAAGCCCCACAGCTGCAAAATACTTCATTTGGAGCTGTGGTTAGTCAGCTCCTCTGCAAATAGGACCCTAAGGCTCTACAGAAACTCTGTGTAAAAGCCAAAAACAGAAACCAGGTCCCCAGACTCCAAGTCTTTTTGGCTTTCCAAGCCTTTTTGGCTTTTACACTACTAGCTAAAGAGAAAAATCTTCATTTGCAGCCATAGAACTTTATAAAGTTCACCTCACACACTGGTGCACAACTTCTCAGTCTCCCTACAGTTCTACATAAATTATTATTGTTTAACTTTTAGCTAGTTTTGTCTTCTTTTTCCCTAGTTTGTTTTTTTATGAGCCCTGCACCTTACAATTGAAAATGCTAACATCTAATAATTCATCCATTTAAAGTCCCTTTTGGTGCCTAAGTGAAAGTTAGGGAGGGATCTGGCACTTTCTTTAAATAAGCAGAGAGTAATGCAATACCCCAACCAACATTCTTGATCACAGAAAACAGATTATATGGTCTGATATCTGTGTTGGGGAGCTTGTATTGAGAAAATTGCAGTTACTTCATAGACAGTCACTGGGTCAGGAGGATCTAGCTCATTATTCAAAATTGCTTTAGAATACCTTGAGCATGAAAGGTGGAATTACAATGCCAAATTCTACTCTCGGCTGTATTTCAGATTCTTGATTAAAACAGTGCATGGGCCAGTAGGGTTCCCATTATTATCTCACCTATATACTTTATCCTTCTATTTCTTTCTAAATGAATTTTACAGCTAAGAACACTTCTAAATGTTTTTTGTTATTATTATAATGTTAGATTGTAAAGTTAACATTGTATAACATTCCATTCAACCCTCCGTTGTGGACAGTAGCTACTTGCAAAAATGTCTGGGCTGAATGAGCTGTGTCATAATCTTATTTTGTATCATCATAACTGTATGCTCATTGAGGTAACCTATATGAGCAATAGACAGTAGAGCCTGCTGATATTGTAAAAACTTGTTTATAGCAACCAAAAGTCCTAGATGCTTCAATTGCATTGCAGTGTAAACTAACATTTCAGTTACAGTCAGCCTCCATTTAGAGTGAAATTGTTCTGTGAAATGAACGTCTTCTCTGTGAGAGAGTTCCACGGTACCATTTTTGTTTTGTTTACAAACAGTATGCATCTCTAATTGTGCTAGTAGGGACAGAATGCATTATCTTATAGTTAGAGGGCAGGTCTGGGTGTCAGGATTTCTAATCTAGCATCTATGACTGAGGCTATGTCTACACTACCGCGGTAAGTCGACCTACACTACGCAACTCCAGCTACGTGAATAACATAGCTGAAGTCGATGTACCTTAGGTCGAGTTACTGTGGGGTCTACACAGTGGCGGGTCGAAGGGAGAAATCTCCTTTCGACTTACCTTACTCTTCTCATCGGGGGTCGAGTACAGGGGTCGATTGGAGAGCGATCTGCAGTCGATTTGGCGGGTCTTTACTAGACCCGCTAAATCAACCCCTGGTGGATCCAGAACGTCGATCCCTGCTGTAGTGTAGACCTGCCCTGACTCATGTGATCTTGAGCAAGTCACTTAACTTCACTGTACCTCCGTATATTCAACTGCAGCTAACAATCATTTTAGTAGCTCTTATACATAATGAAGGGTATACATTATAGCATTCAGAGATCTTCAGATGAAAAGCATGCTACAAGTCCAAAATATGAATTATTATTGATATTAAATCATGAGAACATTTGACCTAGGATTGCAGCAGGTCTTACAGGCCATTCACTGATCCCGGGTAGGATCCTGCAACCCTACTGCCCTCCCCTAGGATGTGCGCTAGTAAACTGGCTGTAAGGCCTGCAGCAGGTTTCCCTCACCCCAATTACAGTCCAGCATGGTTTTCAAGGATGGTTTACCTGAGATTTGGTAATGAGGTGCAACTGAAGCAAATTATGTACAGAGCCTTAAAAAGTGCCTGTGCTTCTCTCTTGTGAGGGAAAGACAAGACTTTACTGAGTAGAAGCCCAAAGTTGGAGTTCTGGGGACATAAGGGCCTGTTTATGCTTTATTGTTTGTTTGTTTGTTTTCATTGTTTTGTGTAGGTCACAAATTGTTGAACAACATGAAGGGAATGTGGCCAGAGGCTGCATTAGTTTGTGTCTGTTTGGTTGAAAAAAATCTATGTAAATACACTGGAAGCCCCGGTGGTATTTTTCTTTTTTGCCCACTTTGGGTGTCCTGTAAACTCTGGGTGGGGTTTTCAAACTTGGTCAGCATTGGCCTGACATTTCCATGGACTGAAATTCCAGATATGCTGGAGGGTAGGGATAGGATCGAAAGTGACCTAGACAAATTGGAGGATTGGGCCAAAAGAAATCTGATGAGGTTCATCAAGGACAAGTGCAGAGTCCTGTAGTTAGGATGGAAGAATCCCATGCACTGCTACTGGGTACCGACTGGCTAAGCGGCAGTTCTGAAAAGGATCTGGGGATTACAGTGGACAAGAAGCTGGATATGAGTCAACAGTGTGCCCTTGTTGCCAAGAAGGCTAACGGCCTATTGGACTGCATTAGTAGGAGCATTGCCAGAAGATCGAGGGAAGTGATTATTCCCCTCTATTTGGCACTGGTGAAGCCACATCTGGAATATTGTGTCCAGTTTTGGGCCCCCCACTACAGAAAGGATGTGGACAAATTGGAGAGAGTCCAGCAGAGGGCAATGAAAATGATTAGGGAGATGGGGCACATGACTTATGAGGAGAAGCTGAGAGAACTGGGCTTATTGAGTCTGCGGAAAAGAAGAGTGAGGGGGGATTTGATAGCAGCCTTCAACTACCTGAAGGGGGGTTCCAAAGAGGCTGTTCTCAGTGGTGGCAGATGACAAGGAGCAATGGTCTCAAGTTGCAGTGGGGGAGGTCTAGGTTGGATATTAGGAAAAACTTTTTCACTAGGAGGGTGGTGAAGCACTGGAATGGGTTGCCTTGGGAGGTGGTGGAATCTCCATCCTTAGAGGTTTTTAAGGCCCGGCTTGACAAAGCCCTGGCTGAGATGATTTAGTTGGGGTTGGTCCTGCTTTGAGCAGGGGGTTGGACTAGATGACCTCCTGAGGTCTCTTCCAACCCTAATCTTCTATGATTCTAAGTGTAGACATAGCCTTAGTTCTTACTGTTAAAATAAATAATGCTTTGTTTTTAAAAAGACCGTTGTGTCACTGTATTCACCACTTGTCACAGGCTCCCAAAGAAAAGAACCACAAATGCCAAAACTCAATCAGACCTGCTGGATAAGCATGGTTGATGCTCAGGGTCCTGTAGTACAGTCTAAGATTTCCACACCAGGATAGGTAAAGTCACAAGGCCCGACTCCTGAGGGGGTGCCCTCAGAGAGATCAGAGCGGTGACAGAGATGCAGCTGGTCCTGGACCTGTCACACCCACATTTCCACAAATGGTATTTCATTTAATAATAATTTAAGTTATCCAGAAAAACCATTGCTTCCAGCCATAAATAAGAAATGAAATCAATCAGTTAGAAATAGAATTTTGATTTTAAAAATTCAAAATGGCTGTTTTGTTACTCTTGTTCTCTACTAGGATAAAATAAAAAGCCTGAAGTCATGGATTTCACTGATAATAATAAAGCAACTGCTGTCTTATTTTACCAGTCATTTGGGCCTTCCTCTTTTATAGCTCTTGAAATGTCTGCACAGAATAAAACTGAATGAAGAGTTTATTTTGTTTTCTCACAATGCTCTCTTCATTCTGAATATAGCATCTCAGCTGGTACAGATGGGCATAGCTTGCTCATAGTCAATGGAGTTGCACAACTATTCAACCTCTGAGGGTATCATCTTCTTTATTTTTCCTTACCTCCAAAGATAGTTTACTGACCGCAAATATACATCTTCCTATGCCTTTGTCTAAAGATTTTATTGTTGCTTCATTCTCTTAGTGACTTCCCCAGGCTAATTGGAGTATTTTATTGCTGGCAGTATATACAGTAAGTTTGATGATTTTTGAAAAAAAAGCAAGGTTAAATCTATGTTGAGTATTTAGTAGGGTACCAGTCAAAATAATGTCTTCATGCCAAAAACAGATCACAAAAAGCAGAACGTTGTTTGAAATAGACTCTGTTCTTGCTATCCTACGGTCTGGATTTTTTAAAATTTCCTGATAGCATTGAGTCTTTCAAAGCTTCTTCAATAAGGACTCAGTCCCGAAAGGTGCTGAGTACATACAACTCCTGTTGAATTCAGTGGGATCACCTCTTAGGATCAGACCCAAAGATTCTATCTAGAGTTATGTTTAGGAAATGAGTTAGTGAACACATATTAATTAACATGCTTTGAAACACCACCTATTACACATTTAGACAAAGACAGTACTTTTTAAAAATATGTTAAGTTTTCATGGTCAAGCAACATGATAAGGAACACATATTGGCTAATATGTTTGTAAACACACTTCATTTTTCCAATCTAGACAAGACCTATGCCTTAATTCTTCTCTTCACTTTATAGCTTTAGATTTGAACAACATGTATCATTTGTCTCAATCTGACACAGTCTGTAACAAATTTTAATTCTTTTCTATGCATTTCAGTTATTTTTTTATTTCATAATTGTATTAAATGAGACCATGGTCTTCTACATATTCATCCTGAGTCTATCTTTGTGGGAACCTTCCCAATAATTTCTGAAGGCTCTTTTAGAAATTTCAGCAAAGGCAACCATGTCATCAGGAAATCATAGATCATTCAGGAAATTCTTGTCAATGAACTTTTCTTCCCATGCAAGGTTTTTGAAGATTTTCAGACAAGAGGTGAAACATTGGTTGAGATTTTGTCTCCTTATCTAACAGTCACTTCAGCCTGCTATCTTCACTCGACTTGTCAAGTTTTAAAAGTTGCTACACTGTTCATGTAAATTCAGCTGAATTCAATTTAGTTTTATCTTGTCTTTTTCATACAAAGGATTTAAAAAAGGCTTTACAGTGAATGATGAGAAATAAGAATGGATTACTTTACTAAATTGGGTACAGTTGCTCTCATACAAACACAGAAACAAAATGATTTCTGGAGATTGGCTGGAGTAGCAATTTAAAAATAAGTAATAATGTAAATAATCATACCGGTACACTTGCACAGAGGGGAAACAAGCTATAGAAATGTGGGGTATATTTTCCAGAATTGCATGATAAATTGTGGGTGCACTTATGCATTTGTCCAATTTCCCAACCCAAAAAGGTATTTTCACAAACCTTGATTTGTTCTTGCATATTGGTATGTGCAATTTGTGCTACTCAAGCACAGGGTCTGTGTATACACACAAGTACTTGTGCAAGCATTTGGAAGACAAGTGAAGGTATAGGGCAAAATCCTACCCTTAGTTCACCCCTGCTAACCCAGTGCAGTAAGTAAGAGAATTTGGAAACAGCACTTTCAGTCAAGAAGAAAGGGATGGATTCAGTTGCTATCTGAGAGGAAGTGAGAGAATTCCACAGATGGGGACCCCAAATTTACAGAGTAAAAGAGAGAGGCTACAATTGGTCTTGGGAAGAAATATGCAATGGGGCAAGGCTCTGGAAAGTGAAGGAGCAACTTTGATTTGGGAATAGATGGGAAAATTAATGAAGAATTATAAAGAAATGCGGTGTTTTGGAATGGCCATTATAGAAATAAACTGTAATCAGCAAGACAGGCTGTGGGAAAAGACAAGAATAGCTTGTAGAGGTCCCCATTCTCTAGAATTTAATTCACTCCCCACAGGTGATTCAAGTTTGAGAAATTACCTCTGAATCTTTCCAGGGACTATTAAAGCCCTGAAGTAGTTTTATGAGCTTTTTGCTTAACACTGATAATAGATTGATTGTTCTATAGTAGTTGAAGTCCTTAATAATTCCTTTCTTATAATGTAGTATCAAGAGGTTGGTAGAAAGGTATGAGCCAAAACTGACCAAGAGTGCCATGACTTGACCATTTATTTTTCAGGATACAACTCTTTGTAAAGAAGAGTCTGAATCAAAGTCCTCGCCCTTAATTCCCCCCAAATTTTGGTATGTTTGGGTTCAAATATGAATATTAACTTTATTACTTGGGCCCATTTATAACTATTTGTAAGTCTTCATATATTTTCTGGTACTTAGTTGGAATTCTAAGCAGGTTTCTTCCCCACTTCATAACTTCAGTTCATTTAAAAAGAATCCAGGAAGAAATGTAGAGGACAGATGAGAAGAGGTACACATGGGAATTTCCAGCTTGTGACTGCTCCCATTACCTTTATCTATTTAATCAAATGTATTTATTTTATGTATGGCTAAGGTGCCTATCACCTTGTTATTTTATCTAAACTTTGGTTGAAAGTGTTTGGGCCTTTAATTTGGAGTAAGGAAAGAAGTTCTATGTCTTATTTCTGGCAACTTTTATATCTTCATTACACTAAGGGCAGCAAATTGAAAAGATAGGTATGAAATATAATACAGACAGATTTAAGACTCAGCATAAGGAATGAAATATAGGCAAGCATTCTAGAAGACTCTCTGAAAAGAAGGCAGAGTTAACAAATGTGCCTTTTGAGGAGAAGGTGTCATCCACATTCCTAATGGTAATACTAAGAGCAGGGGTTAGCAGGATAACTTGACAGGAAACTTTATCATCACAAAATGAGTGAAGCGAAACTGAGCTTAAAGTTAAAGCTTATCATTTAAACTTCAGGACTAAAATCACTCTGAGAGGAAGTTACAGGCTGAGGCAGTTGCTGTTGCCAGAAGGTGTTCGTATTATTTCTTGGATCCTAGAGATAAAAGCTCTATTCATAAATAATTATTTGAACAATTTTGGAGCATGAACTTTGCGTGGATTAATTTGTTACACAGAAAACACATGGAACGAGCCAGCTGCTACCAATAAAAAAACCTGAGTTTGCACTATGTGAAGGCAGGGTTCTCCTTCCACGCACTTAGACACAGAGGGGCATTTTTCTGTTACATATTCTAGAGTGCATGTAAAAGAACCAATCTAAGGCAACAGAAGTATGCAAAGCGAAGGCATCATCCCTACCTCAAGCTCGACCTTGAATCTGTAAATGACTTTTAATTGTACATCAATACTGTGTTTGTTGTGACTAAAATGTAAACGTTTCTATTAACAACAATACGGGAACAATAATGTGGACTGAAACAACATTGTTAAAGGAAATATGTGCTGAACTGTCTTCTAAAGGCCAAATTATACCTGGAATAAGCATAGTTCCCTTTGGCTTCAAAGAACATGGATCAACAAACAGTTTTTGTTAAAATCAGAGCCTAACATAGCACTCAGCCTTTCTCTGAACCACACCTAATTTAAGGTTAGCAAACATTCATATAAAGAGTCTTTTTTTTTGTCCTGAGAACCAGACTTCAACCTGTCCTTGAACAGGAACATTTTCCTCTTGAAGACTTCCAAGATCCCAAGTTTTTTCCTCATTCTCCATAATACCTCCCACCTCCCTTGGCTTTCCTACAAATGATAAGCCTAGAGTTCTTCCTCTGTAACCACAAAGATGAGTATCTGCTCCCCAACACAGTCACTCTCAATTTCTCACATCACTGTCCAATGTTACAGTACTGCCAACCATAACTGAAAACTTATTATTTAATTTAGTATCATTCAGCTTGTTAGGCCCAGAATTTAACAATCTGGTATGTTTTTTCTTATATCTTTTTATAAATTCCACACAATTATTTTTTTTTTAAAAAAACTACCTTTAATAAAGTTTTTTTTTATATTAGTCAGCTGCCCACTGAATGGTAGAGCTGGGAAAATTCCAAAAAAACCCTAGTTTGAATAAAAACTGTGAATTCTACTAAATAATCCATAAAAGGGGTTGGAAATGCTTTCTGTGAACATGTATATGAGAACATTTTTCTTCACATGAATATTTGTGCAAAAAGGACTGGTCTAACGAACAGGTGATCAGAGCAATCACCCTGGCCACAAACTTCTAGGGAGTGCCACTCATCCAGCTGCTCAACTCTGTACTTGGAAGTGTAAATATTTGTGCAAATGTGTGTTTGCACCACAAGTGGCTTATTCAAACACCCCTCCGGTCTATGATTCATTGACCCAATCAGGGAGAAGAAACACTATCATGTGACTCCAGAGCTCAATCATTCATCAAATAATTTTGAACACACACATTTGTATAAATTACAGTCTATTTGCAGGTGGTCTAAAAGCAGAAAAAGGTCTAAATTGGTTGAGTAAATTGTTTACTACTCATGAGCAACACTAAATCAGAGCACAGATCTGGGCAAATAACTGATGTTTTGGTTTACTGGCACTTCCGACATTTTGGTTTGGGGGGGGGAGGGGGGTTGTTTTTTTTGGCTCAGGTCAAACCAAATCCAAAAATTGCAAAAAATGTTGGTGAATTGAAAAAAAAAATCAATGTTTAAATGACTATTCATCATCATCCATAGTGGCAGTTCATTGTCATTCAGAGTGGAAATAAGGCGTAAAATTTTGACAGTGAAGGTAATCATTGGAACAATTTGCCATGGGTAGTGATGGATTCTCCATCACTGACCATTTTTAAATCAAGATTGCATATTTTTCTAAAAGGTGTGCTCTAGAACTTTTTTGGGGGCCGTTCTATGGCCTGTGTTACACAGGAGGTCAGACTAGGTGATCGCAACGATACCTTCTGGCCTTGCAATCTATGAATTTATGTAATGACAATGAATAGTCATTGGCCCAGGGCAAAAGAGTGAGAGACTCTGTAGCCTGATAGATAGGGCCCTCATCTAAGCTGTGGGAGACTTGATTAGCACACACAAGTGAATGAGGACAGACACAGGGATGAATTTTAAGTGGCAAAATGCAACTTTATTAAAATTTAACATTTATGGGTCATCTATCCTATATCCCATAACTCAGGTAAACTCTCTACTGTCTACCCAAAGACATATGGAATCAAAGAGGGACCCTGTTCTGCAAGGACATTAGGTCTTCCTTTTGCCCATAGACCTGGAGTCCACAAGTAAAATCCCATGTCTCTTATTTTCTGGTCACTGGCCCTTTGGCCTTTCATGCACTCTGGACACAAATTACAACAAACTAACAGTCACACAATTCCTAACATTAATTTTCTAAATCCTCTACCTATTTAACCTAACTGTGTCTCCATGCTGATATGAGGAAGGCCAAAAAACCCAGTGTAGCCCCAAAGGGAAAAATTGCTTCCTGACCCCTTAAGCAAGTGATCAGTCAGACCAACAGCAACCTAAAAACACAGTTCCTATACCATATAACTATAAGAGGAAGGGTGGATTCAGCTAAAAATGGGGCAAGAGGCCTGAGAAACCCTAAGCCGGTGTTTAAATGATTGTGGGAAGCAAAAACTAGTTGGCTTGCACCTTTCTGGCTGTTCAATGGGCAACCGGGGGAGGATGGGCCTATCCCCGGGTACACTCCCCTTTTTGTTTTAAAGCTGTCCAGCACCTAGCAGATCCAATCCAGTTACCCAGCCATTAAATCGGTGAGAGGCAAAGTTCAAGTCCCTGCTCCAGGGACTATTTAATTGTTTATACACAAGGGAACAGCTTCAAAAAGAGAGACTGATGCCAGAATATCCCATAGCCCAGGCACTTGTCCTGCAATGTGGGAGACCAAAATTCAAATCCACATGATGCAGAGCGGGGAATTGAACCAATGTTTCACACATCCCAGGTGAGTCCTTTAACCCCCAGGCTAAAAGCAGGGTATGGGCCCACAGACATTTCATTTGTTGGAAAATAAGCTATTGTCCTGAAAAGTTTCACCCCGCTCCATTAGTATGCGCTGGTAACAAAAGGCGTTGCCTATTCAAGGAAAAATTCTCTTTTTGGAACTCCATGATAGTTCTCCACTCTCTGCATGTGCACACCTTGATGTCGAATCGGAACGTCAAAGATATTGTCCACCACTCAGATTCGTGAAGAGAATTTTGCACTTATTTAGGAAGCAGAAATCTTTGCCGTCTTTTAAATGCTACTATAATAAGTAAACCAAAGGCTGTGAAAAATACCTTGATGCTGCTTTTAAAATAGGGCCTGAAGGTGAATTTCAGACAGTTATTGCAAAATTTTCTAGGAGACGTTAGCGGCCCAGGAATTTTTTACCTGAGTAGTTATAAGTCTGATCACCTTTATAACATGTTTTAAAAACTGATAGAAAATCTGCAGTTACAACAGATAGCTTTTTGTGAATGTGCACGGCTACCTTTTGAATAGATTGGTGATGTACTGAAAATCCTCACTGGACATGTGAATGTGACAATACATAGCAACTGCTTTTGTTGTCTCCATGGTTAATAAACATTTTTCTCTCTTCTCTATTTAAAAAATACGCAGATGAGCATATAAATGGGACAAGCTCCTCAGCAGGTATAAATCAGAGTAGCTTCATAGATGGCAGTGAAGAGACATCAATTTACATCTGTAGCTGGGCAAAATTTTTCAATCAAAACTTGTTTGGGGGGGGACGGGATGGTGGAGGCACAGTCAGAAATGCAGATTTGGTGTTGCCAAAACATTTCATGCATTTGTGTCAATTTCACCAAATTGTTTTGGTTGGGGAAAAAAAATCTTAAAAAAAAAATCAGAAAAAATTGAAATGTTTTATTTCGACATTTTTAAAAGACACTTTTCCATTTTTTAATGCCAGATGACTTTTTGATTTTAAATTGCCTTTAATCCGATTAAAAATGCTGAGCATCAAAATTAAATGTTTTAATAAGGGTCAAGTGAAACATTTGTTGTTTGACCCAATGTTTGTTCAGTTTTTCTGAATTGCCAACAAACCAAAAAAAAAAAAAATCTGTTCTGTGCCCAACTCTGTTTACACCAGCTAAGGTTCTGGCCAACAGTATCTGTGAAAGCTTCAGAAAGTATTGAAAAGCTCATACCACACAACTTTCAATACTCATGAGTTTTTCTTACCTTATCTTACAACAAACAGATGATATATTGAGGATTCCAGTAAGTGACTCTAATAAAATACCTTCCCCAGTAGAAACTGCAATCTCTTGTGTGGCACAAGAAACGCCACAGAAATATTTGTGATTGTGTTAAAAAAGTTAAAAACATATTAGCAGTTTTTCTTCCTTGCTTCAAAGACAAGTTTTACCTTCAAGTATTGAAAATCTTTGAATATCAATTTATTAGGATTTTTTCCAGCTTCACTGAAATAATAAAAGCAAGATAATTTATCCATATCTGTACTAGTTTTACTATTCTAAGCAAAATTGCAAAAAAAGGAAAGGATTTTACATATAAATACATCATCAACAGTGTTCCTTCCAGCACCTCATCATTTAGATATAAAATTGACTTAATGGGTTGGATGAAAGATGGTGTTTCAGTTGTGGAAGAAAGGCTTCACTGAAAAGAGTATTAGTGAATTAACCCCTCGTGCAATAATGGCATTCAGCAAACAATATTAAATTTTCAAATCCTGTATGAAACAAATGAAGCAGATGTACATAAAAATATGGGCTGACAAGCATATAGATGCTGAAAGGCATTGGGGCAGAAGTGCATTTCATCTATTTGGCCAGTTGATCCAGTCAAAAGAAAACAAAGGAGGAACCCAGCACTAGCTCCAATGCTGAGGCACTGTGCTTTGATTCCATACTGCAATTCCCACCAACATCAGCAGAGAAATACGCAGATGTGTTTAAAGAATTAAGAAAACTACCAGCAGCATATATAACCTTAAAAAAAAAAGGTTAAAATCTTGACCCCATCGTGGTGAATGAGATTTTGGCCATTGACTTCAGTGGATCTATGATTTCATCCAGAAAGTCCATCATATATGCTACCAAGAACGTTGCTAAGTCCCAGAGGGACAGATTAGAAATTCAATACCTCATCTCTGAAGACGTTACAGAAAAAGCGAAGAAAGCTACAGAATGGGCGCATTTTCATACATGCTTGTGTCATATGCCAAACCTATGGACTATACCTTAGTGTTATTATTTGCATAGCAGTAGATCCTAGTGTCTCCAGCTGAGATCAGGATTCCCTGTCCCAAAGAACTTACAGTCTAAATAGGCAAGACAGACAGGGGGAGAAAATACAGGCACCGAAAATAGAAGAAGGGACATTGCTGGAGTGGACATTTCCACTCTGGAGGACAGAACTGATCTTAACATTTGTAGCTATCCTTTTCTCTGATGTTGACAATGTCTTTGGTAATAGCGGTTTTAAGACCTTCACAGAATACTATAGATTTGAACACATTACCTTCATTCCTAAATATCCATGGATTGTAGAGTTAAAATTGTTAAGGTATTATATTAAAGGACTAGACCAGTGGTGAGCTGGAGCCGGTTTGCACCGGTTCGCTAGAACCGGGTGTTAAATTTAGAAGCCCTTTTAGAACCGGATGTCCCGCGAGGAACAACTGGTTCTAAAAGGGCTTCTAAATTTAACAACCAGCCAAAAGTGGCGCCTTAGGCCCACTACGTGGGTGCTCTGGGGCTGGAGCACCCACGGGGAAAATTACTTGGGTGCAGAGCACCCACCGGCAGCCCCGCGCCCAGCCCCAGCTCACCTCTGCCCTGCCTCCACCTCCTCCCCTAAACGCGCCACCCTGCTCTGCTTCTCCATCCACCCGGCTTCCCAAGAATCAGCTGTTTGCACGGGAAGCCTGGGAGGGCTGAGAAGCAAGCGGCGGCTTTGCACTCAGGCCCGGGGAGGCAGAGCGGAGGTGAGCTGTGGCGGGGGGGGCACGAGGAGGGCCTCCTGCGCTGCAGCAGGTAACCCGGGGGACACAGGGGAACTTCTCCCCGCCCCAGCTCGCCTCGGCCTCTTCCTCCCTGGGCCTGAGGGTGAAGCCGCCACTTGCTTTTCAGCCCTCCCAGGCTTCCTGAGCGAACAGCTGATTCGCGGGAAGCCAGGGGCGGAGAAGCAGAGTGGGATGACGCATTCAGGGGAGGAAGCAGAGCGGAGGTGAGTTGGGGCCTGGCGCGAGGTGGGGTGGGGAGCTGCCAGTGGGTGCTCTGCACCCACCAAATTTTCCCTGTGGGTGCTCCAGCCCTGGAGCACCCATGGAGTTGGTGGCTAAGGCGCCACTTTTGATGTGATCAGTGGGGGGAGCGGCCACTTTCCCTGATCCTCCCTAGCTATGCTCCCCCACCCCTAGCAGCCAGAGGGACCTGCTGGATGCTTCCTGGGAGCTGCCCCAGGAAAGCAATGCCAGGACTCTCCACCTCGCCCCCCGGCAGGTCCCTCTGGCTCTTAGGGGCAGGGTGGGCACCCAGTACAGTGGCCCATGAGACCCTCCTGCCCTGTTCTGGGGGCAGTCAGGGGACAGGGGAGGGGTATGGATGGGGCAGGAGTCCCAGGGGGCGGGGGTGGGCCATGAGCCCCTCATGGGGTGAGGAGGGAACCGGTTGTTAACATTTTGGCAGCTCATCACTGGACTAGACATTAAACAGAAAAAATTCTGCTTTGCTTAACTACATCTCAACACTTTTAAGTATCATTGAGCAACCTGTTATTCCGCTGGGACATCAGACTAGGACCAGACTTCCCCTTCTTCAGACTGCACAGGATAAGACTCAAAGATGGTCTCAACCTAGTGCAGGAGGAAAAATAAAGACATAAAGAAAATAAAAGGTTTCACTATGACAAAATTGCTGCATAGCAAGGCGTTTGAACAGGGAGAAGTTGTTGGAACTTGGGTGGCACTTGGAGAGACAGGGCTATGGACATACACCTAGTTGCCTCAAGACCATATGAGATTACAACAGAATGGAGAGTTCTATTGTGAGGAAACTGCAAACATCTGTTACTGGTTGCAATAATTTGCAGAACAAACGCCTTAAGAGTACGCACACAGAAGAACGTACCTGTGACTTCATCTATATGACAACTAGCAGGCTACCCTGTGGATGCGCCTGCTTTTATAGATATGGAACAACTTGCTTTTATAGATACAGGGACTCCAAGGAAGAAAGCTCACTCGGCACACAGCCATTGATCTGTCATACATACCAGTGCCACAAGAGGCAGCTGTATTTCCAGGACCTGGAGCTCACCGCCTTGTTACAGCACCTGAAAAAACAACACACAGTTCATAGTAAATAGTTAAAAAATAAACAGACTCATTAAGAGTAGTTGAGTATTTGTGGGATGTAATGTATTGATAAAAGAAGAAGGTTCAGCTTAATTGTTTCTGTGGCAGACTGACGATTCTGTCTGTAACAATTCTGAATTGTGGATGAATTTATGAAATTGTGTCAGGAAGTTGTGTCACGTCAGGCCAGAGACAATGGTGAGTGAGCAGAACTTTGGGTAAAAAGTTGGCTACTGGCGTGAGCTTCACCATCCTAGATGCCACCCTCACTGTCCCTTGGGATTGCAAATCTCCTTCATCTTAATCATAAGAGATGTCCTGGCCAGAAAGAAAGACAGACAGACTCAGATGACCTCACTAGCTGAATCCCAAGTACTACCTGCGATGTGAGACTTCCTCTCGCTCTCTGTTCCCTCAAAACGCCCTCCCACTCCCTGGGTTTTCTTTTCCTTCCAGATCCTATTTCTTCTCTGTCCTATCTCTCTCCTTTTTCCTTCCATCTAACAAGACTATGGCTCAGCCAGCCAGCCTGCATATTTTGCAACATTTCTGTAAACCTATAACTAGAAAAAAAAAGCAGCTAAATGTAATGCCCCAAACAGCCCAATGCTGGTACAAGTTTACCAGGTCTCAAAGTGGCTGATAAGACTGCATACTGTGCCTGTGTCTCTGCAGCAGTGAGTCTGCAAGTGATAGTCAATACCAGAGATAGAAAATGTAGCTTCTATCTTTGCTATTATTTTCTCTCCCCTGTTGTGTGTTTGTCTTTTTTTTGTCTTCTAGGAAATGGGATCCGGCTTTAACAGCAGCAATAACAACAGCTCCAGGCCATCTCAACTAACTTATTTTCTTTTTCCCCAAAAAAGGACAGTTATTACCATCTTTAATACCCTCTCAAAGACTGTCAAACAAGGAGGGGGGAATTTTTCCTCCTAAAATCTCTGTCCAGCTAAAGGGAAAGGGAACAAGGGATGTTCTTAAAATAAAAGCCTTGCCTGTCGTTTGCATTTCAAATGCTTTGACTGTTTTTCCTTCTTTTCTGTACCTTTAATGAAAGGTTAAAACAAATTTTTAATGGTGTGATTACCGTGGTGCTAAGCAGGCTAAAGTTTCTGTATACCAAACCCCAAACCTAGTTTAATGTTGGACAGTGTTAGGGTTCTGTGGTTCATGTCAACACCTTTGATTCTTAGAGCCCTTTTTTGCCATATAAATTAATACAACCGGTCTGCCACTCTGAGAGTGTGCCTAGATACCCAGAGTTTGGGGCAGGGTCTGTACTTTCTTCAGACTCCAGGCATAGGTGCTGGAACTAGGTGTGCTGGGGGTGCTGCCTCACCCCTTGGCTTGAAGTGGTTTCCATCAAGTGTTATACAGGATTTTAAGGATGGGTCTCAGCACCCCGCTATACAAATTGTTCCAGCACCCCTGGCTCCAGGGGCTTGACACACTCTGGGGATCCAAAGCACAGAGACTTGGATTTCCCTCACAGCAGCCCTCAGCATGGTCTACACCACAAAGTTAGGTTTATACAGGTCACCTTACATTGATCTGTGTGTGTGTGTCTCTGGCCAACATAAGTGCCCAGTTACAGGGACACAGTAAAACCACCTCCCCAAATGGTGTAGCACCATAGTTGACCTACTGAGGCTGATGCAGTGTGAGTGTAGACACTGTATCCACTAACACTCCTCCAGCAGCCATCCCACAATGCCCTATTCCCTGCAACAGTGACCGCTCTGGTAACAATTTAAAACTTCTGCGCCCAGGGTTCACAGACACCAGCAGCCACACACACACCCTTTAAAGCCCCTTGCATGTTTTCAAATGCCTTTCCCTGATTGTCCACTTTGGTGGGCACCCCCAGTAGTTCACCCTTCTTGTTTGCAGCTGCCCATTTGACCAGGCTAGTCCGCACACTAGACATGCTCCTGCCTGGAGTAGACAGGATGCATTGGATCTCTTGGGCCTGCGGGAAGAAGAGGTTGTGCAAGTACAGCTATGGATCAGCTGAAGAAACGTGGACACCTGTGAGCAGATTGAAGAGGGGATGCAGGCAAAGGGGTGTGACAGGGATCAGCAGCAGTGCCGTGGGATGACGAAGAAACTTTGCCAGGGAAACCACAAATTCAGGGAGCACAACAACAGATCTGGGGCTGTGCTACCGACCTGCCATTTCTACAGTGAGCTGCACATGGAAACTGCATCAGCACACCATAGATCAACTGGATACCTTGGAGGCATCCGAGACAGAGACCCCTGCCATGAATAGAGAGGAGGAGGACGAAGGGGGTAATATGGAAGAACTCCAGACAAACCATGAACCAGGACCTGTTTGAGACTCTACCACATACTAGCTAGTCCCGCCAGGCAAGTGCAGATGAGCCTTGTGAAGGGGAAAGGAGCTCGGGTAAATGTGTTGCATGCATTTTTCCTTTACAATGCCTAAGATGGCACCCAGCCCAGCCCCAAGCAAACAAGACAAAAGTTATCCACTGTTCATTGTTTTACTCAGATGAGAAGAGGTAGTGGTACAACAAATAGAGGTAGAGTTGGCATCTCCTTTTCATTCCCTGTAGGGTTTGGCAGGAGTGTGTGTGTGTGGGGGGGTATCGGGAGGAGTTTATTTATGGGTATAGGGATGTCCCTTTTATCCTCCTCAGATGTCTTGATGGAGATACTCTGCAATCCGCTCCTGAAGCCTTCTAGGGATAACTGCCTTATTTCTTCTTCCACAGTAGGACACTTTCCCATGCCACTCCACAATGAGTTGAGCTGGCACCATTGAAGTAAACAGGCTAGCGGCACACGGGCCCAGCTGGCTTCAGGACGCCGGTAGTAGTTGTGCTCTTTGTGACCCTCAGCAGTCAGATATCAGCTAAAAATAGTGGAAAACAGTGCCAATATTCAGTACCACTGTGCTATATTCATACCAATGGGGACCAACATTTTATTCCTTCATGCAATAAATATTCTTAGACTTTCCAGCCTTTGCCTCTGTGGGCCATACTCACCAGGGCTGGGCTGGAGAGCGGTGTTGTCCAATGCACTCCAGAGCTGAAGTGTCAAAAAGCATTTCTTATTAAAAAGTGTTTATGGGAATAAGGGAAGGGCATTCTGAAACTTATATTTCCCTTTTTCTTGTGCCTGTAAATCCAATGGTACATCTGTCTGTTTTATCAGCAAGTTCTGGTGTGGTTGCCTACAGGGTGCCTGCTGCATGCCCATAGAAAACTTGACCCTGATGAGGAGAAAGCAGCAGAATAGGCAGGACATGCTCTGCAAGATCCTATGCCAATGCAGCATCAGACCATGAAAAAAGGGCTTGGAGGGCCAAATATGACCAACAGATTGTGGAAAGACGGAGAGGACAGGAAAAAGGCACAGGAGTCACAGCAGGACAAGGAGCGAGAAAAGCACCAGGGCCTAATCACTTTTTGAAGGCAGCAAAACCAAGTTCTGCAGACCCTGGTTGACCTACTGGTCCAAAAATCCCAGACTCCCCAGCCTTTGAAGTACTTGGAGAACTCCATGGTCACTGCTCTTCATACACTCCCAATATACCACACGGCATCACAGAGTGCACCATTACCCTTACCACTCTGCACCAAGGGACAGCAAGAAAAAACGCAGCTTCACATAGGCTAACCATGGTTCTCACAGGTTAGTGTATGTGTAGTCACAACAGACTACACATGTGCGCTCAAAGGGGCATAAATATTTACTTCCTTTCTAATTTTAAATTATCACCCAGTTATGTTAAAAAAAATATAACGCTGCCTGTATGGTTTTGTACACATTGATTTCCCCCATGCAATAAAGTTCTATTTTTGGAAAATCAAATTATTTGTTCTCCACCCATATTGCAGAATGCATAGCAGTACTCAAAGCGCACAGTAGTTCTAAATGCACACCAACCACCACATAATTCATAGAGTCAGGAAAACACACAGGCATGGACATAAATGAACAGCAAGCAATTCTTAGCAGCACCCAAAGCCTCAGCCCCAGAGAATGGTTCAGCACAGAACACTACTGTAGCAGGTGGATAAAATGCTCTTTCAAAGTTTCCCTCAGCTGCATAGCTCCGTGTTGGGCCCTTGTAATCACCCTGGTGTCTGGCTGTTCAAAGTCAGCAGACAGCTGCTCCCTGCTCCACCTCAATTCTCCATTCTGGCAGTAGCTTTTCCCACTTAGTATCTGTGAAGCAATTCAGGACACAGCAGGCAACTGTAACCATTAGGATATTTTTCTCACTGAGATCCAAGATAGTGAGTAAACACTGGCAGCATCCTTTCAATTTACCAAAACCACATTCAACTGCCATTCTTTACTTGCTGCGCTGGTAGCTGAATCTTTCCTGGGTGCTGTCAAGCTGGGCAGTGTACGGCTTCCCAAGTTAGGGGAGCAATTGGTAGGCTGTTTACCCCAGAATCTCTATTCCCATTTCAATATTGCCAATGGTAATCCACCAGTTTGGAAAGAATGTCCCTGCTTACAGCTGGCTGAACAGTCCTGAGAGTGGCCAGGAAGGGGCCATCTCTAGGACCTGTGACAGTTTCATTTTTAAAAAAAGGGAATGATGTTTGGAATGCTGGTTGTTGTTAGTGTTGTGTCAAAGTAAACTAGGTGTCTGCAGAGGTCAGAATTTGACCCTTCATATCAAAATGCAAGGTTCTACAACTGCTGAGCCCAGCAAAAAGCTGTGGGCTGAGTAAAGTAAGAATAAGAGAATAGAATTGTTGAATGCAAGATATTTTTACTTAACTTAGAAAAACACACCACTCAGGCAACCATAGTGTACAACTGAGCCCTGAATTCTTATTTTCTTTGAAAAATTTATATCAAAATATTAATTAAAAAATTGGAAAGACATATTTGAAAGGCTCTAAAGTGCTCGGAGATCTACTTATGCAAACTACTATATAAGAGCTAAGTGTTATTATTATTTATTATATATGGCATATATAAAAGGCCCAACACTGGATTTCAATGGTGGCAGTACTGAGCCCAAAGAATCACAATGAACTTCCTTGAAAAAAAATTAACCTCCCCCGTGAAAACCAGCAGGTCATTTTTGCGGGGCTTACCACTTTCCTAAAGGTCCTTTAAATAACAAAGACAAAAGCAAAAAATAAATTACCTCAAAACAAATCTGTTGGTCTTTCACTACCAAGTGACGTTTGAATCTGTAGCATTTCATCACAGTATGACATATTTGAACCTGTATCAATATTTATGATATTTATCTTTCCCAGGAGGCAGGAGCCAGTTTTCCTATGCTTGAAGAAGCTGTCACTATACACTATTCTAGTCACATACCCAATGCAAGAGCTGATGGTTTTAACGCCATTTGAAAAAGAGCAGGGGTGAAATGAATTCTCCCCTTTGCTCATTTTTCCAAACAGCAATTTTTATTACCTAGTTAAAGAGTTTCTCACTGCTGCTTATGCGTGGACCACATTCCCCCAATGGGCTCAGTCAGCACTTTCTGGCAACATGGCTGCCTTGGACAGAAGCTTCTTTTTGTGAAAATTCTAGCTCAGCATGGGGTATGTAGTGTGACCAGTCCCAACCAGAGTGGCAAGTGATTGATATACGTTTGCAGTTTGAAATGGAGACAGGTAGATATATAAGGCTGAAAGCTTCATTCCTATTGCACTTTATTTCCAGTGGCTGACAAAAAAGAGCAAATGTTGGTTAGTAATGAAAGGGTAAAAATTTTGAGTATACTCGTACTGTATCTCAAGGTCAGTGGAGGTGAGAGATGAGAGAGCTGGGAAGAAAGGAAAGTGTAACAGAGACATCATGGATGACAGTGGACTGGAGGTCATGAAAAGTTGTGCAGAGGGGCAAAAGGCCAGTGGACAATGTTGAATGAAGAGAGGTGGTGGTAGGATAGACAGTACTTGTCTCTTGATAGATCAGAAGGGGAGTGGTATTGGTAAAGAATATGTTTAAAAGAAACAGTCAAATGAGTGGCCATTTTGGCAGGTGAAAGAGTAGTTCCCAGACTGACAATCAAGCAAGGAGGTCTGAAGAGACAGATTGCTGGCAGGTTGGAAGAGACATCAATAGGGAAACTGAAGTCACCAAGGATAGGGATGAGAAATTGTGATGAGTGGAAAAGGAAGAGCTAGGTGTCAAACTCAAAGAGGAAGAAGGTGGCTGGAGGGCAGTTCAAGATGAGAGCTACATGGAAAGGGGAGGTAGAAGTAGTGTCTGAAGGAGTATTCCCAAGGGAAGAGCCTACACCATGGCCCTTCAGGCTCAGTTCAGAAGATGGTGTGCAAAAGGAGAAGAGGCCACTGTAAGAAGGACACCCCGCATGACCCTGCTTTGAAATAGGACTAGATTAAAGTGCACTAATAAACTGTTAGTGCACATCAGCAAGATCCCCATAGACAGTTAGTACACAGCAGGCTAGCAAGGGGTAGATTCACATTCCAGCTTGCTGCAAACTAAATGTTCATGTAGACAAGCTCTCTGTTCATGGTGAGAGAGAAAATGCAAGGAGGGCCAGGATGAGGGAAAGTGTCACCCAAATCAAGAAGAAGATAGAGGAGAATACGAAGGCAGGGTACAAACTGGTGGTAGGTTATGGGATAGTAGGATAAAGGAGAAGGGAGAGAAGTGAACATCAGGAGGAAGAGCTGGTAAAGGAGAGAAAAGGTAGAAAGGAGAGAAGGGAGGGGGAAATTAAGATTTGGGGAAGGGTGGTGGGGAAAATGAGGCAATAGAGGATCACCCAATAGATAGATGAGTAGGGTGACTAGACAAATGGGTGAGCAAAGAATACAGAGAGGGTGAACTGTCTGGCAAAATTATATTTTGCAAAGAAACAAGTGGCTGTTAAAGTTAGTTATAGTTACTTTCCAGAGGGGCCCGGTTTTAAAAGCTCTCAAAATTGTAAGTATTGAATCCAGGCTCTTACTCGGTCTCTGAGGATTCTGACAGAACTCAGTCATCCATAGCATGTGGACCTCCCGTCAAGCGAAGACATTCTGCAAGACAGTCATCAATGTTTTGTGTTCAGCTTTCACTCCTATTGGAAGAGCCTAGTGCTGTATGAAATTTCTGTCCATCAACCAAGTAGGAAGGCTTTTAAATTTTATCTCATTACTCTAGACACTAGTATTTGGACATAACCTAGACTTCCTCAGCTATGCAGTTAAATCCCCATCTCAGCGCCTTTCTGGTAGGCAGAGCTGTATACTCATCCAAGTCACAGCACCAGATGTCTTACCAGGCTTAGCTAGTACCGCCACAGCAATATTCACTTGAGCCTCTCTATTAAAGAGTAGTTCATTCCAACTTTTAGAAGCACAGTTTTTTCTATCTATCCATCCATGCAGGTTTATAAAGCACCCATACCCATGTTATCTGAGTGTCTCCAAAATTAGAGTAAATGCATAAAATTGGATCTCACTGTTTCTTCCCCTGAGGCTGCAGAGACTAGACTTTGTGCACTTTTTAAAACAGAGAGAGAGAAAGTATTATATTTTCAGGCTTGGTCCATTGTATGTTTCCTGGTATTCTGAGAGGCTGTCATTTTCTCTGAGAAGCAGGCTGAGAGTTCTTTGCTGTGGGAACTGCTGGTTCCAGAAATGAGTCAAGGCATTTTGGGTTAACAAGGCAATTTATATTATGGAGGAATTCAGCCGGCTATGATTTAGCAGCTGCTATGGTGTAGGAGAGGTGAAATTTCTTTGCTTCTTTTATGTCCTGGGCATAGGGATGCAACAATTGGTTGTGCCAGAATCTGTCCATGTTTGCTGATGTTTGGTTTTCTTTCCCCCTTCTTCTTTCATGGTTGGTCAGAGAACCATGGAAGCTCCAGTAACAATGTGTTACATGGAAGGATTTTTTGGAATTTGACGGCTGACAGAGCTTCTGAGGATAGACAATTATGATTGCTTCTTTTTATTTGGAGACAGAGTGTTTTGGTATCAGCCTGGAGGAAGTGGTGGTCACCGCAGAATTTGTTCCCTGTATCCACTTCCAGTCTGAAAATCAGGTCTGGGAATGGGCAATATGTGTATAAAAGCCCCAAAAATTACCTGCGAGAAAGTAAGGGTGAAAAGTATAAAGGAGCCAATTTCAGACCATCGTATCAGAGGCATTGTCCACATGGTTGCTGAAATTTACCACAACAGTAAGTCTTGGAAAGTTCATCACCATGTCAGACAGTATCTCAGTCAGCTTTTCTAGGAAACCTTTGATTTTTGAAGCTGTAAATTAGCAGGAGACATGTAGGACTTGTCTGTTGATTTGCAGAGTAGCTGGATGTTTTCTCTTGAGGTGCTGTCTCTTGCATTTTAGGTTGGATGTCTCCCTCTATCCTTTCTAGATCTGTGAGGTAAAGAGCAGCTTGTACTGGGCTGGAGGCCTTGTTTAGCCAGGATGGTGGTTTCTCTTCTGGTTAGGTCATGGAGACTAAAGCAGCGAGGGAGACAAAACAATGCATGTAAACCAAAAGCGTATAACTTCCTATCTGCCATGTGTAATCTCAGTGAAGTCAACAGGGCTGTATGGAGAATAACCACTGAAGAATTTGGGCCACTGATCTCAGAGTCCACTTATAAATCTTGGCTGAAATGGTGTATTTGCAGCTTACAGAATGGTTCCAGATACAAATCAGAGGACCAATTGCAGAGGTGAATCTCAATACATCAGAATAAGTAAGTCTAATTTCATGTGGTCTACACTTCCTCTGGACACCTCAATGTGCATTTTTAACAAAACAGTCTATCTTCTTTTAGACTTATTTAGATTCACACCTACTTACCAACATGTAACTTATGCTGCCTTTACTGTTACACAGCACTTCTGAGTTTGATCCACTGAGCCTGAGGGAGGGTATGTCTAGACTAGGCTAAGAGTTATATGTTGTTAGAACAAGTTAGCCAGCATGTTCTAACCAATATGTTCTAAACCTCGAGGATAGATAAGGCAAGTTGTAATTTGGTACATAATGGCTGGTCGAGTTGAGGCGGGAGGTCAAAATTTAGGGGAGAGGGGAATCTGTTTGGAAGTTTAGGCTTCAACTCAGCCAGATTAGTGCCAAAGTACAATTTGCCTCGTTCAGATTAGAGTTTTAAGATGTGTTAGTTACAATGGACTGACTAACACCAGTAGTGTAGCTGTGGGGAGCGGGACAGCGGCCACTCCCCGGCCGAGCAGAAGTGGCGCCTTTTTAATTACTTGGGGCCTTTAAAATTTTTACTCACCTGGCGGCGCTCCGGGTCTTTGGTGCCGAAGACCGGAGCGAGTGAAGGACCCAACGCCGAAGTGCTGCTGAAGACCCGGAGCGCCGCCGGGGGAGTCTAACACCCAGTTTTTTTATTTTATGCAAACCAGAAGTTGTGACAAAGTAGGAATTTCTTGTGATATTTTTATGAACCCAGTGTGTGCCTTAGTTCCCCCCCCCCCATACTTTGCATTGTTATCTAGTGAGGGGGAAAGGATTAAGTTTGATCTCAGGGCAGACTAAGAGACATAGGTGAGTGTGCGTCACCTAGCTGTCTGACCCGACTGAATGGGTCACTAAAAGGATTGGCCGAGGCCAACCCATTTAAATGGAAAATATAGGAGGACAAGGACAGAACATGGACACCTAGCAACCAACAACCCAGAGGGAGGAGGATTTCCCAGCCTCTCAGCAGGGAAGCTGAGCAAAGATCCCAGCTCCGGAACAAAGGACGGAAAGGTATCAAAGTGGGGGAAATAAAGTGTGGACTCTGAAAGAAGCTTTCAGCTCTCTACTGGGACTGACTAAGGAAGTCAGAGAGGGACAGAGGCTGAAAATGGATCTCACTGCAGTTTGGCTGGTGAAATGCTCTGGCTTGACCAGAATGGACTATGCTTTAACCTTTAATTCTCTGTGCTAACCTAAGGACTTCCAATGATGTCCTCCAGCTGCTCCTCTGTTTTCAAAACACCACATGGTGTCAGTGCAAATACTTGCTGGGGTGCAGGAGTCCTTGAAGAGTGTCTAACAGGAGTCTCTCTCAGTTGGACTCATTGGACGGAACTCATGGTGTGAAGAGGGAGTGCTGAAGCTTGAGTCTAGTACAGGGGTGGGCAAACTATGGCCCACACATCCAGCCCACCACCATTTTAATCCAGCCCTCAAGCTCCCACTGGGGAGCAGGGTCTGGGGCTTGGCCTGCTTCGGCACTCCAGCTGAGGAGCCAGGTCAGGAGCCACTCCACGCAGCTCCTGGAAGTAGTGGCATGTCCCCTCTCTGGCTTCTATGCATGGGGCACCCAGGGGGCTTCACTGCACACTCTGCCCCCACCCCAAGCGCCATCCCCGCAGCTCCCATTGGCCAGGAACCATGGCCAATGGGAGCTGCAGGGGCGGCACCTGTGGACAGGGCAGTGTGCAGCAGAGACGCCTGGCCACATCACCATGTAGGAGCCGGAGGGGGAACATGTTGCTGCTACTGGGAGCCGTGGGAGATACCCAGAGCCCTCACTCCTGAGCCACCCCCGCCCCCCAGTGCTCCAACCCCCTGCCCCAGCCCTGATCCCCCTCCCACTCTCCGAACACCTCAGTTCCAACCCGGAGAACCCTTCTGTACCCCAAACCCCTCATCCCCAGCCCCACCCCAGAGCCCACACCCCCAGCTGGAGCTCTCACCCCTCTGCCCCTACCCCAGCTTGGAGCCCCCCCCCATACCCTGAACGCCTCATTTCTGGCCCCACCGCAGAGCTCGCACCCCCAGCCAGAGCCTTCACCCCCTCCTGTACCCAACCCCAATTTTGTGAGCATTCATGGCCCACCATACAATTTCCATGCCCAGTTGTGGCCCTCGGGCCAAAAGTTTGCCCATCCTGGTCTAGTAGGCAGCAAGGCTTTAGAGGTTACCCTGAAGGAAGAGTGAGACTACTTGGGGGTCTGCCACACTGAAGGGTTTGCTCTAAGAGATTGTTCAAAAGCTGAGGCACAGCACAGAGCCTGTGGATCCATGACAGAATTCTAAGTTGTTAGAAAAGAGTCAAGAAAAACAATTAACAAGAGTTGATAAAAAAAATAAATATTATAGTAAGTCACTTCCTCCTTTATCACACATCTTTCTCCTTTGTGAATGCCTCCAATCTTCACTTCCTTACACTTACTCACATATTGGGAAGTGGGCCTAAGCAGGTCTGAGGACATGTTACCAAGCTTAAGGAGCCTTAGTGTAAAAGAGTCTGATTTACATCTCTTCTGAATTTGCCTGAGTGACTCAACTAAGGGGTGGATCCTGCATTGCGTCAGAAGGCCAAATAACCACTATAGTCAATAAACATTTTACCTGAGCCAGAAGTGCAGATATGTGCCCCTATTCACTAAGTCTATTTTGAGTGGCTTTCTACTAATTGGCAAACATATACCAGTATGTAGATGTAGCTAGACCAGCAGTTCTCAAACTTCATTGCACCATGACCCCCTTCTGGCAACAAAAATTACTACAGGACCCCAGGAGAGTCATGGGGGGTTAAAGCCCAGGCCCCACTGCCCTGGGCAGGGGGCCAAGCCGAAGCCCGAGCCCTGCCACCTGGATGGTGGGAGCAGGGGGGCAAAGCCAAAGGGCTTCAGCCTGGGGTGGAAGACATGTAACCTGAGTCCTGCCACCCAGGGCTAAAGCCCAGCTTAAGGCCAGGGCCCCAGCAAGTCTAATATCAGTACTGGGGACCCCATTAAAACGTGGTCGTGATTCACTTTGGGGTCCCGACCCACAGTCTGAGAACCGCTGAGCTAGACATTACTCACACTGTCCACAACACCTTTGAGGAAATGTTAACCTGTACTGCTTGTTAGGCTGCAAAGAATTGTTCTATTACCTACCAGTTAATACAAGAACCAGAATCAATCAAGTTCTTTTTCAACAGCCTTCATTTTTGTTATTTCTTGATGAAAATGGAATGACTAGAGTTCTTGTGCTCTTAGTCCGAGGCCCAGCAGTGTCATGATCACTGGTGAGGAGACAATCCTCAGACATAGCATTTCTCCTGCATTGGCTCTTTCCACTAATACTGAAGATGTGCATATGTTTTCTATAGTTTTTGACATCATCAGGCTGGCAACTGTCTCATCCAATCATCTGGAGCAAACCAAGTTACTGCTGTCTCCTTCTTGAATGGTAAATATCATCACTGCATGTGTAACAACTGAGAATGGTGCTCACAACATCTGCCCACATGCTGCAGGATTAACTGACACATCAGCAACCCGTCTGCTATTAGGAAAGTGGGAAAAAAAACAGATCAAATCTAGTTAAAGTTAACACATGCCTCACCAAAAATGTCAGTGCCCCCATACATCCTTCAATCAATGAGGCTGAAGTGACAAATCCACTTATCCTCTATCCAAGTACCATCTTCAAATTTGCAAAAATGATACAGCCACTGGAAGAAGAAATTCTGTCAAACGTTATGTGGTTACTGTTGCTTGGGAAACGACTTCCTTGGTAACTACAACACATTCTCAGTATATCTTGGTATCAATTTTTCTCTTGTTAGGAGAGAAGCTAGCCTGCAGTATGTGTGAAGAAAAACCCCACAAAGAAACCAACCCTGGGAAAGGGAAAAGAAGGAGCAAATTATATACGCGTGTTTTTATTTAAATGTCAAAAGGAAAAAAGTATTTGAAAAAAAATTGGGATATTTTTCAACTATTATTTGGTAGCAGTGTGTATATATATTATAAGTGAGCATGAGGTCTGACTTACGTGATGCTGAAGTATTAACAATTTAAACAACACTGAGTATAATACAGCAGCTTCTACTGTGGTTGTTCTCCCCCTCGCCCCCCCCGTCTATGCTGTGGTTCAGCTGCCATAGTATTTGCTGCAGAATCCACCCTATGATGTAAAATTGAGCTCCAGAATCGTCACTTAAAAACAATTCTAGCCCTTATGATGCCAAAGAAAATCACCAAAATATGAAATGAGTGCAAAACATTCAGTTGTCGTCTTCCTATGTAGTTGTCTTCCTAGAACTGTGGTTCTCAACCAGGGGTATGTATACCTCTGGGGGTAGGCAGAAATCTTCCAGTGGGTACAACAACTCATTTAGATATTTGACTAGTTTTACAAAAGGCTACATAAAAAGCACCAGTGAAGTCAGTACAAACTGTAATTTCATACAGACAAAATGAGAAAGTAAAATTTTTTTCAGGAATGGTATGCTGTGACACTTTTCTATTTTTATGGCTGATTTTGTAAGCAAGTAGTTTTTAAGTGAGGTGAATCTTCAGGTATGCAAGACAAATCAGTCTCTTGAAAGGGATACAGTAGTCTGGAAAGGTTGAGAACCACCAACTTAAAAAACTTAGGTCTAAGAGAAGTATGAATAACTGCCTGATTGTTTCAACTCGATGTTGACTATGAAACCTATTCATTGCAAATTAAATGTCAACATCCTTAATTATTTCAGTGTGGATCATTTTTGCAGAAACACTCAGCACTCAATTTTCCAGGCAGTTCCTTTGCCATCCTGGATACTAAAAGCTCAGCTTCCCCTTATTAGAACCTCCATTTCTCCTTGATATCCTCAACAATGCAGCCAGTATAAAGACCTAAAGCACTGTAAAATGTATGGGAAGCACAAAAGGAATTTAATTTTATATAACACAAGTAATACTATACTGATGATATGATTCATTTTCATATTTAATGTTTAATTTAAGTTCAGTGGGCCTGCCTGGTCCCCAGTCACAGCCAACAATGAGCCTCTCTGCCAACCCAAAATAACTAAGCACAGAGTGAACAAGGAAGCCCAGAAGCTCAGATCCTCTCCCTGATAAAGTCATTTTTGCACCATTCAAGCAGCGTAAACCATGCCTGTGGGGGTAGCTGAGGATTCTCCTTGCAAAGACAAAATCCTCCTGTGGCAAAGATCAGGCATTGCCATTCCTCTGTTGCGCCCCCTTCACGACTCACTCTATGATCGAGGAGAGTATCTTGTCAAGACCGGAGGACTGGGCCCTGAGAACATGAACATAAAATAATCAAATAAAAAGGGTGATATTAATGTTATCAACTGCATCATTAATGTATTTTAAATTGAGATTTTATATAATTACTCTTACTTCTACATGACTGGTGATGTGTCCTTAAGTGGCTCTGTTCTAGAGAAATGAACTTTGAACTCTTCAGAGTTTATTTTCTCTTTGAGCTAGTCTACACCGATGCTGCTGCACCACTGTAGCACATCTGGTGAAGATGCTCTATGTCAAAGGGAGAGATCTCTCCTACCAGCATAATGAAACCACCTTCTTCACACCCCTGAGCGACATAAGTGGTAGTGTGTAAAAGCCCTTAGAGGGAACATGATTACTGCCATTAGCAGGGACAATTCCACACCTGCAGCTCAAGCATGTCCACCTCCTCCCACTCCAAATGGTGGTGGTTGTATTTAAATCACATCTCTTTCAGGAAATGAGTGCCTTACTAAAAGTCAATGGAAACTTTAATCCCAATATACAGTGTGTTCATTCCAGTTCCAGTGGCTTCCCCCATTTCCAGTATTTGGGGACTAATTCAGAAACCTGCACTCTCTCTAAAACGCAAATGAACTTTTAAAGTATTCCCACTGTGTAGGTAGCAGTTGCTACAAATACTTGCCGTATGTTTTTAGGGGTGGAATTACTCTTCATTTTTTTGTTTTCTGGTCTTGAAAGGGAGCTGGAGGGATGCAAAAGGGGTACGAGAGTGAGAGACAGGGATAATTAGAACTATCTGTAGTATGCCTGTCTGAGTCAGCTGTAGTTTCTCATCAAGTGTAATAATGTCCTAATTTACAAAAGTAAATGACAAATTAGAGATAAGTCAGAGTTAAAATACATTCTGCAGTCCTCTCAGGTAGACCCAAAATACTCATGAGCATAAAGTTGCTCTGCCTTGCCATCCTTGAAAACATACTTTGGGGAATGCCAGAGCTTTTCAGCAATGCCATAATGATGTGGCAATGCAATGGAAGTAGAATTAGGCCAACACTGAGCACTTATGAAAATTCTCAGCACCCTAGACTTGCACCTCCAGCATTTGATTTTCATTTCAGGTGAATGTACTTTCATGGCCTGGTAATGTGAGGTGTTGGGTGGCCTCAATTTTAAAGTCAATAGGATCTGAGGAGAACTGAGTATCTCACATAATCAGGCCCTAATATGATATAGCTAGAGGTCTGGAAGTTGCTATTGATCTGAAATTCTCGGGGACCTGTTGGAGGTAGAGTTGTCTACTGTATAGAGCACTGGACTGAGTGAGACTAAGGAGGCCTGGATTCTATTCCCAGCTCAGCCATTGAGCTTCTGGGTGACCTTGGGCAAGTCACTTCACTGCTCTGTTTCCCCGTATGTAAAATGGGGCTATAGATACCAACCTCCATTATAAAGCACTTCGAGCTCTACTGATGAAAAGCGCAAGATAAGAGGTTGGAATAATGATTATGTTGTAGGGAGCAGAGAGCCACCTTTCCAATGTGCTTTCTACTGTTCTTAGTAAGCATGAAAGTCTGGTGGCTTTAGTTTTAGTGTGAAGATGAAGGGAAAGGATAGGCATTAAAGCTCGCTGAAGTTCTGGATTATGTAATCCTCACTATTTTATTGTTATAGATTTAAGGAAACAAAGCTTCTCCAATAAAGACTCAATCATCTTAATTAATGTCTCCTAATACATGCTGAGATAGGGACATGTTTGTTTACAAATAAGGGACTGTTGACTGTCTGACACTAGTTCTCAGAAATATAAAAAAAATATGAATATAGAGGTATTCATTGGGGGTGGCGAGGCAGTTCTGACAGTCCACGTCAAAAATGAGCATATGTTGCAAAGTTATGCCACCTTAACCAAATGATTGAATAGAGTAGAATATATATTCTTGGTTTAGGAACTGCCTTCACAGGCAGTACCTGTGTGATCTGGATTTACTGCACTGGACACTGCTAAGGTGAATGGATATTTCTGCTTTGCAGTCTATGAACAAGTACCTTGAACGAGAAAATCCAAGGTTTCATTGTCTATCAAAAAAGGATCAGACAGTCCATCAGAATGTCTTTTCATTTCAGTATTTAAATGAAGCAGAAGGATTTCTGCCTTGCAGGCTGCAAATGTTCTGATAAGCTGCACTCTTTCTGAATCAAGTCTAGGTTATAATTTCAGGTTCTTTTCATGTTGCAGTTTCAGCTTCCATGTCTCCAAAATCAACAGAAGCGGCTAATTGGAAAACTAAATTGTTCAGGGCTAGATTCTGATACCCTTAACCTACATCGAGTAATGTCTTGCTCCAAGTGTAGTCCTATTTGTTTGAGGGGGAATACTGCCCGGAGTACTCATGCTTACAGCGAATTACAACCAATTATTTTCAGGCACACAACTGTAGGTGCAAAATGGGAGGTTGTTTGTTAAAAGCCAGGCCCAGGTTTAACTGCATGTGTTTTGTTTTTGTTGTACAATGAGATCTGTATATCTTAATGTATTACATATTGCTGGCTTGATTCAAGCAAATTCCTTTAACTTTTTAAAAAAATTGATTTGTTATCTACTTAATTTCTCTAAGGGTTTACCTATATCTGCATTTCATAGGAATTTAATTAAGATCACTGTTCTTTCCTTCATTTTGAGCTTACATTTGCAGGTACATCCTCTGGGGAGATGTTTTATACAAATTTGCAAATGCCCATTTCCATAAATGTGAAGGAGGAGGCATTTTATAGTAGAATGAATCACAAGCTAGCATTTGTCTTCTGGAGTGTTGCAAACAGAACTATTAGTATCATGTTACCTTATGGTGTAAGAAGGGATATGTGGTTTCCTTTGATAGGATGAAGTATAATTGTGCAATAAAACTTAACTACTCCATAGCAGACTCGAATAAGTGCCTCAATAGTTGGGTACTGCCACAAATGTTTCTCTCGTTTCACCTTTTCTGACAACTAATGTTTCCAAAAAAAAAAAAAGACACTGGCACTAGGTTCTGTTGAGGTCATTAAAACAGCCTCCCTTCCAATAGGCAGAGTTGCTAATGACCATCTATAAAGAGAGTTCTTTCCAATGTGTCTCACTGCAGATGGGCATGCACTGTTGGTGTAATAGTCTCTGTTGGATGGCTTGTACAACCAGAGGCTGACCAATTGGTGCCAATTAGAGCTGTGCAGAACAGCTGTTCTGTTTTGCAAAGGACTTGGAGATTTTGAAATTTGGCTTTGTTCCAAATTGGGAGGAAACCCCGAACATTTCTAAATTCTGGACAAAAATCCATTTGGGGTCATTTATATTATATGATAATATAGACTACAAAATAAAAAATTTAAAAAAAAAGTATTTTCAAAATGAAAAAATCAAAATGTTTCTTTCTGAAAACGCCAAAATAGGATGTTCCAACACTGTTGACTTTTCCCGCTTTTTCCTGCAACAAAATTTCAGCAAAATCAAACCTCTGAAAGGCATTTTCTTATCAACAGAGCTATTGAAATTTCTCTGATTAACTCCATATTAACTGCATATTTCTATCAAAGGTTCACCACTGTCCCCAGATTAAACTATATCCAGACCAGTTGGAGGCCAATCAGAGCCCTGTCAACACGAGTGCTCTTACGTGCCATTGCTAAAGCTGAATCAGTGAGAGCACCAGGTGGAAGTTCGAGCAAAAATATCCTAATGTCGATATCGCCCAAAACATTCCAAGCAAAATGGCTTCTGTCCTGATGAGTAGCAACTTTTGCCCCAATCAGTTTAGCATTCTCCAAAACCATGAGTTGGTCATTTCTCTCTTCCCTGCTTTTAATTGCCAGTTTAGTTACATCCCACACACTCTAAGATCTCCTTAATATTTATTTGGATCAAACACCATTTCGTCTTAGATCATCACAATGTTATCAAAGCATTTAATAAAGCAAATACCCTAAAGCTAATGTTAATATGGCTGTGACTTCCAAATCTTCGCTCTACTATTAGGCTATTTTGCTTTTGCTCTGGCATGTCTTAATAACATTCCTATGAGAGAGTATTTAGGTAAGTGAACACTTTTCTAACACAACACTTCTAACACAGCAGCTGAAAATCAATGGCTATAAGCTGAGAGGCACTTACTATGCCTCAATCATATTTTAAATCATATTTTAAAATGAGCAAGTTATGTCTTGATCCATCTGCTTAAAACCACGATGGGGCAGATTCCCAAGCCCCTGCATATAGATAAGCACTGCTAGGATCCTAGTGAATCTCTTGAGTGAAAGGATTCTGAGTCCAGCGCTGTGACTGTTTCCAGACTCCCCAAATTAGATGTGCAACCTGGCACCTCCATTAGGGGTGTGGGTGTCACTCAATCTCCCATCAAAGGTGGCACAGAGGTCACTGTCCTCCTACACTTCTAGAGGCAGTTACACATTGCTAGACAAAACTCTGTGGTAAATTGAGAATTTGGGAGACGAATAAAGTAATGTGAATGTAATAGGAAGTAAAGAAACACAAGGAAAATTATACTGACTGTACTGTACTAGAAAGGGTAGTGCTAGATGTTACAGGGTCCCTGCTACATGATTTAGGGCTCATCTCTGCCAGTCCTGCTATGGAGTCCACATCACTGCCAGTGCAGTTCAGAGTCAGCTTCCCACTGCTGCTGCAGGGCCAGCTAGTCATTGCTGCATGTCTTCACCAATCCGGAGTCATCTCTGTTCCCTGGTCTGCTGCCAACGAGACAAGCCTCATCATATAATCACCTTTACTCCTTGGTCTTGTCAAGCCTCATCCACTGACTCCCCCTCTCAGGATCTTTGGATCGGGGAACCCAAAGCAAACAATACCTTTAGACAGAGTCACTGCTTCTTTGGATACATCTCTTTTACCTAGTACTCCCCCCCCCTGCTTTTTTTTCTAGTGGACCCAAGCTCCATTACCCAGTCTTATTTCACATCTTATACCCTAGTGGTGATCCCTCATTCCGAGCATATTTAGTATAGTTCATATGCCCTTTCATTAGACAATAAGGATATTTTTTTATCATCACATATGCACTCACATTTTAACCAAAAAACAACAAAAACTTACAGGGTAGAATTATGGGTAACCATATGCAAAGGAAGGAGGCCTAAAATGGCTTTGCCTCTTCTTGCCAACAGAGGGCTCCATCCCTTAAATCATGGAGATTAGAATCAGAGTTGGCCGGAAAACAGCCTTTTACTTCCATTAAAATTTTTGAAAATTTTATTTATCCTAAATCAGGACCAAGAGATCAAAATTTGACATTTTTCACAAGAAGGAAAGACTGGAAAAGTTCCATTCTGGGAGAACTGACAAAGTTCAGCTTGCTCCCCAGTGTGCCTAGAGAGCCACCTTCCTGGGGAAATCAGGGAGCCACCTGCCTGGGGAAATCAGGGAGTTCCTGGATTCCCAGGCAACTGAAGAGGAGGAAGCTTGGAGAGCCCTGGGAGCCCACAAGGAGGGCGATCAAGAAGCCAGGGAGTGCAGGGAGGCAGGCAGGTGTGCTGTCAGGAAACCAGGCAGGTTTCAGTCAAAAATCTGCATAATTTCCACTGAGAGTTTCAGCATTTCAAATTTGACCAGTCAGTTTTTTCTAACAGAAAAACATTCCATCAGAATAGGTACAACCGGTTCTAATTAAACATTTAATCACAACAGCATTTCTTGACTCTGCATACTACATGGAATAATCCTACAGTGAGCACCCTCATGAGCAAGCTTTATGTGGCTACATGGCTGTGACAGGTCGCATACGTGTAGAGAGACAGAGGGAAGGAAGAGGCTCCCCTTGCCTATGGTGTGGTTTTGCATCCACCATGAGCACCAGTAGAATCATAGAATATCAGGGTTGGAAGGGACCTCAGGAGGTCATCTAGTCCAACCCCCTGCTCAAAGCAGGACCAATCCCCAATTTTTGCCCCACATCCCTAAATGGCTCCCTCAAGGATTGAACTCACAACCCTGGGTTTAGCAATGCTCAAACCACTGAGCTATCCCTCCCCCCAGCATTTACTACTGCTTGTGTATGATCATAATAAGCCCCACAAAATCCACAAATCCATTTGAAACGAGGGGAAGGAGGAGCCAAGAGTGTTGTGCTATTTGTTCGCCCCATGAAACTGTTGATTAACAATCTTGTTCCTGATTTGCTTTGTAAACTAAGCAATGGAAGGAGGTGGGTGAGAAATTGGTTGTATTGCCCGTGTCACACTGGCAAACCAGGTCATGTTAGAATGTATTCAGGTCAATTCACTTGTGTATTAGTATAGACCAAAATGAATGTAAATGTAAAAGAGTATTCAGGTGTTTAAATTTCATGAAAACTAGTGAAATTGTTCCTTGTATTGTTTCAATGTATCTGTTCCTGTTATAATGTAATAGCAAACATGTATATTGTGTATTCCCCTATAAGTAAATAACCACGTGTAACAGGGGAATAGCAGGTCCTGCTGCTACTCTGCTCCAAAAATCACTCAGAGATCTTCTGACTCAGCAGTCACTGGTGCAGTTTATTTATAGTGCAAACCCACCACCTCTCACCACATAGCACTGGGTGTTCTAGCACTGGGTGTCCTCTTCCTTCCACTCGGGGGCTTCTCCCCTCCCCCTTCTGTCTGCCCCTTTGGCTTCCTTCCTCTGAGGCTTTTATGCAGCCCCAGTCTAATCAGGTTGGCAGCTGTTCTGCTTCTGCCAATCAGGCTCAGGTTCCTCAAGTCATCTCCAATTCACCTCCCTTAATTGGAACTGGAATGGTAGAGGGTTGGCTAAGCAGTTATTAATCAGCACCCTGTCACACCATCAAATAAATCTTGTGGAATGCTAATGAAGGACTTAAGGACTTTGACAGAAAAGGCTAATTCCAAAGCAAATGGCCATTGTGTGAGATGACCTGAGGTCAGAGACTCAACATGCATGTGCATTCCTCACTCATTGTCATCAAAGGAAAAACCCACAAGGGTAGAGACACTGTCAGCTTGTCTTCTGCCAGAAGAGGATATAAGAATGGAGTCAAAGAAAGAGCCTTCATCTCTGAACTGTTTGGACTTTTACTGGGAAGTGTACCAGATGCAAAGCAGAGAAGCATCTCTCAGAGATGATCTGGGTACCCTGAAAAGACTTTTGAGAAATTGGCAGATTATTACATTACTGCCACCATTTAGAATTACAAACTGTGACTCACCTGTAAATAAATTTTACCTGCTTTAACCCCTCAATAACTTTCATTCTTTTTTCTTAGCTAATAAACCTTTAGTTAGTTTACTATAAAATTGGCTGCCAGAGTTGTCTTTGGTGAAAGATGTGGAGTACCAATTGATCTGGGGTAAGTGACTGGTCTCTTGGGACTGGGAGAAACCTGATGTGGTGTGATTTTTGGTTTAAGTGACCAAAGTCCAGTTTGTCTGGATAACAAAATAGGCAGGAGAGTCTAAGGGGACTGTCTGTGACTCCAGGGTAAGACTGGTATAACGATCCAGGAGTTCACATGTAGTACTGGCTTGATGAAATCTAATTACAGAACACAGCTTGGGATATCTTCCTGGTTTCTGACAGTCTGCTCTGAGGTAGGCACTCACAGTTGTGAGCCACTCCAGACAGCAGGGAGAAGCAGGTGTTCCTGAAGGTGATATAGTTAGAGGGCAGAGAAGGAGTGACATATCAGAAGGTGACAGCAAGGGGGAAGCAGAAGGGGTTGTTTTGATAGTTGTGGGCATGGAGAGAAAATGGATCTGAAGCCATGTGGACGGACCCAACTAAGTACCAGGAGAAACATGAAGGAAAATTGTTGGCAGCTTTTCGCAGAGGCAGAATAAAAAAGTGGGAAATGGGTGTTACCATATTGGGATCAAGGCAGAAAGAAAGAACTGAGGAGGAGACAAGCCAGCAGTTGTGAGTTTATGTAACAGCAGCTGGCTGACATTGAGGGGCGAGGAACTGTTTTTCATGTAGCATGGGACAGAAGCAGCAAGTCAGTTCACAGTGGGAAAGACTGGGAGAAGGAGATGCTCCTCGTTGGATTTTGAAACATCAAAGGGCTTAGCAAACCCAGGAGCACTGCCAAGCCTATGAGATTAGAGGGCTGCTGAAGTTAACTGGCATGGTACATTGGAACCAAGGGGCTAACCCTGAGCAAATTTGGTCTAGCAGTTTCAGAGTTCTGTGTAATATGAAACATAGGAATTGCTGTAGAATGAGATGTTTAAGATATCCTAATAAACCCAGGCTTTATATCTGATTATGTTAAGGTTCTTCTAATTAGATTCATTTCTATCCAAAAGTGAGCAAAGTTGTCATCTAATTGAAAATCAAGCTTTACCCTTTTTAATTTGTCTCTAATTACAACACATTAATTGTGCATCTGTAAATACAGTACATGCATATGGTTTTGACAAAGGGAACCACTTTTATGTGCAATAAACTTAATGAAGGAGTTCATTCTGCAATCTAAGTAACGTTAATTACACCGGAGTTTCTATACAGTCATCTATGAAATGGAAAAGGAGAAATGAGCCCAGTTTAACATTTTATTACAACAACAATATTGAACATCAAGGTTGTGGTAGGAAACTCTGCTCCTTAAAGCAAAAGTAAATGCATCACACAGACTAAAATTGGTTGTTAGTAAAGCAGAATTCGGTATTCTCACTCCATTTTACAGTAAAAATGTTCTCATATGCTGAACCCTGACCTTTTCACTGTGTTTCTGTCTTCCATCTCCAATTTTAAAGTGCACCTTAGATAGTTATGAGACCCGGCACAAGCATTTGACTTTCTGAGACTAAAAATGATTTTTATTAAATTATAGAATTATTTCTCCTACCCAAGCAAAGAAGCAACAAAAAGTTATACTGTGCTCCCAGTCATCTCAGTAGACACCAGAGCAATTTTAGCTTATCCTAACCTTTTCCCATTTCGAACCAAACCTGTGAACGCTCTAGGCCTCCATAAACTTCAACTTAAGGAAACCCTTCATTATTTATGAACCTCTAGGTCATACATGAACTTTCCTGATGTCCAGTTGATCAGAGAGGAGTTTATTTCCCAGACTTTATGCAGTTTGCAAGAGAATGTGAAGGTTCAAACTTCATTAGAAAAAAGATCCTTAAAGCTCTCTCTTTCCCTCCACCCAGATTCCTGACATTTTCTCTAATGTCATTTGCAATGATGATATTTACACTGTATATTTATTTGAGTCTGATTTGGTTATTTTCTCACCCCCGCCTTGTAAGGCCAACAGGAGTTGGCAAACACGTACACAGTAGCATGTCTTATATGAAACTAGAAAAGCCTGTGTAGAAAATTGATAAAAAAAATACTAGCTATGCAAGTATTTTAATCTCCATTTGAGCCATGAGAATATCGCACAATGCTCAGATTTTCATCAAATGTTTTGAAGACGGGGTTTTGGCTAAGTGGGGCTGTTTTGCCTACTGTACATTGGTATTAGCAGACACACCCAATCTTTAGTTAATTATAAGTTTTGCTTTAACAAACAATATCTGGTATCTGATAGGGACGTCTTTGCTCTTTTGGATTCCCGATGGCTAACTACTTTTGGTTCCTGTCTCTTTGGTTCTGTAAAACAAGTGGAGTAGCTGATCTCCATGTGAGAGGCACTCCTTTGTAAAGCCTGAAGCCAACCTAACCCTAACATAATCAAAGAGGCACTTAAATACTGTAGTGTGAACTGTGTACCTTCTGTGCTCAGGTATCTTGGTTCAGCCAAACACAATGATAAGCAAGCAGTATCCAGGGAAAACAGTGGAGTTGCCTTTTATGCATCACAAAGGAGTTCACTAATTCTCCTGATGTCCCAGGACCATGAAGATATTTTTACAAAGAATGATTTTCCCTCCTGTTTGATATGAAAAATTGTTCTTCATCTTCACTTGCGATTCTTCCTCCTTATGTTTGCTTCTGAATGCCTATCAATGTAAATACAGCCTCAGCTTCTATTGCCATGAGGAATGGGCACATCAGTTAGTAGTATAACATTCTTACTTTAATTTTTCTTATTATGGAAGTAGTCGGGTACAGTACTGGAGGCAGGTTTACCGGGGAGGTCCTTTATGTAGTAATAACTGTGTACTTAACATTAGAGTTGCTTGCCATAATTCTGCTTGCTCTTCTCATACTACAAGTCAGTTCGAGCACCACTGATTTACACTGATGTAAAACCCATGTAGATGCAGAATCAGGCTCAGTGATTTTTTGGGGGAAATGCGTCAGTTTTTAGTAGTAATTGGATTGGGTACAGGGGTTCTCTACAACTTAAATGAATATTGCTTTTAAACTGTATCATATTACGTTTTGAAATTGTGCAACTGAAGTCTCATAATCTATTGTGTCAGGTCGACTTGTACTTCACACATCAATCCTACTGTTGTTTTCACCATCCAGTGTACAAACTGCTTAAGAGAAGAAAAAGCTAGAAACTCTAGGAACCAATCTGCTCCTGTCTGTTTATATAATCCCACAGACTTTTACATGAGCTGGCAGAGAAAATTGCTCTTTGCATGCTTTTGTCTCTAGAGGAGAATTGGAAGTATGTCCAATTCTTATAAAATAAGAACAGTCACACTACACACCAAACAGATTTTCCAAGGCCCTGCTCTGAAGTAGAGAAAAAACATGGTCTGCAAGAAAATACAGGACAATTTAAAAAAAAAAAAGCCCATTTATACATCAAAATTAAACTGGGTCATTACGTAATGTAAAGTACGTTTTTGGTGGGTATAAATTTAGCAGATTTTATTGGCATTATGTATGACAGCAGTTTTGTGATATTTCAAGTACAGAACAGGTCCCTGGAGACACTGTCTAATTTATAATGGGCTAACTATAATAAATTGTAGCAGTCAGAAAACGAACTGGTTTTGATTAAATGAGGCACTTTGGTTTATTTGTCTTACATAGAAGTCCTGTGGAAGCTTTAACTTATTTGAGGTCAGATGGAAACATGGGGTTGGGGAGGGGGTGTTTAAAAATAAAGCAGCAAGAGCGACAGCTATTTTCTCTCTCTTTTTCAGATAAGTAAACAATTAAAAGAAAAAAGAAAAGGAGGACTTGGGGCACCTTAGAGACTAACAAATATATTTGAGCATAAGCTTTTGTGAGCTATAGCTCACTTCATCCGATGAAGTGAGCTGTAGCTCAAAAAGCTTATGCTCAAATAAATTGGTTAATCTCTATGGTGCCACAAGTACTCCTTTTCTTTTTGCGAATACAGACTAACACGGCTGCTACTCTGAAACCTGTAATTAAAAGAAAGATATTGTGAATGCAAAAGGATACCAGCACATTTTTTCAGCAGACTAATAAATAACACACATTCCCTTCAAGTGCACAGCATATGACTTAGTGACTATGGGAAGACAATGTTTTATCATAATTGGTGCAGTAGCAGTACCTGGAGATACACCCGCAGAGGCTACCAACACTGCTTACCTCAGCTTTCCTGCAAATTAATTGTCAACTGTCTTCAGAGAAGCTCTTTATTTTCAACAAGTGTATAGCAGTATTAATTTCACACAGTGCTTGCAGGTATATTGTGGGCATCCATGCATCTGCATAGACTGTATCACACACACAGAAAGCTGAGTGCTCAAAAGCAGATTTGACTTGTCCACCCATGACTCTACTGACTTTACAGCTAAAGACAAAATGGGTTTTTTTTCAGCAGTACTTAAGGCCTGGGGGGGCTTTTATTTCCAGATTCTAGCCTTTTACTGGGCTTTGGCCATTAAGAATTAACTATAAAAGGCACTATTACTTAGAATCCCTGAGGAGGCCACATCTCTTGAGATCCTTTCATTCTATTATTGGGTCTTTGGAAACAACAACCAAACATGCTCTGGTCCCACCATGTTCTTCATCCATTCTAAGGGTACATTATTTCAGTGTGGACACAGAAACAAATGAGACCATTATGTGGTTAAATGTGGAGGCCACAATTTTACATAACAAACAATAATTAACTGGAGTAAACTGTCCCAAACTAGCTGGTAAGGTTATTCTAGAAGAGACCTCAAACTGCCATCAGTGGCCTATGATGTACTAGGAACCCAAGGGTGAGGGTGAAGGTCATGCCTCCTGATGCTAGGTTTTCATGTTTGAATACTTACAGGTAGCAAACTTTTTATTTTGTTTCCATCATCCATTCTTATTATAACTAGGCTCATCCAATCAGAGATACTGTACTATGTGATGATATGACCAATCACAACTAAACTCTGCTCAAAAAGTAAACAAAATTAATTAAAAAAATAACCAAATGCCTTCAAGCAGCACATAAATGTGAGAAAATAGGAACCTCAGACATTCCTTTAACAAGAACAGAGACAGAGCTCATCTAATAAATTATTTGTTACATATCACTCACTAAGGTCTGGTTACCAGGTACATATCCCTGATGTAAACACTTCTGCAGAGTATGTTCACATAGACTATAAACTCATAGGGACGTTCTACAACACTCCTTCATCAAGTGGTTAAGCGATAGGGTCTTTAACACAATAACTCCATATCTTCCTGTTTTCCCATACTTTCATTTCATTCGAATTAAAGCCTCCAGTGTAAATTTCCTGCGGTATCTAAGCAGAGCCAACTATGTTCTAATTAATATACAGCTTCTCATATGCTATTGTTTCCAGTTCAGTAACATGCATGAGTGCCTGCAAAATATAAACAAGATGTTCTAGTTTGCAGCCTAACAGATGGGTCTAGTTATCCCAGTTATTAAAAGAGGAACATTTCCCCCCATTGTTTTAACTGTTCTGACAATTTTCAGGATTTGCATAGTAGTTGAAAAAGGTGGTTTGTCAACAAGATGTTTGGGTGGAATACGCTGGGGCAAATCCTACTCACTGGGAGGAGGGGGAATGAAATTTGGCATTTTTTTAAGTGCCGCAGAATGTACAACACATGTCCAATGAAGGGGAAGTCAGATGGGCATATGCTGTGCAGCCTTCCATTCCATCAGCAAAAATGGAGCTTATTGCAAATGGCTTCACTCTCTGAAGACTAAGGAGTAATGTGGGGAAAGCAGATGCTGACTAGGTGAGATGCATTTAAGGGTAAAAGAAACATACTGTACCACAAAAGGAACTTGTAGGATTCTTTAGAATCCCATATGATCAGTGAGAAAAATGACAGTTTTTCTTTTTTCTTTCCTTCTTTGTTTCGTCCTCCTGGAAATTTTTGTCTGGTTGTCATATTAAACAGGTTCTCGCTCTCTATGATCTTAAGTTAGTCTGTAAGTCACCAGTTCAGATATTGTGTAACTGTTACTAGTTAATGCAGGCAAATAATATCAGACATTGTTTAACCTTCCTTAGCCTGATTTGGAGACCTTCCGTAAAACATTTCAGGTGTGTCCGATTGACTGGGATCAGCTAACATCTTCGCATTGAAATCCCAAATTCATAGCATCAAGGTAAAGCTAATGCTATGAAATACAGGGGGCTTCTCCCTGCCCACAATATCAAGAAATCTTCTATTTTTGAGACATCTATTGTGAGTGGGGAAAAGAGAGAGAACGAGAGAGACTAGAGTCCCACTGTCTTGAATCATCCATTGCTTGGGAAGGTATTGTCTACGTTCCCCCATACACCATTCCATTCTCTTCTGTTCTTTATATTTCAATCCCGATCTTGAAAGGTGATCCTCATATGGTATTTTACCAAACTGTTGTGGTTTGACTTTACATTGGATGTTGGGATCTAGATTGAGAGCAAATTTCATTTGTGATCTGAAAGAGATTTGAACCTGTAAGGTCTGCCCGTGTAATAATACCCACCCTGCCTCCTTGGTTTGATCTTAGATATGAAAGCTTGGGAGTATAATACATTTGTCTGGCTTATTTCTACTGGAACAGTGTGGCTCAAATGTGTGAAAGGAGGAGCGCTCTTATTGTGTGTGACCAGTGCCTAATTCAGGTGTGCAGATTTAGAGTTTGCATGGGCACCTTTGCAAATGCACATTACTGTACATACAATCTAGGTATGTGGAAAATGTGCACATTCTTTTAAAATATGAGCCTTTATTTTACACCATGAAATACATGAATAGGAGTGAAAATGATTACATTAGTCTGGGAAACCTGAAGTCTTTTTCCTGACATAAGTGCTCATTCTTCTGTTTTTATTATTCTGCCATGTTTCATATCTTCTCATTTTACTTTCACTGAAGGAGAGATTACCGTACAAAGCTTTCACGACAGAATACCATACTAGATAATGCTACCAAATTTGTCCTTTTGTTGGTTGGTGACAGTTGTGCTGTGTGTATATCACTGCATCTTTTCCTTTGTTGCTATTGTCAAAGAGCATATGCAAGGACTTAGTTTCCTCTAACTTGTGCTGCATTGTTCTCTTGTGCCTCTTTGTGATCTTTTATTTTGCAGTTTGTTCATGAATGTTAATGTTATAAAATATGAACGAACAACTGAAGATCAAAGACAAAGGTGATCAGTCAGAGTCTTCAAAACAACAACTTCGTAAATTTCTAATCTGGAAATTAGTACTTTTTTGGACTGAGAGGTTTGAGACTAGGTTCATGTGGGCTGAAATAGAAAACAAAGGAAATTAATTAGACCTATCACTTTAAGCATAAGTATGCCACGTTTTTTTCATGTACCCTTTGAAAGACAGTAGAATAGCCTTGTAGCGCCAAAAGTGTATATACACAGATTATATGGCTTTTTTTCAAATGGTTAGGAAGAAAAAATAACAAACATCAGGAGATTTCATTTTCCAGGTTATGTTCTTTCAAAAAAAGGGAAAGTTTAAAGGAAATGGTCACAGGTGGAGGCATTGCATTAGCCACTCAAGTGCCAAAATGAATGCACTATGTCAGGTCTGACAACCTGTCATAAAGAGTGAACAAAATATTCTTGTCTATGGGATGAGCTGTATTCTAAAGGTTTGTCCCTGAAATACAACCAGAGTACAGGATTGACCAGATCTTCAATTGATGTAAGTCAGCATATCTCCATTGACTTAAGTGATTTTCACCAACTGAGTATCTGGCCCTTTTTCTGTATCTATTCACCATTTGTTAATTTATTAATTACTCTGACTAATAAGCATTCTGCTAAACCAGCCACGCCGAATATCCTTCAAACTATGAGTAGTGTAACAAATTAATAATGTCATGGTGGTCATTAATGTTGATAGTCCAAGGATTTATATTAATGAACATACTTGCTATTTATGTATCAATGTTAAATTTATTAATGTTTAACTGTTACAATCTGTTTGGAGCCAATTTTCATTACTTGACTTGCATGTAATTGTGCAATATTCATGACAGCTATAAATAAAAGTAAATTTGTTACTTTAAATAAAAAGAGAAGTTTAATTCACAAAGGGAATAATGATTTATTAGATACTAATTCTTTCTCTGTGTGTGTGTGTGTGTGCATATGTGTGTGTATACATGGTGTATTTCCTTAACTAATCTCTATCTCTTTACAAATATTTGGAAAAACAACATTTTAATGAGAGAGAGGAATATTATTTCCATTTTACAGATGAGGAAACTAGAGAGACAAAGTGAGTTACTCAAGGTCACATAGTGAGTTAGTGTTAAAGCTGAAGATAGAACAAAGCTATCTTAATTATTTGAACCACTATTCAGTGCTTTTTAATTCTTTCCCATTGATTAGATATCAGATATTGGAAACATTTACACAATTTAAGATTATTATTTTATTTCAATTTTGGAGATGAGATTTACTAATGAAGCATAAATATTTGTATGCTACTAAAATGTGTTTAGCCAAGCTTAAAACATTTTGTTTGAGCTAAAACACCACTTTTGGAAATTACGGTAATGCATATATGCCACATATGAGACAAACATGTTGGCATTTTAGTGTGTCCCAGGAATCCTTTTGGACCCTCATACTAGAACCCTTCCTTGAAGACCAGCAGGGGTAGAATGAATTTCCATGATACACACCCCACCCCAAGCACAAATTCAAAATGGAATTTTCCTAAACAATTCTGTAGTGTCTTGCTCCTCATGCCCTGACTCTGCTGACACTCACTCAAAACGTACCTCTTTAATGCCAGCATCTCTTCTCTTTGCTGTCAGATGTGGCTCTTCCCCTCTCCAAGACTCTGTATGTCTGCTTCTCTCTGCAGTTCTAGTGGTGTCTGTCCACACTGAAGACTAGTAAAACAGGTCAGTCATCTGCCATTCCTGGAATAGTGGAGTTGAGGGATCAGGGGTCAGGTGGAGGAAACAGGCAGGTGAACAATTTCAAAGAAGCCACCAGCTGCTGTGTGCACTTCCTGACAAGAATGGGAACCGCCTGCAGTGAAGATGGGGATTTGGTTGCTGTTATTGTCCCCACAGACACTTTGTTCTCCCTTCTGGTGCCCCTACTTTTCCACTTGGTTCTTCCACATAGGCCATACTGATGGCCTTTTGTGTATGTGCAATATTGTAGAAAGCCATCCCTTCTTATCACCACAAAATGGCCAGAGACAACTGCTACTCTTGCTCCCCCTCCCTGGGATGCCCTTAAATCAGTACAGCCCTGCACTTCCGTCTTTTTGGGCTGGGGCTTGAATGCCACAATTAGTCATAAAATCAGGGATAGGAATGCTCTAAGACACTGGCTCTGGATCTTTCCAGATTACTGTATCCTTTTCAGGAGTCTGATTTGTTTTGCGTATCCCAAGTTTCACCTCACTTAAAAAGCTACTTACTTACAAAATCAGACATAAAAATACAAAAGTATCACAGCACACTTTTATGGAAAAAACTGCTTACTTTCTTATTTTTACCATATAATTAAAAATAAATTATTTGGAATATAAATATTATACTTACATTTCAGTGTATAGTTTATAGAGCAGAATAAACAAGTCATTGTCCATATGAAATTTTAGTTTGTACTGACTTGGCTACTGCTTTTTATGAAGCCTGTTGTAAAACTAGGCAAATATCTAAATGAGTTGATGTACCCCCTGGAAGACCTCTGCGTACCCCTGGCTGAGAACCACTGATCTAAGGGACAGGCTCTCCCCACAGCAGTAGCCACCGCCTGTCCATTTTGCCCCTACCCAGTTTCTTTTGGAGTGCCTCGTGAGCTCCTTGAGCATAACTGAGACAAATTTATACCCATAAAGATTTATGTTCTCTTCATCCTGTTCTGAAGTTTTCTATGCTATATACCTGGAGCTATGCACAGCCAGAATCCAGGTGCTTTTACAGCATCCCAGCCCTCTGGTGTTGATTCAGAATATTGTGAGTATCAATTAAAATGAAACCCTATTCTCAGGTGGTAAAATTGCAAGTATGTAAAGATAGACATGATGTTTCAAATAATACACAACATCTGTGAGTTGCACATCTCAGACTCACAGCTACTAATGGTAATTCCCCTCCACTGACCTCCAAACCTTCTTATAAACGCTCGGAGGAAGAGACTCTGATGAGGGAAATCTCTTGTGTGTAACTCCTTATGGAGCTCTTCCCCAATAATTACATCATGGAATAGGCCACATGGTCTGGCCTGCAAACCTGGCATATCCCTAGGTAAATGTGGAAGGCCAGGGTCATCTGTGTGGACTGCCCCTCTGTTTTACTCTAGCTCCTTGTTGTCCCCCAAACTGAAGTAGCAATGCTCCATTGAAGCTATGCCACCAAGTCCTTCCTCCGTCATGGCTGCTCCCAGGAGGAGGTCCTCAAAGAAAAGATAAAACTTCTGCAGGCTGTATTCACTTTTCAGGTGGCTATATGGCCAGATGGTTGACTGTGTGTTCCACAGTTCCCAGCTACTCATTCCTATGAATAGACATTGGAACCATGAGGGCTCTATAGCATCTGCAGGAATGATGCCACACAAGCAGCTGACCAATCTCCTTCTGTGCTGGAGGGGGAAGGTACGCATCAGATGTTTAGAGGTTCTCCTTAGATGTATGGACCCAGTTTTCCCAGAACCATTGATTTCAGTAGGAGTAATGCTGGAATAAAGGCAAAATGAAAACTGAGGCCCTCAAGATGAGGGTAATTAACCACTGAAACAATTTACACCAACGGTCTTGGTGGATTCGCCATCACAGGCAATTTTTAAATCAAGCTTGGATGTTTTTCTAAAAGATATGGTCTCTGAATTATTTTGGGGAAGCTCTAGGGCCTGTTTTATACAAGTGGTAAGACTAGGTGATCACAATGGCCCATTCGGATCTTCTTTACATCTATGAGATTTCACTCTAAATATCTCTGGTGTGAGTAACATGCCTTCCCAACATTACACAACTACATGTACATTCTGTTAGGTTTTCTTTATTTTTTTTTAGTTCAAGAATTACACACTAGCCAACATTATTATTATATATTTACATGCTGAAACTGGCTGCAATAAGTTTAAATTCAAGAAAATATCTCTTATGTGCTACTCATTTACAATCATCATTTTACTACCTCATTTATCCCAGAGGTTAGCAGTCCTTTTGAGAAAGACATGAAGATCTGATGCAATGATATCCACTAGTATTTTGCGTTTTCTAGCCATTGGAAAATGTGCATTATGTGCATATAAGAAAGGCTACAAGGTCATTAGTAAGGCTGATGATTACTACATTATGAAGTAAATAGTACTAAGTAAAAAAGAGATAAATCAGAACTGTGCAAAGACAGTACTAACAGAACCATTTAAACACCCATGCAAATAAAAATGTGAAGGAAGTCAAATCATAGTCAGCTTGTTAGAATTACTTATGTTTCAAATGTCCACATGATCTTTAACTCAATCCATACGATGGACCATAAACAATAAAGCCTGGCGAATATTTGTCACATGGCAGTAACAGTGCAAACATACAAAATGTTTATCAAATTGGAATAGATGACCTCATGACTGAGAGAAACATTAAAAAAAAATAGTATGACAGTATAGCTAAGATTTCCAACATTTCATATTCACTGTCAAAGCATTTACTAAAAATAAATAAATAATTTGATACATATAAATGTGTGTCTTGCATATTCTTGCAGAGATGATCTATTTCAATTAGAATTAATTAATGGATATTTAAAATGTTGTTATTTTTACAAAGTAGAATAGGGCAGTGGTTTTGATTAACATTCCATTTGCTCCTTAAAAATTTTGACAAAGTTCCTAGTGCATTTTGTTAAACTTTACCTTTGGTGTTAAGCAGTGACTTATTAGTTTTCCCTTTTTAAACAATTTCTGAAGTGAAGATTCTTTGGCTTTGGGGGACTATGCTATCTAATGACGGTCAAACATGTTTTTATTTTAAAGTCTACTAATATATATCATGAGAGAGACAGATTTCAGGAACAGATGCAGCAGACAGGCTTTCTGTAGCGAAATCATCACGGACTGAATTCTCCTTTACACTAATATCCCTTTACTTAACAGGCCAAAGTGGTGTAAAAGGGTCTCACTGTAAATGAGAATCAGGTCCTACCATCTTAATGTTGATCTGAGTACTGAGCGCTGAACTACAATCTTCTGTTGCTTTAATTTTTTAACCATACAAAAATAACCTGTTATGCAAGCAGTAACATTGTTGCAATGACAATTTTACACTACAGTACTTTCCTTGAATTTTTGTATTAAAACTCTTATCTCAAATCCAAATCTGTTTATGCAAAAGGGTGTTTAAATTACTCTGCTAGAGCACTGCAATTATTGTACTTAGTAAAAAAAAAAAAGTCACTAAACAATTACCGTATCTATTGACTGCTCATTTACAGCTTATTTAGTTATTTACATAATTTTAGGACACATTAACCTAAACCATAAATAGAATCAGCTTTTTGCCTTACCATAAAGTACAAATTAGAAGTTAAAAATGTTTAAGAAATCTGATAATATTTACACAAGTTCAGCTTAAATCATGGTTGCTCACATTATATGTTCTATGTACACATAGCAAAATGTTATGATCACTACTATTATAATATTGTACCCTGGACATCCCCCGCCCTAAGTTATTTTTCTATAAATATTAATATTTTTTCTTTTTTTCTTGGTATCAATAGGACTTTGTTATTGAAAAGTTACTAGTGGACAGTGTTGTTACTAAAAAAAAAAGGAGAAGAAATAGGCAAGCAATGTGAGGAGTAGTCTAATTTCAGATGCAAGGAGGTACAGTACTATCATAAATGTCAAACTGTGCAATGCTTCATAAGAATTATATGCATTGATCTGCTGATATAGAAATGCCCAGTTACCCTGTATAGTAAGATTTTTTTAATACATTAATTTGCTTTCTCAAAAAATTATTCATACTCTGGGTGATGATAGAAACAAAACTGTTATTAGCTTATTCCTTTAACACACCAACATATGAATATGTGTATTTATATAATGTGTATATAAACACATATGCATATATAGATATATATAAATATATTTGTCTATATACACATACACTTGGATAATGATTAACATTTGTTTACTTCTCTTATGTTAAGTAGCGTGTTAATTATGGAATTGGAACATGGTTTATATTTATAGTAAAAGTTATTTGACCTTTAATTTTAATGCACACTTTGCCTAAAATGAACAGGGTTTGTTCCCTCGCTATAAGACCACCCCCCTCACTTTCTCTATGCATTGTGCTTTTGTACCTGACAGATTTTATGTCCTTTGTATTAGAGTCTAAAAACTCTCTGAAGTATTCTGTAACATATTATTTAAGACTCTGGTTCTCCCTCCCACACCCGGGAACGATAAAGGAAATATTCAGAATGACATTGCTTGAGTCTTTCTTCCCAGTCATTAAACCGCAATAGGATAGAAACGTAACATTCCTTATGCAAACACAGAAATATGTTGCATGAGTTTTCAGTTCTGAAAATGCATATTATACTTACTAGCAGTCATATACAGTTTATATTTACATATTGATCTCAAATATATCATTAATTAAAACTGTGCCATATTATAGTCATAATTTTCCCATGAATTTCACAAAGATGAAAAACACCTTAATTGCTGGCTGTTCTGCATAATGAAATAACAACATGTGTATTTCTAATTATATTACAAACATTATCTAAATTGTAACGTTAATATTTTAGTTAGTGGATCTAACAACAGTGAACAGGAGTGGAAGGGTTTGGAGTATTCTTTTTAGGTAAATTCTAAGGTAAAAGCTAGTCTGGTTGGTCTAATTTACTCAGAGGGTAGTACACATGATAAAAAGCACAGCTGTTGTATGCTGGCGTAATTTATCACTTTTGTCACACATGTCCCAAGAAGAGGAGGTAATGACTCTCACTCCCTTGGTTCTGGTTCTTCCATGCCAGGGTCTTGTCAGTTCTCCTCCCCTACACTACCCCCACCACCCACCCTATTCACATCACAGTGTTTAGCTTTAGTACAAAATTATACCAATCCATATTTGGAAGGGTTTTCCAAAAGTTTTTGTACATGACATTAGTAGCCAAAAGGAAATTAAAGTGCTCCTTCCTCCTATTGATACATCCTTCCCAGTGACACCTGAGCAGAAACCAGACATTTTCTCTTACCTGACAAATAGCAACATTAGAGAGTATTATGGCTTGTACTATATATTCAGATAAATTAATATGCAATACTAGGATCTGATCTCCATGGTTTTGACTACAGCTCACTTGCTAAACCAGTGCAGAGAGTAAACATACTCTCTATTAGGTTTTATATTTGAGGCATATCTACCATTTGTGTGCACTGTGCTCCCTGTATTTAAACTATGCTTCTGTGAAACACAAGTGTTAAAGGCTCTTAGTGCATTGAATGAAAACTGTGAGTATAAGACAGCATTGGGTTATCACAAAGGGTGCCATATATAAAAATAGACCACCAATTTGTGGTGTGGATCCTTTCCCGAGAAGTTAGGATGAGTTTGCATGCATGATTCATAGAAGTTCAAACTTCAAATGCAGCTACAAAAGCACATTGTTCTGGTTTGTGAAATGCACTGAGAACTCATGTGTGAAAGCTATGGAAAGGCTAATCACATGGTCAAAAGCTTGAATCTACATGCAGTTCAGGGTTTGACCAAAGAGGCAGTACTGAGTACCTGCCATTCCCCTAAAAAAGAGAGTTGTGGGTACTCAGTGCATCTAATTTTTCAGGTTCTTTCCCAATAACATTCAAAGCTATTTTTTCTCTCTTTCTGAAGCAGAAACCCATGGTAATGTGGAATAAAAGTAAAAAATAATGGTGTAAACTTGGCCTATTAATCCTCAAAGCAGTTTTCCTCTAATCATTTGTCTCTCCTAACCCTTCTCCACAGAAGTTTCCATGAGCTACTACTACTTTTTTAAAGGAGAGAAAAAAAAATCTGCTTTTTATGAAACATGTTAAGGAATCATTCTTAAAAGGACTGGCAATTGAATCCTTAAATATGGAAAACATAGCTGTAAATTTTCCTCTCCTATATCAGAAATACTACTATTCAGAGCATGCTGGAATTTGTGGTTCTTTAAGAAATCTGTATATAGCTGAGAGGTAGCATAGTTACAACAGGATGTGTCTACTGCTATCATAACTATTTTTCGTTGAACAGGAGAGTGAATAGTTCTGTAGAAGTCATTAGAAGTTGGTGATTTTTCTTACCACAGTTGTCAATTTTTATTTTTCATTAAATGAGCACATTTTCTAACTTGCCTGACCCTTTAGGAATAGTTCTCCTATAAAAAAATAAAATTACATGGAAGGAAAAACAAGAGGATACTATTTTTTTTAAATAAAAATCTCCCACATTTTCTAAGGCAAAATTGAATTTTGCCAGTTTTTAAAGGAAGCCATTAGATCTTCTAAAGCAGGAAACACTGAAAAGCTTAGTTAATCTGTTAAAGGCATGCCTTCCAAATTGTTCCCTTTATAATATCTTATTAAATTAAAAAAACAAACAAACAATGCATGGCACGGTCTAGTCCAGCTGGAGAAAATATCCTATCTGTAAACTTTCTATTGAAGTTACAAAACTGGAAACTTTCTGAAATCTGAATTCTTCAAACAGCTAAGATATTAATTCCTGTAACTGTCTGCTCTCTCAATAACTTTTTAAATTGGATGTTAGATTCTGAATATAAAAGCATTCTCAGGTGTAAAGCACGGAAGCCTACAAACCTGAAAAAAACCACTCAATTCCATATGAATCTTCTGGACTAATACAGGGACTATGACTGACAACATTCATTTGTATAATATGATTCTAGCCTTCCTTTTCTTTGGGGCTGCATTCTTGAATGGTTGCCACCTGTCTCCCCTTTTCTATCCTAAAAGAGCAGGGCACCAATGGTTTCCATTAGCCGTCTGTAAAGTTACTATTTGGCCAACCAACATTTGGCACTTTGGACAAATGATTCCATCTCCCAGGAACTGAGCACATCAACATGTCCACCATTTAGGTCATGATAGGTTGGTCCATCTCTAAATCTGATTTCCACATTCCCCCACATATCAAAAGTGCAATGAATTGTGACCATGACCTTATGCCAACTCTTTAAAATCCAAAACAAAACTAGTATTACTTGCTTAAGTTTCTGTGCAAACTCCTAACCCGCTCATAATATCAGTCAAAGATTTAGTCTTTCAATAAAAATTAGCAATTACCTGACTACTGCTCAGAAATCTTTGACCATCATCATGATGAAGGTGAGATGATAGGCACTACTTGTTTTTAAGTTTACACATTTAGAAGATAAGTGTATATGTTTCATAAGCATGAAGCATCTTAGTACACTCTTTAATCAAGTATAGATGCATATGTACTCGATGTGTAATTTCACAAAGAAATGACACATTCTGCTGTTAAAACTCAAACCTGTCTCCCAAATTTCCTTTTTTTTATAGTTTAAGTTTTTAAACTCATATATATGAGTGTGGAAAAAAAATGATTGAATGGAATTTTGCTTTCACTCTTCATATACACCCACATTTTTAAAAGGGGGAACATGTTTCTACTGTAACTAAGAATGTGTTTGTGACTTAGCAGAAGCAACTGAAACGTTATAAAACAGACCGTAGAGTGGGCCAGCAACTAAGGTGTTTTAAAGTAACTTTTGTCCTGAATAGAATTTTTCTAAGTCCCACTTTTGGCTGTACAACCAATTTGGAGAGAAATCCAGTTCTTGCTTTCTGTGTGGCTTTGTTTTTTAGTTCACATAGTAAAGCCAATAGACAATATTGAAGAAGGAAAAAACAACAGGGAAGAATATGCGTGACCATCGATCTATGGCATTTACATCAGTCAAGTCAGGGATGTTAATTTTCAGTTGAGAGGCACGTCTCCGTAGCCTACTTTTCTTTTGTGCCACATGTCGCTCCAGGGCATTGCGTCCAAAGCTGTGTCTGGGCAAGCCAGCTTTCCGGTACTGGATGCTTGAAGTATCGTAGGCCAGCATAGTGCTTCTAGGGTCCCCAAGCCCCATAACAGCCTCAGAGGCAGCCATCTCATTTTTAATTTCAAGTGTGCTCAACAAAATGTTTTCATGTGGATCCATCTGCAAGATATAAGAAGGCAGCTTTAGCATGGGGGAGCGAAAAGCCCAATCAGTTGTAAACTGAGATCACATTGACAAAGGTTGGACCTAACAATACCAATCCACTTGATTCCTATCTATCGAAAAAACTTCTACTCCTGTCTTTAAATACAACCATTACAGTTTTTACTGTCATTCCTTTGTAAATGGTAAGAGTAATAAGGCCTGTCCTGTATGTCTGAACAGATAATATTTGCTGGATCCCAGATTTTAAGAGCAGAGGCAATACACAGTTATGACCCAGCGTCAGTGGCCACATCCTAACCTCACATGTCTAGCACAAACCTCCATGCATCGTGAAAAAGTATGGTACTGCCCTTGTGCACACATATCTGGGTTTAATATAGGCTAGGAGTTTTTTGGTTTTGGTTTTTCTTTTAACATGAAATGCAGCCTCTGCTTTGACAAAACCTCCAAATGTGCACGACAGAGGTGAATTCAGTGGTGCTATACATGAATGCTGGAGCGTGCCTATGAGGATAAAGCAAACATGATTTGCTCCCTCAAGATACTCAGCAGTTTTGTAAGAAGATCACATAAGAAATCTTGAAATTCTAACACAACCACTGGCGACTGGGAGAGAAAATATGGACATGCTCTATATTATACCTATAGGCAGTGTCCACTCTCCAGTGCTCATGATCTTCATAAGCACAGTGCATGTTGGGTCATCTCATCAGACCAGAGCACTGGCAACAGCACAGGGCTGAATTTTAGAGGCAAGAAAAGAATGCATTTATTTCGGAGTGTAATCACATTAAATTTAATTGCACATTTGTTTCAATATGTGGTTACTAACTTTTTAAAAAAAATTAATAACTCAAACAAGGCAATTCAATGAAAAAAGTATTCAGTGAAAAAAGCATTAATGCAATGTTATGATTAAAAGCCTGAATACACAAAAGTCAGGGCATTCAAAGATATGGGACTAAATTCTACTCTAGTGTAAATCTGGAATGCAACAGTGGGCCTTAAAACTTTTCCATTTTTTAAAAAAATAAATATATAAGCTTATCTAAATCCTTGTACTTTTCCTTACAATTCCCTATGTAGTTATCACAAGAAATATTTTGAATTATGGAAATACTGAGGTTAACTAACAGCAAATACTAGATAATTAATTAGGAAAAATGACGAGTTACAAGCCCTTTTGAAAGTTTCATTTTCCATATTGTCTAATCCAGATATGAGGGGTGAAAATCTGACCCTACTGAAGTCAATGGGAGATTTGTCATTCACCCCAATAGGGCCAGGATTTCACCCAAGAGGTTTAACAAAGGTCAGGCCTTGGGTTACTTTGGCTTAAAAAGGAAGATAGACAGCTGTACATTTATAAGAATCTACCATAGGAATGACTTTGGTTTAAACAAATTTGGCCACAGCTGAAGTTCTTTGAGACTGAACTGAATCTGAACAGTTTATCTACCCTCTGGCCTGCACTGATATCAGCCCACAAGGTGTTCTTTAAAGAACATTATAGAATATACTTTGTATGAAAATACAAATACAAGTTTTATTATAGTCAAATAGACTTGGAACTAGACATGCTACAGTAAACAGCTAAGAACTTTTCTCCATTTAACTATTTATTTCTTTTGCACTGTGTCTTGTATGGCTGCTGTTGATATGTCATTAAGATCACTGAAACGTTAGCCTGCACCTAGCAAATATGGCAGCACAGCAAGCTGCTGCATTTAGTATCACTAAACAGAAAGGAAGTAGTTACAAGAATATATTTTGTTTTAGAACCTTTATTTATTTAAAATTCTAAACTAGTCTCTGGGGATAGGTGTCTTCTTCTGCACATATCACGTTTGTCTAACATGACAGCTGGAAAAGAGGTTTTGCAAAACCTCAACAACTTTTCTGAAGAAAAATAGAAGTAACCCCGAACACAGTAAATTAGTGTTGGGCGAACCTCCAAATGGCTGAATGCTCAGATAAGCACACAAAAGTTCGCATGAGTATCCAGAACTAATCTGACCTTCCCACACCTGGAACATTTTTTTGAACATCTCACAAGAATAGTAATTTTCCCAGTATTTCAGATCTTTCACTTCCAATCCAGGAAGCACAGAGGGATGTGAAAAATAATAACCTAACTTTTGATCCTCAAAAAAGGTTCACTGTGAGATTAGAGTGAGGAATGTCATTTGAATTTACCAGGTTCGCCCAGCCCTAAATAAAATGTACAGGTACATCTGTTACTACATAGATGTTTGAGATAGAATGATAATGAATCATGTTTACTGTACACAGCACGATCCCAAAGCGCTTTACAAACTTTAGAAAGAAGAATCACTTCACAAGCCAGTGAAATGCAATCACCTGTCAGGTGAAATGTGGTGACTGTCTATCAGTGCAGAACAACACACTTTATTTTAATACAGGAAATGAAGAATGCTGTAGCCAATTGAAACTATGGGGTGGGTGGGTGGTGGTGGGAAGGTCAAATAAGCAGAACATAATTACACAAATTGAAATTTGGCCAGGAGGCTTGGGGTTGCGGTGCCTACTCCTACAAAAAGTGCCATGGGATCTTTAATGACCATAAATGGTCAGGACCTCAATTTTAAGTCTCTAAGGATAAAAACATTTAAAAAACAATGAAAGATACCTTTGTTGAATACATTTCTGGACAATGATATGTGCCAATTATTCTTCTGTCCTGTAAGTTAATAAAATCAAGACCAGTTTCCTTAGAGATAAGGTAGCTGTTATCTTTCAGTAAAAATTAATGCACTATAGGGTATTAATAGGATATGCATTTTTAATTAAAGGTACAGGGCCCTCTAAGCCAACAACCAGCATAAGTATATTCTGGCTTTAGAGGTGCTATTACTGCCTTGGCCCTGCCACTGTAGGTAACAAATTAGTGACGTAAATGCATTTTTTCTGACTGGTCATTCTGACCCAGGAAGATATGATGATATGAAAAGAATCATAGAAATTATTTTTGGGGGAAGTGGGCATACAAGTGGTTTCAAAGGTGGTAGCAGAAGGTTAAAAAAAATCTTTTGGTGCTGAATGATTGTTCAACCATACAACAGGACTCCTTATGGTGAAAAGAGTTCAAACATAATGGAGAAATTCCCAGGGGAGGAGGGAGGGAAGAAAGGAGGATGGGAAGATGATGAAAAAAGTAGCAGTAAGAACTATGGAAATAAAAGGTGAATTCAGAAGCGGAAAAGTGGTGCCTAGAGCACAGCACACATGCAGGAGTTTTCATCACCAGTCTAATAAGGAGGATGGCAAAATAAATGGCATAAATGGTGTTCATAGTAGGTCCAGGTCGAGCTGAGAAAAAATGACCCTGGAGCCCTATAAGAAGGTTACTGATCTTTTCTGATGGCCTCCCAAACAAAAGAAATACACAGAGAAGAGAGTGTTTAAATGTTACCATTGTATGTTCTCCCTGCTACACAGAAACTCCAAAATGATGGCTAGCTAAAGGAATTCCTGTTACACTTATTAATTATCCAATGTACAATATCTTAAATGTACAACTTCTACATTCATTCTCATGGGTATATAGATTTAGGAGGATACACTTCCACAAACAATCACTCTTCTCTCTAGATGCTGGTAGGGAATCAGTAACTTGGTTTTGGAGTATTATCTCCTGCTGTATTCAACATTTATTTATCTGTAATGGATAACTTAGCCATTCAAAACACATAATATCATTGACATCTTTACTTTCTGGTATTCAAACAAAATTTTTGTTTAATCTATATAGTATAGATACTTGCAGATACGGATTGCTCATTTTAAAGACAGGGTGGCACAGAAGAAATGTATAAGATAGATATGATGGCTGGTATTTCAGTGAAATCTGGGTGAAACAAGAACATAGGTGAGAAATGCATAGAAATTATGTACAATTTCATTAGGTAAGGGTATGCCCTGCCAAATTTGCCAAAGCCAAATTGGTCCACTCTGCCAGGACAGGAAAAGCAAAATTACCTAATTTGTTCAGAAGTTTATTAGTCTTTCTAATTTCACTCTAGAAAATATTCAAAAAAATTTAATGGTTTACAAATGGCAGCCAAACTATATGTAGTTGTTCTGGAGTGGTAAATGTGCTTCTAAAACTAACTGTATATGCACTTCAAAATGCATGTCAATATTTCAAAATCTCCAAATATGGAACTGTGCCACTAAACATGCACATGGGTGTTTGTGCCCCCATAGAAGAAAGCGAGCTTTACTTTCAGAACTATAGCAATTGTTCAGAAAGAAACCTGACACTAGGCAAAGCTCTCCTGGGTTCAGATTTTGTAACAACTTGAAATGTGAGAAGTTCACAGACTTTGCAGTTAACCTGAGGTGAGATGTGAGCAAACATGGGCTGAGTTATGATTTCAGGTGATTTTGTTTGATTTTAGGGCAAGATGGAAATTCAACAAAACTCTGCAGAGTCAGTAGTGATTTCCTTCAGGTTCTTGGGTTTATCTAAATCCTAAAACTCAAAGTAAATCAATGGGGTTTAACTCACACTGATAGGAAAACAGATAGGAAACTTTGAAAACAAACTGAAAAAACCAATGTGAACCAAGACTGCTGAGCTTTACGCATCTCTAATTACTTGCACCAAAATTCCCAGGGGCCTAATTTCACCAATGGGGGTTAAAAAAAGAAAACTCAGCAAACTCCACAATTTCACATTTCCACACAACATCTACATTCCAGACCTGACTCTATGTTCCCTCAGGGTTTGAGCCAAAGCCCACTGAAGTCAATGGAAAGACTCATTAATTTCAAAGGGTTTTGAATCAGAAGCTGAATTTGCTCCGTGGCTTACAATGTGGAGAACACTGTCGGAAAAGGCCAGAGATGTGATTCTTGGTCTCCTTATATCCAGTCTTGGTCCCTAGACTCTAGTTTACAGCAGCCATTTTGTAATACCATTTTTGTAATACCTATTTCCAGGAGTAAATAGACACAGGCACCTGAACCATCCAGTGGAGAGAAGGATGAAGAGCAGTCTATATGGATACAATTTCTCCCTCCCTACTTTTAGCCAGGGAAAGTTTAGCCCTACCTTATCCCCTAGCAGAATGGGAGGGACTAGGCATATAAACAAAACCTTTAAATTGTGTGTTCAATCTCCATTTCCATATAGCAGCTTTAGGTGACTGTAACCTGCAACTAAATCCCTGAATCAGGAAACCATCCCAATTCAGGACAGCGCTGAAGCAGATGCTTAATTTTAATGGGTCTTAAGCACATTCTTAAAGTTAAGCATAGACTTAAGTGCTTTCCTGAATCGGGGCTTAAAATATTACCCTTCACCCCCTAATCTACAGTAGTAATGTGTGTAATAGTTGTTAGGTATTATGAATCCTCAGGTGAAGGAAGAAAGATTCATTAGGAGAAGGAAGGAATTTTACAAGGCAAAGCAGGTAAGACAACACAGGAATGAACTGATATATAGGAAAACAATAGTGAATGTATTTCAGCTATCTCAAAGGAATAAGCTTACACACACCCACCAAACAGTCCTTTTTTAAAATCTCTGTAATGATATTTGGCAAGTTAAATACCTATTATTACCAAATACACATTATTTAAGCTACACTGCAATTTAGAAACCTAAAAGAAAAAGAAAGTATGCATCTGAAAAATGTTATTAGAACTTCATTGATTGTATTTAAGGGCAATCACCACCTCTTTAAGAAATCTGAGTGCAGAGAAAATGGGATGTCTGTAAAAATTTGACATCACAAACCACCATAATTGAAGTGGAAAAAAACATTTCATTCTAACCTGAATTGGTTGTAGCTTAAAGCAAACAAAAAAACCTGTGAACCAAATTTTCTTAAATGTGCATACAGCATAGACATTTTTTTTTCCTGATTGGAAACTAATCTGAAGGTTCTGAAGTTTAAAATTGGACTTGTCTGAACTATCTGAATTTTTTTTTTAAATTGGACACTTTTTTTTGTGTGATGGGGGAGGGAAGGAAACAAACCTTTATCTGAAGTAATATATAAGGAAGCTTTTGAGTAGAGCTGACTGAAAATTTTAAAATTTCAAAATAATGAAAATTTTTAGCAAAACTATAAAAATGTTGAGAAATTTAGGACGTAGTGAAGAAAAGGGATTTTAAGTCCTTTACTAGGCCATTCATCTAGTCACTGGATGCCTTCCCTATGGAGTACCTGCACTGGACATCTGCCCCACCCTTACAAATTAAGTTGTGACATATACCCTACCACCTTTTCTTCTTCCTGACACCCACTGTGGGGAAGGCGAAAAACCTCACTCCACCGAAGCCGATCTGGTGGTGAGGGAAAATTTCCCTCCCAGCCCCCCTAAAAAGGAGCGACTAGCACAATGCCCACAGTATGTCCTAACTCAACCTGATATTAGCCATCTCTCGGGGAGGGAGGGCGGCTGCTGCCTTGCCTGCTGTGTGGAAAAAGGGCTTCCAACACCAGGGCCTTCTGATCTCAGATTCCTGAGGAGTGAGTCAGCACCACAAATCTGACCACTGATCACCTTTTGCAGCAGTTTCTGACCTCCTCCCTCCCCCCACATAAAAGCACTGCTGCCTTCCTTCAGCAAGCCCAGACAATGTTCCCTGCCTCCGCTTCAGGTGCGGTGCGGTCATTCTCACTCTTTTTGGGAGATCATCACACATCTTATTCGAATCACATTTACATAGGTCTACCTTTTGGGAGGATCATACAAAAATGCTTTTGTTGTGAGGGAAATCTTTGCAGTTCATTTTTAAGTGGCAGATTCATTGAATACAACATTACCCTTGATAATAATTTAAGAGCAAAAAATTTATTTCCTTTAAAAAGAAATGAAGTCTAATTGACAATGTAAGCCTGGGGAGGAGGGAGTGAGAAACATTTCAGATGATGATTAGCTGTGAGGCTTATGACTTAACTAAGACAGAAACAAGCTGATGAACAGGAAGCATGTGCAAAAATGTATCATGTATGTTTTCAGTATCTTAAAGATATTTGTTTTTTTCTTGCATATTGAAATGTTTTTTTGTACATAAGGCAAACCTCTCACAGACTTCCTCTCAGTAGGGTCTACACTAGTGGGATCCTACTATTAATTAAGCTTATGAAGTACCTCAACATGAGGAGCATGCACCAAAAGCCACTATAGAAAGAGCGCCAAATGGCTTATCTCCAAACATTTATAACTGAAATCCTCTATTGCAGCTCTTTGAATGTTTCCTGAAAAGCCAAATATGCTGGAAATACTGGATTTTATCACAACTGATGGTAGCAATTTGAAAAGATAGACACAAAGATCTTACGCCATCATTTGGAAATAGTTGCGTTTTTGATACACAAGCTAGACAGTCAACATAATGCAAATAAGTTTTGGCATATCTAGCCCATTCTCAAAACAAACTGCTGTAAAATGTAGACAAACTACTTTTCCTACATGAAGTCAAGTCAAATATATGAAGCCTTAAGGGGCAAGCACTCAGGCACACGGGGATGTTTAATCACAACTTGGAAGATAAGAAACTGGAGAGAAGATTGCATGGCATGTTCCATTCACCTTCATACGACATAGTTGCTTGGATGTAGGTTAAACTTCAGGATTTTGGAGTGTGTCAGAATTATGATTCTTTGACGCCCAACTCAAAGCTTAAGGGAGGAACAGGTGTCACTGGCCTTAAGAAGCAGTGGCAAAGACTATGAATAAGAAATGGGGTGAAATTTCTCTTGACTCCAGCAGGGCCAGAATTTCATTCATGATTATTATGGAGAACTATTTGCAAATTTCTAGCCACAGGAAAATGTTTATATTTTTGAAGGTTATCTTCACAACAAAGGAGCTAGAAATGTCTTTGTAAACACAAATGAAAGAAAATGAATAAAGGAGTAATTTCAAGGTCAGAAAAACTGGCCGTGGCTGTGGGCTTCACTGATTATTTGGTATCATTAAAATTAGCAGTGCTCTGTTGTAAAGTAATTAGAAAAGCTCCTCTATCATTTAATTTGTTAGAATTAGAACATAATGTGTGGCTTACCTGTACCTTGATATTCTAGTTTTAGGGCATGTTTGGGGGAAATATGCACGACAAGAACTGAATGAGGGTTTCTGTTGCAGAAGAAAGAGAGGCATTTTCGGCTTTTTTCCAAGTAAAATTCTGCATGGATGTCAAAAATATCCAAGTACATTATATATTTAGATTTATACATACACTCATTTTAAAGTAGGTAAAGAAAGGGAACACACTGTTTTGCCCCATTTTGCCATTTTCAGTTGGAAATTTGAATTTTTTTATGTTCAGATTAGTTATAACACACACACACACAAACACACACACTAATGTATATAGCCACTCTGTAAATTCCAGAAAATGCAAATTATCAACAAAAAATAGGGTGGGAAAAATTTTTTTTGGTGGATATTTTCTTCTGTTTATTTACCAGCTCGTGTGTAGGTGCATTTATATATTGTATATCTATAAATGACAGTGTATTGAAAACATGTGCATGCGCGCGCGCACACACACACAGAGCACGTGTAACATAGGATTCTATAGCAACATCTTCACTCCAGGTATTTTAAGAACATATTGGGTTTAATCCCAGAAAAACAAAAAAAATTTGTGTGTCTTGGAAAAAAGTGTAAAATGACTAACAGTTTATTAGACAACTGTCACCCTCAATTATTATGTACAGGGGTATCAATATTTTCAATTTGCATCTGGAAAATACATGGGTTATTCAGGTCATCCCAAATGAGTGCTGATAAAATTGTTATGCCACACCACACTATATATTTGGCATATGTCATATGGTACAAAAACCTATTTTACAGCTGTGGCTGTGAAGTCTCTGGCAGTTAGGGAACTGAAGCCCATTTTGGGATCAGAGCCAGTGTGGGAGTAGAGGGCCTTTATGTGGAGGGACTCTGGACCCATCAGGTTTGAGAGTAGGCCCCGCCATATTTACTGGGAGAGAGGAAGGTAAAGCACATTCCCTCTGCCTCCATTCTGACTGCATGTTGCAAGGTAATCTCCTTGAAGAAATCCCTATGGACATTTCAGTGAAAAAAAGTCACATCCATGACTTTTCAAGGCAGGCGGTGGGGACTGAGGAGAGACTGAGGATGATCTGGCCCTTTGTGTTTCAATATAATAGGTAACCTTAATGCTGCATTAATGTAGCTGTTTGTCCTGTTTCAGACTGATTTCACGATAATATATTTAAAACTGGGAAGTAAGAAATAAAAAAGAGAAATAATATAAAGAGTTTAAAAAAACCCCAACTTTTCAGCCTACTCTCGCTCTAGCCTGGTGACTCTCATTCAGGAACCTGCTTCCATTTTTTTTTCCCTGTCCATTTAAAGAATTCTGTGTGAGCCAACAATTAAAAGTGCAGCAGTGCCCAAAAGAATGTCTGGCAACTTTAAGCTTCTGGGTGAATTTAACCGTTATAGCACAGGGTTGTATTTTTTACCCCCTCCCATTTAATATAATACAACTTTGGAGCAAGGACTGTCTTTTTGTTCTGTGTTTGTACAGTGCCTAACACAATGGGGTCCGCCGGATTTACAGCTTACGTGCCCATAGGCACAACAACATCTTCAGCACCCCCCTGGCCTACCGCTGACTTTCATGTTTTCTGTAAAAAATGAAACTTTAACCCACTTTTAACTTTTAGGCGCCTCTGGAATGCCGGCGCCCCTAGGCACGTGCCTACTGTGCCTAACTGGAAATCTGGCCCTGACTGGAACACCTAGATGTTACAATAATACAAATAATAAATAATAATAATAATACACATGCAGAATAGGTCAACATGGAATATTGCAATGTGAGTGCATATTAAGGCCCTCCTGAGAATCAGTACTTTCCACTACTGAAAATCATAGAATTGTAGGACTGGAAGGGACCTCGATGGAACATCTAGTCTAGTTCCCTGCACTCACAGCAAGACTAAATATTATCTAGAACATCCCTGACAGGTGTTTGTCTAACCTGCCCATAAAAAATCTCCAATGATGGACATTCCACAGCCACCCCAGGCAATTTATTTCAGTGTTTAACTACCCTGACAGGGAGGAAGTTTTTTCTAATGTCCAACCTAAACTGCCCAGGCTCCAGTTTAAGCCCATTGCTTCTTGTCCTATCATTATTAAGGAGAACAATTTTCTCCCTCCTCCTTGTAACCTTTTGTGTACTTGAAAAAAGAGTTACCTTTTCCATAACTGGTGTTCTTCGAGATGTGTTGTTCATGTCCATTCAACTTAGGTGTATGTGCTCACCACATGCACCGGTGCCGGAAGTTTTTCCCTCAGCAGTATCCATAGAGGACTGGCTCTGGCACCCCCTAGAGTGGTGTGGTATAAGGGGCACTGCCGGTTCTCCCCACCCTCAGTTCTTTCTTGCTGGAAACTCCAACAATGGGGAAGGAGGACGGTTGTGGAATGGCCATGAGCAGTAAGAGCAACACCTTTTCCGTAACTGGTGTTCGGAAAAGATGGACTCAAAAATGTCAAATCTCTCTCTCATCAAAACTACATATAGGTAAATCCCAGTTATCCTAATGCGCATGACCTGAATTTTGGATTCCTTGAAATATATTTCTCTCTCTCAATTAAAATAATAATTAAAACCTTAAAAATACTCAAAACAAATTGATCAAAAAATCAGATTTTCTAAAGGTTTCAGACATCACTGAGTCATGAGGAAATAAGTTCGCATGTGGTATTCTTGTACATCTTTATGATGATAATATTAATGGTCCTTGCTTCAGCCAATAACCTCAACATTCTTATGCACAGTACCCTGAAAGGTAAGGTTTATTATATTGATTTTAAAGAGGTGCAAATGACTTGTTCAAGGTCACAAGGCTGAAGTCTTTCGTAGGACCAGGCAGAATCTAGCAGTGTGGTTTCCAGTCCCTTCCCTATTGTAACTAGGCAGAGGTCCCCCTATGTTTTATTTGCAATAAGCTTGATATGCCAAAAGTTCTTACACTTGACTGTATTAGTGTTTTGTTTGGCATAGTTGTGTCTGCTGTAACAAAATCTGAAATACAAATATGAAATGCATAAGAATTATACGGGCTAGTTTCTTAATTTAGGGTCAGTGTTGGATGACAGGTTCTTAGATGATGTAAGTAGCCTGATGTGCCTTAAACAAGTAGAGTGTCTGCACACTGTTCTTAAATGAATTAAAGATGGCATTGGGAGGATCACAGCCCCGGACAGAAAACCCCACATGTCTGACTTGGCCTTTATTCTGATGTCAGTTGGAATATCACTATGGATTGTAGAGATAAGTCACCTTCTGATCACTTCTATAAAAGGCCACAAGCTGAGATTGGAACTTTCTCAAATTGCATTCAGATCAAACTCCTAAATAATGCGAACGGGGCAGAGGGTTTTTTTTTTTAAATTTGGTTTTCAAGTGTTCTTCTGTGATGTGTGAATGGCAAATTTAGGATGAAAGATGTGGGGTCAATACTGGGCTTTTCTGTTTATGGTGCTTTTATTATCACTGTCCATTTTTATGACAGATCCCATAATCTGATTCAGCAAGGAGGGCAGCCTCAGGCTCAGCATCAAGAATAACTCCCAATACAGTTTTAGTAGTAGTGTAAACAAAACAAAAACAAAAAACACTCATCTTTCTACAGTAGTAAAAAATGTTTTAGTTGAAAATTTAGCAGTTAGAGTGTTGTTAGTGCTCAGTGCCCCCAAAAGCACAGGGCAAAGGGGCATGTGTGATATAGCAGATATTAAATGCCCTTGCCATTCTCCATTCCTCCTCACTACAGTCTCCCTTCATCTAAAGTAAAACCTGTTTTGGGACTATCTGGGCTTTACATATAAATAAATTGTATAAACGGTGAAACAGCACATTTGGTAACACATCACATTGTCCAAAAAGTGTTTTGAACACTGAAAAACTAAAATTATTATTTTGAGTTGAACTAGCAAAATGTTGATTTTAAAGAAGCAGGGTTCTTCAATAAAATTTTACAATTTTTGCTTGAAATAATGTGGCTTAATGTACAAAGGACTGCCAACATTATTACATAGGACTATGTCGGACCCTTCAGCATGTTAATAAACAAAAACATTGTGACTGCAAAGAAAAATTAAATATTTTAATTTAGAAAATGACTAAGTGAAGTATGAGCGAACTGTGTTTATGCAATAGAAAAGGTATAGCACCAAATACTGAGGTAAAGTGACTGCATAAACACATATGCGGCTGGCTTCAGGGACATACACACTGTACCTGCCAGCATCAAGTAATACCCTGGTGAGGAAGGTATAGTCACTCCTGGGGAAGTTAAGAAAAACACTGTTTTATTTCAGTGCTCCATCCAAACTGTCAGCATTAGCTTTCTGTTAAATAAGAGTCCCTTTGTGAAAGCTGTAGCAGAAATACTCTGTGCTAATATACGCCCCTTGCTGCACTGCCCATACTCCTCTTCCTAGCCTGTGGTGCCTCACAGTTTTGAGGTAGCATTTCCCTACCCTGTTGGTGAAAGGTACTTCACAGTGCTTTCCACCACTACAGTCTCCCCCAGGCAAAATTTCTACTGACAAGGCCTGTCATAACCATAAGGGTAGCCTAAAATTCCTCCTTACCTGTAAGGGGTTAAGAAGTTCAAATAACATGGTTGGCATCTGACCAAAAGGAACCAATGGGGACAAAAGATACTTTCAAGTCGGGGGGGGGGGGGAAGAAGAGGGTTTGTTTTGGGTTCTTTGTTTCTGTGGCCGTTCTCTCTTGGGACTGAGAGGGGCCAGACAGAAATTCATCTTCTCCAACCCATCCTAATCCAAGTCTCCAATATTGCAACCCGTATAGGTAAGCCAGGTAAGGCAGATTAGTTTATCTTTTGTTTTGCTTGTGAATTTTCCCTGTGCTAAGAGGGAGGTTTATTCCTGTTTTCTGTAACTTTAAGGGGAATCCTCTGTGTTTTGAATCTGAATACCCTGTAATGTATTTTCCATCCTGATTTTACAGAGATGATTTTTACCTTTTTTTTTTTAAATAAAATCTTTCTTTTAAGAACCTGACTGATTTTTCCATTGTTCCAAGACCCAGGGGTTGGGTCTTTGATCATTTTGTAACCAATTGGTTAGGATATTATTCTCAAGCCTCCCCAGGAAAGGGGGTGTAAGGGCTTGGGGGGATTGCTGGGGGAAGAGGAACTCCAAGTGGTCCTTTCCCCTGGTTCTTTGTTAAATCACTTGGTGGTGGCAGCATACCTCAGTCCAAGGACAAATAGAGATTTGTGCGTTGGGGAAGTTTCTAACCTAAGCTGGTAGAAATAAGCTTAGGGACTTTTTCACGTGGCTCCCCACATCTGTACCCTAGAGTTCAGAATGGGGAGGGAAGCCACACAAGGCCCTTGAACACTAGTTTATGGAAGAAAAGGGCATAGACCAGACCTGCAATTAGCCCAGCATGTTTACTATATGCTTCACTGTGCCATCTATAACATCCATTAAATCATCATGTTGCAATGAGGGAGTTTTGCTAGTTAATCATTATTATTGCCATTTCAAGGTTCAAGGTTTGTTATACCTTCAGAGAAGCCACTAAAAGAGTTAGCCTGAGTCAAGTGGGATGGAGTACTAACGAGAATATTTGTGGAGAAAATATTGACAATTCCGAAGGACATAATGATGGAAGCTCAGCATGGCGAACCGTAGGCTGCTTGGATAAATTCAGGGCTAAAAAGAAGCTATACTGGAAATAGAAAGTCAAGAGGTATCCAGTCAGGATTGCATGTCCTGCATGGGAGAAGGAAGAGACAGTAGAAAATATTGCTTACTAATGGGGACAGAGCTAGAAGCTATATCAAGGATAAGACAAATCCAGAATGAAAATTCTGCTAAGCAGTCAGGAAATCAGTGAGAATGATGGAAGATGACAGAACTAATGCATTTAGTAACCCTATTTAACAACAACAAAGACAACATTACTAGGCTCAACAATGCAAGAATAAATCCACAACTTAAAAGAGATAGAACTGAGCAAAAAGTTGCTTGAAGAACCTGCAAGTCTAATGGGAAGCAGACCTACACTCCAGAATTCTGGGGGATACGTGGGTACTGAGGTAATAATCATCAGCTAATATCTATATAAGCTGTGGAGACCTTGAGGTCCCAGAAGATGGAAGTGTGTCAACATGGTACCATTTTTATTTCAACCCTTAAAACTTCACATCCATCCTTTGCAAAGTAATGAAGCAAACAGGGAACAAAATTATAATAATCTAGAAGCAAAAGCGTCCTGGGGCTAAACATGGGTTAAGAACAAATCCTGCCAGACGAATTTCATAGTCTATTTTGATATGACTGCAAAATTAGTAGATGAAGGGAATGCAGGGGACATTATGCTGGGATTTCAGAAAAGCACTTGATACAGTATCACAGGGGATGGGAGCCAACATAAGATGTCTTGGACAGAAATACAATTAAAATGGATCAAAAACTGGCTATCTAACCGTATACAGAGAGTAATCGTAATTGGTAGTCCGTCTAGTTGGGGAGAGATTTCCAGTGGGGTCCAGGGATCGGAATTCGGTCCCATTTTGTTTAATATCTTTATAAAAGACCTGGAAGACAAAGTAGAGAATAGGGAATGGTGGTCAAAACTAGAGGTGGCATAGAAAAATGCAAAAGCATTGTAGGAACTGTAAGGACAAATTAATAAAAATGAGATTTTTTCACTAAAATAAAAGAAAGATTATACTTTTGTGACAAAATGATTCTAAATATAAAATAATTCTAAATGTCCATAGAAAATGGAAAGAAAGGTTTATTGACCTCTAATGCTATTCTTAGCCAGATAGAGGAGTTCACAGTTAGAAAATAAAATCCAATATAATACTAGGTTGGGGTGAATAAGTCATTATCTCTTCAAGGTGCAGAGAGGCAATACTCCTGCTTTATTCATCCTTACTAATCAGCACTTGCAATACTGTGTATCATTTTAGGCACTTTAGTACGAAAAGGATAATAAATTGAAGGTACTACCAAGATGACAAAGGTAGGAGGAAACATCACACGGTATGAGGATAGACTGGGAACATTAAATATATACGTATATAGCCTGGAACAGAGCGGTCAAGAAAGAATGTGTTAACTATTTGCAAATGACTTGAGTGTCCGCAATAAAGGGAAATGGGAACTGTTAAAGTCAGCACAGGAAGGCAAACCTGGAAGTAACAGTATGAAATTGCTTACAAGAAAAACAATGAGACTTCACATGAGGAGAAAGTTTGTTAAAAAGAGTTAAAACATGGAATAAATTGCCGAGGTCAGATGATGAAGCTTCAACTTTAAAATATAGGCAGGTGAGGACAAAACACCTGAGAAATACAGAAGGGAAATTCCTGCATACTACAGGAAGGTGGGGCTTGATCATCTACATGATCTTTCCAACCTGAAGTGTCTCAGAAGTAAAATAGAGCTTGTCATATATGATTTGTTTTTTAGCTAGTCCATGGTTACATATTTCCAGATAATCTATTGTGAAATTTTCCTTGCTCTTGTGTACTTTTTAACTTTCCTTGATTTTATTATTGAAACTATGCACTGCAAAAAAAAAAAAACAAAAAAAACAAAAACAAAAAACCACAAACAAAAAGAATATAGGACCACAAAAATAAAAAAAAAAAAAGAAAGACTGCATTTCTGTCCTACCTGAATTCTGAAAGATAAATAGATGCAAGGCATTTACTGTGAATATAGTATGAAATATAATTGAAAATATTAGATTTGACCACACTGTCATATGGAAAAGCTCACAGGAAGTCCTGGATGAGGGCTGGTGGGGGTCAGTCCAATGTCATAAACCGGAGGCTAATACTTCTGACTCTCAGAACCCCCAACCTCCACACAGATCACAAGGGATTCACAGGAGGCCAGGGACATAAAAAACGAACTCCTGTGCCTTTCTACTGATTCTGGAACTCTCTACTCCTGGACATCAAGGAGTAAGTGAAGCCAGGCTGCCAATGTTTCTGCCTGCTCTGGAACAGCTGCCTGGAGGGGAGCAGAACCCTGCAGCAGACTGGGATCCCACAAGTCCTGCTGGGATCCCACAGGTCCTGCAGGACGTGCTGCCATAATAGCAGGAGTGGGTAAAATGTATTTTCTTGCGGGAGGGCTTGGGTGGCCAAAAAAAAAAAAAAAAAAAAAAAAGAAGACTGTGATAATTTGCATGAAAACACTTTAAAACTTTTAATACTTAAATTTAAGCAAGGGATAGAAAGAGATTTGATGTCTATTACTTTAACTTTGGTTGTATTTTTACACGGTTTAAGCAAGATTTGTTTTAATTCTTTTAGTCGTAAAAATTATGTCTATATAAAAACTGACTGAGGTTTTTTTGTTTTCAGTAGCAGAGGCAAATCCATCTCTCTTGTGAGATTTGTGGGATCTAAGGTTCTAGTGGCTGGAAGCAGGATAAACATGCAAGAAACAATACAGGAGTGGTTATTGCAGGGCGGCATGGGAATGGGATTAAAAAAAAAATAGTCCCACGCAGGACTCTACAGGGGAGTTCAACAGTGCAAGCAGGAGGTGTGTTCATTTTTTCCACTGATTCCTCATGGGAGGATTCAAGGATGGAGGGGATGATGAGTATTTCCACTAGGGGTAGAGAAGTTGTAGCAAGAAAAATGTGAACCTCTGCTGGTTTCTGTGTTAAACCTTGAGGAAATATATTGCAGATTTGTTGGACCAATGGGTAGTTCTACAAAATATAAATCAATCAGCTTGGTGAATTGCAACATTTCCAGTGATTATGGATCCTCTTTCTAGCCCACTTCTCTATGATGTTTGTAGTAATACAGCGATATGACAATTTAAAGTTTATGGGCCAAATTTTCAATAAGGATCCAGAATTTTTGTGCTGCTCCAGAGATGTAAAAGAGATTCTGGCTGTAACTGGGCAACTGAAAATTCCCTTGGCAAGGGCAAAAGCTCAGCTAGGGAAAGCTGGCAGAGCCAGCTCCTGCATCAGTTGCCCCCTCCCTGCCCTGTATAGGGAGCGAATTGTTGGAGGGAAGAGGCAGGGTGGAGCTCTGCTCAGCTCCACTCCACTCCATTGACTCCCACCTGGGATAAGCTAGAGCAGACTCTAGTCTGCTTCAACTCTGGGCCAGCAAAAACAGGTCATAATCAGGAAGCTGTAACTGACCCCTGACACCTCCCCTTTCTGGCACAGGAAAGAATTTGACCCTCACTGAAGTTATTTAACTCCTTGAGATGGAGGGTTTAAAACTGAGAATCTCTGAATATGATCCATATCAATGTGCTTGTTAGCACCTGAATTTTGAGATTAACAGGATGAGCCAAATGGGCACAGTTACTGGTCATAACATTATGTGACTGGCTGTGTGTGTGTGGATAATTATACAGAGGATAGTACAAAGATATGACCTGCAAAGATATACAGTGCAAACTGCACCCGGTAGCTCGGATGATATCACAGTGATTATGTGCCTGAATCTTTTCATTGATTTCAGTTGGTTTTGAATAAGGCCTTCTGAGAGCAAAATTAGTTTGGATGGTGATGACAGAACCCTAAGATCTGTAACGTTATTCAGTTTTCTGTGTTGTGTTCACAATATATTCTGATTTTCCTAAGATTCTAACAAGAAAAAAAATGCTTTTTATTGTAAGTTTACACAAAATACCCTGTTGGGTTTTTGTGGGGCATGGTTCTGTTTGTTAAAGGAAAACCAGTTTAAAAAAAAACAAGTGAAATAAAATCTTGTGATTTTTTAAAATAGCTTTTAATTGAATTTTATTATGAACACTGGAATGATGAAGGGTGAATGGGATGAGTTGTAAGAGTGTGACATCAAAGGTAAATACCAGTCCTCATGCATTTGCCTTAATTCATTTGTACACTACAATCCCATTAGATAAAAGCAGTTGTCGTATGGTTCTCTCACATTACAAAAAAATAAAGTTAAAATAAAAAAAGCATAGCTAGTATATGAAATCTGAGCTATGAAATATAATCCTCCAGTTGAAAACATTCAGTAAAGAATGTTTTTTTAGGTGCCAGCTAATAGTGGAATATTAGTGCCTGCTGTTAAAAATACATACCCGCTTCCCATTCCCCTACACCCACACTTTGTACATCAGCATAAAAATCTGGGCAGATATTAAGTATTCCACCCCCAGAGCTGTGTGAAACTTCTCCATTTCCATCCATGCAAACTTTTTCCTCTACTTTTGAATTTGCACCCTTTGAGTTTCATGTTGAGTTACATAAGTGAAAAATCCCCCAAATTAAAAGAAAAGCCAGATGAAATGTCTTTCATCTGGCTTCTGATCGCAAATTAGAACTCTGAGAGAAATCACAATTTTTGTTTTGTGGATTTACACACAACATTTTTTGCCATTTCGTGCTTGGCATGATTTGGTGCTTGCCCCCAAATTTTGCTTTATGTGAAATTTTACCAAAACTGCTACTTTGAATAACGGCCTCATTTTCATTACACAAAAGGAATGCATGCACTTGAAAAAGGCATGTATCTTAGCAACTCCCCTCCCCCCCCCACAACATGAGCCCATTTTCGGATTCATAACTGAATGCATAAAAAAATTTGACACCATAATTCTGAGTCATTTTGCATTTTGCCAAGAATATTTGAGACACTTGTAGCTGATAACATGCAAAACCACCAAGTTTTAATACTTTCCTTTAAAAAAGAAAACCCACATCCCATCACTTCAGTTTCTCTGAAAAGTTTTAGGAATCTGGTTCAAGTTTGGGGTTTGTTACTAAGGTTTCATACAGCTTGTTCTAACACTTGAGCTTATAGCCATCATTTTGGATTTGCTCATTTAAGGCCTCTAAGGAACAGCTTAATCTTTGTGGTTTATTTTGAAGCTTTCCTACCTCCATTTTGAATGAGAGCGCATTTCTGAGCTCAGCCTATTCCGAGTATGTGCTTTTAAAAGAACATTCTAACAATCATAGTACCAGCTAGAGGGCAGCATGCATTGCTGAGACAGTTAAGTTTAATGCTTTGCAGAGCTAAGACATGTTTCTAGGAATCCTACTTGATATGTTCTACTCAAGAAATGATATTTTTAAAGCTCTGTTTGGAAGAAGTGAATCAGCTGTGGTCGCTGTGAATGGCTAAACTATATTCCCCACTTCAATTTACCTTATTGACATCCATTCGCAACTTCTCATTGTTGGCACTGGCAGCTTTTTCTGCTGCTTTCTTTTGACGTTGGGGTCCCCTGCCAAAGAAGATGTAGTTGACCAATGCATATTCCAGCAGGGCCATAAAAACGAAAACAAAGCATCCCATCAGATACATGTCAATGGCTTTTACATAGGGAATTTTGGGAAGAGTCTCTCGAAGATGGGTATTGATGGTTGTCATAGTGAGCACAGTTGTGATTCCTGGAAAAAGGAAGACAGTTTCATTGATTATATTCATGTTAAATTTCTATCGTTATAACTCAATCTTTAAATGCCAGCACAGCAGGGAAGTTAGGAAGGTATTTTTGTTCTCTGTTTAAAAAGCATGGTGTTAGTGCAACTTATTACAGTTGTAATTGTCAAGACAAATACACAGTAATCTTGACTCATACAAATATGATTTCTTAATGGGAACTGTAGACTCTCCTAGCTACCTGGGTTATCAGCTGCCAGTATAGACATACTATGTCTTGCCTCACTGCTTTCCTCTAGAATTTTTTTGCTGCCTGTCTTTAGGCTTGAATTCCTCGGAAGAAATCCTGACCCCATTGAAGTCAATGGCAAAATTCCCATTGGATTCAATGGTACCATGTTGTCACCCACTCCTCCCTACATGCTCCAGTTCTGATTTCCATGGATGGAAGTAGTATCAGCAGGAGTGAGCTTGATTTTGTGTTAATTTTTGGCAAGCACCATTCACATTTATATTTGCAATGTGTGCTCAGATACCATGATGAGGGGTGTAATAGAAACAAACCCTCAAAGGATAATTGATGAGATACATTAATACAAAGAGCAGTGTTCTCAGCATTAATAAGGAGAATTGTTTTGCTTGTGGAATTTAAGCCCTCTACCTGGCAAGGGAGATTGGTTAGTCAAATGCACTGCTCTGTCACAATTGTATCTACTTCACACCTGAAAAGGAAAAGCAATGTATATTCCATACATTGTAGGCTTGTAGGCTTGCTCTGGATTGCCATGAGCAGAAACAAATAAAATACATGCTATTTTTAGACTAAAAACAAGTGCAATAAAAAAAACCTGATTGAGACAACCAGGCTAATTCCAATTACGATGATTATATAGTTAGCTAATTCAGACATTAAATCACTTTCAATTTTTATTTCAATTGTGAAAAATTTAAATGCTGAATCAGATAATACAAAGCTTAACAAGCTAGGCAAAGAAACCCAACAGAGATTTTTTTTTGTCAAATCATGCACGAAACGCTACACCAGAAGCAAAAAAAATATATTCTACTAATACACAATGCATGATAGGAGTAAAAATGCCTACCTAAAGCAACTCTTGCAGCTGAAGCATCATAATTAATCCAGAATGAAACCCAGGAGAGGATAGTGATCAGAATGGAAGGCATGTACGTCTGCAGAATGAAGTAGCCAATGTTTCTCTTAAGTTTAAAGCTGAGAGACAGCCTTGGGTAGGCACCTAAAAAGGGAATATTTAGGCATGGCCGTGATTTACTTTTGTATACCCTTAACATTCTTTGCATCATTTCAGTTTTACACTCTTGTTTCCTATGTTACAGATTTAGCGTACACGCAGAATTGCCTTAGTTGGGGACAACCAACTGCAGATTTTATAATGAAGTCTGTATTCAACAGTATTTTGTACTAAAGGTGTTGAGTCAGTAATACATAGATTCACAGCTGCTGCTAATTAAAATCTCCTATAATCATCTGTCAAAGTACATTTCAGAGTGCCAAACTGTGCAAAGGCTTTAGTCTTTGGTGGCTATTGTATGTCAGCTCAGATTGGGAAGATTGCTTCGCACCTAACGTGGCATTCAAGGTCACCAGGTGCTAAGGAGTATTGCAGGAGTGCTACTCAGGCAGAGTGATAGTGACCCTGGTGCACAGGGCCCTCACTGGCATATGCACACTGAACTGCCACTATTTTGAAGATTTCAGAGCACACATTCTTTGCATAAGTCTCTCCCACAGAGCTGAACTTCACCAAGAATGAGCAAGTGAATGGGACTTTCCTGAACTTGGTTACAGACAGACAGCAGCCGTGTCAGTTACTTAGGAAACAACAGTCAAATAAACAGTACTGGTATGATTCTGCTACCTCTCATGTTGGTGTCACTACACTGTCTTAAATGGAGTTACTTCTGATTTACACCAGATCTAGGTGCTGTGTCCCAAAGGGACCACACCCCCAAGATTTAAGTCCTTCAAATAATAAAGACAGCCTCCTTCTTGGGGAGAAGTTCAGCCATAAAAGAAACATACTGATCATAATGGAAGGTCGGTGACCAAACAGTATTGACACTATTTTTATTTCAATAGCTCCAGCTGGAGTTACACTCAGTCCTCCTAAGCGAGGAGCACATCTCTGTTAGCACCGTCCAGTGTCTTGAAGGTGGAGTTAGAAAAGGGAAATGCTAATGGGACAGATCCACAAGGGCTCCAAGAGCCATCAAAAACACAACCCATGTGGAGAAAATATTATCAGGCTTTTTTTTTTTTTTAAATGCATATGTTGCCAATTCTGCTTCCCCATTTTGGGCTGCATAGCGCCTTCCCGGCACCGCTGAAAATCATTTTACTGTTGACCAAGGGAGAATTACAAAATCCTGTCCAACGAGGATTAGAAGCTCGTGCAGCAGAAGGTGAACTAATTTGCATAAGACCTCGTAGCTTGGCTCCATCAACCAAAATACAGAGAAGAGAGACGGGTTTTCTTGTGGGTAGATTATGTCTTGAAGAATTTAGCAAGCTGAGGTGCACAACCAATTTCTTCAGCTTTCATGGGCTACCTTACTGTAAAAGCCAGACAATATAGTTTACTGGAGCAAGCTGTAATGCTAGAGATTAATGTATCCTAATTAGAATGAAAGGTCAAGAGGGCCAAACACACAGGAATTCTCTGTGTCAATTCATCAGTGATGTTGTATGTACTAGACTGTGAAAATTCATCAGAATATCTCATTTGCATATTCAGAATTGTTTCTCTAAGCACTCCTGGCAAATTTTCATTCAGATCAAGAACTGCACCCTTGCAACAAATCTATTTCTAAAATTATTTTCAGTGAGCAAATACAGTTCCCCTTAAACTCCCCTTCTACAAACCTGTAGAGAAAACAACATTCTTGGTGACAAGCCTGAAGTCTACAATGGAGAATTGTGGCAGTTCAATCTTTGTCACTCCTGTGACTGCATTATCACCCCCACGCCAGTAAAATTCAATGTCATCTGTTGTATAGCCATCTATAAAACAGGAGCAAAGGGTTATGGCTCTGATATCATGCAAAGTTGTAACAAACAGTTCAGTACATTCATTCAGGAACTTGGAGTAATTTTAATTGCATTTCCTAAATTAAAAATATAAATAATGTAACAGATGTGTATACATAGTCACAAACAATGTACAGTCTAGTTATAAATATGATTATGTCAAATGGCAATTTTAAATGTGTGTGTATATCTTTTTATTGATTCAGTCAGATTACCTTAATAAAATAAACTGATAAAAGGAAATTAGATTATACAAGTACGCAGTACAGGTGGAGTCCAGTATACAGTGGCTTACAGATTTATTTAATCTCAACTATCAGAAAATAGCATGTAATGTACAATATAATCAGTCTATTGTTGAATATGGAACTTCAGATGCTATATTCAAAACCTATTTTATTTTTTTTTAATTAAAAAGTAGATTCACCCTTTTATTGCCCAGAAATTAAAAAGTCAAACAAAAATAGACACCATTATTGTAGACATCATAAATAAATGTGTGAGCCCTACCCATTTTGGCTGTACAGCAGCACATAAATTGTCCCTAAAGCTGTGCAAATGTGACATCTGCCATCTCGGCCAACACAAGGATTGACTAGGGATCCCCAGAACTGAAAGAATGAGTCTCTACAGTATGAGCTAAAGAAAGAGGCAGGCTCTGTAGCTTCTTGGTATAACAGACTCATGTTCTCTGTGGACTGGGCATAGACGGGGGTACATAACACACACTGACAGCAAGAGTATATAAACTAGGGCTGTCAAGTGATTAAAAAAAATAATTGCAATTAATCGCACTGTTAAACGATAACAGAATACCATTAATTTAAATATTTTGGATGTTTTCTACATTTTCAAATATATTCGTTTCAATTACAACACAGAATACGAAGTGTTCAGTGCTCACTTTATAGTTATTTTTATGACAAATATTTGCACTGTAAAAAACAAAATAGTATATTTCAATTCACCTAAAAATACAAGTACTGTAGTGCAATCTCTTTATAATGAAAGTTGAACTTACAAATGTAGAATTATGTACAAAATATAACTGAATTCAAAACCAAAACAATGTAAAACTTCAAAACCTACAAGTCCACTCAGTCCTACTTCAGCCAATCGCTCAGACAAACAAGGAATGGGCAGCATTACCTCCTGCAAATTGTAACCAATGTCACCTGAAAGTGAGAACAGGCGTTTGCATGGCACTGTTCTAGCTGGCATAACAAGTTATTTATGTGCGAGATGCACTAAAGAGTCCTATGTCCCTTCATCTTCAACCACCATTCCAGAAGACATGCATCTATGCTGATGACGGGTTCTGCTCGATAATGAGCCAAAGCAGAGTGGACCAACGCATGTTCATTTTCATCATCTGAGTCAGATGCCACCAGCAGAAGGTTGATTTTCCTTTTTTGGTGGTTCAGGTTCTGTAGTTTCCACATCGGAGTATTGCTCTTTTAAGATAGCTGAAAGCATTCTCCACACCTCATCGCTCTCGGATTTTGGAAGGCACTTCAGATTCTTAAACCTTGGGGTCAAGTGCTGTATCTATCCTTAAAAATCTCACATTGGTACTTTCTTTGTGCTTTGTCAAATCTGCTGTGAAAGCGTTCTTAAGACAAACATGTGCTGGGTCATCATCCGAGACTGCAATAACATGAAATATATGGCAGAATGCAGGTAAAACAGAATGGGAGACATTCAATTCTCCCCCAAGAAGTTCAGTCACAAATTTAATTAACATTTTTTTTTAAATGAGCATCATCAGCATGTCCTCTGGAATGGTGGCCGAAGCATGAAGGGGCATATCTGGCACGTAAATACCTTGCAAAGCTGGCTACAAAAGTGCCATGCAAATGCCTGTTCTCACTTTCAGGTGACTTTGTAAATAAGAAGCAGTCAGCAATATCTCCCACAAATGTAAACAAACTTGTTTGTCTTAGCAATTGGCTGAACAAGAAGTGGACTGAGTGGACTTGTAGGCTCTAAAATTTTACATTGTTTTGTTTTTGAGTACAGTTATGTAACAAAAAAAGTCTACATTTGTAAGTTACACTTTCAGGATAAAGAGATTGCACTACAGTACTTGTATGAGGTGAACTGAAAAATACCTTTTCTTTTATCATTTTTACAGTGCGTATATTTGTAATCAAAATAATAATATAAAGTGAGCACTGTACACTTTGTATTCTGCATTGTAATAGAAATAAATATATTTGAAAATGTAGAAAAACACTCAAAATATTTAACAAATTTCAGTTGGGTTGTATTGTTTAACAGTGCGATTAATCATGATTAATTTTTTTAATCACAGTTAATGTTTTTTGAGTTAATCACGTGAGTTAACTGTGATTAATCGACAGCCCTAGTATAAACTACTAACATTAATGAAGGAGGTGCAAAAGCAAGTAAATAAACTAGACACGTCTTGTAACGTATTAAAAATGCACGAAAATAAATGTTTGTTAACTGTAAAGGACAATTGTGATAGGGACAGAAATTTTATCTGTAGTCTTCCAGGGTAACTGCATAAGAACGCTTGATGTGCAGTTGAGCATGATTGTAAAATCTTACAATAGGTTTAAAATAAAACCTTTTACATTGCTTGAACGTACCTGATTTCAAGAATAATGGACATTTATAGCAAATTGGCAAAACACTGCACATTTCATGACTACCTGAAAACGTATTAAACAGTCTCCAAATCTCTTAATTTCTGATCAGCCAAGTGTAGAATAGTACCACTGAAAAGGTAAGCAAATGTACAGTGCTTCATCAATTTATGAAGATGCAAACGCAGGAATCCTTCAGAACATTAGAATGGCTGGGTTTAAAAGCCTGCCCAATATACAGAATTAGTTTTAAAGCAGTCTCATAGTGTGTGTTTTTCTATTGCACTGTGTTTTTGTCAGTTTCAGCTTTCTCTGAAAATGACCATTTTCCTTCTATATGTTATGGTACTAATTGGAAGTCTAACACTCTTTGAGGAAGCAGACAAAGAAAATAGAACAACAGAAGTGAAAAGTAAATCAGAATGCATGAAAAATTTCTCCTGGTGTAAGTGGGATATTTTCTCTCACTTTGGGCTCCATCCTATGAGGTGCCAAGCACGATCAACTAATCATGAAGGACTGATCCCCATGGGACCAAAACTGTGCATGCTACAAAATCTTGCTTTACTCAGTGTGGGGGGTTTCATGGTTTGTTAGGTTAGGGCAGAGGTGGCCCAACGTGTTTTCAACTAATTTATCATCTTTTATTCATAGTATTCATGTAACTGGTCTGACTCATTCTCGTGTAATTGCTTTTGTTTTATTCCCTTTTGAAAACTCCATGCACAACAATTTGTTAGTTAAAGTCATCTGTGAAAACAGACAAATAAGCTTTCTATTTATTGTGGAAGAGCGCCATTCCAGGGTGTCCCATTGTGACCTAAGGCAGCCCTGCAGGCACCCTGCCCTCAACAATCTCTCAGTTCTTTGTAATGGCTTGCTCTGTAATGGGCTAGAGCACTTGAACAAGATTCACCCTGTGTGGGGTCTTTTGTTTTAACCCCCCAAGGCCCCAAAAAACCAAAACAGACTTTGAGGCCCTCAGGCCACACCCTTCCTTCAGCCCACAGCCCTTCATCTTGGGATCTGTGTAGCTTCATTCAGATGTCTTCTCCAGAGCGCAGGAATCCCACAGTCCGCCTTCTGTCTGTGCTGTTCCCAGGTGGAAACACCAATTAACAAATGCTAAGGAATTCAGAGAAATCAGGATATTTACAGATGTCTTGCTACAACATTTCCTTAATCTTAGCCACAGTTAAAAACTTTACATATCAGTCAATGATTGAATAGATTGTTAGCAATTGGTATTGACAAAAAACCTGGTCAGAAAATGAAATGGAGAAAAACTGTGCACATTTTTGTGAAATTTTATTTTTCCTCAGGAATTTGACTAGTTTTGGTTAGCAAACGCCATTGGTAAAGGACCCAATACTTCTCCACTTGGAAGAGTAAGGATCCATAGCTCAAGCTGCAGCAGGACATTCTTTCTCCCCAACATATCCAGAACCTCCATAAGTGACATGGGCTTGAGTTCAAGCAGAGAAGACCCCAAAATTGATCGCTTATTTATTATAGAACATGCTTTTTCTCCTTTGTTTCACTTACAGACCTTTTCCCCCTGTCACCTGTAGGTTTACCAGAGGAGCCAAGTGTAGTTTGGATGGACAACCTTTACACCAAATGAATCTTTCCTTTCTCTACCTGTGAACTAGGCAGTGCCATCAATAGGATTAAAGTTGGCAAAGTTCAGCACTGGCAAGCACCCACAGTGAATCTGGAAGGTCATGGTGTTTGATATTTATAAATACAGTAGATGTCTATATAGTCTAAAATAATGCAAGTCTGGGAAAGAGCCGAGGTCACTGCAATCTGTCGACAAAAGCCTGATCAGGTGTAGTCCAGGAAGCATCAAGCGTGATTGCAGAATGAGTTATACTGATGCTCCTGAAGTGCTACAGTTGCCACAATAACCAATGATCAACATGCTTTTCGATCTTCAAGACCCACCTGCTGCAAGTTGTTTGCATCTTTGGAAACTAGAACCATTAGTATACTACAGAAAATTATCTTCATGGAAAGCTACACAGTGGACTTTAAGGTTTCAGAGCATTAATCAACAGTGCAATGTATATAGTACACACAAATATTTTCCTATGGATAGCAAAGCTTCTGTACAACTTCCGTAGTTCAGATTGGGTTGAAATTGTTCTACTATACTGACTAGATGATTAAAAAAGCCAAATTACATACTTACTCCAGAGATGGGAATTATTTTGTTCTGTAGGGAAAATAAAGCATTTCACAGCTTAATTATGCTTTCCTGAAAACTGCCTAATTATACAAGAACCCCTTCTCAATCCCTCATTTCTTCAATTAACCCTATTCTATTTTCTCCGCAGCCTGGAAATATCTAAAGGTAGATATGGAAGAATGTGCAATACTTTAAATGTTTCTTTCCAACAGAGATGGCCTGAAACTCATGGGCTCTATTAACTGCTGGACAGGTTTAAGGAACACGTAGGTAAGGCATCCATTTTCCCCTTTACCACATCTGTGTCTGTAATTGATACCACTGTAATTTCTGAATTAATGGACTAATTTATGTGGAAAATGCAACTGACAACCACTTACAGGGTTTTCCACTCCCTTTATATTCATCACTCCACAATGTTACTCATGGTAAATGTGTATCATACATTTTTAGGGTTAGTCCTTTGGTCCTCCAGCATCGTCTGCATGTTACTGTACTCAATGTACTCCATGTAAGTTTGTACGAAAGATTTTTTCCCCCCCACAGTTCCTAAGGTTGACTCCACTTATAACCAAATCTGTTGTCATTTCCCCCGCTGCCATCTGGAAAGAAGACTTTCTTTTCATGCTGTGCAGCAGCTACTCCAAAATGAAGAGCAAATGAAGAGCTGCCTACCAAAGAGGGAAACTGATGACAAAAAATGGGACACTGGTTACTAACAAGGTGTTTCTAGTCTGTGCAGAATCCTTGATTTCAAGTACTATGAGGAAATGTGCTTCATTCCTTCTCTCTCTCTCAAAAAAAGGAAGAGGATAGGGTAAGGGGTGCATGGATGGACTTTGTTAAAGATAGATTTAGGGGACAGACTACTATGTTTTCTTCTTCCATGTTTGAATGGAAACAATTCTCTACACATTTATCCTGAACAAAAATCCCTTATTCTATGTACTCAGGTCTCTGATCATACTTCAATGTCTAAAAGGGTTTTTACCAAAGATGCCTGGAAATTCTGCAATAGATCAGGTCATCATGATGCCCTTTTCCTTCCCTATTTATGGTTTATTTTCCAGGAAAGATGTGAACATTTTAATAAGAGATCATGTTTTCTGGTCTACCACCATCTCTGTTAGATCTTTAGAATCTACATTTCTGTTTTTGAAGGTAAAAAAATAAAAATGCAGCAGCAAACATGCCAGCACAGATCAGTAAAGAAAGACAGTTGTATGCTATGAAAAAATAAGTAAAAACAGTGTCCTTTGAGAGGTTATGCAAAAGCATTCTACATGGTTTACTGTGCAGTTTACTTTTATTTATAGGAAAATTGGTAGGAAAACATCTGCTCACACCATATTCCAAATTAACATTTATTTAATTTCAACATTAAGCTCAGAATTCTAGGAGATCTCCTTGAGCCCTCTAGGATGAATCAACAGCATGTTTTGATGTCAGGGTTAATTACTGTGCTTTAGAACTATAAACAGAATAGGAAAAGAAAAAAAAATAAATTAGCAAAACAAGTTTATTAGTGTCTATAAACTGCATGCTGTGTATACATTAAAACATCAGGATAATTATTTTTTTCCATTTGGGAAAATAGATTGAAGAAAGTGTTTTAAAAAACCTAAGCCAAACTTTTATGAAACACAACTTATTACAAGTCCTTTTCTGAATCTTTCCTCATGGATATTTAACTACACGTCTCCCACTCAAACTTGGGTTCACCCAACAAATGGCTGTTGATTTCTCTGCCAACACTTTCTGAAGCATTCCAACTTTTCCTTTAGTCTCCTCAAGAAAGAGAGTGTCAGTTAAACAGCTCCTGTGTTCTCAATGGGAGTTGCCAGGTGCTGAGCACTTCTGGAAATCTGGCTTCTTCATTTAGGCACCGTGAGGGGAGTTGAGCCCTTTTGAAAATCTTGCCACAGGAATCTAAGCAAAAGATTCCAAAACATTCAATTTTGCTGTGGTAAAGCTGTGCACAACCCCCTGCTATTTAAGGCACTAGAGAACATCTATGGTACAGAGAAGTTAAAATGGGGCTTTGATGTTGGATATTAACAGCTTTTTCATTCATCGGTAACAGAAGAAAGACATTTCCTAAAATTCTACAAGTATTCAGAACCCCATTAAAACATTTCTCCTCCTGGTCTATGTAAAATGAATAGTCCCACTGATTTCATTGCATGGAGGAGGAGAGAGGAATATTATGGGGGGAACTGCAAATGAATGCCATTGTGTACTGCTAAAATACCTACAGGTAATCTGAGACAAACCTACTACCTACAAAACATCAGCCAGTAAAATGAACGGATGCATTCATTTCCTGGGTGGATGTTTTGCCAGTAATAGTTATAGGTCCAATTACCTGTGAACATAATATACGTCAGTAGGTATTTAGGCTTCAAGACATCCCTACTTGCTAGTTAAATGATTTAATGCCCAGGCAATTTTAAAGAGTAATAGCAGCCTGGAAAAAAATCAGCTTATAACTATGATAAAGAAAACATAGAAAGAATGAGTAATAGATCAATATTTCTAAAGTATCAGAACACTTATGGATCCTGCACACCGAGTAGGTCAAGCACACCAAGACTAATACTTCATCATTCATTTTGTACAAGAAGATTCCTAGCAGAAGGCACTATTTGATTTAAAATGTAATATGATTGTAAGAGAGTTATTGTTCTACTGTATATTAAACTCTACCTAAGTATGTTACCAGGAATGACTGATTGCTTCCCCCCCCCCATATCATTTATATATCATCATCAGAATCACGATTCACTTCACATTTAGAAAGTTTTATTTCTCGTTCCTGCCATTTGTCACACATCAGCAGTCAACCAAATCAACACATTGTTCCTGCAAATATGGGGTCTGATTCTGAGAGGAGCTAAGCCTTCTTAACTCCCAGTAATTCGAAGAGCAGTTTATGCTTTCTTAATACCTCACAGGAAAGGGACAATGGACTATGGAGTATTTTGAAAGAAGAAGAAAACACACAAAAACTACAGAAAAAGAGCCATTTACTTTTTGCAAGTTGAAACATTATTGCTTAAGACTGAATGGTTTTGCATTTTAAACTCAAGATGTGGTTAATATATACAATACATAAAAATAAACCTGTGTGAGAAGTCTATAAAATCTAGCACAAGGTTTATTGTGTGGAAGTATTTGTTTACATAGGGCAACAATCAAGACAAACGGGGGCTATTTTAGAGATATACGCACACACACACATTGTATTGCACACACATCCAGATAAGGTGTGTGTATATAATATATAAAAAATGGCAGGCAGTGGCTCATATTTCAGTATTTATATTGTGGCAGCACTGGAGATAAGGGATCAGGTCCCCATTGTGCCCAATACATATGTAATGAAGAGCAAATCCCTGTCTCAAAGAGTTTATAATCTAAGTATAATAAACATAAACAAACCACAAAAAAAGTGAGAAACTGTTAGAATCTAGTAGACAAACCCAGGTGAGGGTTCTAACTCTGGTTGTGTCTCAGCTTCAGGAGCAGTCATGGTCAGATATGAGGTATTATGCTGGTCCCGCATTTGTGGAGCCATATTAACTGCAAGGCAGCAGAAGCCTACAGCGAGCCCTTTTCAGCTACCTCCTGCTTGGTCTTGACCCAACTGCCAGCTATAAAATGGAAGAAATTGCCCCTCAAATTGGCATACTCTTTCAACAGTTACAGGTGTCAGCAAGTGTGGTGGCACAGAAGGGGCAGAACATGACAACCTCCTTCCCGCTACAGGCCTGAAGCCCCAAGACATAGACAGAACTGATGATACATGGCGCTTCTTGTCCCCCAGCTCTTCTTCTTTCAACAGTGACATGAGGCACATCAGAATTAGGCTGCATATGGCTTTTGAGTGAAACACTATCCACCACAGCCACTTTTTTCTTCTTTATCGCAAAGAGTAGCATAAGAAGCTGGTGAATTTTTATTACAGAAAAAACGCATGTTCGTAACCGAGGACAGACAGGTGTGGTATTGTATACATAGAAATTATATTTTAAAATTAAAAAAATCTACTGACCCACTAGAAAGGAAAGACTACAAAGCTATTTTAGGTCTCATACCCTGCCTCTGTCAACTAGATTTTCTTTGGCAAGCTAAGAATGTAATCATGAAATAATAGCCTCCCTAAAACAATAAAATGGAGAGAACTGGTGGATGAGATTAAATACTAGGTTGAATGCTTTCACTAATAATATACAAGTTTGTCAGAAACTCTTGGGTTTAAGGCATATGAACCTATTCAAATAAATGAGTTGCTCTATAAGAAGTCTAATTCAGGATCTTGACATTTGTAGATCCTTTACCATGGAATAAATTGTATACAGAAAAAGGGCTTGGAAGATAAACATTTACATTTCTAGTACAGTGTATGGCTGAGTACATATACTGTAAAGGTAACATTCTCCATTTTTATTTATGGAACACCTGTGTATACTACCTGCTTCAGGTGATTTCTTTACTGGTGCAGTAGCTTTTAATAACCTACAATGGTATTTAAAGATTAACATCACTATTTTACAGATGGAGAACCCGATACATATCTATGGGTTTAGTCATGGACTGTTCAGTTTAACTTCTTTTTATTCACGATGTGTGACTGTCATCTAAATCACACAGGAGGGAGCAATGTATGTATGTATCACCTAGGAGGGAGCAATACACCCATTGCCATACTATATGTACTTTTTATTTATTTAGATTTTGGTCTTACACAAAGTTGACATCACAGGGCCCCCTTTCAAACTTCTGCCTGCAATTTACATACATATAAGAACACAAGGACATAGAGGACAAAGATGTAGAAGTTGGCCAAAGCAGCAGCACTTGTTTCTCCATTGTTGCCATCTATCATTTGACTACTATTCACGTGACCAATACAGGTTAAACCCGCTCACTTCACTTTCCCATTACCCAGAAATCCCAGCCTCAACAGCTCCTGCCCTCTTTTAATGCCTTGTCAAACAGATGGACTTTGTAGCCTATGTGTGTGTGAAAATGGGGATTACAGCACTTCCCTACCTCACAGGAGTGAGGTGATGAAAAATGAATTAGATTGTGAAGCATTTTGAGATCGGTTGATGAAATATGCTATATAATAGTAATAGTTATGATAATTATAGCACTGCCTATTATTAAGGATGCCTGACCCATTTTCAGTTGCTTTTAACTTCGACAAATATGAACTGTTCAGGCTGTAATTGTCTGTGTTGGGTATCTGCATCAGGTTGATTTTTGTGTGTGGAGATTCCACAACCTCCCCTGGAAGGTTATTACATAGTTTTACTACTCTTTTAGTTAGGAATATCCTGATATCTAACCTAAATCTCCCTTGCTGCAGATTAAGTCCATTACTTTCTTTTTTTTACCTTCAGTGGACATGAGTACAAATGTACTTTATTTTAAAAGTACAAATGTACTTAAGTACATGGAACACTGATGTATGTGCACAGGCGCGCGCGCGCACACACACACACACACACAAAGAGACGTACAAATAGCCTTTAAGTCACTTTGTAGCCTCAGATCCCTTATGTATATTCTCACTGCATCTGGTCTTTCTAGCCCATGTTCACTTTTTGCCTGCATACCCCTTCCATATGGTTTTCTTCTGCTGACAGGGTACTCAGTCTTCCCCTCCATGGAGGGTAGTGTTAACTGCAGACTGTCAGTTTTTTATTAACTGCATCTGGAACATCTTTGGACTCGTTCCTTTTGTGAATGTCAAGAATGGCATAATTTTAGCAGAACAAAATGGCACCAACTTCTCAAACATAAAGAATAGAATTTTCATTCTTTTCCTTAAGGCATTGTACTCTTTCTTCCTTGAATGAGACTTTAGTTTTCCCCATACACATTATTTGTTTCTACTGCAATGAACAGTGAAATGTATACATAAAATATCATATTAAACAGTTTTCAGTTTGGAAAATTCACAAAACAAATCAGTTTATATTACTAATCTACAGCCAAGTGTCAGACTACATTTAATTCCGTATTAATCCTCCAACAACTACAAAATCATTCACAAACACACAATTGGTTGTGCCAAACACATCAGGACTGACCAGAGTTCTAAAAAGTTAAATTTCTTTGTATCTGAGGAACACTTGAATAAAAAAAGGTTGTTGCCGTATTTTGATTAAATGCTCTTTCACAGCAACACATTCAATTTCAGTAATATTATAATTTAAAAGTGTACTAGGTGGACTACAAGGATGCTAAATAATTATGAGTCCAAGATACTGGAGTGTCCTCATAAATCACAGTTTGAGCATCTAAGCAGGTGTGCTGAGAAGTACATGTTTACTACTTTTAAGAGGAGATTTTCAAAGGCATAAAGGTGAATTGCAGCATCAAAGCATGGAGTTGTTATGTATCTCTATTACGAAGAATGATATGTAGATGGTAATAACAATTTGCTATTTAAATTTGAATCTATCAGTTGTAAGTAATCAGTGAAGATTTAATATAGTAACAACAATCTTATTAATTCTTATGTATACGTGATCTAATTTGTACCTATTTATCACTGATTGAATGAACTTTGCTGAAAATCTCAATTTCTAAACGACATATGCAATCAAATACTAGCAGTCTCTAAACAATATCTAAACATACACTCACAAAATAGCCAATTTGATCTTTTCATAGCAGTGCCCAATATGAAAATACAAATACGCTTCACTACTACACAGAATGTTGATAAAGTTCCAAAGCATGGAAAATGTCACAGCATCATTCATAACTGTCTTCCACACTCAGGTTAAAAAAAAAGGGGGGGGGATAGAAGGAATAAATATTCTCTTCAACACCTAAAGGTTTGCCATGAAAACTTAAAGAAAAACAATGTCTGTTTTGCTCATCCCAGCAGACTTAAGGTTCAGGAGGGAAAAAAACCAAACAAACCCCACCTTTCACCATAAATAAACTGTGAAATGCACTAAATGAAACTATTAATCCATGTAGGGGGTCACTGTTATACCTTCCTGACAGGAAGGTCATCAACACCACGGCTGCAATCTAAATACAAATTTCAGAGTGGAGATGGCAGTCTAAAAGGCAGAAATCAACAGAGAAAATGAGTCACCCACTAGCTGGATATGGAAGTGTGCCATTTGGCATTTGACAGATACCAAGCAGATCTTTGGGTTATCAGCATCTGGACAATCAACCAATTCATCAAGAACATCAATATCATTCACCAAACAGGGTAGAATAGATTTAGGACTAAAGTAAACTTATTATAATTTCCATTATTTTTATACCTTCTAGGTTATAAAATCATCTCCCAAAATTGAATTTTCATGTTCACGAATCACTTATTATTATTCTTCAGGACTCAAGTATAAACTGGATTCTTTCTACTTCTAACCTTCCAAATTATCAATATCTCGCAGTATCAGCACTTTCCTTAGAAATGAAGTATTGTAGCCATGTCAGTCCCAGGATATTAGACATACAAGGTGGGTGAAGTAGTATCTTTTATTGGACCAACTTCTGTTGGTGACAGATATGCTTTTGAGATACATGGAGAAGAGCAGCTCTGTGTAGTTTGAAAGCATATCTTTTCGACTAACAGAAGTTAGTCCAATAAAAGATACTACTTCACTCACCTTGTCTCATAGAAATGAAGACTACTGTTTGGAGAGACCAGAAGCATAAACCCAGATGGTGCAAAATGATCATCATACATTTGAAAACCACTTTAAGTAAAGAATGCCCTTAATTGAATATTTTGAGGCACCACAACTGGTTTAAGAATCCTAGCTCTGTCCTTATTTCCAGGTTATGTCCACAGCAGTAAGTGCTCTGTATCAGGCCTTGCAGTAGCATTCTCTCCTTGAAAAATACTACAACTGAAAATAATTTTAAAATACAACTGAGCTAGAAATAAGCTTAAATGCTTATGACTGATTCAGAATGCCGAGACATTGCCCTTTTCACTCCAAACTCTGCTCCTCCTCGCCAGACCCTGAATCTTCAATATACAGAGTGTACCAGATACATTCACACACAGTGCCAAGTGTGTGACAGATGATATGATACATCGGATTCAAAATTTTCATCTGAACACAACTCTGTGAATGAATCATTTATTTCTTAAGGATTAACTGGGTCACTATATTAAATCCTCCTTTAAACTGGTGGACATGTGTTTCATTTGACTAACATTTCCACTGGATTTGCACTGCATTCTGTTCACTTGCTTCTTAAGGGATTACATAACCTAACATGTACAGTATAAAATCAACTCTCTATTTCATTTCAGGATCTGTAGCCTGATTTTCTGCATCTTCAGATTCACTAGTCCATTATGACTGGATGCATTCATGAAGACTAGTAAGTCATCACCATCAATAGTGAGGAGGCCACAGCTGAGTCCTGAGATGTACATGGATCTAAGTGGTGAAAATCCATAGGTACCTGAGGTGGTAAGTTCAACTCTGATGTTCAGTGAAGGGAAACACTCACTGCCAGTCCTGTCTAGCGGTTGGGTGGGGGTGTGGCAGGCTGACTTCCTCTCATCTCGGGCATTCCCCTTTTCCATTGTAATGCCACTCTGCAGTGGTCTGTCCTTTCAGGGTATGTCTACACAACAAAGAAAAACCCGCAGCCGGCCTGTGCCAGTCAATTTGGGCTCACGGGGCTTGAGTTGCAGGGCTTTTTCATTGCTATGTAGTCAAAGTCCAAGTCGGGACTTGGAGAGACCTTGTGATGACTTTAGACACCGCAGGCTATTTATTTAGTCTTAGATTTAGAGAGCCAGACATTTACAGGATCTATGTCCAGAGTCCTCAGTAAACAATACTCTTCATATTCAACACAATTGAATCCTGACTCTCCTCTGTCACATTAGAGATGGAGTTGAGTAGGCTGCAGCACATTCAGGTGCTTATCCAAACCAAGCTTCTGAATCTTTTGACGATTACCACCCATCAGTACCCTGCATGGAAAATTGAGTATCTCTGTGACCAACATCATTAAAAACATAATGCAACCAGAAATATAACTCAAACAGTCATGCATGAATGTCACAGTCCACACCACTGCTCAGCTATGAACCAGGTACTGTACTGAACAAAGTGTATTGGGATGTATCTGAGACATCTTGGTATAAGGCCACTAAGTCTGAATTTAGAAGCCCATGTTAAGCTATTTTTGCAGATTTTGTGCCTCATGACTATCGTCCCCATGGCCACACTATGGGCCACATTTTCAGAACCCCTCTGAAGGAGCAAATCTCCCCCACAAAAATTTCATCCACAATTGAATTGGACATGTTTGAGTGTAAGTGCCTCCAACCATCTGAATGTGAGAGTTATTTGGGTACTTAGGAGTACAATTACTTAGCTTTGCACTGAGGATACATTTTGTCAGTGCAAACTGCATTTAGGCCAGGCCTCATCCTTTCTGAAAATTTATCCTTGATAGTGAATAGGGTCAGAATTTGGCTCTATCTAATTGAAATTTATTCCACAGAAAATTAATGTGCAAACAAATATGCGCTCTGGAAATAAAGAGGAGTTAATTTATAAAACAGCTTTTTTCACACACATAAACAATTACTGGAATTTACAAAACACATCAATTTGAATCAATGTGTGTTGGATGCGACTCCCCTTATCTTACTTAAAATGTTGCTGGTGTTCCAAAATTGCTATTGTGAGTTTCCAAGGTGACCATTAAAAGGGCTATTAAGGAGTCATATGAGGGAAGAAGGATAACATGATCGTAAACTCAAATGTTGTTTGTACACAAAAACACTGGTTCTCGATGTCTAGGTTCTCAATGATCCCATCAATAGCCTAGAGTTCTAATGGTGCTGTACATTAAAAAATGAAAGGAAAAAATGAACAACATCTGGCGACCTTAATATATTAGTAGCAAAACTGTATTAATACTCCACTTTGCTTAATTATTCCATAGCTGTATTAAAAATCCAAAGCCGCACAGAGAAAAACATATCTGTAGAAGGAAGCCCTCCTGATTGGTGTTCATGCTGTTTGTTCAATTTAGGAAAATATTATTCATTAAGATCTGTTCAATTGCATCTATTTGTGAAGAAACGTTATGACAAATTACCTCATCCTTACCCTCAGTGTTCCAGGCATTACAATTTCTAAAAAGACTAACTATTTTAAAGGATACGTTTGATTATGGGGGAAAAGGGATGCTGTTCTACACTATTTCTGGGCAAAGAAAAAAATGCCTTGCCAAAATCATTAAGTTAAGGAGTTAAGGCTTTAAATAGGTATAATCAACTCATTAAGAAAAAAGCCACAATTGCACATGGTTAGAGTTAGGGTTGTTTCCTGGACACTTAACTATGAGTTTCCAGAAATTATTTTCTTTTAAACAACACACGTTACAATAAAAGTTCTTTTGTTACATATGATATATATTTGCAAACTTTTTCTTAGCCTAGACTTTTGTCTGGATAATTCCCTTCTTTTCATAATGTTGTCAAGGAGAATTACTGGTACTCTTTCCATGTGGAACTATTTACACGTTAAATGTGTAAAACAGAACACAGCTATTTTGATTAGATACATTAGTCTCCATGTTGGGACAGCACCAGTGTTTCTTCAGAGCTTCAGTAAATCTGTAAATTTCACAGAAGTCTTCACACAGGTTGGTTTGACTCTGAATTTTGAGTGATCATTAGACTGTGCCTGCTGATTTCTCAAATTCTTTCTACCTGGCTTTAGTGCTTGAAGGCAAGGTCCTGGAAACTCTGACTATCGCAGAAGGGAACATACCACTTAGCGGGCAGAGGCCCAGATGCTTTGCTGGGATACTGAAATAGTTAAGTAAATTTCTACATCCCTCAATTCCTCCTTTAAGGATCCAGCTCAGAGAAACGGAGATACAAACATATCTGATGTTTTGTGTTGTGAACAGGCCTGCTGACAAGGGGGGCAAAGGAGACAATTGCCCAGGGGCCCGGGCAATTTAAAAGAGCAGTGGCCAGGAGCCCTGGGCCCTTTTAAATTACAGGGATGGGCCGCAGGGCTCCTAGGCGTGCGTGGGGGTGACACCGGTAGCGGAGAAGGCAGCTGGGCATCCATGTGGAAGCCCTGGCCATGCTGGAAGAGTGAGCACCTCTCATTAGCTTTCAAGGGTGGGGGTGCTGCTCAGGAGGCAGATAGCTCTTTTTCATTAGTGCTATGCTGTTTCTTTAGCTATTATACTTCGCTGCTGGCTCCATGTGTATAATGATTGTGCTATTAAATCAGTTGTCAGGAGCGCCTGCAGGGTGAAACAGGCTGCTCTTGTGGTCTTCTAAATCTAAACAAACAAGTGAGCCATCAGCCATCCCATGAGATTATGTCAGTAGTTTTCAAGAGCTCTCAGACCCTGGCTGAAGCCCTGGATCTGGGGTCATCCCAGTAGTGTAGCTAGGCGGGGCAAGGGCCACTCCCCCACCGAGCAGAAGTGGCACCTTTTTAATTACTTGGCGCCTTTAAAATTTCTACTCAACCGGCGGCGCTCCGGGTCCTCCCACTCTCTTGTAGACTTTCTTCAGACATAGCAGCTTGGCAGCCTCCATTCCCTCCTACAACTAAGGTTGCTGATTGCTGTTACTGGGTCTTAAATATTTCCAGACCCATTCAGTCTCCAGTCCCCTAGGTATTTCTGCAGCTCAGGAGAGGTCAAGATAGTCCATCCCTCCCCACGTGATTCCAAGGGATAGAGAACCAGTGTGGGAAGATCTCCTAGAAGGGCATATTCAGCAACACTTTACAAATGCAGACTTTGAACTATCAAGTCATGCTAGTTAAAATACAGCTTCAGGGCTCTGGTATTAGACCAACTGCCTGGACAGGCTATGAATGCAGTTAAAGATCAAGGGGGAATATTCTTGCAAAGGTGCCCTATCAATCCATCTCTACCATCCGCTGTGCTGGTGACAATACTTCAGGATTAGACTAGATCACCAAGGTCAGGTCACAATCCAGTGCCTCTGGACCCAGACGACCAAACCTCACCTAATATCCTGGAACTGAGAACAGTCTATCGAGGCTGCCAGTCCTCCCTGCCTTGCCTGAAGAGCATCTGTTTGCAGCAGCTTGTGGACAATATACTACTACTGCCTTAGGCCCCACCCTGCCGGCTGCTATAGCACATCTATGACCTCAGAGGGCTGCCACACCTTGGTGCTAGTGTGTTAATCACATTGCACCCACAAAGCTCTCCCTCCTCCAGAGACAGAGAACAGCCCTGGCAGGAAGCTGCCCATCACGAGGGGTCCCTGAGGCAGAGAGCCAGCCACAGAATACCCTACCAAGAGCCCAGGGTCTGCAATGCATTCACTGCTTCAGGACTGAAGCCTGTCGCTTCTCTAGGGCTTTCCACTAATTCCTTTCATTCCCAGGGTCCTGGCAAGGGCCAGGCAGGACAGAGCCAAAGTGCTGCTCTTTGCCCCAGCTTTATAGTCCCCGCTGCCTCATCTGCTGGATTTCCGGTCCCAGAGGTGAAGCTGGACTACACCCAATCCCAATCCCAATCCCAGATCCCTATGTTTGCAGCAGCTTGTGGACAATATACTACTACTGCCTTAGGCCCCACCCTGCCGGCTGCTATAGCACATCTATGACCTCAGAGGGCTGCCACACCTTGGTGCTAGTGTGTTAATCACATTGCACCCACAAAGCTCTCCCTCCTCCAGAGACAGAGAACAGCCCTGGCAGGAAGCTGCCCATCACGAGGGGTCCCTGAGGCAGAGAGCCAGCCACAGATTACCCTACCAAGAGCCCAGGGTCTGCAATGCATTCACTGCTTCAGGACTGAAGCCTGTCGCTTCTCTAGGGCTTTCCACTAATTCCTTTCATTCCCAGGGTCCTGGCAAGGGCCAGGCAGGACAGAGCCAAAGTGCTGCTCTTTGCCCCAGCTTTATAGTCCCCGCTGCCTCATCTGCTGGATTTCCGGTCCCAGAGGTGAAGCTGGACTCTACACCCAATCCCAGATCCCTATGTCTGCTATGTCTGAGCCTGGCTGCTGGCAGTTGACCAGCCAGGGCTGAGGTTGCTCACCAGAAGTCTCTGCTCTGTGAGGTGAGAGAGGTTTTCCATCAGATTCTCTATTCCCTTCATTCAGGGCTATCTGCTTCACCCCCAAGTAATCTGGCCTCTTGCTCAAGGTAGGATTTCAGCCTTCTGCCATGTCCTCTCAATTACCGAGATAATGTCCTGCTCTGTAACCACCTTGATCCCAGAACGTAAATGTGATATTCCCCAAATTAATGGAGCCCCTCCCACCCCTCCGCCATTGCCAGGAAATTCAAAGCTGTTGTTATTCTTATTACTATTTGCTGGGGCCCCGTTGTGCTGGGTCCTGCACAAACGCATAGGAGAACACCAAACCTTCTACAAAGAAGCTTCCAATCTAGATGGACAAGCTGCAATGAGTGATAGCTACCGACAGAGGCAGGAGGATGTGGGTACATACAACATTATACGATTGTTTATGTGCGTGTCTTTGGAACCCCGCTTCAGGTAGCTGAAGGTTGCTATCAAATCCCACCCTCATTGTTCTCTTCTGCAGATTAAATAAACGCAGTTCCCACAGCCTCTCCTCATAAGTCATGTGCCCCAGCCCCCTAATTATTTTTGTTGCCCTCTGCTGGGTTCTCTCCAATTTCATTCCATAATGTATTTAATTTAAATATATAATTCGAAATAAATTCTACATCTTATATTTGGCTCACAATTTGTTTAATACTGGTGCTGTAACGGAAAAAAAGTTAACTACATCAAGCAATGCCACAACTTATGGATAGTGGGTTCTAACGTGTTACCAATAGGATAAAAAGTCGTGTTGTAAATCTCAGCTGTCCCTTTCTAGGGGGTGCATTGACTGTTCTGCCTTGGGGCCCGGGATTGCTGTCGGCAGGCCTAATTGTGAATGTGTGTGTGCACGCAGGTGAATAGGGGTGTAGGTTGCTGGAAGGAAGATTACCATGATAAGAAGCAGATAGGACAATACCAAACGAAGAAGGAGAGGGGTACTGACTGGCTGGTTGCTTCTCCAGATCTACATGCTAAGCAAGACTGGCTTTCCCTTGAACAGCAGCCCCATGACTGCTGTCAGGAGCCTCCTCACTCTCAAAGCAGGCATCTCCTCTCGCACAATACTCTCCTTTGGTGGAGCAGGAAGCTTTCAAGGGCTCTTGTGAGAGAGAAGAGGCCAGGAGCCAATGAGAGCTGCATTGCAATGGTTGTTTGAACCTTGAGAGTTAATTATTATGCAGGTTCAGTTTTGGTTTTCAGGTGCCATAAAACTGAAACAAACTTTTAAAATAGTTTTCAGAGCATCTTTTAAATTTAATATTTTCTTTGCTTAATATCCTCTTTCCCACCCTTGCTGGTCCTGTATTGCTATTCTCAGATTTCCCTTGTATGGTACCATTTGGGCACTATCATCTTCACAATTCAGAAAGCAACAGCTCCTTCCTCAGGTTGAGAGAATCCTTTGGAATGTATTTCTGACAATTGCTATTCACCCGAGAGGTAATTCCTGGCATACCCAGCTAGAGACGGTACCTGTAATTGAGGCAGTTGCCATAAAGCCCTGGTAATACCAAGTTTTTTAAGGAGCTGTATTCCACCAGTAGGTTTTTAAGTCATGAGACTTTTATTCTGTTTTCTTCCAGTTCTTGTATGATAATTATGTCAATATGCAAATGTATATTACATAAAGTTGCCTTGTGGGCTGGAAAAGCAGGATATCTGCATGTAAATGTGCATTAAAAAAACAACAACAACATTTTAACATACATAAAAGGTAATTAGCCTCAAATACAAGCGTGTGAATAAAACACAATTTTTATGTTGAGAACCCCATGTGGACTGCACATCACTTGTGCCTTTCAAATAGATGCCTTTCTTAAAAAAAAATCATACACCAATACATGAATAATAAAATAATGTATAATACACAATGTAGCGATGAAACCACTATTAACATTTTATAATCACTATATTTTCAGAAGGACACATCTGCACAGCTTCACTAATGAAAAGGCTGATTAAGATGCAAATTCTGTCCCATTTTTTTTAAAATTGCCCAGCTATATTTGCTTGGAAGATTATACAGTGAATCAAACTTGTTACTAACCCTACCCCTTCTCTGCTCTCTTCTGCTGCCCAGAACCTCTTATAGCAGCAAATCTTTCCTCTATCCCAACATATACACACAACCCAGTGCTCATCTACATGGATACACCATATCCCCAACTACACTGTGATTATCAGTTTCAACTCCTCCCTGCCTAGAAAGTGCCACTCTTTACTTGTCTGTCAAATTCCTCAACCAGAAGAATGACTATTTGTGGGAAATGGATCAGCACATGAAAGAGCGGGGGCTCTGCAGGGGTATGAATGCACAACCTGCTGAAGCGAGTCTCCCAGCCCAGGTTGACAGACTCATGCTAGCACTCTAAAAAATAGCTGTGTACACAGTGCTTTGAAATTGCGGCTCAGGCGGGCGCACTGCCAGAGACCAGCCTAGAGGTCTCCTTGGGAGTAATTTTAAAGCCCAAACCGAGCCCAGGTAGACCACAACCTGACTCAAGACCTAGCATATCAGGTTGTTTTCATACCTGACCTGAACCCAACACTTGTAGTCAAATCCTGTGGGGTTGCAAGGATCTAGCCAGTGGCTCAGACTCTATTTCCTTTCCTTTGTTTCCACTGCAGAGCTGCTGGGTCTAATTGTCAGGTGGCCCTATCTCTGCCCCCTCCCCGCCCCCTGGCTGCTGCTCACTGCCCTGACAACATGCACCCAAAGGGCAGCCAATTCTCTACCCCAGGTTACTCCCACCAAACTTCTGTCAGAGCCACTTCACCCTTGGGGCTCAGCCTGGTGGGGCTTCAAGCTCCCCATGCTTGCGACCCATCTCAGGCGTCTTCCTGCCAGTGGATTTGGCACAGTGACACTGCCTTGCTGCACTGCGTGTGCAGCAGAATGAGAGGTGGTGCGACTCATCAGCATGCTCACTCCTCAGCGTGCATGCACAGCAAAGTGGCAGTGGCTAGCAGTTGATGGGCATGCAGCTGCTGCCACCCCAAACCCCTGGGCAGGAGGAGGTGATCAGAAACACCCAAGAGAGCCGGGTTGTTTTCATACCCAACCTGAACCCGACACTTGTATTTGGGTCCATTTGGGTTTGGGTCAGGTTACAAAGCTCTACACTAGCCCTGTAGAAGGATCAGAGGTATGCAAAGGTGAGCTTTGAACTACACACTTCCCTGACCTGTGCTTTTGTTCAGACACACCACAGAATCTAGATGATATCCTCCTATGGATTAAAAGCCCCTCAACATCCTTTATAAAATGGATCAACATCTATGAAAGACACGCTAGCTACAAAATTAATTGAGGAAAATATTATCTCTTTAGAATTTCTTCATGTTAAATACATGACAACCTGTCAACACCCTGTCTTTCCACAATATGTGACAAAAATCACATACCTTTGAGCAAAACAATCTCAATTTAAAATCAAATCAAATAAACTGCAAATCTGGAATGTGCTGATCAAGACCTGCTGCTTCTCTACCAAAAGAAATCTTTTCATGTCTTTGTTCATTACAAGTTCTTGATGCTTTATTTAATGAGGAAAACGGCAACATTTTGTTAAACTGTTAACATTTTCTGTAGGATATGCAGTATGCCTAGTTTGTCTAAGGGTCAACAGCTGGATTTTAAATTCATATAATACCATCATTTTGAAAAAGGCCAACTGTAATGATCAGGGTGTGGGTGGTCAAACCTAAAGATTAGAGTAAGGTGCCAACAACCCAGGGGTCAGAGCTGGAGACAGAGTCAAGGAGCAGGGACCTGGAGAGAGGAAACAGGAAGAGATGGGGGTCTGGGATAAGGAGAACAGGAACCAGGAGCAGGCGGGGAAGAAGTAGGCCGGGTCCATAGTGCAACCAGTCAAGGATTCCTCTAGTTACTCAAACAACTTCCTAGGCCTATTCCTGGTTTAAATAGTGCTCCCCAGCCAATAAGGGGTGCTGGACGTTTCCCTCAGATCAGGAGCTTTGGGGATAGGGCCCTTTGCAAGCTAGTGATTTGCTGGTTCCTTTCTCCAGTTGCTCAGCTGAGATGCTTGGGTAGCGGCCAGGTTCAAGGCCCATGATCACTCACACCAAAAGCAACCAAAGCATTAAGAGAACACTGGAGGTGGTATTAAAAAGATGTAACAAAAACAACACCGAAACAGATTTCCCCCCGCCCAAATGTTCACAAATATAGGTCCCTATTTTCATTGAAAAATTTCAGATTTTGAAATTTTTGACCAGATCTGAATTACACAATTTGGTAAACTGTGGGATAATTCTTATATCATATATACACACACGAATACATTTTTATATATAATGCATCAGAAAGGTGGCACTTCTGTTTTCTGTGCTTTTCATCAAAGACATTACACATGTCAAAATTTCACAACCATGGAATAAATCAGAACTTGCATTAAAAAACCATATGTAAGGGGAAGAAATAGTTGTGGGGGAAGTAACAGATACTCAGCTGGTGTCAACTCTCAGTGTAACAATGACAGTTTAAACCCTCTAAGAATCTGCTATGTGGACTTTTTTCAGGCTGGGGAAAGAATCAGAGAGAAACAGTGACTCCTTAGCTATCATATTGGTTAATTACTTTTAGTTATTTGAATGGTTATGACAATATTAGTAAATAGCTGATTTTTGATCAATACGATAAATTGGGAAGAACTCACTATTAAGAGGGAAAATTAATTCAGATATCGAAAATCCAAGATCATTTGAGCATCTAAGCTCATGGATGACAACCACAGTGCAAAACAGATAAATTCAGAAAAATGAGTCTTGGAATAAAGATTTAAAAGAGTAGATAATTCCTAAACCAGGAGATAGTTTAGAATACAGATGGAGAAAGGCATTTGGGAAAGCATTTTATTTTCAGCCTTATTTGGGGGTTCAGTAAGTAATTACATTGCAGAGCTTTATTGCAAGCTAAATATATTTAAACCAAAGAGACAAATGTGTGTAAATAAATAATGTAAATTTTACAAAATGTTGATTTGTGAATAGTCTAGAGCACAACAAATGCCCAGTCAAGCTGAAGAACTCTGGCAGCACACTTACAAAAATACATTTCTCTCATAAAATATAATCTGAATGGTGAATCTTTTATTACAAATCAAATATATGTAATATAAATTGTTTTTAAATCACTTAGAGGCCTGGATGGTTCCCCCCACAAGCACAGAATAAAGGTATGTAACAAGATGCATTTCCATTTGGACAATTCTCCAACATTTTCAGAGCAACTAGAAAGTAGTTTTAGCAAAATAAGAGCCCTTCAGAATATCTGGGAATCAAGAATGCTATGGAGGTAAAGAAGGGTTAATGGTTAATAATTGCTATCAGTAATAAATATTCTGAATTTCTAAAGTGCCTTTCATCTGAGGATCTTAAAGCACTTAAGTGGTAAATAACTCAAGTTTCATGTGAAACAGGTAAGGATACATAAGGAACACTTCACCTACCACAGAAATGCAGCAGCAGTTTAACAGTACACAACAGCCTCACACAAATTGTGATGGGAAGTGAAGAATATCATTTCCAATGGAAACTTCAAGGAGAATTGAGCTGGACAGAATTTTATTATCAAAGTTGCAATTTTTCCCAGAGACTGGGCTTCTGTTCTCATGGGTAAAGTGCATGGCATCTGTATTAACAATTGTTTGGGTTGTGTTTTCTGTGCTGTCCAACTGACAGCACTCCCAGTAGCATTTAGGGTACTGGTTCAGTATTGATTCAGATGGAAGAGTACCACTCACTGAATCATCAACATCACTTATTGTGGCATATAAGCACTTGTGTCCCTTAAAAGTCTCCATTCCAGAAACTGATCTAGACCAACCATTAGTACTTATCTGCATGTTAGAGTCAGCTTAAATCCTGTTTAGAGATTTTACCTACCATCTATGCTAAATATCATTACATTTTACAGATGCAGAAACAAACACAGGTGGTCTGATACCAGGAATTTTTCACCTACTTTGTATTAGCATAAATGATGACACAAGATGCAGAGCACCAGAGAATCAGCTCCAGAAAGTTTATGTGACTTGCTCACAGGGCACTGCTGCCTAAGCACTGAGACATGGTTCTAATCCAGGTTCTGATGATGAATTACTGAGAGAGTTTGGATTTATTAAATGCCTTGTGCATCAGCTTTCTCATATGTAAAACAGGGTTAATGAAATTGACTTATTTATTATGCATGTTGTGAGGGCTAATTAAATATTTGTAAATTGCTATGTAAGTGAGATGTATTATTCAAGCCAGTCAAAAAAAAATGTGACAAAAACAACAAAAAGTTGACAATATTTTTGCAATAATTTTCCCCCCTCATTTTTTGACCCAGCTCTGAAGAAAACTTGGTAGTCCCTGCCTCTTATTTATATAGTGCATCTGGGGAGCCATTTCCTTCTCTTTCAAAATTCACAAGTGTGATTCTTTTGTGCAAAGTGTTTAGTTTGTTCACTTCCAAACATCAAGCAAGTGGAAACTATGTAACATGTTATTTCAAGATCTAGTTAAATTGCTCCAGTTTTGTGAATTCAAGCCAAGCTAAATGTTATCCTCTCCCGCAAAACGCTTGCAGGGAGTATTTTGCTCAGCATCTGAATGAATATAAAACAATTCAGACCTTGCCATATCTTGTTGGTTAAGGGGGCACAATTTTTGGTTAACCCAATTAAGGTGAGTCAAGGTCAAGTTGACTCAAAATGTGACCAACCTTCTTTATCTGTCAACCCCATTTCATTTGTACTTATGACTTAAAATATTATTTTATTAAAAGGTAAAAAGTGTAATTGCCAGTAGCCCAACGTTTATGAAACACTGAACTTCTAACAAACAATATACATGCAATGCAGGACAAAAGAATCATCAAAATTTCAACTTAAAGTTTCTGAAGGCCTATTACATAAACAACGAGAGTAAAAGCATTTTGGAAATCTTACTGAAACACCTTGACAGTGTTTTTTTAAGTCATGAAAACAGTTTTGCCCTTTCTTCGAAAAAGAGAAGGATGGAGCACCTATTACTTTAATTCCCATTCAGCCACCCATGCAACATTAAAAAAGTAATTTTTCATTATAAATTAAATTGGAGCTTTACAAGTCTCTCTTTTAAAGAAAACTGAAATCCTTGGTGTGCTTAACCACCCCGACAGTGAGGAAGTTTTTCCTAATGTTCAACCTAAACTGCCCTTGCTGCAATTTAAGCCCATTGCTTCTTGTCCTATCCTCAGAGGTTAAGAAGAACAATTTTTCTCCCTCATCCTTGTAATAACCTTTTATGTACTTGAAAACTTATCATATCCCCTCTCATTCTTCTCTTCTCCAAACTAAACAAACCCAATTTTTTCAATCTTCCCTCATAGGTCATGTTTTCTAGACCTTTAATAATTTTTGTTGCTCTTCTCTGGATTTTCTCCAATTTGTCCACATCTTTTCTGAAATGTGGGCACCCAGAACTGGGCATAATACTCCAGCTGAGGCCTAATCAGCATAGAGTAGAGCAGAAGAATTACTTCTCGTGTCTTGCTTACAGCACCCTGGCTAATACATCCCAGAATGATGTTTGCTTTTTTTGCAACTGTATTACCCTCTCAGGAAGGTGGGAGACTAGCATCTTCAAAGTCCTATTCCTTTCCCTAAAGGCCCATTGACTAACCAGCCAGATTGATTGCATTTTGTCTGATGGGCATTTCCCAGGTGTAAACACAGTTATAATTGTTACATAGTCAATATTCCTAACTTCAGATATAGAAATGATACATGCATACAAATAGAATAATCATAGTAAGTACATCATAAGCTTTCCAATGATACCTCACATGACCTATCTTGTTGTAAAGGTTTGGACTCACCCCTGCGGCGCCTCCTGCTGGTAGCCATTAGGAATTAGCTCATCCAGCCACTGAAGCGCCCTCTTCAGGTCGGTGATCCGCCTTACTGCTGGCCCCCGTGTCCCTCCCAGGATCTGGTGCCCTTTTCTCTGGGGTGCTGCCCCCCTGACAGTACCCCCACACTCTCAGATTCTGGGTCTCCCCACCCAGGGGAACCCCCACCTTCTAACCCCACCTCACCTCAGTCTGGGCTACTGCCAGTCCCCACTTAGCCCCTTGTATCGGGGGCAGACTGCAGTGTATATGCTACTCATCATAGGCCAGGGGGTTTTGGACCTGCTGCCTCTGCCTACCCGTGGGCTGCCCCTCTGCAACCCTCCACCTATTTGGCCTGTAGTCAGGCCTGCAGCCTGAGGCTTTCCAGGCCGGAGCTCCCAGCTCTTCTGGCCCTTCCCCAGCCCTGCTCCAATCTAGGTGTCCTGCTCAGAACCTTGCAGCCAGGCCCTTCTCCCTCTCAAGGCAGAGGGAGACAGAGTGGGCTCCTGGCTCACAGCCTCTTATAGGGGCCAGCTGGGCCTGACTGAGCTGGCCACAGCTGTGGCTGCTCCCTTAATCCGGCTGGGTTTTTCCCCACAGCCTCAGCCCTGTCAGGGCTGGAGCAGGTAACCACCCTGCTACACTTGTATAAAATACATCTTAGATATGCCATATTCATACCATAACAATATCTCTATGAAGAATATGGGGTGTAGTGTCACACTTTGGTTTGCGAAAAATAATATATTGTACGTTGTCTACATTCCACTAATAGGAATTCTGAACACATGGGAAAGTAGATTCCCCAAATTCACAGCTACAACATACATTTCTTAATAATAAAACAATAGCAGAAGCAAAAGGTATAATATCAGATGGGTTGTAGGAATTAGTCATTACTACTCCAAATTAATATTCTTTCTTCCCTTTTCTGGGAAACATCTGGGACCAGATATTACCACCTTCCTCAAGATGACCTTATTCCACAAGAAGCTCTATTGAAATCAAAGCGAGTATGCATACTACTTATAATGAATAAGTGCAGCAAGAACTATTTCTTAGACTGGGACAAACACAGGCCTGGTTACAGCATCCACTACAATGTAGTAATAATAGGCTGTGCGTTGTTTAGTGTAGATGAAAAAGCTGAGTGGCTCTGCACACTCCTAACAGATAAGGAAAAGACAGTGCACATCAAACCTGTCTGGCTTTTTCTTGCACAGATTTCCTCAACACTCGTACACTCCCAACCTGCTTCACACTCCTGGAGTTTGTGCCATTGCGTGTTAGTCAGCAAAGTCAATGTGGGGTGAGGAAGGAGTACCAGTGACCACAGACAGGCCTCTTTCTGCCCAGTTTTGACCCTCCAAACTTCTATGCACAGTAAACATTTGGGACACAACTATTTATCCCCTCTCAGCTGCAGGATTAATGAAAATGTGCATTTGAACCAGCGTGGCTGCCACCTTCCATAAAGGCAAGATTCCTCTTCATTTCAGCCAGTGCTTGACTTGGCCAGTGTGGGGGAGGCAAGAGGGACAAGAATGAGGAGGAAATGTAAATGTTACACCTATTGTAGCTGGGTAAAAACAATATACATCAGTAACAATTATATACCATACACTTTTATCTCCAAGACCAGCCCAGTGGTCTAATGGCAATGTAATTCAAGGGCTAAGAGTTTGGAACAGAGTTTAGTCCCCTGTTCCTTTGGATGATATGGCCTGGGAAAACTGCAGAGGCAGCATCCTTATGCAATGAGAGAAAACTCTGTGATATTGTAGATGGACCTCTTCTGCAGCAGTGCTGAAAAAAAAATCTAAAAAGAGTGCTGTATCATCAGCTGGAATGAGGATCACTGTTACATGGGGGTCCTTGAATAGGATGGTGCATGGAAAAAGAAATATATATTGGTGTTCTTCACAAAATCACCATTTATTAGAAATGATCTGATCATTGCCTGTGGAAGGTTTTTTTAAAAGCCTTTTACACCTTTAACAAATCTCTTTTTAACTGTCTTTTCAAAAGCCAAGTTTGAAAAATACTTTTATGCTGTCAAGAAGGACTTCAGGGTGTGATTTGTGCTGTGAAAATGCCACCTGTCTACGTGCTGAAGGTGTTTTCTTCCAAACTCATTGCACACCTATGGCATTTGGATACCCTAGTTCAACTCTCACCCAGCAAATGAAATTAATTATCCACTATAAAGTGGCCCTGAGCTGTTAGCTAAGGAAATAACACACTTTGTGATTTCACCTAACATCAGTTATACATCTGGATCTGTAAAATCATGTCTTTTAACTCTTCCTGTTGCTGGCAGATTTCAAATCACTGCAGTATGTAAACTGCATTTTCAAAATTAAGACTGGTGATTTGGGGTGCCCAACTGGAGATACATTAAAGGAGCATGTTTTCCAAAGGGATGGTGCTCAGCATTTTCTGAAAATCAGGCCATTTGAAGGTGTCCCAGAAAGCTAGAGAAGGCTGGGATTTGTAAAGCACAATCCTAATGATTTCTAGCATACTTGGCTGAACCATCACACCGCAACTTCTCCCTCCCCTCAACACTGAAAAAGACTCAGGCAGACCTCAGAGCTTACTCACAAAGAAAGCCTAGGATATACACACTCTATGGTTTGCATATAAAACCATGAAGGAGGAATTATTTGCTGCATCTTCTGGTCTTGAGCATCTACACTGTTTGGGGGCTGCTACAGGTACCTTTCTACTGTATGAAGCTCAACTCTGGACACATTTTTCCATGGAGCCACCCCAGTTGGTCTCCCTGACAAACTTCACAGTGGAGTCAGTATATACTCAAAACGTGTTTGGCAAAAGCTGTGATAGGGAGTGATAGGGTATAGCTACACTTCAATTTTTAGTCACATTTTACCACAATAATCAACATACTTGTAAGTTTCCAAATGAGACACGAGCCAATAAAAAGGAAAGATGAAAAAATAACTACAATGGAGAAAGAACAAAAACACAGGTAGGCAGAGCATCTCAATGATGTTCTCAATAGCCCTACTGCAGCACCAAATTTTGATGAAATGTGAACCTGATCAACTTGATATTAACATCAGTCCAATAGAGATGTCAAAAGTACAGGTTGCAAAAAAGCTGAAAAATAAAATAGTGGGAGATGATCGAACTACAGCAGAAATGCTGATACCAACAACAAAATTGACAGAGCTGTTCGATGAAGTTTGGGGAAAAGACATGCAGGCCTGGAAGGGACCTTAAAAAGTCACCCTGCTCTGAGGCAGGGCCAAGTAAGCTTAGACTACCCCTGAAAGGTGTTTGACTTTGTCCAACTTGTATTTTAAAACTTCCATTGATGGGGATTCCACAACCTCCTTTGGAAACCTATTTCAGAGCTTAACTACCCTTATAGTGAGAAAGATCTTCCTCATATCTTACCTAAATCTCCCTTGCTGCAGCTTATGCCCATTACTTCTTGTCCTATTTTCAGTGTACATGGAGAACAATTGATCACCGTCCTCTTTATAACAGCCCTTAACATATTTGAAGACAGTTGTCAGGTCCCTCAGTCTTCTTTTCTCAAGACTAAACGCCCCATTTTTTAACCTTTCCTCATAGGTCGGGTTTTCGAAACTTTTTATCATTTTTGTTATTCTCTTCTGGACTCTCTCCAACTTGTCCACATCCTTCCTAAAGTATGGTTTCAGAGTAGCAGCCGTGTTAGTCTGTATTCGCAAAAAGAAAAGCATGCTCAAATAAATTGGTTAGTCTCTAAGGTGCCACAAGTACTCCTTTTCTTCCTAAAGTATAGCGTCCAGGTTTGGACACAATACTCCAGCTGAGGCTTCATCAGTGCCAAGTAGAGAGGAATAATTACCTTTCTTGTCTTACCTATGACACTCCGGTTAATACACTCCAGAATGAAGTTAGCCTTTTTTGCAGTTGCATCAAATTGGCGCCCTTTATTCAATTTCTGATCCATTATAACCCTCATATTCTTTTCAGCTGTACTATCACCTAGCCAGTTATTTCCTGTTTTGTAGTTGTGCATTCAAGTTTTCCTTTCTAACTGAAGTGCTTTGCACTTGTCTTTATTGAATTTAATCTTGATGATTTGAGATGAATTCTCTAATTTGTTAAGATGTTTTGAATCCTAATCCTGTCCTTCAAAGTGCTTGTAACCCTTCCCAACTTGGTGTCATCTGCAAATTTGACAAGCATACTCTCTATTCTATTATCTAAATCATTAATGACAATACTGAATAGTATCAGGTCCAGGACTGACCCCTGTGAAACCACACTAGATACGTCCTCCCAGTTTTGAACTACTCTTTGAATACCATCTTTCAACTAGTTGTACACTATAGCCTAGTGGGCTAGCTTGCCTTTATTATATTCACTGCTTTGTATTATATTCTGCTTTGCATTATATTCAGCAGTAATTCAAGAAACCTACAGGCCTGTATCCTGTAAGACATTAGCTTCAGCAAGTTAGCTTAAGGCCTATGAACTTTGAACAGATAAACTTTTCACCGATAAACAGCCCAACAGAAAACCCCGAGTATCTGGGGAGCTGAAAATAGAGTTTAAGGGGAAGTTCTGACCACAGGTACATGAGTCAACTACAGAAGTGTCCTGGCAACAAACTGACGTACATAACAGGAACATGAGATACATCTAAGGCTAGCCTGCTTGCTTGCCTACATATAATTTCTTATAAGTTTCTTATTTTCTTATGGGTTTATTTGTTTTGTTATAATAGGTTTATATTAGAGTATATTTTGGCTGTAACAGGCCACTTACAGGCCACATCCTGTATGTTGAGCTAAGGCAAAGTTAACATACATATGTTTGGGACCTTTCACCTAGATAGATGGTGATGAACTAAAGCATAAGGTCCATATATGGCTGCAACCTTTAACATAGAGGATGCGTTGAAGTAGTTTAGCAAAGGGGGCTTCCTATGTTTATATGCTTTTAAAAACTTACCAGGTACACCACAACTTGGAAAGAACCGAAATAGCTGGTTAGGACAGAAATAACAAATGTGATACCTAGCCATCAAGGGGCCATGGTAACGAATTAAGATGAGGAAATACAAATAAGGAAAAGGGAAAAAATCCCCTACTGAATATGCATCAAACGTAACGGCGTCAGTGTAACATATTATAAAAGTGGCATCACAGCCTAGGGGCGGTAGGAGAGAGAGATGTAGTCCTTGGGAGGTGCCAGAATGATGGCCACTGGTGGTGATGGGGAAGGTGATGGTGATGAGAAAGACAATGGCTAACACTTCAGGTAGTTTTACAAGGGATGGTATGAGTATATGGCTGTGCAGATGTACATTCTGTAGTATCTATCTATCTTACTGAGTTGGGGTGTTTATGACTGTGCTAAATATATTAATAAACTATATTTGTAAATATAAAACAGTTCCTATAATATGAGTGTTACAACTGTGCACATCGGGGTTCCCAACTATATAATAATTTAAATAATACTGGGCCTGATCTTGAGGCAAGAACCTGTCAATCCTCAAATTGATAACTGGGGCTTCTTAAGTAATCAATATAATACATACCTAATTTAAAGATCGGGCAAGAACAAATCCATGCTGGCTATTCCTTATAACCTTAGTGTTATCCTACAGTGCCTACAAATTTATTGTTTAATAATTTGTTCCAGTATTTTTCTAGGTATCGAAGTTTTGCTGATTGATCTACAGTTCCCCAGGTCCTCTTTCTTTACCCTTATTAAAGATAGATGCTATGTTTTCCCTTCTCCAGTCTTCTGAGACCTCACCCATCCTCCAAGAGTGATCAAAAAAATTATTAATGGTTCCAAGATGGCTTCAGCTAGTTCCTTAAGTACCCTCGGATGAATTTCATGAGGATCTGTTGACTTGAATACTTCCAACTTATCTAAATAGTCTTTAATCTGTTCTTTCCCTGGGCAGCACCATACTGGCCAACACAGACCTCAAGAAAGAAGTGATATCCTGGAGAGGAAAGGCATCCCCAACATTTACTAAACTCAACGTATAGGAATCAAAGATATACAGAACTGAGAATTTTCAATTCAAATGTAATCTCAGTGCTAACTTATGGCTGCAAAAGCTGGAGATCTACTAAAATGTCAGAGAGGCCTTCGAAAATAAGTCCCCAGGAAAGATTCTGGACATTGATTGGAAAGACTTAATCACAATCTGAGAAATCACAAACCAGCAGCTCATTTCCACCAGATTCAGAAGGAAGCACTTGCCATATTTTGGGCATGCACTCTGGATGCCAACACGCAGACTCCCATATAAAGCTATGTGATGAGGTACACAAACCCCACACTGGACAAGAAGGGGTTAAGGAGCTGCTCTGTGCTCAGCCAACTCTGTCTTGCCACAAGCTGGAGAAGGAGTTAAAAGAGAAGCAGAACACACTTGAGGGCAGATCAGGGAAGAGAACGGACCTATAACCCTCAGCTCCTGAGGAAAGAGACAAGGGAAGGCAGGAACTTCCCAACAGCCACCGCCCGAAGGTCCCTGTCTGAGAGAAGGGAGGGCCTGATCCTGATAGTGAGGCATTCCTTGCTCTCTTATTAAATCGTGTTTTTTTTTTATTAACTACCGCAGAAGAGGAAATACTTTGAAGTGACCTGGCCAGAGCAGGAAGAGGCAGGCCACCGCAGAGGCAAAGGAACAAGCAGCAGCAAACTCCCCGGGAGAGTGTGCTGCCATGCTGTGCCATAAGGATAAGTCAGCAGTGAGCTGACCCCTTTGCAAGCTGTCAAGTGGAAGCCACGTGGGGTGAAGAAACAAGGGCATCCAAGAGAAACTTTAAAAAAAAGAACCCTTCGCAGGGAGGGCAGCGGAGTCGATCCCAATACCATAGAGCAAATGATAGCAGCAGCAAATGACAGAGAGGAATGGAAGTGATTGGTTTCCATTCTGTGCCCCAATATTGGTGAAGAAAGAATATAAAAAACATGTGGACAGGACACACATTTATTCTAGGTTTAGCTGTAATTAGGAACAAATGTATGTGTCATGCAAGATTTGAGTCGTACCCACATTAGAATTTACAATTGATGCATTTGAATGCACAATGAACTAAATGTTTGTGCTACATGACAGTGAACTGGATATGGTAATTGATTTTTTAATGCTTTTAATAGCAAAACACGAAACAAGTTATCAGTATATCATTAAGGCTGGACAATGGTTTAAATAATAAATTAATGGGAAACGTTATTTTTTGAGAATAAAACATGCAAGAAAATTGGGTCAATTTTTTGGGTGATATTGAAGATTCAGCAAAAAATCCCAAGACTTTTGATTTTTGTGTGTGCGTAGCATTACTTTACACTTGAGTATTTAGTGAGGGATGCATTCCTTTTTAATCCATTTCTCCTTTTTGTTGGTCTTCTGTGCACTGGCTTTCATAATTAAGTAACTGGAATTTTAGATTTTTACTCTAAAAGTAATTTGCCAAATACTGAAAATAGGCAATATTTTACATTTATGGAGGAAATAATTGTATAATATTTTTTCATATTCTTGAAACTGCATGCGCTTAAAGCAAACCAGTTCCAAGGCTATCATTACCTTGTTTACAGCTTTTTCCAGAGAGTATTTAAAAATTACTGCCCTTTTCTTAAGGCTTACAATGGAGTATGGGAATTAATTTAACTATTCTTAATTATCTAAGAATAAAACAGACCTATAATAGATCACAAGGACTTGACGAAGAAGGGCTAAACCCGATTATCATACTGGTAAAAATTTCAACTGGTTCTTGTCTATTCTGATGGGTTAACTGTTACAGCTAGACCAACTGCTAACCACCAATGGCTGAATTGAGCCATTCTGAAGTTTAGACAAGGTCTTAATCTCTGGCTACCTCTCCATTTTGAGGAGTAGTTAGTGCTGACAATCCATCTACATACTTTTAAAAAAAAAAAAAAGACATCTATGCTTCTTACTGACTACTTAGTCAACTTCTTCCCCTGCCCCAGATTTTTTTTTCCAGTCAAGGGATTTGTTCCCTTCATCAGAAAAAGAAGATTTGTGAATGAAATTATGTGAGTGGCCAAAAGCAAATCACAATCAATGGTAGACTTGGGAACTCTGCAGGGAACATGCTCATGCACTCTACCTTGACTTTATCCATCATGTATTTCATGCAGCTAGCAACCTCAAAGGTAATGAGTGATGCTGGATCTATTCAGGATTTGATCGCATTTATCCACACTATTCCTGTGATTTAGCTTCCTGTGAATGTTGATAACATCTGCAGCTTTTATTCTGTGACTAATTCAGTGACACCGAACTTATTACTCCTGGGGGAATTCTGTGTCAAAAAATTAAAAATTCTGCACCAAAAAAAACCTTTGCATACATTTTAAAATTCTGCAAATTTTATTTGTCAAAATAACATTACATAATCACGCCAGTTTCAATTATTTTGGTAATTTATTTCAAAATACCTCTCAGCAAGTATGTTTAACACTACAGACACACACAATATTCTCCCAGGAGTAGAGAGTTAAAGAAACCCATATGACAACCCAGTTCCTGTTCCTCTCCCTCCACCCCGAGCCAGACACCCACAAGCCCTTCCCCCGAGTCCAGCCACAGCCCCTCCACCAAGCCAGACACCTGGCCCCCACCCCTCGCAGAGCTCAGCTGTGGTCCTCCCAGGCCAGACACCAGCCTCCCCGTACCCAGCCGTGACCCCCCCACCAGACCAGACACCAGATTCCCCCCTCCCTGAGCCCAGCTGTGCCCCCGCCACCGACAGGCCAGACACCCATCCCCCTACTGCCCAGGGATCCAGAAGGAGATACAGCCTGTTTCTGGGTCCCAAGTTTGAGTGGAGTTTCCCGCATGCCACCATTTCCTTCCTTCAGGGCGTGCAGGGAACTGCAGGTGCTAGGAACTCCCTTTCTCTCCCTCCCTCCCCCCAGTGTCTTCTATGTGTCAGCTTGGCTCTGCTGGGTCCAGTGGCCCCAAGTGGCAGTCAGCTGCAGCCCATTTCTGTCAGGGAAAGGAAATTATGCACAAAAACCATTAATTTCTGCAACATTCTGAATTGCGCAGTGGTGCAGAATTCCCCCAGGAATAACTTATTCTGAGCTCTAAAAATCATGGCTAAGTGGCAGTGCTCTCAGAATTTATTTTCGTAATCCACACCAATTTTGAATATAATTAGTCAACAAACCAGGTAATGTTATGATCTAAGCATCACACAAACTTATCTCTGTGCCTTGTACATTACATGTAGTATCACCAGTAGCTAGCTGAAGCCTTTCATAGCATATAACTTACATTTAAGTATATAGAGTATATATGATCGCTGCAATTTGTCCTATAGCTTCAATGTCACTTTCATTAAAAGGTATTAGCTTATTATCTTTATATCTTAATTGATCAGTAAGTAAATTTCCTTATTTAACACCTCTTTTCTGAAGATGTTATAATTGACTCCTGTGTCCAGTTTGACCAGATCAGATTACCATTCTCAGAAATTACTGAAGCCCCATGTTTTTCTCTAGGGTATATACCAGGGGTCTCAAACACGCAGCCCGTGGGCTATTTCCTGCAGCCTGCCAGCTCCCCGCGCCCCTCCCCCCAACTTCTACCTAGAGCAGCTCCAGCCAGCCATGCACTGAGGTCAGGGCAGGCTCCCTGCCTGCCTGCCCTGCCCCTGTGCCGCTCCGGGAAGCAACCAAAATCTGGGGTGCCCAGGGGTCTGTGTGTTGCCCTGGCCGCTCCTCCAGGTACCTCCCCCAAGCTCCCATTGGCCACGGTTCCCTGTTCCCAGCCAATGGGAGCTGCGGGGGCAGTGCCTTGAGGCGCGGCCAGGGCAACACACAGACCTCTGTGCTCCCCCCGTCCCCCAGGGTCTGGCCGCTTGCTGGAGTGGTGCAGGGACACGGCAGGCAGGCAGGGAGCCTGTCCTGCCCCCGGTGCATGCCAGGCTGGAGCCTGCCCCCTGAACTCCTCCTGCAGCCAAACCTTCTGCCCTGAGCCCCCTGCCCCCCAACCACACCCTCACCCCTCCTGCACCTGAACCCCCTGCCGCACCCTGCACCCCTCCTGCACCCAAACCCCTCCTGGGAATGGGGGCGGGGAAGGGGTGGGAAGAGGCAGGGCAGGGGCGGGGCCTAATGGAAGGGGTGGAGTGGGGGCAGGGCTGGGGCAGTAGCAGGGGGTGTGTGCCAGTGATGCGGACCTCGGGCCAAAGTACTAATCCTCACGTGGCCCTCTTGGTCATTTGAGTTTGAGACCCCTGGTATATACCAAGTTCCATACATATCCACATATCCACAAGCATGGCCAATCTCTACATGTGTACACTTAGCGTCCACATATGCACATAGAGCTGGACATTGGGCTATTTTCTCCTATGATTTAATAGAAAAATTATTGGATAAGGGATTTTCAAAGTCACAAAAGGCAGTTAGACACTTAAATCCCAAGACAATGTGAAAATGCTTAACTCTCATTTATGCCTTTCAAAAGATGTTATAATTTATGCCTTTCAAAATCTCCCCCTAATTTATTTTTGGAGGGAGGGCTCCCATGTATAGAATGGAGGGGCTTTTATGGCAATTTTGCTTCCATCTTCCATTCAGACCTATTTTCTTAGGTAGTGAATCAGAGTGATACTTTGGTCTTCTTTTACTAGTTTTCCAGGAATCACCCTCTCTCTTTCATACTACTGCTGCATAACTTTGTGAGTGTTGGATACTTCACTTTTTCTGTAGGTGGTGTTAAACCCACAATTACATAATTGTGGCAAGGCTCTTCCTAAATATTCAAGGTATTCTTTTTCAGTCTTTGCTTTCTTTTCTTCCTTTACATAAAGCATTTTGCCACAGCTGGGAGTTGTACTTTTCATCCACTTCAATTTCAAATGTATTGCCAAGTGTATTCTGAGCTACACCCACTCTGCATATGTTTAAGGTCTGAATCATTGTTTCTAAGAAGAAGAGATGGGCTGGGATATGGACCAGGAGGCTATGTTACAAATGCAGGCCCCAGAGGACATGCTTCCCCAAGTAGTTGCAGACAGCCACCCACCATAAATACTAGGTCTGGTGGATGGTTCAGGGAGGTGGTTGTATTGGGGGTTGTGGTAGCTCGATGTAAGTGAGTGGTGCTGCTGGGAATGAGGGATAGACTACTTTACTTTGTTGATCACTGGCTCAGGAGGACCAGCACTCAGAAATGCTAAGTTGTCCTGGAAGCATTTTGTACTGGTCTGCCAGAGTGGTTCTGTCTTGACAAGTCACAAAACATTGGACCTTGAAGCACACATTGGATGGATCACATGAGGGTAGTCCCATCAGTTTCAATGGTCATATGTGTAAGTGTTATCTGAACTGGAGATTTATGATATACACTATCTGAGAGCTTGTAATCCCGCTTTGCAAATGACAGAATGTATTAAACTAGGAGTCTGGGAAATTGTGAGAATATTAGTTGGAAAATCATATTGGAATTAAAATTTGTGGAAAAAAACAGATACGAGATTGGTCCCTCAAACCAGGCAAAGTGCAAGTTCTGTAAATGTCAGATATTGCCAAGTATTTGGTGAACTATGCTTGGAGTAAAAATTTAAAATTCTAATTATTTAATTATCAAAACTAATGCACAGAAAACCAATGGAAAAGCAGCGACCCAAAAAGGAAAGTAATACTCCCTAAATGCTCAAGTATAAAATGGTGCCATGCACCTAAATCCAAAGTCTTGGGGTTCTTCTGTGTATGACAAAAGTCTCTCCAATATTCTTCACCAAAAAATGGGATCACTCCCCCCCCACCATAATTTATTGTTTAAACCATTGGTCAGCCTTAATTAATCTTTCCTTCCTTTCCCATGCTGTTAGTCTTCCTTTCTTACAAATTATTACACACATCCCTTTCTGAGTATGTTTGTATGCATTCATTTGGATCTTTGGATATTCAATTATGTTAATCAATATGATTGTAAATTCTAGTGTGGGCACTACAGAAATGTATCTTCAAATATACATATACTTGTTCCTAGTTCTCTTTAATGCTAGCACAAAAATGAGTGTCCTATACACAAAAGGATTTAGCATTGTGTGAATTAACACATTAAAACATGATTAAAAATTCAAGTGTAAACACTCCCTATTTGTCTCGATCTATCATTCCTTATGCCTAGACAGATTTGGGAAACATGCTCTCACTATCAGGTCATGGGCAGCCAAATATAGTAGTCGGAGCCACAGTCTGAAGTCATAAAACAGAAGTCAAGAGTTGGCTGGGTCAGAATACCAGGAGGTCAAAAGCAGAAGACAAACTGGAAATCAGAACCACAAGTCAGGAACCAGAGTCAGGCCAGGTCAGAGGCAGAAGACAAACCAGAGATCATAACCACGCTGGGTCAGGATGGCAGGAAATCAAGCTGGGGAAGCAGGAGCAAGAAGCACAAGGCACAGAGTTCAGAGCAGCGTGGAGTCTAGTTGTTCAGACAGCTTCCTGTTACTGCTGCTGGCTTAAATAGGGCCAACAGCCAATCAGCCAGCAGGTAAGCAATTGTCAGCACGCTGCCAGGTTGGAGAATGGTTACTTCCATGAGTCCTGTGGACCTGGGTTTGAGACCTGTGGGTCATGACACAGGTTTTCCTCAGTAACACTATATTTGGCCTACAGAGCAGCAAATAATAACCACACCCACAGTATGAAATGAATCCTCCTTCATCCCTCAATGCATGTGGTGGACCACCCATTTCTTTTGTACATAATAGCTGAACCTAGATCCCTTTTAATGCAGTCAGCAATTCCTTTCATAACTTCCACAATATAAATTTGTGGATATCAGCCATAGTAATATATGTACCTTTACACTAGTATAACTATGTCCTCAATAGAGGTTTTGCCATCTTTAATTGTGTTGGTCTCCAAACTGATAAAATGGTACAAAAACAGTTTATAGAGCAGCCCGTACTCCAGTCCAGGACTTAGGAGATTGTCACAGGAGATCATCTAGTCCAACCCCCTGCTCAAAGCAGGACCAACCCCAACTAAATCATCCCAGCCAGAGCTTTGTCAATCTGGGCCTTAAAAACCTTTAAGATTCCACCACCTCCCGAGCAACCCATTCCAGTGCTTCACCACCCTCATAGTGAAATAGTTTTTCCTAATATCCAACCTAGACATCCCTCACTGCAACTTGAGACCATTGCTCCTTGTTCTGCCATCTGTCACCACTGAGAACAGCCTAGCTCCATCCTCTTTGGAACCCTCCTTCAGGTAGTTGAAGGCTGATATCAAATCCCCCCTCTCTCTTCTCCTCTGTGACTAAATAAGACCAGTTCCCTCCGCCTCTCCTCATAAATCATGTACCCAGCCCTCTAATAATTTTCATTGCCCTCTACTGGACTCTCTCCAATTTGTCCACATCCTTTCTGTAGTGGGGGGGGGAGGGGCCCAAAACTGGAAGCAATACTCCAGATGTGGCCTCACCAGTGCCAAATAGAGGGGAATAATCACTTCCCTTGATCTGCTGGCAATGCTCCTACTAATGCAGCCCACTATGCCTTTAGCCTTCTTGTCCTTGTTGAACCTCATCAGATTTCTTTTGGCCCAATCCTTCAATTTGTCTAGGTCACTCTGGACCCTATCCCTACCCTCCAGCGTATCTACTTCTACCCCCAGCTTAGGGTCATCTGCAAACTTGCTGAGGGTGCAATCCATCCCATCATCAAGATAATTAATGAAGATGTTGAACAAAATCTGCCCCAGGACCAACCCCTGGGGCACTCCACTTGATACCAGCTGCCATCTAGGCATCAAGCTGTTGATGACTACCCATTGAGCCCAACGAACTAGCCATCTTTCTATCCACCTTATAGTCCATGCATCCAATCCATACTTTTTAACTTGCTGGGAAGAATACTGTCAGAGACCGTATCAAAAGCTTTTCTAAAGTGAAGGTATATCACAACCACCACTTTACCCTTATTCACAGAGCCAGTTATCTCATAATAGAAGGCAACCAGGTTGGTCAGGCATGACTTGCCCTTGGTAATGTAATTACTAATGTAAGAAACCATGTAAAAATAAAATATTCGAGTTAATGGGGAATTAATTAATTACTGGAAGTGCTCAAACAACCTTCTCACTCAATGCAAGAAGAAAAGAATCACCTTTCAAAAACATTATCATGTAGAAAGGACAATTTCTTTAATAACTATTTAAACCAAAGACACTAAGAATTATTGAAGTTTTAAAAAGACTGTTTTGAAACTTTAAGTTTAAACTTAAACTTAACTATACTTAACTTTATATAAAGAAAAGAAGTATTTGAATTTTTTGAAAACAGAATTTCATTTCCTGTCAACCCTGAAAAAAATTGAAGGAATATATCAGAAAATGTACTAAGTAAAAGAAATAGTTAAACCTACATTTAAAAGTTATCTGATGCTTTTCTGTGATGAGAAAAAAAAGGCAATTAGAAATCTTGCATATTCTTTAAACAGACTGCATATTCAGAAGGTGACGGTGTCTTCTAAACCAACCCTGAAAGCATGGAGCCAATGAAACAATGACAGCAACCAACTCTGAATCTAAACAAGCTTAAAAGAAGAGGATGTTCCAATATTTTCATGGAAATAGGAAGAAGAGTATAAAAATCTCTGAAGTGAGCATCGCGTGCGACCCCTCTCCACCTTTTGCTACCTTGTTTAAATGGCAAGCATTCACCAATTTAGCCTGTCTATCTATACAAGCAAGCTGACATGACAGCTAAAGAAGAAACAGACCCAAGAAACCTCCCCAAGACTTCAATATGGATTGGTGACAAAAACTAAAATATTGCCAGAGGATTAGATTTAAGACTCTTGTAATGATTTTATTGGGATATGAAAATGCTGTTGTAACTTATGTTATTAACAGTTTCTCTTGTTAATCACAAAATCTGGTTAGACCAAGTATTCCTGGAGAGGAGAAACAGCTAAATGTTGGTAAACAGAGAAATACTGGGATTTAAAATTATTAATATTGGTTAAATTGACCTGTCTCAAGATAACTGCTTCAATGGCTTTTTCTAAGTAGCTGATTTAAATATTTTTTCTAGTTTCATAGCATTTAGTTAAGATTGCTTACTTTGCCCAGTTATAAAGATTCTTAGTTACCAAGGATATACTAAAGCACGGATTCACAATTATTTTCATAAATAAGACCTTGGTCTCAATTTACCAAGAGAAAAGTGCCCTACCAATGGCTATCCATTCTCAAGGACATCATCTCTGTTAAAAGCTCTCCACAAAGAGACATACAAAAAATATTATAACTGATTTAACCAGTTCATCATTTGTGTTCTATCATTTGTGTTGGTTTGTTTAATATGGTCTTTTCCTTTCTTTAATAAAATAGCCTTGGTTAATAATTGTGATTATTTTGCTTGGTCTCAGTCATGGTATTTACTTAGTTATGTAAAAGAATAAAATAGGGAGAGTCACACCCATGAGTTGGCAGTAGGAGAAACAATTAGTAAAAAGTGAGCCAACCATTTCTTATTTCTCAAAACTAAATACAATACTTGTAGTATTTTTAACATGAAATTACTTTACACCAACAATTAGAAAATACCCATTTCTACCCCACAACCTTTTGGGAAAGGAGCCAGTAAAAGAGGAATGTTTCTGAATTCCAGTAACAGCATGTGAATATTCAGCCCATGCATAACTGTTGACACAATGTAAACTAGAAATCACTAACTGTGCTACATATGTAAAAGACAACATAGCTAACCAAATACAGGATGATTTTTCAGAAGGCACTATTACGATATTATAAATCACCTTCACTCAAAAGTAGGTGAATTGAAAATGAAAATGTATCATAGGCAGAAAGACAGACAGATTGGACTCGTGGGAATATGAAAAGCACAATCTCGATGTGACTCTCAAGCATAGGTGGAATCATTTTTTTTTCATATAATTTCTTCCCTGTAAGATGTAGGGTCATGATAATCAGCAATGCAAATGGCAATGCAGTGAAATAATTCAGGATTTTTGTTCTACTTGGCTATAAATAGAGCTTTTCTGAGTCCAAGTTCACTGTACGTGGGTTCCATTTCATTTTCCCCAATGGGGGAGTTTGAATAAAGTTATGTCTTCCAGTTCAGCAAGTCAGTTCCATACTTTATATTATACTTCCATCTCCTTTCATTTCTGGGTTCCCATACTTCAGTGCTCAGAGCAATAAGCCAAGATAACAGGACTACATCAGCAATGCAGGGTTCCACACAGAGTACTGCCAATCTTCTGCATACACCAAACTAGATGCACTATTTCTGTTGTCATAGATTGTGCACAGGAGAAGAAGAAATAGTTATGGTTCAGGTAACATTACCAAGAAATGATAGTCCTGTTGCAATTATGTTACATAAACATCTCACCATAAAGATATATCAATACAGTATATTTTAAGCTCCCATATGTCATTAGAATTCATGCTAAAATAACCTTACAATGCAATCTTTATGGACAGATTTCTGTGGATTAACCAGTTTTTCAGTTTTCTCTTACTTTTTTTAAAACTTTAATACTCTGAGCAATGGCATTTGACATGCTTTCTGCTACTACTTTTGCCAAACACCAGCATATGTCACAAAATCGTAAATGATGCCCTTCAGATTTAGGACCGTTAGCTAGAAACCATTTTTTTTTACAGTGATACTGTATGTTGATTTAAATAAGATCAATATTCAATAACACTGTACTTTAAGCATGTATGATTGTACTTCCACACCTGTGCCATTAGTCTTATGAGTATCTTTACAAGGAGCATTCAGTCAGGATTCTGAAAACTAGAAACCCCTAAGTTGTTTAAAGATTTTGTCCTTATTCTTTCCTACCATAACAAAAACTTACTAAGATTAACTAAATGTCATAAAGTAATATAAATATTACAACTGTTACAATATAGGCAGCAGTACTTCAAGTAACTGCCTTTTGTCTTGTAGTCTGAGCTTAATGAATTGAAGTAAAATTGACTTTTTCTTACAAACGCTAATTGAAAAGAGGTAACTATTATCCCTGTAAAATATCAAATCAATAATGGAAAACAATCAGTTCTGGGCTTTTAAGCCATGGCTTACATTGAGGTAATGAGGGAGAGGAAGATTTAAGCTGCATCAGGAACACTAGCTGGATTTCTGTCTGATTCCTCAAAAAATCATCTTAGAGCTCCTGAAAACACATGTTAGAGTAGTAGCTCCAACATTCCCTGAAAGGGTCCAGCAAGAGATTCTCCTACATGTCAAGTCAACAAGGCACAGGGAAGATAACACCACAGTGCCAAAATTGCTCATTCACACGTGTCCCCATTGGGATACTAACTCTATGTCAATGCCTACGCTTTCCAACAGCATTGGGCCCATTCCTGCACTGCCATAGGAGTGGAGCCTGAACAGCAGTAACGCCATAAGAATCCTAGGGGTGATAATGGAAAGAAGATCAGATACTAACTTCTGATGCAAAAAAAATAGGTGAATATTATTTTGGGCTACATGCAAATCACACAAGAGAGGTTATTGGTTGCATAATGGCACCCAGAATATTGTTAAAGTTCTTGGGCACTGTGACAGGATCATGCCAGATGGCTACAAAAGAGTGGTCGAAGGTAGATACATTAGTTCGACGTTAAGCAGGTCCCTTTTCCCTGGGTAAAATAACAGGCACTATTCCAGAACACTCAGGAACTTTCTAGAGCTAATTAAGGCAGGCAGGCTAATTAGGACACCTGTAGCCAATTGGGAAGCTGCTAGAATTAATTAAGGCTAATCAGGACACCTGGTTTAAAAAGGCTCTCACTCCAGCTAGTGAGGTGTGCACAAGGAGCTGAGAGTGAGAGGGCGTGCTGCTGGAGGACTGAGGAGTACAAATGATATCTGGCATCAGGAGGAAGGTCCTGTGGATACAGGACAGGTGTTGGGAGGAGGATACAGAAGGTGTTGGGAGGAGACCATGGGGAAGTAGCCCAGGAAGTTGTAGCTGTCACACAGGTGTTACATAAAACACTATAGACAGCTGTGATCCACAGGGCCCTGGGCTGGAACCCAGAGTAGAGGGCGGGCCCGGGTTCTCCCCATCCCCCCAACTCCCTATTGGATACAGGAGGAGTTGACTTGGACTGTGGGGTCCCACCAGAGGGGAAGGTCCCTGGCCTGTCCCTCACCCCACTAGGTGGACCAGCAGAGACTGTGGGGATTGTTCTCCTTCCTTTTCCCCATGCTGGCCAGGGATGAGGTTATCTGAGTGAATGGCAGATTTGAGCCATGGAAGTGGCCAAACTGAGGGCTACTGTGAATCTCTGAGGCAAGGAAAATCCGCCAATAAGCGCAGGACCCATGAAGGTACAGGAGGGACTTTGTCACAGCACCTTAAGGCCAGAAATATTGACAAACTGAAATACTACGAAGGACAGCAACAAAAGGGCTATGCACTGGTGGAAATTCCAGGTGAAGTAGAAGAACATCCTTTCATCAAGTCCACATTTTTCTCAATAGCACAATGAACTGACATTGTATCAGTTTACATAGTTTTATTTCCTATCCCACAGTAAACAAGGAGAAGAAATACAGCCAGCATTCAGAAACCAGGAGGCTCCAGATATCAGCTCAATATCAAATATCAGTTCTCTAGCTCAGAACTCAGCACACTAGCATTCCTCTCTTTTCACCTGCTGTTTTCAAAGCATAAAAATATCTATGTCAAGAAGACACAGTCTTCAGAACAACTATTTATTCTACATAGATGGACCACAGAGAAATGTACAAGATTAGTTGCTTCATAGCATAACACATCATGACAATTGTAAATATTAAAAGCACATTCCCTATGCATACTATACCATTGCTCAGTTGGATACCAATAAACTCAATATATTATGTTTTGGACCTTTCTTGCATATCGAGAGGAACTGTGTAGATCACACATAGGAAGTATCTCATACTTTGATATATCTAAACAGCCTATTTTAACATGTTTGTGGATAGATCCGACAGAAAAGGCAAGAGAAAGAACAACAGACACTCACTGCTAGGTACTGCAGTCAAAGGCATTTATTTCTGCTGTGTGACAGACCATGGAAGTGAAAGAGCATAGATTTATCTTTCTATATGAGGGTTCTCAGAGAGTTTACTTGTGGACTACCTTCTCTTCCATCTAAGATCACAAAACATCCATGTAGAAGCTACAGCAATTGCCTAAATGCAAATGTAATACACAAGTATTCATAGATTTGTAGTTTTATTTTGTTGATATCTTTTGGGCATTAAGAGGGTTGTCTGCTTTGGAAAAAAAGTGAATCTCACTGTCTACATTTGCTTTTAACTTCCTCTCCCCCTCCCATTTGATCTATCCCACTCACCTAGAACCAAAGACAGCCAGCATCAGGTGACCAGCCAGTGATCAGTACGTGACCTGCAAGTACCTTGCTGATCAAAGGTGGTCCAAGGACCCACTACTGAAGAGGAATTCTCAACTCAAAATATAAACAATATATATTTCAGCATCACTTTATATTTAAAGTATTTGCATTGACACAAATTAGGACCTAGGTGAACAGCTTTGTAGATCAGAGCTTTAAGAAATGTATAATGCAAAACTAGTCACCAATTTATAATGTGACTGCACAGAAGTATTTTTCCCCCAAAAAAGAATGTTTCAAAATTACAGTAATCTAGCCTGGCCTTGTAGGTCTAGTGATGGTGATTTGCTCTGCCATGATGAAGACCAAGGTAACATTGTGGATTTAGGTTTCTGCCCTTAGAGAGAGCAAAGGCATAATATGCATTTAACTTTTCAGAGATGGAAATGTCTCATATTGTTGAGCAGCAGCTTCTCCAGTCAATGAAGGCTAAGAACTGACAGGCTCTGGAGAAAACCCTATCAGAGTCCTCAGCTGAAATGATGGTGCTTGATGGCCCCTTGACCAAAGGAAACATCCTGACATTCAACTGGCATTTCAAAGGATACCATATTTCCCCACTAGCAGTGACTAATAACAATCCATTTTGCTTGCTGTATAGACTTGAAATGGCTGTTCTTATATCATATAGTTTCTCTAGGATGGTGTTTTTACATCTCAAAGTTAACAAACTTATTGAAACAGTCACAGCAGTTCAACTAAGTGCGTGATACTGGTCTAAGCTCAACCAGAAAAGATAACACATTTGTCCTGCCCAGATAAGGTTTTGTCACCACAACAGAAAACTCCTCATAACTGGTAAAATATATCTGACTGCTTACAAGCAGAGAAGACAAGATTCCTAACATGCAGATTTATTCGAATGGGTGAGATTTCGCAAATGCAGTGGCGGAAGAGAACAATACTTTCTTGAACTTTAAAAGTTCTTTATACCACAAACTATTTATCTGAATACACAATTTTCAGCATTGGCATTCCAATTTGTGTCCCATATTTTCCATCTGTGAACACAGTGATCTTGTGGAAGAGGATGCCTAGAAACAACTGTATTTGCTAGTAACAAACAAGAGATTGCAGCATGTTCTACCAGGATCACTGGTTGAAAAGTATTCACCCTTAAAGAGCTCTGAAATCAAAGTGGGTACCATAAAAGGCCATGGGAAAACCACTGAATCTAGTCTTTCATCCTGATAGGAACAAAGTAATACCATGACCTTAACTTTCAATACATTGTAGCCTGACCATGACCAAAGTGTAATCTTTACTGGCTTTGTCACCAAGTCTTGGCCAAATATAAGATCCAGATTATGTTCAAACAGAATGCAGAGCACCAGAAATCAATAGGGATAGGCTCTGGCTATTCTTAGATCACAAATTAATTCTGATGAAACACTGTTCACAAGGACTTCAGAGTCACATAAGAAAATAAGGCTAGCTCAGTGCTGTAGAGGTCAAAATCATGACCAGATCTCATGGAGAGAAGTGGGTGATCTGAAACTCTACTAATCACATGTAATGTTCATCTTGGAACTCTCAAACCAGGTGAGTACATTCAAATAAAATACCCGATTTTAAAATGGAATACCTTCTGATGCTAAAGGCAGCTGCAAGTAATACAGACACAGCACCTGCCTAATCCTCTATGGGTTGCAGCTGCCAGAAAAGAGCTGATTTAACACTGGGCAAGTTTGGTTATACCTACCAGGTCAGGACCTCTTTGAAGATTGAACTATGGGTAGAAACATATTTATGAGCTACAGCTTGCATTAAACAGTATGAATTAATATTGGGACTCTTACTGCTGATACCTTCTGCTCCCAAGATTAAATCAATAGTGCTAAACTGTCTAATCAAAGCTGTGTGTCTGATGCATGCCTTGCCTAGGCTCCACAAAGCTCAAACCATAGAAACCGGAGAACCAAAGATTCCAAAAATAATCCTCCTTCCAGACTTCTGCATCTCCAATATAAACCTGTGTTTCAATCTCATAAACATCAACTGCCAGTTATCCAAGCAGTGCAGGTTACTGCTGCAGAGTCTGAGGTAGGGTTGTGTAGGGTAGAGTGCAAGTTTGACTTCCTAACTGATTGTCACCTCTTCCTCACAATCCAATCAAACTCAGGTAAGTGGAAAAGCAAAAACCACTCCAAACAACCTCCAATCCCTTCAACCATGTCATCCAATTTAGTTCTTCTACTTCCTATCACCCTGTCATTAAAACCACTCATTACCAGACAATTTGAAAATTATGAATTAACCAAGGTGAACTAATAAAATCTGGTCTTGGACAGCTTTGGTCCTGGAAAGCTCTTCATCATGCCCAGATGGATATTTCAGATCAATTAGCCAGGTAATAATAAGAGTAAGTACTTACATCATAACTTGCATCAGAGTACCTAAGAAAGAAAATTTAATTAAGCTGCCAGATGATCATTTGAAGTATTATCATCCCAGTTTTACGGTGGGAAAAAATGAGAAACAGTGGCTACCAGACCAAAAGTTTGTTTTCACAAACATATAACAGGTTTCAGTGCTTTAACTTATGTTGGTATTCACTGATTTTTTTTCTAAAAAATAATGCCATAGAAATTGTTGTATATATAGAAATATATAATGTATATGTGTATAACCGTGAGTGTTACATATCTGTACCTATCTAGATCAATCATATAATGAAATGTACTAATATTAATAAGTGGTTGTGTCATATGACAGGGTTAGTTTAATAAAATAATATTGTAAAGGATTTTTTCCTTTACACAGGTGTTTAATTGCAAACATACTTTAATGGGTAAGTTCAGCCACTCAGATGTTGTTTTGTAAAAGCTAAAATCTTAATTTCACTTTAAGTCATTATTCAATTATTGTATCACAGAGCTTATGTTCAACTACGACAACCCCCCTATGTGTGTGCTTTTAGAAATGTTTAGGGGAATAACCTTGGGTGGGATTTTTAAAAGCACTCTGTGTTGGTCTATCTCTGCTTCCAATGAAATCAATGGGAGTTTCACCATTAATTTTGGGTGTAGAGCAGGGGTGGGCAAACTTTTTGGCCTGAGAGCCACATTGGGGTTGTGAAACGGTATGGAGGGCCAGATAGGGAAGGCTGTGCCTCTGCAAATAGCCTGGCCCCCATCCTGTAACCGCCCCCTCCCACTTCCCACCCCCTGACTGCCCCCCTCAGAACCCCCAACCCATCCAACCCCCCTACTCCTTGTCCCCTGACCGCCCCCTCCCAGGACCCCCGTCCCTAACTGCCCCCGCAGGACCCCACCACCATTCAACCTCCCCTGCTCCCTGTCTCCTGACCACCCCTGCCCCGAACCTCTGCCTCATCCAACAGCCCCCTGTCCCCTGACTGCTCCCTGAGACCTCCTGCCCCTTATCCAACCCCCCCTCACCCTGCCCCCTTACCAGGCCGCTCAGGCCGCTTACTGGAAAGCCTGGGAGATAAGTGCACGCAAGCCGTGCTGCTTGCGTGGCGGCGGGGGAGGGGGGACAGCAGGGGCGGGGCCGGGGTCTAGCCTCCCTTGCTGGGAGCTCAGGGGCCAGGCAGAACAGTCCTGCGGGCTGGATGTGGCCCGCAGGCCGTAGTTTGCCCACCTCTGGTATATAAAGTGAGGTCAACCCTGAGTACTCTTGAAAATTCCACTCAGAAAAGTCTCTCCCCATCACCAACATTTGTTGGCTGTTTTTTTCTCATGGATTGCAACACATCCACCATGTTTCTGGAAATATTCTCCTGTTTTAATTTAACAGTCTATGTACAAACAATTTTTCACTTAATTAGGAACATGTGTATTCAAAAAAATCCTCAAATGATGGAACAGAGATTGACCTGATTCCTTGGCATACAGGAGAAGTAGTTTAAAAGATTATGTTTTCTTATATATTAGATCATAATATCATGAGACAGACTAATGAGCAACTGCAGTTAAACTATTTGTAAGAGTAAATATAATGAATTTGGAAATTAAGTAAGAATGCCAATGTTCACACGCCAAGTAAGCGCAATTCTAGCAATTTATTTTATATTGCTGTTGAAAATGAGGGCCGTAGTTTTTGAAAGTGAGTTAACAAGGCCCAAGCTTCTGAACAGCATTTTTGGTTTTCCTTGTTGTGAAAGGCAAGCTGATGTCTAATCTCATTAACACATGGTTGTTATACTGGCCTAAGGCACACATTAAAGCCATTATACTGACCATGGGCTCACTTCTCAACTTCTCATTCACGCTAGTCTTAAATGCTGAGTTACACTTGAATAAAGAGTTCAGGATTAGATTCTATGTTGGCAAGACACAACACCATTTTTGTAACCATGTTCAACCAGTTCTCTCATGTAAAAATATGTAAACTCTACACTGGGTGAAGAAAGAAAATTCTGAGGAATGTCACTGCTATTTTGAATATATGGTTCTAGTCTTTGGTTAAACTCCAGAATAAAAGATGTTCCTCACTCAAGAAAATAGATCACTGGCAGCCACAACCCTGTCATGTTTGGGTGTGGCTGGTGGAAAGCGGGGCACAACGTCACCCTCCGTGGACCTACAAATCCAAAGAAGAATGAGTTATATAAGCAAATGTGTGAAATTAGGAGCACATATTGGAGCACAAGAAAGATAGCTGAGAGCTTGCACACACAACACCCAGCAGCACAAATAACAGACTGGCATGTGCTGTGCTCAAGCACTTATATCTGCATCATTTACCAAGCACCCTTTACACTGCCTGTCACACACGGATATCCAGGCAGGTAAAGAACAAACTAGCAACTGCCATAGATCCCTACCTCGTACTCCTCTCCCCTTTTCTCCCATATTCAGTGGGCTGCTAATGTGGGTTTACAAATGACAAGCAATTTTAATTAGACACACATATACAGCAATCAAAAATATGTTTTTATTTTTAAAGCAAGATATTTAGTTAATAAAACCTATTTTTGTTATAATAAAAATAAGCCATATGAACAAACAAACAACACAGCAAAAAATACTGCAGCACATGAGATGTCAAAACAGGGTCCAGAAAAAAAACATCAGATTACACTCTAAACAGCATATGTCACATTGTACAATATAAATCTCAGATAGAGAATGACCTCTGAACCTTTTACTCTCAGAGCAAAATGCAAAATCCACTTCTTCCACCTAGCTTGTCCACAATAACAGCAAAAATAAATACAAGTGCACAAAGTTGACCAGAGACGGGTACTTCTTTCTTTGCTAGAACACGCTGGCACTCAGATACCATGGTGATAAGAACCTTGCTAGATTGGGGGAGGGGCAGAAATGTAACACATTTACCTACTGTGCTTCAGGGAGCTGCCTCAGGTTCAAGAATGCTGTTCTTGAATTCTGGAAGGAAAAGAATGCCTAGTTAATATAATATGCACACAATGCTCATGTCAGATGTCTCATAGAAATGTGAAGGAACTTACTCAGACTCACAGAGCAGCCAACCCCCAGTACCCATGGCCTCATAGTACCACTTGCTTAGTGGTAGTTGTGTGTGACGGGTGCAAGGTTGTTTAGCCAGGAATCTATCCCCAACCAAATGCTGACAGAAACTGGACCCGTTGTTGTTACTGTTGACTAACTGGTATGGTTCATTTGGTCCCTGAAAGAAAACAAAAGAGAGAGAGAGAGTCAAAGAGAAGAACAGGGCCCAGGACTGCAGCCATACCCAGGTATCTCCCAGTGAAGGCAATGGGACTTTGATCACTGGGTTCATAGCCTGCACTCTGGTCAAAAAGAAACAAATTAACAACCGAAACCATATTTACAAATAAGTGACTTACCATCCTTTTTTATATCACTCAGGAGGTCTTGGCAACGTCTTGGTACAAGCCAGGTTTCAGACAGTGAGCTGCTGAGCCGGCCTTGTATGGCTGAGGCAGAGTGAAACACTTGTCTATTTCTGCTCTTGTCGAGCACCAGGACTGCAAAGATGAACTCCCACAGGACAGAAGTGCCTGCTAAACTTAGATACAAGAATTTCCTATACCAAAACACCATAAGTATCAGCCTTCAGCATGGGCTGTGCCTGCTACCGAAGTCACCTCCTAGCTCTGTCAAGTGAAAAATGCTTCATCAAATAGGACCATAAACACGGAGACCTGTAGTGACCTTAGAGGGAGAATGTTGTATTAGGATATTCAGAACAGCCCTCAAACACTTGTTGGGGGTTGCAGTGGCTGAGGGAATAGCAACCTCCTAGTACAGATTTAGGTACCTGTATTTGACATGATACCAAACACCCTTCAAGACTGGGATGTTCTTAACTTCTCCTGCTGTGGTACTCCAGCCATCATTAGTTCTCTCCTTCTCCTCAGGGTGCTGTACTTGAGAGGGGCTATGTCAACAGAGCAGAAAAGGATATCCTTCGGTGTACATGGCTGAACAGTGATTTCCAACACTGGGTCCTTGTTCTCCCACTGTCTTACCTTCTAAATGTTATAAACGGTAATCACATTGGAGTGAAGTGGCATCTGTTACATTCTGGTGACCACAGGTATTTCAAAACAGTGTCATCAATCATAAACACCAGAACCGACAAGGATCCGCAACACAGAGTTCATTACCCACTGGAGCACCTTTATTGCTGACATTGGACAATAAATAAATAAATAAATAATAATATACTATACAGCAAAGTCCAAAGTTGTAATCTGAGGCAGTGCCTTTCTAACATGTTCCAATGGAACTGTCCAGTTTCATGACCGCAGGCACAGTAAGGTCAAACTCCATGTTGTGCAGATGTGTAGTATCTGAGAGAATGGATTTTTATTGTGGGGAGTGACTGACTTTCTATTTGGCCAGTGATGGTGTCACGGAAGTTTTCAGGCAATTGTTCCTATGGGCACATTTTCAGGTGAAGGCAACTCCTTATTTTGGGGGGAATTTGCCTCTAAAAATAAACCAGGGACACCGTTCTATATGCAGAATCTAGCCTCTAGGGTAAATGTCAGGAGAAGTAATTTCACATTTTTGACAATACAGTTCAAAAAGTGCGTGGTAGCTTCTTGGCCTGTGTGCAAGAGCTATTCACTTGATTATGTCCCACTTGGGAACCAATCAGATGTCTAATAGCCATTTACTTTACCTTTACTTTGTAAATATAGTATAAAATTCTGAAGTAAGACTAAAATCAAACACATAATAGAGCAACTCTTGTTACACATTTATCTCAATTAAGCCGCATTCAGAACATTCTCATGGTAATGCCATTTACAAACATTGCTTATAACTCTTCATGGTTCTTCTGAACAGTCTGTGCTGCATATAATGTAAAAGGAATTGTGAAAACATCATTTCCCGTCTCATAGTGGTAAATAATTACTTAAGAGGCAGATGGAGTATGTTGGAGATATATAAACCAGATACAGTAAGGCAGTCCCTTTTCACAGTCAGAATGAAACATGCATTGTGAAATGTGCAGGTATATTATTAATCTAATTCATTGCTTTCTCTTCTCTTTCCCCAAGTAAAAGGCAACATTAAAAAAAAGTCACATCACTAAAAATCGTCACCATAAATGACAACCTCATTGGTTGTTTCAAGGAGGATCTTCCAGATCAGACTATAATACACTGGCAAGGGGCAGTGAATACAGAACTATATTTATGCTTACTTTAAGGCCCCTGTATAATGCCAGAGTGGTATAAAGCAGCCTTAGCATAAATGAGAATCAGGCGCTTTGTGTTTTCACCAACACAATGAATTCACGGCAAATAGGGATTCTTAATTTTTTGATTGCATTCACTACTAGTGAAAAAAGGCACTTAAAAAGCCCAAAAGCCATGTTTGAAAATATAATCTGTAATATTTCTCCCAGCTAATTACACATCCTTCTCTTTATAAAGATTATCTTGGAATCTGGCATTTTTACTTGTGTTGTGTATTGTTACAGAATACACTCAATCTTTGTGTTTAGTCTTGTTATGCTACAAGCTGAATATGAAACATGAATATGAATCATGAGACAGCTCAACATTTTATAATCCAAGTATTTGATAGGTCTAAAAGAATGAACTTTTGATATATAAACAAATATCAACATTTCAAATTACAAGCAATATTTTGCCCATGTCAAATTTACATACCCTTGATGGACTACCATATGTGCTTTGAATTTTCCTAAAGCTGGTAGAATTTCTTAGTAAAGGATTTACATCACAGTTTGCATGCCAATATGCTCTAGAAAACTTGGACAATGGCATTTTCACACATTGATTACAGTAGCTTTAGATTGATAGGAGATGACAACTGCATCCCCTAGCATTGCTAAAAATTAGATAAAGCCATAACTGAACTCTCTTTAAATGAACTACTGCTATCATAAGGCAATACTAACTTTCATCTCTCTATTCTATAGATGTAAGGCACAGGAAAACAGGACTACTTCCAACAACAGAAAGTAGCTACATTTTTCTGATACAGACAGACTTTGAATAGGCTGAATTACCAGTACAAAGCAGTACAAAACAACATGACCAAAATGAATAAAAATAATTTCAGTTCACAGTGTGCACATCATCAGAAAGCTGCCATTCAGTGCTTTGATCTCAAAGGGATGCTAAAATATCAGAATGGTTAATTTTATACTTGCTCCTACTATTCAAAATCTTCACACTGATTGCAATGATTGAGCTAATCGAGGTTTATCCAGGCTTGTCATTGTCTACACTTAATGATCTGGACTCCTATAGCTACATCAACTGCTATCCATCATCAATTGCTGAATCCAGGCTATTCCTAACCATTGACAGAGCCAGAGACACATTTAAAAGCTCTTACAGTCCTGACTACAAATCCTGTGCTCTGGCCACAAGTTTTAATATAGAACTGTGTTTCTTTAAATTTCTAACATTATAACTGAAGGGGAAAATACCAAAACTTTTTTCCTAGTGCTTGTGAAAGATTGGGGATTGGCCCCAGACAATAAAGTCCTCTACATATCCGCAGCAGAGATACATAACTGACAATGGCAATTTAAGGGTTAGTTCACCAGTATGTCTTCTCCACCTCTCTTGGGGGGGGGGAGGGGGAGGGAGGAGGAAATAGCCTCAAGGAGCAAGATGGTAGTGGGGTCTTCATGGCCATTTAAATGACTTGTTTCTAAGGGTCTGAGTGTACTTCAGAACATCTTACACATTATCAAAAATTCAGTTCTAAACACTAATCATAAAAAAAAATATCACAGTCCAATTATATTCAAAATATACTGTTTTATCCAAGCTAGAGAACTATTACATATTTAAAACTGCCTATTCATTCACGCAAAGTTGTATATTTTTACTATCATTTAATTTACTATTTTGTATAGTTTTCCTTCTCCATATACTATAAATTTCAAAGTTTGGCAAAGCATGTAAATTATGATAGTTTTGTTTAAGAAAGATGATAGGTTATTTGTATTCTGCATTTCCAGGCAGTTTAACAAAATTTGGGGTTACAGTAGGCAAAACAGTTGCAATTGTACTTTTAATGTATAATCTACATGCAGAAACATTATTAAGCTAAAGGGCTACGTCAGCTGATTTTCTCTGACAGAACCGTTATGGGAGGCTGGCAATGCAAACAACACCTTGTGCTTCCTGAAAGCTGAATTCAAATGCGTATCGATAATTAGCAAAACTTAGAAAGGAAACAAGACATATTTATAAGCTAAAAATGACCAGGTAACTTTCTGTTCAAATAGTAAAGGACCTACAGAAATATCACACATTGGACTGCTAACAACCAGTGATCCTCGAGTCAGATCTGACACACACAATTCAGGTGGACCATGCCGGTGAGCTGCAGTGCAACTGCAACACCACTTTATATAGCTTGCTACTTTTCCCCACTGAGCCCCAGACTAACTTCTGTATGAAGCCAGATTATCCAGGAAGTGGTTTGTTTTAGCTCAGATATGTTGTTCAACTGTTTTAATGAGATATACAAGCTCTTGGTAACAAAAGGCTGTAAGAACAATTAGAGGGATCAAACATAAAATAGGCTAGGAAATTTCTTCCCTTTCTGGAAACAACCAAACAAAGACAGGAGAATTTGCTCTTATCCTTACATTCCTCTTCATTAACCTCTCAGTCGGTTAGGAAAAAAAACGAGGAGTACTTGTGGCACCTTAGAGACTAACAAAGTTATTTGGGCATAAGCTTTCGTGGGCTAAAACCCCACTTCATCGGATGCATGCAGAGGAAAATACAGTAGGAAGATATATATACACACAGAGAACATGAAAAAATGGGGGATGCCTTACCAACTGTAATGAGACCAATTAATTAAAGGTGGGCTATTATCAGCAGGAGAAAAAGAAACATTTTGTAGTGATAATCAGGATGGCCCATTTCAAACAGTTGACAAGAAGGTGTGAGTAACAGTAGGGGGAAAAATTAGCATGGGGAAATAGTTTTTACTTTGTGTAATGACCCATCCACTCCCAGTCTTTATTCAAGCCTAATTTAATGGTGTCCAGTGGGTTAGGGAGCCAATATAGATTCTATGAAATACTATGAAAATATTAGTACTAAAAACGGTTTTCTCTGCTGCCAATTTTGTAATGAATGTTCAGTACTAACTCTCTAAGAAGTCTATAGTAAAGCAATGGTAAATGTCAAAATGCTTTTCTATTTCTCTTAATGATGTAGACTGTTCACATACACTGTTTTCAGAACAGAGAATAAACATCTGTGGATCTAAGGCAGCGGTTCTCAAACTTCATTGCACCGGGACTCCCTTCTGACAACAAAAATTACTACACAATGCCAGGAGGGGCGACCAAAGCCTGAGCTTACCGAAGCCCTGCTGCCCTGAATGGGGGTGGGAGGGAGCCAAAGCCTGAGTCCTACCGCTCTGAGCTGGGGGCCTATAAATTGAGCCCCACCACCCAGAACTGAAGCCCTTTGGCGATGAGGCTCAGGCATCAGCTTCAGCCCCGAGCCTCAGCAAGTCTAACGACAGCCCTGGTGACCCCATTAAAAGGGGGTTACGACCCACTTTGAGGTCCTGACCCACAGTTTGAGAACCGCTGATCTAAGGGTATCAATAATACTAGAAGTCACCTACAACATTAATAAGATAAGCTCCGGATTCTTTGATCCCTCTGATATGTCCAAGCAATGGTTAGAAAGTGAAACAAAAGGATACATTTTGGTCTCCCATGTTCCACACAACAATGATGAATTAATGCACCATATTTATTTCCTCTAAAATGTAGAGGTATGCTTATTTTTGCAGAGCAAAGTAGTTTAGGACAATAAAATGACAAGTACACCTTACACCAAGGAAAACATCTGAAACGTATTTCAATTATTTTGCACAGTGTATAAGAGCTATCCTAAGTAAGCAGTAAGTGATGGGTATGTGTTTATTGTGAGATGAAACATGTCTCAGTGTCACATGTGCACTGTAAAGCATGAGACGTGAGGTCAAGTACCTACCTTCATTATCTGAGAAGTGTAACTATTTCATAACAACCATACTCCCTTGAGTATGTTATTCCACTTAGAAAAAGTATAACTGACCTCTCGAATAAAACAGATATTAAAGGAGAGGAATTAATTGACAGGATGCATGTGGAAACATTGGGGATGGAGGATGCTAGCCAATCACAGATAGCTACAGCACCACAACAAGAGGGAGGAGAACCAGCTGCTCTACAGAGTGGAGACTGACAGCTGTCCACTTCAGGCAGTGGACAGTATTGCATCCCTCACCCAGGTCCCCCGTTCATTGAGGTGAACAGCCAGTATGTTCTGGCAACAGGAAGTGAGAACAATGGCTGTGGAGGAACAGCCACCTGCCCCCAGTGATGGGAAGCTCACGGCCACTGCACCAAAAAGGAGAAGGTATAGGGTGCTGGTGGTTGGGGCCTCCCGTCTGAGGGAGACAGAGGCTTCCACCTGACAACCTGACACTATGACCTGGGAGGTGTGCTGCTTGCCTAGAGCCCACATTCAATATGTTATGGAAAGAGGCCGAGGCTCATCAACTTTCTGATCACTACCACATGCTGCTCATCCATGTGGGCACTAATGACACTTCCAAGTATGACCCTTAAGAGATCAGTGGTGACTTCAGGGCTCTGGAAGCGAGGGTGAAGGAGTATGGGGTGCAGGTGGTGTTATCATCCATCTTCCCAGTTGAGGGTAAGGGCCCAAGCAGGGATATGCATCCTAGATGTGAATCCATGACTGCACAGATGGTGTTCACGTGAGGGCTGTTCCCCTGCTTGGTCAGGTGAATCATCTCTCTTCCCAACAGATCTTCTTCCTGGAACAGCATCTCATGGCTGAGGAAGTCAAAGCCATGCTCTGTGGAATCCCCATTGTTGGGAGTTTTCAAAGAGGTAAGAGATGTTCTAGGCTTACTTGGTCCTGCCTTACCTGTCCTGCCAGGGGGCTTAACTTGATAACTTCTTGAAGACCCATCCATCCCTACATTTCTAATATTTATTATTATTAGCTTCCTAAACCCATTTTATTGCCAACCAAGAAAAGGACAAACAAAAAAGGTCTGATCTTGGGATATTCCACTGTCCAGAAGAATCTTTAAAAGTCTCTCCCCTCTCTCTTCTGCTGTCACTCTTTCTGACTTACCTTCAAAAGATCATATAGTAACTTCATAGAAAGATAACCAGGGGATCTATTATAATTTGAGCACAAAGATCTATTTCAATCCCAGTTTTCTAGAGAAAAATTATCTTCTCTCCTCAATAGAAGAGTCATTAAAAAAAGCCCACAACACACCTTTTCCCTTTAGATCCTAGAGTCTGCAGAAGTTATAAAGAGAAGAAATGTTGCATTAAACCTTTGAATGAGATGGGACTGCATGTAATCTTGTGGGTATGGAAAGAAACAAACTACCCTCAGCTTTTGATAAAAAATTTCTTCCACTCAGTTAAGGGGTACATTCCATGAGAACACCCATCAGAAAGCATGTACATGATTATCTGTAGTTCTTACTTCCCCTAATCTTTCTCTCCCCCTCTGTGACCATACTCAGACATTTAAAAAACATTATATCCCCAAATAAGAACACCTTACTATATTAAACTAAAATGCTCCTCCGTTAACCCATAGTACGTAATTGGTGGGCGTGGGATCGATGGGGACATGGATGCCACCCACTGCCTCCCTACTTGTGTGGGAGATGAGGGGACAGAGTAACTTGGGCTCCCACTTGTCTCCCTTCCCTGGCCTCTAACAATCCGTGCTCTAAGCTTTTCCCACCTGTTCCTGCTTCCACAGGATAACCGGAATCTAAGGAGACCGATGGGCTCCTAGATGGAGAGGCAGGGGGAGGAAGGAAGGCTTGTTTCTGCCCACTGCTAATCTGTAGTCACTTTTGCTTTTTTCTTAGGATTGACAGGATTTATGCTTATCACCAAATTTTATTTGAGGTCTGAAAGGTATATTTTCCCATATGGCAAAATTGGCAAACCTTGTGCAGGTTTTTTCACCTTCCATCCAGCATCCTAGAGGTCTGGTTTAGGGATTAACATTACATTTGTCACAGCATTGGCAGGTTCCATTGCAGTTGGTGGGTTAAAAAAGGGTCCAGTGTGAGGTCGTCGTAACCCAATGGGTTGCATGGACATGGGCCTTGAGCATGATGTTGCATGGGGAGGGGTATGCCACCGTGCCTTGCACAGCATGCAGCTCCCCTTAACTCTCCTACCTCTATAATGGATGACTCTGGCTGCCCGCTTGGGTCCCCAGACAGGCTCCGGGGACATTGCCTGCATACCCTCCTCAAATTTGTAGAATCCAGGGCAACTAAGAAAGGGGGATGTCAGACTGGACAAGAAATGATCCCCAAACTCAGCCATGAGGATACACCCCAGCCGTGTATGTGTGTGAAACAGAGAGAAAGAGAGAGATCTACATTGGGCCATGATCACGGATATACTGGTCAACCACAAAAGGAAGATGGACTGTTCTGTCACCAGCTTTTCCTCTGAGCAGTATAGGACAGCAGTAGCCTTTCTTTCTTTTATACTCCCTCTTTCACTCTGATGAAATTACAGCCTCTGGTTTAACTCAACCCATATCATTCCCCCATCAATAGGAAAATAAATAAAACACAACCAGACTGAATTTATTAAACAGTGTCCTAGCTCTGAATAGGATGCTTTGTTTCAGATGAATCATGCTCCCATCAAAATAACTAAATTTCTCACTTGTCTCTGATGCACAGATTTTAATGTATCATTCAAGTTTGTTCCTCAAGGTGTGCCTAATGGATGTACTCAGCTCAGCATGAAATGAAGACATCTACTGGGCTTAAGGCAGGAAGCCTGAAAGCTTTGAGTGGACTGTGCACCTAAACCCACTGGCTAGGAGAACAATTCATTCTACCACAAAAAAAAATGTAGCAGTTAGATGTGTGCGTAAGCACACACACATGTGAGTGCAGATATGCATGATGCATGTTACATGTTGGTCTGAAGTGTCATAAAAAGTTTCTTGACAGAATCTGGGACAACTGCATCAATCACAAATGGCACAAGTGAGTTATTCAGGTCATCCAAACAAGTGTTGCTAAAACCTGCACACGACACCATACTCGTATGTATCCGTATATGCCAAATATTTTACAAGGGGAAATAAACTACCTTAGAAAGTTTTAGAGAGTTTTAAAAAGGTATTATTTTTCACATTCTTCTATCTGGAAAGTCATATGCCTTAGTTACCATGAAGCCAAGGTAAAGAACTCAGAGAGACAGAGACAGACTTCTACAGTTACCTGTGTCATACTTTTAAACTCTTATTTTAAGACCTTTCAAGATCAGAACTAAGTGCTTCTATGGCTCAATGGAAAGTCTGAAAGCTCCCTTTCACAAGAAGCTCCCTGTTTATAGCCCTGTAGTATTGCAAGGTAGCCAACTCGAAAGTTTGTGAAACGTAAATAAAAATCAGTCATGGGCCCAGGGCTGAATGATGATTCTGCCTTAGTTGGGTATATTTTTCAGTGGAAATTCCATAATGGGGGGAGAGAAAGAAACGATTCTTAGGCAGCTTGAAGCTGCTTTGGAATGTTAGAATAAGTCTCAGAGGAGATGAATATGTAGGACAGGCGGTCAGAGATGCACGATGGTTGTCCAAAGCATGTGAAAAATTCATTGAACACATGACCTGAAATTGATCACATGGATGTCACATCTCCATGTGTGTTTATATATATCAGAGATATATACAGATAAATAATGCATTTAATATTACTTTTTATGTTTGTTTATGTCTCTATACTGTATTATACAGTGTGTGACATAACTGCATCATTAAAGCAAAATAAGACGTCACTGATGCTTTAATTCAGTGATTAGGAAGCTGTTTTTCCCAGTTACTGTTGTTGCCATTTGAACACAATGGCTTGTTTTTACCATAAACCACGGTGTATTATGTAACACGTCTTGCATTGCTAGAAGGGAAGATGGTATGTGTCACCATTGGGTATATTTTTTATGCCCCTTGGAGCGATTGCTGTGGACTCAACTGAGATTTTACATTTACTAATGACCAGCTTTGGCATTCTCAGAAGCACCAGGCACAAAGTGAAAATTGTAGGTAAGCAGACTTCTGTTTACATTGACTCAGCAATTGCTTTTGTGCCCAAATTGATATAGGAGACCATGGAAGAGCAATACACTGCTGATAAATTTAGCTCATACCAGAAATGCTGGCTGCATCACACACTGACGGAGGAAGGGGTTTAAAAGGTTTGAATTACAACCCAGATTTTCTCTACATTTTAGAAAAAAATATTTACATTCTGCAGAGGGCCATAAAGAAGCAACTGTTTCATATCAGATGCCATGCACATCTCAGACACTTTTCAGCACGTCAATATCCCATGTCTGATAACTCACCTACATAGCTCAAAGAGATGACCAGTTCACAAGGTGTTTGATATGAATGTCAGGCCTTTTATGAGAGAAAATCCACTGTAACTGTGATACGGTATTACTGCCAGTGCTCTTATCAGCAGGTAACTCCTCATCTTAGACAGAGCATAGAGCTGTCTAAATATCAGGCTACAAATACTCAGAACGCTCGGAACCACATGTTCAAACTGGGGGATTCAATTCAGCTTTTCATCCTTCCAGGGAAGATAAACTGGAGTCCACATTGTTTTCTGAAAGCCCAATCACAGTAAACTAACAAAAGCTTTACAATCAAGGTTCTCTCTGTTTTGCATAACCACTAAACACTATACGGGATGTTTCAAGAACAGGTGTTTGTCTTGCAGTTTTTCACCAGATACTCCCTTTTCCTCCTGTTGCAGTGCTCTGTGCATAAGCTGTCCTTTTGGCTGTCTCACTTTCCCTGAAAAAATGGCTGCAGTCCACCCACGTACATACAATTTGTACAGAACTTTGATTTGTTTCGGAAGAAAAGTATCATTTAAAAAGTAAATGCAATGCATTCCACCTTTGTATCCGTGCATCATTTCTATGTTAAAAATGTCTATTTACACTGAGTTCCTCAGGGCAGAGACCATGTTTTCCTCTGTGGTTTTGGCAATCTCCTTTCAAGATCTCAAATATTCACTCTTCAAATATTCAGGGGGAAACTCACATCTCGGTAGCATGGAATAGATTGGGAACAGGGGAAAGAACACTGGTTTAATGCAGAGCAGGCAGTTTCTGAATATTCCTTACTAGAACTAAGCAAAATTTTTTGACTTAAAACTTTATTTGGCAAAAACTGCAGATTTGGTGATACCAAAACATTTCATGAATTTGTGCCAATTTTCCTGAATTGTTCTGGTCAGAAAAACCTTGAACAAAACTGAAAAATAACTGAAACATTTCAATATTTTCAAAATGCAACATTTTGAATGACTTGTTTCAAACATTACTCTAATTTTATTTTAAAAAAATTTCAAACACTCATTCTATTTAAAATAAAGGATTTTTGTTGTTGTCGTTTTAACTTTTCAATGTGCCAATAATTCTGAAAATTTTCATTTTTGGTTTGACCCAAAACAATTTGTTTTCTGATTTTTCAGAATTGAACTGAAAAATCCAGTATTTTCATAGCTCTAATCCTGACTCCACACAGACAGGTTGTTTCAGTGAGGTCTGGACAAAATGCATTCTGTAGCTATTCTTACTGCTGCTCCAAACAGGAGCAGTATGGGCTTCCCCTATACACATGCCGCCAATGGCACTGGCGGTATGTATTTAGGTGTATGTGGGGTTCTGGCAAGGCCTTAGCACAGCTGACTGAGTTTTCTTTGGACCACAGAGTATTGGTGAGCACATCAGCCAGGCTTTTTGCCCAGCACTCAAAGGAGAATTTAGGTCAGTAGCTTTTCCTGCTATTAATTGGGTACACTAAGGGCCGGTGAGAGTGAAAAGCTACCTGTATTTTCTGCTATTCCTTAATGCACATGCATAAGAGATGTCCGAGGATTGTGCCATAAAACATCTTTCGGAAGTAGAAATATTTACAATACAAGTGAGCAAACTATAGCACAGAAAGGTTAAGTGAACTACCAAAGCTCATGCCGTAAGTCAGTGGAAAAGAATCCAAGATCTTAAATTTTAATGTCTTGCATTGACACTTGACAACACTTCCCATCAATGGGAGTTACACAGAGAAATTCCCTCAGAGCTCATTTAAAACGTACCCCTACACCGCTCACTGTGGAGAATATCCTTACAGCCAAGACAAAAAAAGGGCAAGAATAAGCAAAAAGCAAACAATATTTGAAAATTCTAAAGTATTTTTCTCTAAGCAATCTGTACGTTTAAATGACGAGAAGCGTATAAACTTTGAATTATATATGGAAAATATCTATTTTTATCAGTTTGTATTTCTGAGCTGCCATTTCCTCAAAATTTTGTAGCATATGTGACATCCTCATCATAAGCCTATAAAGAGAGATTGTATAGAAATTTTCTTTCTGTTTGTTTTATACTTCAGCAGCAACTGGGCTAAATATTTAAAACCTTATGGGAGACATTTTCAAAGGTGGTCTCTTATGTGCACTTATGGAGCAATTACTTGCTTTTTGTTGGATAAGAACACAGAAATGGACAGAGATTACAGTACTGTAATAAGGTGGACAGATTCACTATGATATTTCAGTACAGATAATGGTTACCTGCATGATGTGATTGCAAGAATGCTAACACTGCTGTACTGAACACATTATTTTGTAATGAGATGAACAAGAATTGAAATGAACTTTAAAGCCTGTAGGTGTCATTGTGTAATTGAAATGGGTAAACGCACCAGATGAAACTGGAGTAACTGCATTTGAATATATTCAGAAAAACCCATGATCAAATCCCAGATCAATCTGAATGATTTTACAGTGAAAGGCTCCTCTGTTTCAGAATAGATTTGTGTGTGGACGGCATCACTTGAAATCCAGAGTCCAGCAGATGTGCAGGAAGGTATTCTATTTATTTATGTATTTAAATGAGGTGAACCAATGTTCCGTGTACTTCCTAAAACATCTGTTTGCCTCCAAGCTCCCTCTAGACTTGTGACTCATTTGCTTACACATTTGGTTCTTTTCAATCACTAGAACTGCAACACACAAACGAATGGAAGGTGGGAGGATCAACTAATCTAGGATGACACAAGGAGTTTAGCTGTTCATACAGCAGTAGCAGAGGGAGAAGGCAGAAGAGAAGAGTGATCTATCCTCTGACATCAACACTTCATTGAAAAGGAAGCTATCTCTGTTGCCATTATCCCACTGGGAAGGTGATGACCAGCTGACTTTACTCTAATGTCTCATTCTTACTACTCAGCAATGACCTGTTCACTGACTGCCAGCAGAGAGAGAGAGAGAGAGAGAGAGAAGAAGAAGAAGAAGAAGAAGAAGAAGAGATGAAAGAAGATAGAAGATAGGGAAGCTCTGAACTTACCCACCCAGGAAAGAGCTACCTGACAGTAGTAGTACAAAAGCATCACAGAAATAGAAAGCAGATTTTCAAGACATTTCAATTCTTTATGGATGAGCTGTACAAGCCATGATCACAGAAAAACAATGTATGTCCACTGATCTATAAGGCAGTAGCATATATCCCATATTTCAGTCAAAAATTATGGCGCTATTTTAATTAATTGCTTTTTCTGCGTACAGTATACAGATAACAGGGCATTAATCCTACCCTTTGAACTGATGCTGTAAAAATGCTTTCTTTTGCTTCTCTTGATTGATGATACCGTATGGCCTCCTATTTCACCTAATAGTGAAACTTTCCATCACAGTAATTTCTTAATCCATGTTTGCAGGAAATTAAATCAAACTCTTCCGTTGGCTCAGAACAATACATTTTTTTTTTTTTTTAGATCTGCAGCAAATTTCAATCTGGAAAATTTGACTCAAGTAGTTGTAACGGTTGGACAAATTTGCATTGTACCTGGACATGCAGACCTACCAATAATTTCAATGTGGAGCATTGATATAGGGCTTCAGAACTCCATATTAAGTATTAACATCTCTCTGACTGTTTTCTTATATGGCCCTCAAATCATAATATCTTGAAAGGCAGGTTAAATGTAGCACGCTTTATCATCTCAAATTTTACATTTTGGAACACTGAGCCGCAGACAGGGTAAGTGCCTTGCTGAAAGTTGATCCATATGATAATGACAAAGCTGAGATTGGAACTCTTGAGCACTTGGTCTTCAGTTCTCTGTTTAAACCACAAATTTTACCGCCTCTCCAGCAAGGGCACACACAGAAATGCATTTTTTAGGTTATTCCATGTTTGATTTTTACTCTCCGTTGTTCATACATTTCTGTTTCAATATATTTTTTTTCTGTGTCATATCTATCCTTTTCCACTTTGCTCACACTGGCATCAAGCTTATTTTATAAACGAGTCTTGACCTTTACCACAGCACATCTACTGCTCCTCTTACACACAGGCAGTTGGTGCAAACTACACAAAATGAAAGGCATGCCATCCTGCTGATACCATATAAACGTTCAGAGCTGGCAATATTTCTAATGGATTCTGCTGGAACATTTTCTGAAGCAGTGAGCAATATTCGAGAGGGGTGTTAGTGTGTGGGGGAGATGTCTTTCACTAAAGCATTATTCTCTGCAGGCGTAAATCCACAGACCCATTGCTGTTATACCAGTAGATAAATTGATTCACTGTTTTTCTCTCTTATTAAGTAATGTACTAGCATAGTTTGTTCAGCAATGCTTAAACACTGCAAATTAACAGAGAAATCCTGGCCCATTGAAATCAATGGGAGTCCTGCTACTGACTTCAAGAGAAGGAGGATTTTACCATATATATATATATTTCCAAAAGCAAACTCAGTCACAATATTTGCTACTCAAATATTTCAGTATAAAATAAGGACTTTAAAAAAAAAAAACAACCAACCACCTAAAACATCAATAATCCGATGAAGTGAGCTGTAGCTCACGAAAGCTTATGCTCAAATAAACTGGTTAGTCTCTAAGGTGCCACTAGTACTCCTTTTCTTTTTGAGAATATAGACTAACACGGCTGCTACTCTGAAACCTGTTTTTATGCACTGTGACGGATTTCAATGGGAATACTCAAGGGTCTAATTCAGGACAGTATCCCTATTCAGGAAAGCATTGAAGCACATGTTTAAATATAATTGAAGTGAATGGGACTTGAACACATGCTTAAAGTTAAGCCTGTTCTGAAGTGCTTTCCTGAATAGGGGAACCAGTATGTGAATTTAAATACATGTGTAAATCTTAGCAGAACTGAAGCCTAGGCAACTAATGTTCATGTATACCATAGAAACCTATATAATCAAAGCTGTTTTAGAGTGTAAATGTTTTAATGAATGCTGAACATTTCATATATTAAAAAACATTCAAATTATTTTTGTTTGCTTGCAAATCACTCAAATTCCATTCAGAGAAAGTGAAATATGTCACATTTCAGCTTCATGATGTACCACAGTTGAGTGATCTGCTACTCTACTAAAAAACAGAGCTTACCATGGAATTGCTGACACATGCTTAATTACTATGTCAAATAACTTGTTGCCTGCGATATTGTATTTATCATATGACCATACATTGTTTTGTTCTCTGATATATTAAAATTCTCTAAAGAGCTTTCAGTGTAAACAGATTTTAAATTTTATTTCACAGCACATGTCTTAGCTGTATGGAAAGCCTGACCTTTAATAGAGAGACTAGTTATTCAATCAACACATATAATAGATGGTATTACACATGCACCAAAAGTCTAGCTACAGTGTCGGTGATAAAAAAAAATCAACTGTAAAGAAAAATTTAAGCCCTTGTTTAAAAATGAAAACAACCAGCAACACAGTTCAGCAGCAGAGAAGGATAAAGAAATGATAGTAATCCTCTTGCTCCTCACATGAACTACAACACCACATTTGAGTGAGACTTTTAAAGCTGAAATTTGTCCATCAAAACACAAAATAAATCCCTCTAATCCTTGTGCCACAAATTACTAATCCATCTGGAAAGCTAAATGTGTTGTGTGTGTTTATAAGGATCTAAATATCATCAGACAGAAAGGTTAGGTTAGCAACATGTACCCATAAATAAATAAATAAATAAAAACGTCTGAAACAGTTTGACCATACAGTAAGCAGGATTTACAAAAGTACTTACAACTCTCAATCTCCAGTGTGCAGTTTTGTTCATCCAGTGGGTATCTTCGTAGGTCCATCATACAAGCAGCTGTTGTTGTAATTCTAGAAGAGAAGCATATATGAGGGCCATTGTTGTTGTGTGTGATTCACATCTGTGATTAAATGGAGTTGAAACAACAGAGAATGGATTCTGCATGATAAGCAATTTTGCCTCTTTGCTTATTACTAAGATATTGCATGTGCTGGCTTTTTGTAAGGGTTTTGTACTACTAATCTAGTTTATGGAAGCAAACTGATATGCCAATTTGGTGGACAAGTGGACAGTTTATTATATTTATATGTCCCCCATCACCATAGTATCTCAAAGCCTCACAGTCTTCAATCTAGTTATTCTGACAACACACCTGTGAAGTAAGGCAATATTATTATCCCCATTTTACAGATGGGGAACTGAGGCAGATAAAGACTAAGGGTATATCTACCCTGGGGGGGGGGAAGGTATATTCTTAACTCAGGTTAGCTACCCCATGTTACCTAACATGGGTTAAAATAGCAGTGAAGACATGGTGACAACTTTTAACTCAGGTTGGCAGCTCATATTCAACTCCATTCTCTCCTGCAGGCTGTTACATGAGCTGCTAACCTGAGATGCTGTGTCTTCACTGACATTTTAACCAAAATTAAGAACACGCCTTTTGTTCCAGTATATTCACTTGTACCTAACCTGCCTAAGGTCACACAGGAAGTCTGTGGCAGAGCAGTGAATTGAATGCAGATCTCCCAAGTCTTAGGCTAGTACCCTAACCACTGGACCCTGCCTCCTCTCAAGTGGAGTGCTATTCGCTGCCTTGAGAGGTACCATGGTTTCATTCCCAGCTCTGATTTCTCATTTTCCTGATGACAGTAACCAGCTGGACTATGAGTCAGACAGATGTCCCACAAATTCTCTTTGCTCACCAACTGGGTGATCCTATGAATTTCCTTAGTGACACTGAATAGTGCCAAATGAGTGTGTGTAAAACATGCTTTGCATAAAAGACAATTAACAAATAATACTTATTCTGCACAATTGCATATACAACTCAATTCTCCATTCTCTCTTACACTCAATAATACTGTGCAAATGAAGGCTTATTTTAGTGGTGCATCCTCAGCAGCAGCACGACAAATATTTTCAGGACTGTTTTTACAAAATATTTAGAACATATTTGTGCCTTGACATTACATTAACATGCGCCAACTGTGCCTTTTAGATGTTGTTAGAAACATCTGTACCATCAAAAAATCTTTTACTGCTAGATTTCAGGGAGGAATAGATCTGAGCTGAATGTGAACCAATGCACAGAGCACAGCAGCAATATTTTAATAATTGTGTTCCTCTCAAATCTTTCTCTTGTGTAGGCAAAATAAATTTTTGGTCTTTCTCCCCCCACCCTCAAACCACACAATGTTCTATAGAACTCCACTGCACTTGAAAAATAGTACATTTTGGAATTTTCCAGTCTACACATGAAACAGCTATGTTCTATTCTCCCTCTAAATTGGGATGTGGGAACCCTACGGGATTAGTTTTCAGATTGATAAACATTTCCCTGAGATGCACATAACTTCTTTTCTCTGACACAGTACTGACCCTCAGTACATGCTTTAATATTCGTAGGGAGAACGAATAGGAAAGGGCATGAGGCCTAAACTTCCTCCCGTTGGACTCTTCTTCAAGACTTAAGAAACCCCTCCATTGCTGGCCCCATTTTTCCATCTCTAAACATCATGGCCTACTCCCAGTCCCAATGTCTTATGTAGAAGCAAGAACCATACCAGTGCCTGGAGAGAACCAAATGTCACCCAAGACCCTTTAGCAATCCTCTGAGTGGGCAAATACAGCCTCTGGGGGCAGTATGCCCACCTCCCCAGCACCCTTTTTGATATCATAGCCCCAGAAATAGAGTTGCCTGAGCACGACAGAGATGATAAAAGGAGCAAAAGGAAGCTCAACTACATAAACTCTGAAATTGAGACCCTCATTACATGTGAATGAGCCCTTCAAGCATGAACTGCTGGGCGAGGACTCAACATAAAGCAGAGGCTGTTATGCCAGGCTGTAAACTGGATAAATGTTGTGGGACCAATAGCTGGGTTGCAGCCGCTATGGTATGCTCATCCCAACAGCAAACACCAACTTTGCATCCCATATAGCCATCAGCTTAATGGAATAGATATGTTTTGTGTTTCTTTAGGCTTCCTTTTCACCATTTGATCTCTCTTTAAGTACCTTCCACAATGTGTGCAATGTATAATGCCTAGTTCAGGTGGGACATTCTCCATGACCCAGAATTCCTGCATAATTTGGTACTGGGACTGCCTATCCATAGGGGACCAGATGTGGTCCACTGCGATACTGCAGCCTCATACTGGTGCTGTCACACACCTCCTAATTACTACAGTGACCCCCTCACTTTAGGTTTGCACCAGCCTCTTTATAATGCCTACCTTTGCCTCTCCTACTCACACTCTAATCCTGACACTTTTCCTTTTCTCTACACTGATCCTATAAACACTCACCACATCTCCTCTGTCTGTCTCCTTCAAATCTGTGCACACGGAAAGTGTGGGAGGTGAGTCTTTCATCTATGTATTGTCTATCTTCTGGGGAGACAGACTTCAAGCTCAATGCTGCTTGAGCACCTTAATATACATTTCCTGAGTTAGCCATGCCTCTGGCACCTGGAGCAGCTCTCCAGCACTCCTGGCCCCTTTCAAAATTAGTAGGGGGGCATCCGTTCTCCAGGACCATGCCCCTGGCCCACTGGTCAGACAATTCAGGAACAAAGAAGCAGCATCTTTGAAAATTACCTTCATACTAAACTCTCTCTTTAACCTCTAGATGGGCACCCAAAGAGCTATTCTGCACCTGCCCGAAGGGGAAAGAAGAAGAGAGACAGAAGACAGCTGTTGACTCCCATGAAGGGGGAACTCCCGGAAGTAGAAGGGGTAAGCAACTGAAGAAAATACCTGTCTAGACATTGAGGATTATTATAGGTTGAGCAGGTAGCACCATCTGTATTTAAGATAGTCTTATAATGGAAAGTGTTGGACAATTTCCTGTGGCTATTAACTTTGCCATTCAGGCTAAAAGTGTCAATTCTGGGTGCCTGCCTCAGGCTGGTTACGTTGGGGAAAGTTTCAGCAGAAATGTTTCAGCTGTTTCCAAGAATGAGACCAAGGACAGAAATGTTGTTTTGCACAGGTTAAAAATATAAAACAAACCCTACAACTGTTTGGCTGAGAAGTTCTAGCACCTTCACGCTTTACAGAAGGGATTTGAAATTTGGCAGGAGGTTCGTTCTTGTGTCAGGGAAGCGACCAACATTGGTCAGATAAGTTATTGATAAAAAAAATCAGTTCACACATGTTCAGTATAGACTTATTAGCATTTGGCAGCTAAATTTTCTGAAGATTCTGTCAGCCCTGAGCGTGCCTCATCCTCTCACAACTCCTATGTGCCGATCAATCTGTAGGTGTGCTATCCCCAGCAACTTTAATTCTGGTATTTCTTCATTTTGAGTGCTTGACTTTGAAACAACACTGTTTTAATGTAATGTGTATGTTTGTGTGAGTATGTAATTACTACTTAGAATACAAGAGCACCCAGAGGCATCAGTCAGGATCAAAGCCCCACATATAATGCTGTATGAACACAAAGAAAGTCTCTTGCTTCCTCAGAAATGGGAGTAAGAAAGAATAGTTGGTAGTGAGTAGGGTAGGGCCTTAATCAAACCTAAACAGTTTAGGATGATTTACTTCAACCCAGATAGTTTGTTCATTCCTATCCACAGTGAAAATCAATGGAAAAAATTATCTGTCCTTTTCTCTTGTCCTACTCTCCCCCATGATTTTATCTTGACTTTTATATTCTTTTACTCTGGTTGAAAATACTGATAAGGGAAGACCTAGTCACCTCTAACATCTTCAAAAGAGTTACTTATTTTAAAGTACCGGTAATGCATATAAACGTTAACACCTTCAAATAGTGACTGCACCACATTCTTCAATGTTCTAGATACATGGATATCTACCCTATGCCTTTTTAGAGAGAAGAACCAATACCTCGTCATGACAAGAGAAAGGAACATTTGAAATGGACACACAACCTTTCCCCAAAACAATGATATTCCTCTTCCATAAATGCACTGAAAAGATTATTTGTTTCTAAGTTATTTATGACAACTGACATGCATAAATCATGAAAAATACTTTGCAGAGCAGAGCCCTGATAAATGACCATTGAAAAGGAAGCTTAAAAATACCCACAATTTTCTGACTCTATACTACACTCATGAGAGGCACGTTGCTCTTGAAGAAATACTGTATGAAAGGAAATAACACAGAAGCTGTCTGCTATTCTGATTTTTGATCTAATTTTAATGAAATAGAAGCCTTTTGATATTCCATTTTATGAGCCTGCTAACAATGAAAATCAGTCTTCAGCAACCTTCTTCATCGTGTATGTTTCTGATGTGAACTACTGCAGTGTATCAGAAGGCATCACTTTCTTCTACTTATTTTTGTTTAAGTTAAATTGACTCAATAAAACATATCATGAAACATAAAACCTCAAAAGGAAACTGTACATTTGAAAACAGGCACAGTTAGGTTCCAAATAATACTACAGTTATGGAATGAATTATATATTGCAATGCAGACAGAACAGACACATTAGATAGGCAGGCTATAGTCTCAGAAAGGCAATTATGCATGTGTACAGCTGGTACAGCATGAGTGTTGAAGGTCCTCCTTCCCCTTTGCACCATCTATGCAAGGGCCGGTCACAACTACAACCCACTGTGCTTGAGGAAGGGCACAAACTGCTTCCCAAAGATGGTGGGAAGGAAGAGTGGACACAGATTACTCCCTCTTTTTCCTGGCCCTTGGTACAGGACAGCGACACTGGGGGAAACAGGCCATACCCTTCCAAAAGGATGAACAACCTGTGTAGTTGGGGTGTTGCAAACCCACACAACCCCCTACTCAAGTTGGCGGCAAAGGCCGCAACGTGGCTCTTCGATTCTAACATACATCACGAACTAGTAATAATACAGAAAATAATAATATCTAATGGATGCTGTTATGGCAGAGTTACAGTACTTATTGTTTCTCAATGTCCTTCAAACAAAGCACAGCTACTCAGTTTTGTCAGCACTGCAAACTCCACCTGGTATCAGAAATGTAAACTGGGGTCTTAATAGTTCTGATGTCACCAATAATAAAGGTACTTACTGGAGGATAGGTGAACAATTCTGTTGATGTGTGAAGTAGGCCAACACCCTTCCCTATAGCTGTATTGCCTCTGCGGGGCAAATCAAAGTAAAAAATAGGGGGAACTTATTTTGGCCCCTAAGTAAGTAGATATGACTGAATACACACAGGGAACAGAGCAGCTGAGTAAGGCAGTGTATGAGTATTTCTGGAGAACTGTCTAAGGAATTCCTAGCTATCATGCTTGCTTGAAGGCTGATCCAGCTCCTATTTAAGCCAAGGGCATAATCTATCCCAGAGGAAAGTAAGGCCAAATTCTTCCCTCAGATGCATACACACAACTCTCACTGAAGACAGTAGCAGAATCTGGCTCTTAATTAGCAATCCCACTATCAATTCACAAAAGCTTTGATGTAAATTATGTTCTGCAGCTGATTATGTCCCCTTATCACTATCATTATCAGACTCCTCTGCACACAATGAGTAAGAGTCACTGGCTCTTCCCCTATCTGAATTAGTTATCTAAGCCATGTACTGTAGCTATGCTCAGTGTTCACTTCAGCTCCTTGGAAACAGACCTGCTGTGTGACAGTTGGAAATGTTGGCAGCAGTAGGCAGAAGACCCAATTACAAGTACGTGGAAATCTGGAGACAAAACTGCATTGTGATTAATCTCTCTCCTGCACAGGAATATCAGCTTTAAAGAGACATGATCAAGGTTGTTAGAAATATTTGATCTATCTTTAAATCAAAATATACCTCTTTACAAGTTAACTATAAGTGGCAAAGCCCAAAGAATTCTGTTTTCTCCTTCCCTCTCCAGTAAAAAATGTCATAAATGCTTCCCCCTTATAGTCTCAGGGTAGAGGGTGGCTTTAGCAGAGAATCTATAATAGTGACATTTCTAATACTATATTGGTAAAGCAGAATGTTCTGTAACTAACTACCAAGATTTTTGGAGTGCAAATGCTTTTCTGCACAGAGAGCTTCTTAATACATTTTTGTAGAGAAAACTAGCATCTGGAGTTATTGATGGTAAACTGAGAGAGGCAATGACATTCCTAGATTATCACAGAATTTATAATTTCATCCAATTTCAACCCAAAACTGCTACAGAGGTTTCATGGACATCCTGGCCTATGTAGTCACATAGGAAATGGTCGAGTCCCCTTTGGCCACCAAACAACATTTAGACATTTTATGTTGTCTGATTCTACCTGTATAATTTTTGTATGTGGGAATTGGGCTCCGAGGGGACTCACTCAGTTTGATAAAGCTGGGGGTGTGACAGTCTCTGGCTTCTTTACGAAGCGGCAAAAGCAATGTTGAAGGAGCTGATAGGCCCCAAGCTGACATCTCTCTGGTTGAACTTTGGAAAGGAACTCAGGAAAGAAGAGGTACCAGACTCATCTAACCATGGAGTTCCCCACCCAAATGGCGATACGAAGGGTAAAGGAACTGTCACAGTTCTACTGGGGTATGGATAAAAAATGGGAAATAGGAGAATTGAACCCTTATTCAAGTCTTTTTTTTTTTAAATTAAGACAACTAGACGGGAAATGGGAGTCCACAGCTTCATGGGAAAAAACAGAATTAGATGTTGGATAGTGTACAATAAGTGCTTGTCTACACTTCACCACAGTTTGGACTATGGGAGCACAAACAGCAATGTACACCAAAGTGCTGTGCTGTAACTCCCTCGTGTGGCTGCTGCAGGTGTGAAGTAAAAGGATCCTAATTTGCATTAACGCAGTCCTCTTCAAACAGGATAAAGTAATGCAAACTCGTGATATTTTAGTTCACACTGAGGGGAGTTACAGTTGAGCACTTTGGTGTACACTGCTATTCACAACCGCATAGTCCAAACAGCAGGGCAGCACAGACATAGCCTGAGAGTAGCTGTCTATTAGCTTTCCTCCTAATTAAGCAGCTCTGCTACTCTCTGCTGAAAAGACAGTTCTGCTCTTTTTGGTTCTGCAAAATGGAATGATCATTAGCCTGCTGTGCCATCAGCATGAAAAACTGGAATAAATAGGGTAATTTCTGATGTTGTTTCATGGTGGAGGAATGAATGTCACTGGTTTAAATTTTGTCAACTGATTTGAATAGAATCAGGATTAGCCTTCCTCCCCACTGTCCCCCGGCCAACAGCGCTCTGGTTCAGAACTAAGTTAGAGAGGTAGTATTGACCATTATCCTGAACATACATTGGAAACCTGGAACAGAACCACAACATCATGTTCATTGTTTAAATCCATCTAAATAGTATGCCATTGTGGTACAATTCAATCTGCCACTACAACATATCTGGCATTGGAGTTGGTCTGTAGCTATTCTGACCTTCTCTTATATTATTGCAGTCTACTCCAGATGATAAAATCCACAAAATCACAATGGGATAACCATGCAGAATAAATAGGAGGAGCAATTTAAAATTTTAATATTTTATCATTGAGAAATGTATATCTGTCTCAAAACATTCACTTTGCTTCATCCTTCCGCCAAATATATGTAATACACATAGTGCTTGCAGAACATCGGAATAACATGAGAATGATAGCAGGGTGACTCTGAATGAAGTGACTCTTAGAGTAAAGGACCAATATGGCGGCTTTGCCAATATGCAGTTCACTGACCCCTTATCTTATTACCAACATTGGAGAACTGAAAGAATACTTAAACATTTTTCAAAATATTGTTCCTTACTCCACTTGGAAAGAGTTCATGTATATTTCATTCTGATAAAGTAATGTGAACAGTAAATAAAGAATGCATCCTTTCTGCTCTTTTCTGTTGCAGTTTTATATTGTTACTTCTCAAGTTACCATTCATAATCCTTGCAGCTGAGAAAGCACGGCAGGTCATTTATACAAAGGAACTTTATTTAGCCTCTGTCGGAAAAAAAAATTACTAATAAACTCCCAGGAATGAACTGTTTAAATGTATGGATTTCAGAGCACATGAAGCCCCTTCCTCAGACTACGGACAGCCTTTTTAATTCTTTACTTTCTTTGTCATAACTTCAAGCTATTGTAGAGCATAAAAAGGTAGACTGACTTCAACTTTAAAAAAAATATTTTATTTCTTATATGACATTAAGTTTAATAAAGAACCATTTAAAAACCTACAAACATGACAGCTGTGTTATCAAAGGAGTCTCAGGGAGTTAGTGTATCAAATTCCATTGAAATTGGGCACCTAATTCCCTTAAGCTCATTTGAAAATTCCAGCCTGCCTACCTACCTGCCTATTTATCTACATGTTGCATGCTTCTGCACATACGCGTATATTCCCAGAGGAAAAAATACACTGAGTTCAAGTTAAGGTAGAGGGCAAATAGTAATCTGAGGGTAAAAACATTATAGCGTAGTATTTATCCCCAAAACAACCACTGCAGACCTATAAAATTCAGCATTAACTCTGAATTTTATGAGGAATTCCAACTTGTTTAGGTCGAGAAGTGCACAGTTAAGACACCTAAGACAACCTAATTCTGCCCAGTAGTGCACTGTAACACTTGCTTTTGGGAGGGTGGACAGCCTCCTTCCAGGGAATGTGCCACAGAGCCTGCCCACAACCACAATGGTTGCCGTAAGACCCTGTGGATCCTAGAAATTTCTATACTCTGCAGCCCTGGCAGTACTTCCCACTTGACAGCCTCCTCTCCCCACTTTCCCACCCTCCACTTCTGTGTTCCCTAGTAGGGAGGCTCCAACTTTATGGTTCTACCAGGAACTCCCATGGCCATGGCTGTCCCTAGTACTTGCCTTAAAGACGTCTACAATAATAAGGCTACGTGGTAAATTACAGTTGGGGCTGTGTTACCTTTCCTTATAATGCACGGGTGGTGGAAAGGATGATGTGAACCCTGCCCCCAGAGAAGATGGGCCTGTCTTGTTCCTATTCCTGACCCACCCCTTCTCCTCCTACAAATCCAATCCTGTGAGACGCCTCTTCCGCAGGGCCTTGAGCAAGTGGCACCAGGAAGGCTGCTGACCACGGAAGGGGAAAGCCACATGTGTGGGCTTGATCTGGCAAGATGATATTTTCCATATTATAAAGAATCAAATCTTCACCTGAATTTCAAAATTAGTGTGAAAGTCAAAACAACCTTGGGAATAAAAGGTACATTTAGCCTTATGAATGCAGCTTATTTAGTAATTCTAATAGAAGACCTAAGATAAAAGCCCAATGCTCCTATAATTCTGGCTTTTGTGATTCAGAACGAGAAGATTGGTTTTCCACAGGTTTAAATGGACTTTTTGTGAACAGGGCTACTCTCAGATTCCCTCCCCTCCCACCCCCCCAAAAAAGAAGGCTAGTGAAAGACTCTACAATAGATCTCGAATTACCATGCACTTCTGTCAAGAATCTTTATAACTGGGCAATAACACACTCTGCAGGTGTCCTCATAAAATTCTAAGACCACAGCACTCTCACTGTCCTAAATTTCAATCATGCTTTAAATTCTGTTGATCAGTGCAACAGTGAAGGGTTTAAGACAAGAGGCAGACAGTCCTCCGAGGTATTGCTCCTGCACAGCAGAAAAAGGGTAAGTGTGTTGTTTATTGTAGTGGATATTGTTAGACATTTGTATATACATAGATGGGTTGTGAACAAAACTAGCCCTAGCTGAAGACGGGATTTCAGCCCAACCTATGCCACTGCCATCTTTTCCATTTTTCAACTGACCCACTACTTTCACTACAGGAGAATAACCCAACATATTTCTTTCCTTACTTCACATTGATTAAAGGGCGTTTGTCCACGTTTAGCTATGAAGAATTTGCCCTCTACCATTGTCTCACTTCTTCCTCCAAAATGGCATTTCATTTCTGCTCAGCTATATGCAATGGGCACCCTGAAGTTCCCTAAAGCACTGGAGAACCTTTTGCAGTAGTGCTTTGAAGGATGTCCTGAAGTAAAATATTTTGGGTAACGTGTTACGCATAAAGCAGAAGAAACAGGGTGGGGAAAGGGCCACCACTTTGAGCAGAAGCTCTGCCATCTCAGAAAAGCGGACTGCAAGTAACCATAATGGTTCCAGCACATTTCTAGTGATCCACTTCTATGAGCATTCTAGGCAGCACCTGATTTACCCTTTGCCTAACACTGCCTCTGGTTGAGAATGGATCTGAAAATCTATTTGTGTATTTTCTCTGATTTCTTTTACAGCCAACATACCCTCAGTGAAAGAAACATGTTTCTCTCTATGTTTTTTGTTTGTTTGGATGAGTGGAAACAGTTAAGTGCTAGCCCCCAGAAATTCAAACTCAAGGGGCCAGTTTTGAGATATTGATATTTAAAGACCTGATTCTGTTTGGCACTGTCAAGATGTACTAGCTTCTCCCCCCCCTCCCCCCACCACTCTCTTGAGAAGGGAGAGGATCCCCTTGAGATGTTCTCTCTGATAGTGTGCTAGTGAGTATAAAGAGACAAATTCATCCCTGATGTAACTCCACTGAAATTAATGGCGTTATATAAAGTGATGAATTAAGACCTAGCTATCTAAAATTCAGCAGAGAGGAACAATCAGTAGAATGAACTGGAAATGGAGCATCCTGCACTGTCCTTGAGAATGACAGAGCTACAGCTCTGGCATGTCACTCTGGAGATCACTAGGAAGAATTTCATGTGACTAAACTTGAATTTTCCTAGCTGCTCTCGCTGCAATGCTTAGTATCATCACTTTCTCCTGCTGCATTTCCTCTGCACCACCTGGTGGTATGGCTCCAGCATGCAGGGCAGTTACCATTAGCGATTCATTTCTTTCTTCCTACTTCTGAGAATAAGCCCAGTCAGAGAAGATACTTTTATAACACAAAGATGAGACTTTCTTATGTTTTTAATTCCTTGATGAAAGCTGAAAACTTAGCAATCAGTTTATTCATATATGTACTCAGAACATTAGACAGAAAAGCCTCAACTATAGATTTATTGCCCTGTAATTGGCTGAAGTACGCATGCGTGCGCGCACACACACACACACACGGTTGGTTCTCTAAGCCCACTGGAATGTAACAGTCAAAAATGGGAATGAGTTACAGTGACTCCATTGCAGTAGCATATACTGAATACACTGATTAAATTCACACTTACAATGTGATTGTAATTAAATATTGTCATAGGATCAATGTTTTCTACTCCTCAAATAAACATTTCAGCTTTGCCCTGGTATTTATGGAGCAGCAGGAGACAATTACCCAGAAACACGGTTCCATCCCATTGACATTATCTTTGTAAATATTTCTGTATTATTAACCTTTGACAATAACACAGCAAAAATTATGCATAAATAATCCAGGAGGTTTTAAAGCATGAAAATTCAATAACTAAAGTATTGCATTGGCATGTTATGCCTAGTGTGATAAGCATTAATAGCACCACTTACATAGCACAATGATACTAAGATATCATTTCAAGGTTCAGTGTGGCCAATGACCAGTATTAGGAGACAACCATTGGTAATACTCCACCACATCATAGTACCAACCTATTTTTCCAGTCTACTGCAAGATATCTTGTGGAATTTGTGAGACATCTTGCAGCGTTAAGAAATTTAGATGTCAGTACTATTGGCAAAATGATGGAGTACATTTTCAGTCAGGCTGAGAGCCAGCCTATCTTCATTCAGTTGTATCTTGCACCAATAATATTTACATGTGCAAAATTAATTGCAAGCATATTCTGAGTACTTGCATCTCTAATTAAATGATTAATGCTTGCAAGGGCAAGTACTCAGATTTTTGCCTGAAAGTGAGTTACAGATGTAACCTGAACTTTACCCCTTTTTGCATATGCTTCATGCTTTGGCATTTAAGGCTAGTATTTTCAAAGGAACCTAAAGTTGTTAAGCACCCAAATCCGATTGACTTTCAATAGAAATCGGGCATGTAATTCCTTTAAACATCTTTGAGAACACCAGCCTTATTATATTGTTTCTTGAATAATACAATATAACAGCATGGGATTTTTTTTTTAGAATAAACCTTAAAACCATGAATGGGTACTAGTGTGCAATTCATTTAAAGTATACAAAATAGCCAACTAATGATCACTATTGACAGGGGATGGGTTCATATGGTAACCTAAGAGTGAAAAATAACTTACGCATATACCTACATCCACACATGCCCCCCATTAGTTATCCTGAGATGTGCAGCCCCCCCCCCCCGAATATTTATTAGTGGAGATAGCTCTCTATTTATTTCAAGATCTCTTCAATGTCAGTGTTCAGTAGTTTTGTAATAATATTTTCTCCTTTTGCAGCCAAATACCATTTTCATTCCTTACCCAACACACTAATAAAAACAGGGTCCAAATGCTTTAGAATTATCACATATTGTTTGCTTTGTTATCCTTTACTTCATGCAATTGTGTATTATCAACAAATTCACAAACTGTTCTTCACTGCTGGATTGCCTGTCTAATTCATTTTATAGATTAACTAAAGCAAACACACAGATCTAAAGACAACTCCAGGAGATCCCACTTACTACCCTTCACTAATTTATGCAGTTTCTCTTCCAGACCTCGTTCTTTTTCATGCTTTATATCTATTTTCACTATGGGAGTTGAGTTACAAACTTCTGTATTCCCATAGCTCACAAATTAACCATAAGCTTATCATGTGTAATTTTATTAAAAGCTTTTAAAAACATCAAATGTATTGCCATATGCAGTGCTATTATCAACTTTGTAATCTCAGAAAAGGTAACAAGGTTAGTTTTACAGGAACTTCCCTTTTTAAAACTATAAGTTAAATTAGTGCTATATTTGCACTCTGGTTTTCCTTTCATACAAGTCGCTCTTAGCAGTTATGCCAAAGTAGTGATCATTTGCTTTACAGATTATTGCTGCAACATTGTACAGGATACATTTAACTGCAACCTAGCAATGTACAGCAAGTAACAAAGCACTGGAGATTTTAACAGTTGAAAAGCATGAATACTGAGGCCTTGTCTACACTACCGTGGTAAATTGATCTAAGTTACGCTATTCCTGCTACGTGAATAACGTAACTGGAGTCGACGTAGCTTAAGGTCGACTTACTGAGGCGTCTACACCATGCTGCGTTGATGGGAGACGCTCTCCCATGGACTCACCTTACTTTTCTTGTTCTGGTGGAGTACCGGAGTTGACCAGAGATCACTCTGCTGTCGATTTGGCAGGTCTTCATGGCCTGATATTTGTGCTTTATCTGAAGTATGCTGGCCAGGAAGATGTGAAAAGAGAGCTGAGGAGTATACATTTTTGTTCTCAGGCAGCCCCGATGTGTTGCTCCAGCAAGGGGTGGCTGTTGTACTTTCACCCGATGCCTGCCGTGCATTGCAGGGTTGTTGGGTGATTAATGAGACTTGGCTTCCAGTTCCATACTGGCTGTGGGCATCTTACCATCATTGCAGCATTTGGTCTCACCAACACCTATGCCAATGATGCAGGTAATTTTTACCAACAACAACAGCCAAGAAGATTTGTCATTCCTGGATGACTTTAATGGGCAGGTGGGAAAAGGACAATGAAACCTGAGCAAGTATGCATGGGAAGTTTGGTATCAGACTCCTGGAATCTGCGGCTGCCAACGACATGGTGATTGGGGACCTTCTCTTCCACCACCCGAAGATTCAAAAGCAGACCAGATACAGGCTGCACGGTTTCACCAGGACTGTTATTGATCATGTCCTCATTAACAATCATTGGCATGGATGTATGAGTTTGCAGAGGTGTTGAACTTGACACCGGCCTCTGCTGACAAAAGTATGCCTCTGACTTCAAAGACAGCAAGTTAATGGACTGAAATTAATTCAATTTCACAAAAAGCTCTTATTACAACCAAGTTATCAGATGGCTCTCTCTTCTGAACTTCACAGGGACACTGATGCATTAGAAGTCTGATTCTGTCATCTGATGTAAAGTCAGTGTTGATCGCTGCCAGCTCAGTGCTGACACCTCAGATCTTCAAATGTAAATCCATGGATCAGAAAGGACATGCTCACAGCCATTGAAGCTAAGAAAAAAAAAGCAAGGCTACAATCTAAGTCTTCATATGCATATTTATTGAGAGAAAAATCAAAGGATGAATGTTGACAAGTCATTGCGTAAGAAAGGTAAGGAATCCTGGTGGTCAACTTAGGCTTGCCGCAAGCACAATCTCCACACTCTCTATTCAACTTTTTGGTGTTTTCTGGTTTCCTATCTCCATGGAAATTCAGCAAAGCTGTGTTCTGTCACCAGCATTGTTCAATATCAGCACTGATTGGTTGATGGATAAGCTTAAACAGGCAGGCACTGAGCAGATCATCATTCTGCTTGAAGATCTTGAATACACCCCAGTGTCTTGTTAGCTTAGTTTAGTGAACTGCTGCAGCTGAAGGCCGGCCTGGTTGGGCAAGAAGCAGTAGGCACTGGCTTCGTTATTAATCTGGATAAAACTAAGTCCCTGGCCATTACCATCAAACAGCTGTCAAATATTTGAGTAGCATCATAGACAGTGCTGGAGGATGTTCAAAAAATATGGACACACATGTAGCAGCCCCTTCTGCCATGTTTCAGGCTCTTCAGAGGCATCTGTGGGGATGTTGTGACATCAATCATGCTATGAAGCTGCAGATCTATAGAGCCACAGTTATATCAACTCTGTTGTATGGAAGTGAAATCTGGGTACTAAGGAAGGTTGAAGAATACCTGATTGATGTTTTTGATTCTCGTCTCTGTCAGCTGCTCCATGTTAAGTGGCAGCACAAGATCCGAAAAGAGCCGAAAACCAGCAACCACGTCCATTAGTTTCAGTGGCTTTCTTGATATGGACATGTTATAAGAATTCCAAAATAATGAATTCCAAAATGTGTGTATCAAGGAATGCCGCTACACAGCAAGCGATCACAAAGGTGCCAAAAGCTTTGGTGGTGCAAAAAGATTGCTGGTGATGGACAAACTAAATATACAATCAGACCACCTTAAACACCTTGCCAGAGAGATTGATCCAGGTGGTCCTTGATTTGCAAGAAGGCCACGTCCTTTGGGATTTGCCATGATGATGCATTAGAGATGCAAGGGCACAATCATTTTGCATCATAACGTATACACACATGCATACATGCACATACATGTGCACACTTCTGGCCAAATATTCACATTTGGGTGCCTAGTCACACATTTAAGTGCCTACAGAGGCACTTTAGAATGTAAATACCCATTTCAGGATTCTACTCCATGATCTTGCAACTGACTCAATATACACAGACCCTTGTGCCTGCATGGAACCTTCAGTGAAATCAAAGGAGGCCTCATGCGAGCACAAAGGTCTGCCTTGGCAGAGTCAAGTTGGAAAATGAGGTCTAAGTTATTATTTATTCATGTTCTGCAGGGTATCACTGAAGAATACTGAGGAAGGTGCATGGCAGGGGGAGGGGAAAGCTCTACCTGCAGAAAAGGTAGAATTTTAAAGGGCCAAACCCATAAATAAAGGACTTAGGTGCCAAAGATTTGAAAATTGAGCTCCCCATATATTTCACAAGAACATTTAGTTTAGATAATTATGCCAATCTCATACTATATAGCATCTTTAATAATGAGAGTTGGCACTTTTATCAGGCATGTAAATCGAGGGATCTTAACACATTTTACAAACATCAACTAATTAACCTGCACAAAATTCAAGAGAGGTAGGTAAATCATAGCCCTTTAAGAGAACTAGGAGTTCTCCCAGTGGTACAACACGCAGACTATCAATGCATCCAGCCCTATGCTCTTATTTGCAGAGGCCAAACTAATCTTCAAGAACCTCAAAGAGCTTAGAGACTTCAAGGGATATTGTGACACAGGAATCTCTTATTACCAACTGGCAAGGGGCAACAAGGTGGTGCATAGGAGTTACAGGGAATCTTCTGGGTGTGGTATTGACATTCTTTTGGTGAACTAGAATGTGATGTGAGGGTTCTAATAAAAGCCTGTGTCACAGTGATCATCAATATCATTGCAATACGCACATATGGATGTTGTATATGGAGTTAGGTATACACATTGGAAATTATGTTTTTAAGGTCTGTATCTAGGGACTGGTGGCCAAGAAAGGTAAAAAACGGGTTTTCTTTCAGACAAGAAATGTTTACCTGTCTACATGTAAATTAAGTATTGTATAGTTCACAATAGGCCACCAGTCTGAACCGAATGCTAATAAAGGACTGTGAGCTTCAAAGAAAAAAAAGTAAAAGCAAACATTGTGAAGAGGAGTCCTATCTGGAGGGGCACATCAAAGGTTTGTTTTAATATATTTGGCAGACTCCCTGGCATCTTTCACCAAAGAGTACATGGGCAGTGGGTCTGCTTCCTGAAAGAGGAGTCTCAACCAGGTTTGGTTGAAAACGCTGGAGAGAACTTTGGGTGAGATAAGCTTCTTTGGACTTGTTAGTTATGTTTAGTCTTTAGCAAGCATGATATGATTTTTCTAATATTCTTGTTCACTATGACTTAAATTTCTGTTCTTTGATAATAAACTTATCCTTGTTTTCACTATACGTATATCTAAGTGCTGTGTGTTTAACAGAGCTGTGTTCTGAGGTATAAATAATAAGCTGTGGTATACTCTTCCTTTGGGAACAGTATGCCTCATCATTCTGCGACTGTTCAGTGGAAAAGGGGCTGGACGCTGCCAGGAGCTCTCAGAGGACTCGGTAGTTTGTGTGTGCTTCGTGCTACCTGTACAGAGAGAGTGAGGCCTGTGGTGTTCTGGAAGGCAGAGCTTGTGTTGCCAAAGGCTGGTGGTTTCAGGAAGCTAACCCATATCACACACAAACAAGACTTCCTCACGCTAAGGGCAGATGGTGTTGAGGTACCTCACAACCCTGGGTACGCATAGTGAGCATCACAGATAAACATTGAGTTTAGCTTTTGGTAAGAACCAAAGGTGATTCAGGCCCTGATTCAAACGTATATATGCGAGTTGAGTTCAGTGCAACTCTTCACTTGGTCAAGTGCTTGTCAGACTGGAGCTTTATACAGTGCATTTAAAAGGACCAAGGTAAATTTACCATACTGCTTAACAGAGCTTGCGGAGATCTGGAATTAGAGGCTGATATTGCCTCCTGTAAGCTGAATGGGCTGCAATACCATTAAATAAAGAACAGCATGACAGACAAGTTAGACTTGATTGGTTTTGTCTCAATGCCATTTCTATTTTCATAAAATTTGTTTTGCTTGTATTAAATGAATTAGGTCATTTGTTATCTAGGCCAGACTATTGTTTAATATTTAAACAAAAAAGTGGATTATTTATTAATTAAGGATTTAGTGCTCAAATTTACTCTTCCAATTTATTCAGACAAATCAGCCGTGTGTGTATGCTATGCAGGATTTAAAAATGAAATATACTCAACTAATTCAGGAATGTGCCAGATTATGGTTAAAACTTCATGATATGTAGCTTTACAAATAAAGCATGTGGTTTCCTTTTTTAACCCACACTTGGTAAGTAAAAATCTTTGAAGTATGAAATACAGATTACAGAATAATATGCCAAATACCATGAAGAGAACTACTAATATGCAGTATATAAACAGACAGAGACACACACACACTGCACATGGGCACAGAGATATCAGTCCTACAAGTTGTATCATAGTGAATAGAACAGATCTTGCTGGATTTTGAATGTAAAAGGAACAGATGCAAAAAGGGAATAAATCTAATAAGTACTGAAAATATGTAATATCAGTGCACAAAAACTGAAACAGAAAAATATAAAGTATTATAGCATGTCAGTCCCATTGGTCTATTTTGATTTTTCCATCTTAAAAAATATTCTGAAATTTCAGAAATATACAACTGACACATTTGCATATTTAGTTGTTTGAGGATAAAAACATTAAACACAACTCTTAATACATTTCTTACAATTATTAAAATGTTATGTTGATTAGAAAAATCTCTAATGGCAAAAAACAGAGGAACTTCCTCCATTTTCATGCAGTCAAATGCCCATTGTTACAATTTATATATTTGTACTAAAGCAGGGTCTATAGGTCACAACTGAGATCAGACATCCATTGTCCTAGACACTATGAACACATAGTAAAGATGCAGTCCCTTCCTTCAAAAGCTTACTGTCTAAGGCACGGATACTACAACTTGTCCCCTTGGGTCCATGTGCAGCCATATTAAAACTGAGAGGTGTCTCTCCACCCCAAACCAAACTTCTTGCAGGATCAGGACCTAAATAGCTGCTGAGCCTAAGTAAAAGATATCCCACTGACTGCAAGGATGGAAAGGTTTGTGGGGCCTGATTCAAAGCACACTGATGTCAAAGTTAAATATGTTAACTTCAGTGGGCTTTGGATCAGGCTCCTACTGCCTGATTTTCTGGCTAAGAATAGCTGTATTTGTGGGGAAAGGCGACACAGAGTATCCTGTTTATTGAATAAAGCCTTTTGACTGGTGCTAGGTCTTGAATCAAAAGATTGGGTAAATTTTATCTTTTAAAATTGTTGTTTTTCTTAGAGAGAATAATTCGCAAGTTGTCTGTGTGGAAAACTCTTATGCAGCTAAACTCTCCTTCTCTCCTTTTCCCTGAGGTGCCTGGCTGCTGGAGGGGTAACCAAATCCAGCAGAGCAAAACATTTTTTTTTAATAGGAAAAAATAAATTACTTATCAATGCCTCCTGTCACAAATTAGCAGCCCTTTCTGTTCCCTAGCTCTAGCAGAATTCATATCAGCTGCAGCGCTGGACATATACCCTTGACAACCCCTGTGTCATATCTGTTCAGTACAAGAGGAAATACATTTTGCTGCTTTCAAGCTTTGCAGGAATTGAGTCATTTTCTGTGTTTCACTGAACTTTGTGCAAGGGAGAATTCACACAAAGAGGAAGCAGTTCCTACCATTTGTACATTATAAAATGGTAGCATAGGACCTCTCATTAGAATTGGTGCATGAGTTTCAATTCTAGTTTATAGCAGACAAACTTCCACTACAGAAAGCATTAGACATCTGATTCAAATATTACATTATTTTCACATTATGAATGCTGGCCTGTCAAAACACATGGCTTATGGCAAGCAACGGTGACAGCACACCACCGTCTGCATTAATTACTTTATCATAGGATCCCTGCAATTTCATAGCATACCATAAATGATAATGGCCCGTCACTTTAGCCACTAGGGAATAGTATTTATGGGAGTAATGCTAGAACACCTTGCTGAAATTAAGAGCACAGGTAGAAAAATCCTGGCATAGCTGTGAATTTTCAACCTTCAATATCTTTAGTGTTTACACAGTAGGAAGGGGTGAGGAGGGAAGGGAAGAGCAGAGTAAGAGGTCCATGTTTTTATGGACAAGTGGTTTCCTCTCAGTGATTCTATTATTTGATTTTCAAATGGAATAATTTCTGCTTTGTCCTGAACTAGCAAGATAGTTCCTTATAAATACAGATCCAGCATTCTTCTCTAACTCATCAGCAATCTCGTGCATATTTCCAAGAATGCAGTCAATTCCCGCACAGGGGAAAAAAATCCATCTGCTGTATTTTTAATTCTCACAAATATTTCACTTGCATACTAGTTTAATATAATATGTCAAGAGTTGACCAGAATTCATCATTAATCATAGAATCAAGGACTGGAAGGGACCTTGAGAGGTCATCTAGTCCAGGCCCCTACACTCATGGCAGGAATGACTATTATCCAGTCTATTCCTAACAGCTGTTTGTCTAACCTGCTCTTAAAAATCTCCCTCCCTAGGCAATTTAATTCCAGTGCTTAACCACCCTGACAGTTAGAAAGTTTTTCCTAATGTCCAACCTAAACCTCCCTTGCTGCAATTTAAGCCCATTGCTACTTGTCCTATCCTCAGAGGTTAAGAAAAAAAAATCTCCCTTCTCCTTGTAACAATCTTTTACGTACTTGAAAACTTATCACGTCTCCCCTCAATCTTCTCTTTTCCAGACTAAACAAACCCAATTTTTTCAATCTTCCCTCATAGGTCATGTTTTCTAGACTTTAAGCATTTTTGCCTTTCTTCTCCAATTTGTCCACATCCTTCCTGAAATGTGGCACCCCGAACTGGACACAATACTCCAGTTGAGGCCTAATCAGCGTAGAACAGAGCGGAAGAATTACTTCTTGTGTCTTGCTTACAACACTCCTGCTAACACATCCCAGAAGGATGTTCAGTTTTTTGCTACAGCGTTACACTGTTGACTCATATTTAGCTTGTGGTCCACTATGACCCCACAGATCTTTTTCTGCAGTACTCCTTCCTAGGTAGTCATTTCCCATTTTGTATGTGCGCAACTGATTGTTCCTTCCTAAGTGGAGTAATTTGCATTTGTCCTTATTGAATTTCATCCTATTTACTTCAGACCATTTCTCCAGTTTGTCCAGATCATTTTGAATTTTAATCCAATCCTCCAAAGCACTTACAACCCCTCCCAGTCTGGTATCATCCTCAAACTTTATACGTGCACTCTCTATGAGATTATCTAAATCATTGATGAAAATATTGAACAGAACCGGACCCAGAATTGATCCTTGCAGAACTCCACTCATTATGTCCTTCCAGCATGACTGTGAACCACAGATAATTACTCTCTGTGAATGGTTTTCCAACCAGTTTTGCACCCACCTTATAGTAGCTCCATCTAGGTTGCAATTTCCTAGTTCGTTTATTAAAAGGTCATGAAAGACCATATCAAAGGCTTTACTAAAGTCAAGATATACCACATCTACTGCTTCCCCACCCCATCCACAAGGCTTGTTACCCTGTCAAAGAAAGCTATCAGGTTGGTTTGACATGATTTGTTCTTGACAAATCCATGCTGACTGGTACTTATCACCTTATTATCTTCTAGATGTTCGCAAATTGATTGCTTAATTATTTGCTCCATTATCTTTCAAGGCACAGAAGTTAAGCTGACTGGTCTGTAATTCCCTGGATTGTCCTTATTTCCCTTTTTATAGATTTGCACTATATTTGCCCTTTTCCAGTCTTCTGGAATCTCACCCATCTTCCATGACTTTTCAAAGATAATCACTAATGGCTCAGATATCTCCTCAGTCAGCTCCTTGAGTATTCTAGGATGCATTTCATCAGGCCCTGGGGACTTGAAGACATCTAATTTGTCTAAGTAATTTTTAACTTGTTCTTTCCCTACTTTAGCCTTTTCTGATCCTACCTCATTTTCACTGGTATTCACTATGTTAGATGTCCAATCGCCAACCACCTCCTTGGTTAAAACCAAAACAAAGTCATTAAGTACCTCTGCCATTTCCACATTTTCTGTTACTATTCCCCACCCCCCATTGAGTAACAGGCCTACCCTGGGGTCTTTCTCTTGCTTCTAATGTATTTGTAGAATGTTTTATTGTCACCCTTTATGTGTCTAGCTAGTTTGATCTCATTTTGTGCCTTGGCCTTTCTAATTTTGTCCCTACATACTTGTGTTATTTGTTTATATTCATCCTTCGTAATTTGACCGAGTTTCCACTTTTTGTGGGACTCTTTTTAAATTTTTAGATAATTGAAGATCTCCTGGTTAAGCCAGGGTAGTCTCTTTCCATTCTTCCTATCTTTCCTATACAGTGGGATCATTTGCTCATGTGCCCTTAATAATGTCTCTTTGAAAAATTTCCAACTGTCTTCAATTGTTTTTCCCCTTAGACTTGCTTCCCATGGGATCTTACCTGTCAACTCCCTGAGCTTGCTAAAGTCTGCCTTCTTGAAATCCACTGTCTTTATTTTGCTGTTCTCCCTTCTATCGTTCTTTAGAATCATGAACTGTATCATTTCATGATCACTTTCACCCAAGCTGCTTCCACTTTCAAATTCTCAACCAGTTCCTTTCTATTTGTCAAAATCAAATCTAGAACAGCCTCCCCCCAGCAGCTTCCTCCACCTTCTGAAAAAAACTGTCTCCAAATACATTCCAAGAATTTATTGCATAATCTGTGCCTTGCTGTGTTATTTTCCCAACAGATGTCTGAGTAGTGGAAGTCCCCCATCACCACCAAGTCCTATGCTTTGGATGATTGTTAGGGTTTAAAAAAAGCCTCATCCACCTCTTCTTCCTGGTTAGGTGGTCTGTAGTAGACCCCCTACCATGACACCACACCTGTTTTTTACCCCTTTTATTCTTACCCAGAGACCTTCAACAAATCTGTCTCCTATTTCCATCTCAACCTCAGTCCAAGTGTATACACTTTTAATATATCAGGCAACACCACCTCTCTTTTTTCCCCTTCCCTTAGCAAGCTGTAGCCTTCTATACCAATATTCCAGTTGTGCGTATTATCCCAGGGCTCTGTGATGCCAACTATGTCATAGATGTGCTTATTTACTAACTATATACTAGTAATGCTACTACTGTTAGTGATGGTGGTCAGTGGTGATTAACCAGTGGAAAAAAATTACTAAGGGTCATGGAAGATTCTTCATCACTGCAATTTTTAAATCAAGACTGGATTTTTAAAAAAATATACTCAAATCCAATAAAGAATAATTTTGAAGTAGTCCTATGGCCTGCATCAGACTGGATGATGATGATGGTCCCTTCTGGGGTTGGAATCTGTGAATCTATGAAATTACGTAAATCTAGTTTAAGCTAAAACTAGATTTAATATTTTGGCAAAATCTTCTTGGTGATGCCTGACTCATTTACACCAGCAAAAGGGAAGCCAGGTTAATGACAATCTGGCAAATAGTGTCAGTGTTTGCCAACTGTTTCACACATATTTGATGTGAGGTGAAATGACTTTCACATCCACTTCTCCAAGTCAACAAATGAGAATACTAGTGACCTGAGTGTCAATGCTGTGTAAAAGAAGAGAGCCAGAGGTGGATCTGCCTATGTTTTTATCCTCATTTTACAGATAGGGCAACAGACCCAGAGATAACTGGCTTGCCTGGAAGGCTTTGTGATTAGGAGTTAGGTAGCGACTGAGTTATTAGAAGACCTGGAATGAAATCCCTTCCAAATTCCCATTGACTTCAATGGGGCTAAGATTTCACCCCAGTGATCTAATCCCAGTTCTACTGGTGATTTGCACTCTTTAAGAGTAGTCCTCTACTTCCTCCTATATCTGCAATACAGGATTTTTGATTTTCCACATACAAATTGAGCACAAAATAAGGTACTAAGGTAAGCACCAACTAACCTAAGTAACTGTAAAAGCTGGTCAAGAAAGCTGGAAAAAAATGAGCCACAAAGTCAAAAAACCTCTAATGAGCTGAATGTAGCACATAACATGGGTAGATGATTTATGTTTTATGAATACAAATCCCAAATTTATGAACAAGAAAAGGTCAATACTTTTCATGTTATGTAATGAAAACAAAGTGTACAATTTGTGAATTTAATTCCTAAGTCAAGATGGCTCCAAGAAAGAATGATCAAAGGCAGAGGTGAAATGTTAGTGACTGAAGTTCTTTGTAGGTTTTGTTTGGTTGGTTATATTTTTGCTGGTTTTCCTTGTTGCTCTGTTTAAAAAAAAAAAAGAAAAGTGTAGGAGTGAATCCATAAAAAAGGCAAAAAGAAATATACAAGACTTTGAATTCCATTAGCCATATGCAAAATGGACTTGCTTCACCAGAGCTATGCAAAATGTTTGCAGTGGAACATAACTGCCTATAAATCTTAGCTTAGTTGTGGGCTTGGTTACAAACTCTCACAGGTCTGTGAACATTTTGAGCCAACCAGGACTGACTTATGGTTATGCACTGAAATCATGCACTGAAGTTTCATGTGTTTTCAGTAGAAAAGCAGATAAAACTCAGTGGTTCTGGCAGTGATTTGTTTTGATATTTTGGGGCTATTTCAAACTTCAAACTTGGAGGTAGAGATATGAACTCAGACAAAGGAAGAAAGGAAAGTCAAAGGAAGAAAGTTTGCATCCAAATTCTCCCAGTAACAAAATGTACTGTTTAACATCTATCTCTGAAACCAAATTCTAAGATTAGACAAATTATGTAAAATTTACCATAAATAAAGAGGTGAAAAATCTTTAATAAAAATTATTTAAATGATGTCAAAGTTCACATGAGGAGATGGAAATTGAACTATAAAGAGGAGGAGCAAAGCCTACACCTGTACAATTAAAATGTGGTCTAGCAGAGAGATGTAGGAGGGAGTAGCAGCATCATTTAGGACCACATAAATCATTACGTGAGAGCCTAATCTCCACTAGACAAACAATTTAAAGCCCACCACTGACTGAAGCGTCTGCTGTGGCTCATACATTATTCTCAGTTGATCCCACATATACATAGGTGGGTGGAACTTATGCACTTGGAAGAGGAAGAGAATAACTAGAAATAGGTTATATGTGGTATCAAAATAAAATCAACCATCTAATGCTTTAAGAGACAAAAAAGCACTCTGAATTCAAGTCAGCCTTACAGTAAAGCAGAGAGAAAAAGGAACACTGTGAATTTTACAGGAAAATGACGACTCAGGGCATAAACAAAGTCTGTAACTGAATGAAAAACTGACCCCGGAAACACAACCCACGTTATAAATGATTTACAGATTGTATAGACTTTGCATTAGGAGATTGCTGGATGAGCACAGTGATGAGGCAGAATAGTAGGGTGTTAAGCAAAGCCAGAAGGGGAGAGGATAAAAGTTGTTTAACAACAGAGTGAAGCAGGATAGACATGTGTGAGACATGAATACATTCCTACTGCTGTTATTGGAGGAGGCTGGCTTACTAGCATTGTCCTGCCAGTCAGGGGATATATTTAAATGTAGAGCTTATTTTCCATAGTTAGAATTAGAAACAATACCAGAGGTGATACTTAGAAATCCAACTGGGGTGGGAGAGGGAGAATTTCTCTCCTTGAAAATCCTTTTTACTGAAGTTGATGGGAACTACAGAGTCTAACTTACTGTTGTTGGCTGGGAAATGGTTTCACAGGGCAGACCTTGGTGGAGTGGCAAGGGCTCTCTGCTGTGAATTTTGTGCTGTGCCCCATTGGGTGGCATGCTACCTCAAGGATGGAGAATAGTAGGGCAATATTTGCCAATATTGTCTCTCTCTAGCCTTGGAATCACCACCTTCACCCACAGTTCAAATGAAAAATCCTATAACAGAACCAAGCTTGTTAGACCTAGAAGGCAATGGGATGAGAGAAGGCTAATACAAAATCAACAGTAGTAAGTGATAAAAAATTCTCCCTCCAATGTTCCTGGAAAGACCAACGAGAAGGGGTGAATCTTCACCTCCTAAATATTCGCTCTACATTCAAATTGAAACTGAACCAAAACTTAGGTCTGCACATATTAGATGAAGCTTTTCCCTTTTCCACTACTGTTCATTTTTCGGTATATTTTTGCACTTCCTTGCTATAATCTTAATGGAAGCAGTAGGTATGTTCACAAGATTTCAAACCCAATTTTGCAGACCTAAAAGGTTCAGATACTTCAAATTTACATCAACACGTTGAGGTGGTCACACAAATTAAATGCAATCTCCAAATTTATCATCAGCTTGCCCATCACTAATATAACTAATACCAGTAAAAAATTATAAGTGGCAGATACCCCTCAGAATACAAGTAAATACATTACTTAGCAAAACTAAAAGCCAGGTTCTTTCACATATAACACTGACATATTTGAGTCTAAAAAGGCAGAAAGGGATGATGAGTTTATATGGGAGAAAAACTCCTAATCAATGCTTTTTTACTTTGGAATGTAAATTTATAATGATCTTTCCCTCACTGGCCCCAGTGATCTACCATGTCCATGAAATTATGCATTGCACATATTAGTCAACTATTAAATCTCACATTTGCTATTACTAATGGTCTCATACTCCATTGAGGCAGCTTGTATAACTTCCCTAAAATGATATTCTAATCAAGTTCTATAATAATTAATAATGATAGCACTTAGCATTTATTTTCATCCCTAAATACTTACAAACATTAACTAAACAACCTTTTAATTTTACTTTACATGCCCCTTTCCTATTACTCGGTTCACTGTTCCTAGTGAAAACCCTCTCCACTGCTTCACCATTACTCATCTGATCAGTACAGTACAGATACATAAAGTGACGTAAACAGAACAGAGAGAGAAACAACATTGTAACTGACTTCTCACCGAAGTCCTTTCACGTAGCTTTATCTTTTTAAAAATAGCCTATCACTTGTGGGTGAGCACTTTTCACAGAGTGATCACTCTGTATCTGACCTATCACGCCTATCCTCAAAGGAAACCTGCACTATGCTTTCAAAAGACAAGCCTGGGAGTTTAAATTCATTACTCTACTAGACACTAAAAATCATGGACTGAACAGAGACACTAGATTTAAGGTTTATTACAAAAATCTGTAACCCACTAACCCCCTCTTTTTGTCCTATGACTAAAGGTCACTTAACCTTGAATGGTCCCTTAGAATATGTGCTAATTCCATTAAACAATCTGTTCCACCTTGCATAAACTTCAAGAAGAGCTCTGTGTTGCTCAAAATCTTGTCTCTCTCACCAACAGAAGTTAGAATCATAGAATATCAGGGTTGGGAGAGACCTCAGGAGGTCATCTAGTCCAACCCCCTGCTCAAAGCAGGACCGATCCCCGACTAAATCATCCCAGCCAGGGCTTTGTCAAGCCTGACCTTAAAAACTTCTAGGGAAGGAGATTCCACCACCTCCCTAGGTAACGCATTCCAGTGTTTCACCACCCTCCTAGTGAAAAAGTTTTTCCTAATATCCAACCTAAATCTCCCCCACTGCAACTTGAGACCATTACTCCTTGTTCTGTCATCTGCTACCACTGAGAACAGTCTAGAGCCATCCTCTTTGGAACCCCCTTTCAGGTAGTTGAAAGCAGCTATCAAATCCCCCCTCATTCTTCTCTTCTGAAGACTAAACATCCCCAGTTCCCTCAGCCTCTCCTCATAAGTCATGTGTTCCAGTCCCCTAATCATTTTTGTTGCCCTCCGCTGGACTCTCTCCAATTTTTCCACATCCTTCTTGTAGTGTGGGGCCCAAAACTGGACACAGTACTCCAGATGAGGCCTCACCAATGTCGAATAGAGGGGAACGATCACGTTCTTCGATCTGCTGGCAATGCCCCTACTTATACATCCCAAAATGCCATTGGCCTTCTTGGCAACAAGGGCACACTGTTGACTCATATCCAGCTTCTCGTCCACTGTAACCCCTAGGTCCTTTTCTGCAGAACTGCTGCCTAGCCATTCGGTCCCTAGTCTGTAGCGGTGCATGGGATTCTTCTGTCCTAAGTGCAGGACTCTGCACTTGTCCTTGTTGAACCTCATCAGATTTCTTTTCGCCCAATCCTCCAATTTGTCTAGGTCCCTCTGTATCCTATCCCTACCCTCCAGCATATCTACCTCTCCTCCCAGTTTAGTGTCATCTGCAAACTTGCTGAGGGTGCAATCCACACCATCCTCCAGATCATTTATGAAGATATTGAACAAAACCGGCTCCAGGACCGACCCCTGGGGCACTCCACTTGATACCGGCTGCCAACTAGACATGGAGCCATTGATCACTACCCGTTGAGCCCCACAATCTAGCCAGCTTTCTATGCACCTTATAATCCATTCATCCAACCCATACTTCTTTAACTTGCTGGCAAGAATACTGTGGGAGACTGTGTCAAAAGCTTTGCTAAAGTCAAGGAAAAACACGTCCACTGCTTTCCCTTCATCCACAGAGCCAGTTATCTCGTCATAGAAGGCAATTAGATTAGTCAGGCATGACTTGCCCTTGGTGAATCCATGCTGACTGTTCCTGATCACTTTCCTCTCCTCTAAGTGCTTCAGAATTGATTCCTTGAGGACCTGCTCCATGATTTTTCCAGGGACTGAGATGAGGCTGACTGGCCTGTAGTTCCCACGATCCTCCTCCTTCCCTTTTTTAAAGACGGGCACTACATTAGCCTTTTTCCAGTCATCTGGGAATGGTCCAATAAAATATATTACTCACTCAACCCACCCACCTTGTCTCTCTTGGTAGGATACAGTCAATAGGGCAAAGTATATCAAAAGAGAAAATAATATTTCATTTCAATTTCCTGGATATTTTGGGGCCACATAGTTAATCTTTTTATTTCATTTATATGTAACAACCACCACTGTAAATGAAAGGAGCGCGGGTGGGAGTGGATGGGGAGTAGAGATTTAACTCATTGACTGGTAAGTGAAGAACAACATTTATGGAAAATTTATATTTTAAGAAATTTTCATACAGAGCAATTCAGGTACAAATTCCATAGTTCTTATACTTGTTGGAATATGCAACTCATATGAGTTGCACTGTGCCCTTAAGCACACCTCTGTGTAATAAGTGGAATGCCACGGGAATGGTCTTTGCAGTAATTATGGACTCCTCCTGTTGCTACGGTGGGGTGCTGGAAGATCCTATTTATATTATTTCTTGATGGGATAACAGCTTATTTTCCCCCATGTGCCAGCCCACTCTGCTGACAAATGCGTAGTGGAGCAGAGCCCCATGCTCATTTGTGGGAGGGTGAGTAACAGTTGTGTAACACTCCGGAACTGGACACAAGATTTAGGTAACACTTATGTTATCATGCCAGGGAATAGAGGGCTTCACTTCCCTGCATGTCTGCCTTAGGGACAGGGGTAATTTAGCTCAGAATAAAGTAGAAATAAGGCTATGCATACAACAAATCAAAACCTTCTCTAGCTGCTGAACATGAGTATGGGTATTAGCCAATAATGATAGGTCTAATGGGGAAATCCAATCTAAATACATCAGAGTCTCTAGGAAAGAACATAAGATAGACAGACTGGATCCTGAGCTCATTCAGATTGTGTAAATCAGGCCCAGTGCCTCCAAGACAGCATTGTAAATATTTACATTTTAGCCAGATCATCATACACATACAGGCCCAGTCACGTAACCCACATGTGGTTTGCAGAATGCTCCCTGTGCAATATGCAGTGCCCTCAACTTCTACTGTAGTCAATCGGAGCTGAAGGTACGCTGGTGTCCAAGGTTGGGGCCCACACTGTATACTAAGAATACAGGAATTACCATAATCGATCAAACTAGTGGTACATCCAGTCTAGTATCGGTCTCCTACAGAGGCAAGCATCATACTCTTCAGATGAAGAAATAAAAAACACAGCAGTGAAATACGCTGTGCAGAGAGAATGGTTCTTCCTAACCCTGGTTAGTTAGAAGCTGACTTATAGCCTGGAGCAGGAAGGCTTATATTCATTCCAGTCCCCCTTTCTCCCCCCCGCCCCGGTCCATGCTCCCCCATCCTCGCTATCCAGATGTTATTATCCAGCTAAACATCCTGCTAAAATCTTAGCCTCACTAATAAATTGTGGCAATGAATTCCACAGGCTAATTGTGTGAAAAAGGCTTCAGTCCTAGGCAGTCAGTTTTACACACTGGAATTATATGAAGTAAAAACCAATGTATAATTAGAAATTAAAAAGACCTCCCTGAACATTAGGACATGTGCAACAAAAGTCAGTAATTTTCAAAATGTTCATTTCCAATATCTTTTAGGCTCAATGACATTATAAATGTTTCCTTCACATGGCATGAAATAGCTAATTGTACCATTACCAAAAACTTAACACAAGAGCCTACAAAATTAATTGATCCTGACTCCAATATTTCTTATTAAGATTTTTTTACTGCCATTACTTTCAGAAGGATATATCCATCTCAATGTAGTTTGTTCTTTAAATGCTGCATTTTTTGAATGAAATGCTTCGGCACTAAAATGTATTTACTTGATGGCAAACAAAGAACATGAGCAAAAGAACACAACACCTACTGGCATGTGTCTCTTGTGGCTATTACATTTCCTCTTAAAAAGAACTTCCTCCCTTCTGCTCATTTCATCCATGCTGGTTGGCCAGGATCATAAATACCACAATTTCTCCACTGTAACAGAATTGCCAACAACTCTCTAAATGTATGAAGGATTCTTGAAAGCATTTTAAAAAATAAAGTTATAGAAGATTAGTTGCTTATTAGAAGGAAATGTAGCCTGGAGGAAACTTTGCATGCAAGAACACCCCAAAGACTAATTCTTAAAGAAGCAGAGTAGAAGTTGGCATTAGCTGACAATAACGTATAGTAACTGGACTGCAACAATGCAATGTAACTTTTAACATGCACAACAAAAGAAACACGAAGACAGACAAATGCTTGAAGCAGCGATTCATTTCTTACTGCCTTTGTCTTGTTTCCCCATTTGTGTATTGGTAAAACTAACTCTGAAATTCACATACAGAAATAGATGGGACAGAGATGGGTATCTACAGTACACAACAGACACTGGGGAGATGGGATGAAACAGTAGATGAAAAGATCATGCTGATGAAAGGATAGAGCTTATCAAAGAAATGTACAGTAGTCACAAAATCCTTTATACCCTAAGTTGACCACAGGAGAGTGTTCTGTAGTCTTATCACTTTAGCAGAGTTCAGAAATGTCCCTAAGTGGGGACTTATTAAATAAATGAACCCTTTGGCAAAACAATCCACTTCATGAATTGTTGTGAGGTTCATTTCTATTATAAATTATTTCTGTATTGTGCTCCAGTGTAAAATGTACCTTAATTCACTGGAGGATTTATCTGAATTTAAGGTGAAGCATTTAAGGGTTTTTGTATGCATGTGACTCCCCACCCCACCCCGGCCATACAATATCAGCTAGACTGCTTGGATAGTCTTTCATTGTTGATCCTGTTCTGATCAAATCTATTATTAGAATTACTACCTACGATTACGACAGGAAAAGGCACCAGTGGCTCGAGCTAGAGGAAGCCATTCTCAGCAATAGATTGGGGCACGAATGAGGCAGAAAGGTAGCCAGTGGCCACAGCAGGCATTGCCTGGAGAGCAGCTTACTACTTGCAAGGAAGAGTACATAGCAGGGGGAAAGAAGATGACAAAGCCAAGAGGGGAGAAAATTGGGAGAGGCCAGATGGGTTGAATCTTAACCCTATTGCAATCAATAGGAGTTTTACAACTGACTTCACTGGGATTAGGAATATGCCCCAAACTGGGATAGAACTGATATATGCAGATCTAACAGAATGGAGCTGAGCATGGGAGAAAGTTGTGGCCTGAAGGGAGCTCAGCAGAGCGAAGTGGGCACTTGCTAGGAAGTTCAGGGCTTACCTATACTAAAAACATTGCACCCATTTAATTCAATCAGAATTTAATTGATCTAGTTAAATCACTACAAGCCCCAATGTAGACACACTGAAACCAGTTTCACCTTTGTTTAAATCGATTTCACTTGGGTCAGTAAATGACCAAATTGAGCTAAACCAACTTAAGCAAGAGTTTGCACTGGTTTAGAGGTTTCAGAGTGGTAGCTGTGTTAGTCTGTATCAGCAAAAACAGCGAGGAGTCCTTGTGGCAGTCTCTGTGGTGCCACAAGGACTCTTCATTGTTTTCACTGGTTTAGAGTGATTTAGTTAAATCAGTGTGACTTTTCTAATGTAGCTCAGGCCTCTGCGACAAGGAAGGAACAGAGAAAACCCAATATATGTGGGTTAAAGTGCATATATTAGTTCAGTGTTATTAATTTTTCATTCAAAAATAATATAACAACCAGACACAAAACTTTTACAACAGGCTCCATGTGACAGGAAGAAGGTAATGCTGCTTTGTGGCCAGAGATAACAGGGTAATATGTGCATATTGTATGGTACATAGTATATGGTAAACAAATATCTTGTATTCTAGTCTCCATCAGGATTCTAACTTGATGAAGCACAAGCAACTTAGTACAGCCAAATAATCTACCAGGCAACTTACAGAGCCATATATGCCTTCGCACACTGAACACTCAGACATACCAAGTACAAAACACTGACTGCCTAATTGTATAAGCAGGAGCCACTGGAATCAGTGGGCTTTGGCCCTGCTGTGTGGCAAGTGTCTAACCCAGCGGTTCTCACACCAAAGTGGGTCGCAACACTGTTTTAATGGGGTTGCAAAGGCTGACATACTTGCTGGGGCTCTGGGGCTGAAGCCTGAGCCCCACCACCAAGGGCCAAAGCACGGCAGCCCTGGGTGGCGGGGCTCTAGTTACAAGCTTCCTGCTTGGGTCTGAAGCCCTTGGGCTTCAGCTTTGCTTGGATAGAGTTCGGGCTATGGCTTTGGCTCCCCCACCCAGGGCGGTGGGGTTTGGGTGGGCTCAGGCTTCAGTCCCCACTCTGGGGTTGTGTATTAATTATTGTTCTCAGAAGGGGGTCACGGTGCAATGAAGTTTGAGAACCCCTGGTGTAACCTTTGGTAATCCTGACTTGTGCAATATGGCTGGAGTCAGGAAATGGCTCTTAGTAGCACACTTGAATGTCATTCTATTATTTAAGGATAGAAATTGGCACAGAAAAAATAATATACATATATATGTATATTATTTTTTCTGTGCCAATTTCTATATATAAAACCACAACAAAACACCATCTGCTGGTTGGAATTTAATGATGTAACTCCCATGGATGGCATGGCCAATACCACAACCGGCTCTCCTCAGAGACTCCCCCAGCATACCTGCCCACGTTTGTCAACCCCAAAGGAAATGAACTGGATTTTCTGCTCAGAGCTGCTCCCTTTGCTTCACTCAGAAAAATGGAAACTAGCCACAAATAGCCAGCAGAGAATTCACTTGGCATAGAGCATTCTTTTCTAATGCAAGCAAGCTGACTCAAGATACTGGGCATGATGCCACCCTTCCCAGAAAGGTGTGTGTGGAGAGAGCATGGAGGATTTCTGCTCCGCTACGCGTATCCTCCACTGATGTAGAGTCCACTAGGGACCTCAAGCCATTGGTGGAACTTTGAGTTGCCTATCAGTAGGTGGCATCGGGGCTGCTCCTGAGAATCAGAAAGCTAGAACAGGCCTCATCACACCTCCTCAGCACCCAACCCCTTGTGCACGGTGGAGCTCTGACACTGGAGAGAATCTGCCCTTATATACCTATTTTTTTTTCTTGCTCCAAAATATTGACAGGAATTTCCCATAAACATTTCCACAGAGGAAGGAAACTGGCATTTTACACCTTCTACAGCAGAACAAAATATATTAGTTCTCTTATCAGCAGCTCCCAAACTAAATCTTTTCTCTAGATTTTTCTAAATGGTGCAGAGCATTTACCATGCAACTCCATTTGACTTTATAACCCCATATACAGCTTTGAAAAAAAATGAGAGGTTTCTTCATAAATTTCAAAGTCTCTTAAAAGTTTACCTGCATTTCACTTTTCAAGAACTGTCAAAGTCAATATTTTTAAATGTTTAAGTTAAATATCAGATTTTTAAAAAGCAGTCTCAAGAGAGAACCTTGTGTCAGCAAAGGAAAATGTACGTAGCAGCCATAGCTTTTTTCCCATATGATATTTGCATACTGAAATCCTCGGTCAACCCAGTTCATCATGCACTTGTACCTCATTGAGAGGTGGTGTGTACATTCTAAAGTCTGTTCTAATGGCCATAAAAAAAATGAATAATGGAACACCGGTTGTGCATTCAGGAAATACGTATCACTCCTGAAGATGGAGAAAAATTAACTACCTCTTGATTGAGAAATTAGCTGGGAAGATCACACACTTTTGCACTTTCTCTCATTTCAAAGATGACTCTGAGTTTATAGTTCTTGTGAAAATGTTATGGAGGGAGCTGAACATTTGTGCTCATGGCCCCTGCTCAAAACTGAGAGGGACCACAGATTGAATGCTGTAGGGCTCTACAACAGCAAGCACTCCAAATTTCTTCTGCTTCAAAAACAGCAGCTTCTCAATGACCAATGTCTGGGTCAGATCACTAAGGTAATGCCAGCAACTGGGATCCATTCTGCTGTAATACTACAAACAAGTCTGCATGTAGTTCCTTCCTCCTGGTTTGATCCACTAGTCTCCCTCCGGCCCTGTGACATGTTTCCCATCTGTTCATGCAGATGGCATTCTCCAGGAAAGTAAAAAGATCTGGTGTCCCAAACATCCTTTTTATTCAATCTCTTCTACTTGCTCAGGCATATTCATGATTTGCCTAATGTCATTGATTAATAGAAATAAGCCCAGGTCTACACTATGGGGTTAGGTCAAAATTTAACCGCATTAGGTCAATTTAAAAATGAATGTGTCTACACAACCAACCCCATACCGTCGACCTAAAGGGCTCTTAAAATCGACTTCTGTACTCCTCCCCAGAGAGGGGAGTAGTGCTAAAATCAACCTTGCTGAGTCAAATTTGGGGTAGTGCAGACGCAATTTGATGGTATTGGCTTCCGGGAGCTATCCCAGAGTGCTCCAATGTGACCGCTCTAGACAGTGCTTTGAACTCCAATGCATTAGCCAGGTACACAGGAAAAGCCCCGGGAAATTTTGAATTTAATTTCCTGTTTGGTCAGCGTGGCAAGCTCAGCAGCACAGGTGACCATGCAGTCCCCCCAGAATCACAAACAAGCTCCAGTATGGACCGAAAGGGAGACCCTGGATCTGATTGCTGTACGGGGAGAAGAATCTGTGCAGGCCGAACTCCGATCAAAAAGAAGAAATGCTAATATATATGCCAAAATCGCACAGGGCATGGTGGAGAGAGGCTACAACAGGTACACACTGCAGTGCCGCGTGAAAGTTAAGGAGCTCAGGCAAGCCTACCAAAAGATAAAGGAGGCAAACGGTCGCTCCGGGTCAGAGTCCCAAACATGCTGCTTCTATGATCAGCTGCATGGCATTCTAGGGGAGGACCCTACCATGACTTCACCACTGTCTGTGGACACCTGCAAGGGGGGAGTCTCATGCAACAGGGAGGAGGATTTTGTGGATGAGGAAGAGGAGGAGGAGGAGGAGGAGGAGAAGAATGTGCAGCAGGCAAGCGGTGAATCCGTTCTCCCCGGCAGCCAGGACCTTTTCATCACCCTGGAGACAATACCCTCCCAAGGCGGGATCCCCGACCCAGAAGCCGGAGAAGGCACCTCTGGTGAGTGCACATTTGTAACAACAGTACAGGGTTTAAAAGCAATAGCGTTTAATCTTTGCCCTGAAGAATTGGGATGCATTCGCGGCCAGAACAGCTACTGGAAAAGTCTGTTAACGTGTCTGGGGATGGAGCGGGAATCCTTCAGGGACATCTCCATGAAGCTCTCCTGGGGTACTCTGAAAGCCTTTGCGGAAGGTTTCTGGGGAGGGCTGCCTTATCTCGTCCTCCACAGTAGGACACTTTATCACGCCAATCCAGTAGCAAGTATTCTGGAATCACTGCAGCACAAAGCATGGCAGCGAATGATCCTGGGTTTTCGTCGCCTTCAAGCAACATTCAGTCTTTATCTTTCTGTGTTAGCCTCAAGAGAGTGATATCATTCATGGTCACCTGGTTGAAACAGGGAAATTTTTGTAAAGGAACAGTAAAAGGACCCCGTTCATGCTGGGTTGTTTGCGCTTGGCTAAAAGGGATCATCCCGGAGAATAGCCACGTGGCGGGGGGAGGGGTGAAAGGATCATCCCACAGAATAGCCACGCGGTGGGGTGGGGGGAGGTGTGTGCTGCACTTCCACCCAAAAACCACAGCCCCTCCTTTTAAATGTGAAACCCAACCAGCATTGCTTGCTATGGGAAAGGATGGCGCTGCAGTTTGAAACCATTCCCACATGTTATGAAGGCGTAAGAAGCCAACCCAGCACACCAAAAGGTTCACCATGGCTACCTGGAAACCGAATTCTGTTGCCCAGCTGTTTGTCATGTGTTACCATGCCGGCAGGTGCTCAATATAAAAGGCAAAATGCGACCTTGTACCTAAAGCACATGTGCTGTCTGCTGTGAATTGCTTGATTCACTGTGAGAAAGTCTCTCTTTTGTTCTCAGAAATGTATCATCTTAAATTTTACTCTCCCTTTTTATCTCCCCCAAGGTGCAAATGTTTCAATGCTCCCCCTATCATCTCCATCCCTGAGGTTATCGCAGATTGGAAGGTGAAGAAAACCAAAAAAACGCTGCACTCGCGATGACATGTTTTCCGAGCTCATACAGTTCTCCCATGCTGATAGGGCACAGCTTAATGCATGGAGGCATTCAGTGGCAGAAGCCAGTTAAGCATTAAGTAAGCGCGAAGAGCAGAGGCAGGAGGCGATGCTGAGGCTAATGGGGGGGCAAATGGACATGATAAGCGTCTGTTGGAGCAAGGTCAAGTATTCTTATTAAGACTTTAAAATGCCAGTCTTCAGGACACATGCACTTGTTCACTTGGGACTGATGATTTATGGATACAACATTTATATAGAATTACTACCTTTAGGGTTATTTTTCTCTGATTACCCCAGAAGGCCCATTTTCAAAAGGGTCCTCCAAACATCTGTGATCATGCTTTAAGAATTCTTACACCTATGTGCACACGTGCAGTAGTGTAACACTTGCACATATGCAAACCCATGGAACCCAGTGACCCCAAAGGGATTGGCAAGTGCATATTCTAATACCCTGTGACGGGGTCGGGACTCACCACTGCAGGATCTCCCGCTGGCACTTCTAGGAAATAGCTCTGTCCTCTGCGGGGAGCCCTCTGCCGGTGGTGTCCCGTCCGTCATCTGCTCCCCCGTTGGTACCCAGACCCATGTTGCTCCCTGCCCAGCGATGTCTGCTTCTGGTCACTGCCCTCCGGCAGTGCCCCCTAGTCCATCCTCACCCCCTTCTGGGGGGAAGAGGCGGCAGTCTTTCTCCTCGTTCCTGCCACATTGGCCAACCGCAACCCGAAGTCTAGCTCCTCACATCTGGGGCACGTTGCAGTCTGACATGGCCGCTCTTCGTCGGCCAGGTGCGATGCAAGGGGAAAAGGGGCAGGACCTAGACCCGCCCGCTACTCTGGGTCCCGGCCCAGGGACCCTCTAGTGGCAGCCTCCCTGCCTTCCTTCTTGTCTCTCGCTCATCTATGCTCCCTGGGACAATTCCCCTCTGGCCCCTCGTACCCTCTAGGCCAGGGGTCTCAAACACGTGGCCTGCGGGGTTCTTCCCTGCGGCCTGCCAAGCTCCCGGCGCCCCCTCATTCCCTCCCCAGCATGCTGCGTCCCCAGCCTACCTCCAGCCCAGGGGTGAGCAAACTATGGCCCCGGGCTGGATCCAGCCCTTCAGGGCTTTGGATCCGGCCTGCGGATTTGCCAATCCCGTGGTGCTGAGGGCCCCGCGCCGCTCCGGGAAGCGACAGGCACCACTTCCCTGAAGCCCCACGGGGAGGGGGAGCAGAGAACTCCGTGAGCTGTTTTTGCCTGTGGTTACCTCCCCTGAAGCTCCCATTGGCCGGGAACGGGGAAGCGCGGCCAATGGGAGCTTCGGGGGCGGTACTAAGAAGCAAGAATGGCTCACATAGTTCTCTGCTCCCTCCCCACCCGGGGCCGCAGGGACAGGGTGCCCACTGCTTGCCGGGGCCGGGGCCGGGGCCGGGGCTGGCAGGGAGCCTACCCTGGCCCTGGTGCGCACCCCTGCCACCCCAGAGCCGCTCAAGGTAAGCAGCGCTGGGCTGGAACCCAAACCCCTTCTGCACCACAACTCCCTGCCCTGAGCCCCCTGCCTGCACCCCAACACCCTGCAACATCCTGCACCCCAACTCCCTGCCCTGAGCCCCCTGCTGCACCGTGTACTCCCTCCTGCACCCCAACCCCCTGCCCTGAGCCCCCTGCTGCACCGTGCACTCCCTCCTGCACCCCAACCCCCTGCCCTGAGCCCCCTGCTGCATCCCACGGGCAGGGGTGGGGGTGGAGTGGGGGGCAGGGGCAGCAGGGGGGCAGGTGATGCAGCCCTCGGGCCAACGTACGAGTCCTCATGTGGCCCTCCTGGTGATTCAAGTTTGAGACCCCTGCTCTAGGCCCTTCCAGTCAGGGCCTGCAGCCTGGCAGGTATTGGGCTGGAGCGCTCCTCAGCTTCCCCAAAGCCTGCCCAGCACTGCGCTGTCCAGGGTGCTAGTCTCCTTCCCTCAGGAGACAGATCTTCTCCCTTGAAGGTCTGGGAGAGACTATCCTGCTACTCTGCTCGGCAGTCTTTATATATGGCTGAGCCTGACCCTGATTGGCTCTCCCTCAAGCCCTCCCTGCTCTGGCCTGCCCTAGCCCTATCTCACATGGGGATGGGGCAGCTGCCCCACCACACACCTATACACGCAAGTGTGGAGACTTTTGACAGCACTTCCACAGTTGCTGGCACCTCAAAGCTTGGTGATTGTATATAGGTGCATAAAGAGACCAGGAGTTGAAAATGTACCCCACAAAGTACATTCCTAACATGATGGAAAAGCACTTGTTTGCAGTGCTGAAATTCTCAGATTCAAAGCCATCTTGGCTCCCTCAAACACATTTTTCCACAAAGCTTTTACAATGCTTCAGTGTATTCTTCTTACCATATCAGAAAAGACATTAGGACCAATTTCCTATAATTTTACGTATGCTAAGTAAAAATGCTAACAAAAAGAAATATACATTGTAAAAAAGGGACAGCTGTATCTTGCAGGCAATGTAAAATTTGTCCTTCAAAAGATAACTGCACTTATTTTGTTCAACATAGGCCTCTGAAAGTTTACATAGTATGAAACACTTGTTACCACTTATAACCTTCGGTTTACACATTTGAATTAAAATTCATGTGTGTGTGACTCTCAGTGGGCTAGAAAGTGACACCATTGTGACAGCAGCAGGAAGGGGTCATACTGCCAAAGATGGTAAACCACTTTCAAATACGTTTTTACTGCCAAAGAACAGAAGTTTGAGCACAGGTGTTTACACCATTGATATGCACTGATAAAATTCAGTGTCTTATGGCCCTCAGCAGCCACGTGGCGATCTGCTGTTGCTGAAATCAGCTATATTTCACGCCTATCATGAAAATCATGCAGGATGTTTCTCAAGAATACTGGCAGCATTACTTAGCAATATTTAGAGAGAACATTATGGATCACAGTAACTTACCACAGCTGTGCTGTTGTACCTCTTGTGACTATTGGGCCTACACAGTGTATCTTTATTGTAAGTTCAAATGTAAAAGGTATGTGAGTGTTCACAAGATGTTAACTTATTTGTCATGATTATTGTAAGTTGTTTATGATGCTGAATGTTGTAACAAATGCATAAGAACCAGACAAAGAAGCTGGATTAGTCTGAACCAAAAAGGCCACACTGATATAATCCAAGGACTGCTGATACGCTTGGTAAAAACAGAAGACGCGGAACCAGAAGTTAATAGACCAAAATGGGGATAACAGATATTAGGCTTAACTGGTAGACAAAATAATGTCAGGGATGAACTATGATGCCCACTTTCCCCCTTTCTGGGTTTCTTAAAAAGAGACTTTGAAAAAAGACATGCTCAGTTCATATCATTTCAGTTCAGCTCTCCCTCTCATCTCCTGTCCCACCTTGCATCCTAGCTCATCCCCCGAAGTGCCAGCACTGCATCTCATCTCATCTTAACATATCTAAAGGATTTTTGTCCTGAGAGGAAAGCTGGGTGGCCTTAATCTTGTTCAAGGAGCTTTGTTTTCACCTCTGGGTGCTGAAAATCATCCCATTATCATGCCATCCAATCCTCAGCCTATCAGTAGGGATACCTAATTGCCAGCACTGCAGCAGCACATAAGATCCTGCATCGTTTCCCCTTCCTGTTCCTCCCCACCCTTCCTTCTATCTTATCTCTCACTCCCTTGGTTTTTCACTGAATCCTGAAGTGTTATGCTGTATTCATCCAAGCCTGCCTTGTCTAAGAAAAGATCCAAACAAATGACATCCCTGACCAGATCGTAAACCAGGATCCAAGCAGCAGATGTCATGGTCATCTTCCCAGCCAAAAGCATCCACTCGTAACTAACTAGTGGTCCAGTGGTCCAGAAACATCAGCAAAGGCTGTATTTCACCCATCTTTTCTAGCCAGTCTCTTCTCCATCTTGTGTGTGTCGTTTGTTAAGAACAGGATAAGTAAACTCCATCTCACATCAGGACTGAGAATAAAATTAACTCTTTCCTTTTCATCAAAGAAACCAAAGAGTTCTAAAACCAAGAGAGAGAGATATTTGCCTTGAAAAGGAGAAAGGCTTAAGGTTTTGACCAAGTTTGTTTTGCATAATCACTCAACCACAGTTTCAATATAAATGCCTGTCTTGAATTCTTATTCCATCTTGTGTTTAGTCAATACATTTTAACGTGAATAAATGCTTTTTGAGTGTTTGTCGAGTAATAAAATAAAATGTTTAAAATATCCCCTAACCTATTTATCACTGTTTATAAACTTTTTCACTGATCACATTAAACATTTTTAAGTTTTTGGGTCTTTGAGATTAATATTCAAACAACATACTTCCCTATATTTATTCTCTCCCCGCCCCCCAACAAAAAACACCTAAAGGTTTTTTGTTGTTTTGGGTTTTTTTAATTACTGCTGAAATTTTCTGGCCGTCTCCCCAAAAGCCCAACAAATACCAAAAAACTGGAAATTTGAAAAAGGAGTAAATATTTGCTGAGAAAATTTTTGCTTTGAAAAATTGAAGGCCATTTTTCATTAAAAAATTCACAATGAAAAATGTTTGACCAGATCTTTTGAGTATATTTTGGATGTGCAAAAATAGGGTGTGTATTTAAGTTTTATCTTGTCTCCACCGGAGCAATCTAAAGTTCAAAACAGGGACGGATGACATAACATTATTTCTCATCAGCAGCACGGTTAAAGTATTGCATACAAATCTCCAGCTGAGAGGCAGAAAGCTGTTTTCAACAGACTATGTTTATTGCCCCACTTTTTACAGCTGTTTTTCCTGCTGCTGCTGCTGAGGCCATTATTGTTGTTAAAATATGAAGACCAAATCATTTTTTTCCCAATAATATCTGATGTGAACAATCTGAATTAGCCATTTCTGAATTAGGACTTCCTTCTGAGGGTTTAACAGGCACTCGGGAATGGGCTGCTTTTTATTCTGTCAGATTTTGCAGATAATGAGCTGTATATGAGAAGTTAAATTGCTGAACAAGTTGATTATACAGCAAAAAATATTTGAATTATTAACCTAGAAGAGGAGATTAGGAGTTGCGGAAAAGGAAGCAAAATCTAGAAAGTAGAAATAACTTCAATTCATGTAACTAAATATTAGTAGCTAGAAATAAATGCAAGGCAGAATAAACCTCCCACATAATTCTGCACCTGAATAGGAGCTGTAAAGCTTCAATAAAGCTTGACTAAGTTCAAATAATTAGGAATCGTTTTTGGTTTTCCTGGAAATTCACAACTGGATCTTTACAAGTAAGGTAAGTTAGGTCTTTGCAAATAAAATACTGAGAGGAGAATTCTTTTCATTTCTGACAAAACTATGGAGACCTACTTCATTTTACTCCTCTTGCTAAAAAGCCTTGCCCAAGGAAGACTGGTGTTGCACCTTTTGTTTCTTTTTTCATTTATAAATATGCATCCATCAGTGTCTCTGGGCACATGGATCATTCAGTCATTCACAAACACCACCGCTATAAAACATCAAATCATTCTGACCCAGACAAACTTCACAGAAATGTAAGGACCCCTCCAGCCACATAGAATTCCCGGAACACACAAGATTTTAAGCTACCCACTAGCTCAGCAAAGCTTGCCAAATCTGCTGAGATACGAGACGCATTTCAGTAAAGTTTTGAGGGCAAGAATCAGGCAGAAGGATACTTACCCATTTTTTTTTGTATGAAATAACAAACACTTTTGACCCTACCGGCTGTTTCTGTTACTGGTATCGTATATGGCAAATATTTTATGTATGGAAACCTCGACAAAGCAGTACATTAATAATTACATATGTCACGTAACTTGGTTTTGGCTAGGTTTCAATACATTAAAAGATCTCCCATGTTTTATTGATTGAATGTTTGCTTCAATATAGTCATTACATTTAATTTTCATATCTACAGCAGGCAATTGAGCTCTTTGTACCAAGTTCAATTTACAATCTCTCAGTTTAAAACCATTACATCAATTGATTGCTAATTGTTTCACTGTGGTTCTGCACTCCAGCTCCCTTGTCACCATGCTCAATTGATGTTCCCGCAAATCAATAAAACACCAGGACATGCAGTACTTGGTATATTTGGCAGCAGAGGAGATTTTTCTTGCCAGATGTACCATGCAAACCCAGCAGTAGACAAGCAGCTAAAAAAAGGGGAAGGGGAACCCTGTCTATTGAGACTACTTTTAAAATCACAAAAAAAAAAAGTATCCCCAGACACATTCTATTTCTTTTAGCCTCAACACTGTCTGAGATCCATCTAAATTTTCACTATGCACAGAAGCATCATCCTTCTAAAACTTTACAAACACTAATGAAAACAAACTCTTTCAAAGCTAATTTGTTCTTACCTCCTCTGACCTTGTTTGTTTAGGAAACAAACTCTATTTTAGTCTGCACGACCATGGTACTGTAATGTCATTTGCTTTTTGTTTTCAGCAGACATTATGTTTTATTTAAAAACTGACAGTTAAAATACTTCGAGACACAATTTGGGTGAGGTAATATCTTTTATTAAACCAACTTCTGTTGGTGAGAGAGGCAAGCTTTTGAGCTTACACAGAGCTCTTCTTCAGGTCTTCAGACAAGCTCTATGTAAGCTCAAAAGCTTGCCTCTCTCACCAACAGAAGTTGGTCCAGTAAAACACATTACCTCACCCACCTTATTTCTCTAATTTCTCTGGTACCAACATGGCTACACCACTACCACATTAGTTAAAATATTATAACTTGTATGAGGAAACTGGGTCCATTCCTTTCCTTCTCTTGAAATGTGAATACAGTAATTATTTTAGAAGGCTAATTGCCAGCTAATGTCCCACTGGTTCTCTGTCACATTGCCAAACACTTTGCTACAATTCGGTTCAGTCCTTATCTAATACCCTATGGTAAAATACATTAGGGACAGGATAAAATTACTAAAATCTGGGGTGTCTACATTCATCTTTTTCTCTCTTGTTTCCAGTGATAGGGCAAGCCAGGTGATTACATAACTGCTTCCTGATCCCTGCTGAAATTTACCTTAAGAAAGTTAAATATAATTGGATGTGACATGCATATGATCCAATACTATGTACATGTGCTACTAGGAAAAACAAAGGTGAACAGCATCAAAGGACCAAAAGCCAAGGACCAAACTAAAAGAAGGGAAATGGTAGGAGAGCTAAATTTATATCCTCAAAATTAGAGCTATCTTGATAACCTGAAGAGCAACTGCAATTCCATAACTGACTTGGAAAGTCTTTTTATTAAGATAATCTATTTAAATGAACAAGAATTAACAGAAGCTCAATTTTTGTTAAACAAGAGTTCAGACTTAAAAAAAAACCCCAAACATTCCCCCAAATTTAGGAATATACATCTTAAAGTGAAAGAATGTCACTGCAAATATGAGTGGACAAGAGGTAAGATCAAGTACATTAATGTAGCAATAACAACATCAACAATTTTCAAAACACTAGCAATGTATGCAGGAATGCATGCAAATGGATAATAACCAGGCATTAAAATGTACGGTCCTGGAATACTTTTGCTTTCATTTTAATTCATTAGATAACATTTTAATGTAATTTTGATTTAAAAGACTGTGAAGACATTGAAGACTGAAGCTGAGCACTGACTGTCTAATCACACTCTGGATTACAACAAACAGAACCTGTAACTAGGATGTCAAATGAGTCTTACGGGCAGGGCCTGATTAAGGCAGGGGCTTTAGGGGCTGCAGCCCAGAGCCCTGGCTCAAGGAGGGCCCCCACAAAAATAAATCACAGGCAGTGATCTCAACTTTGGACTGCTAAAAGTCCCGTGGTGCAGCAGGGCACTCAGGCACGCTGCCTGCGTGCCGTGGCTCCGCATCGCTCCCGGAAGCGGCTGGCTGCTAGCACATCTCTGCGGCCCCTAGTGGGGGGGGGGGGGGAAGGCGGCTCCATGCACTGCCCCCGCCCCCAGCACCGTCGTCACAGCTCCCACTGGCCAGAAACCTGGCAATGGGAGCTACAATGGTGGCACTTGTGGGCATGGGCAGCACACGGAGACACACTGTCCTCCTGCCTCCAGGGGACACAGAGACGTGCTAGGAGCCAGCTGCTTCCGGGAGCAGCATGGGACTATGGCAGGCAGCCGGCCTGAGTCTTGCTGCGCCACCAGCCAGGAGCCACCTTGCACCTCCTCCTGCACCCCAACCCCCTGCCCCAGGTCAGAATCCCCTCCTGCACCCAAACTCCCTCCCAGGAAAAAGACTTGTATACAGGGCCCCCACAAAATCTAATAGCCCTGGGCCTACAGGAGAGTTAATCCGGCCCTGCTTGGGGTGGGGGGGGGAGTCTGTACACTTTACTTGGGGAAAAATGTCCAATAATCATTAACAAAAAAAACAGATGTTTTAATAGCGAAGTTTCTAGTAATATACAGATGGTTTACCTGAGAGTAATTATGAACATTTGAAATGCCTGTATGGCAGTGAAGAATGGGAGGAGGACAGCTCATATCCCCTCCCCGTCCCATTCCTCCCTGCCTCCTTTAGGGTACACTGCACCTCTAGGGATGCAGGGAGCAGCAGTCCCTGTGCTCACTTGCCAGGCTCTGCCGGGGTTGGAGGGTCGGGGGGAAGAGAGAGAAATATAGAAGTACTGTTCTATCATCTAACATTTCTGGTCTTTGAAAAGTGTCCCTACCTCACTGACATTTACAAGAGACAAACTTAACATAAAGCATATTTCAAATATATTGCATGATGGTTAGCAATTATATAAGCTATTGTATTCCTCCAAATATCTCGTATATGCAAATCAATTCATACATTTTAATTGATTTAAAAAAAGACTCCTAAATAAAAGGAACTGTGTCTGTGAACCCCTTACATGTTTGTATTTTCTTCTTGACCTTAACACATCATAGATGTTAGAAAACAGTAATAAATAATAAATAATAATAATCCCAACTACCTTTATCTCTTATTATTTTTTATTGGTGTTTCTTATTAGCAGGGAGGAGAGGGTTATGTTTCCTATTTCCCAGAGCCTTTACCTGAGTTGGCTGACTGAAATGGGAGGGGTTCTCTGTCCGCCCACCCCCCACTAAGAACTACATGATTAGGACCCTGTTTCATATGAGTGGGCCTAAGCACTGCTCTATTATTAGAGCTGATTACTTTGATCTGGCAGTCTTCCAAGGGCTGGAGGCTCTGAGCTGACTATTACATTAAAAGGCAATATGGACTCTGTATGGTTCATCCACTGAGAGAAAGCTAGACCTCTCTTTCTCTTATTCTTTTCTGTTTCCATCTGGAACCGTATCTGAGCAAGCTCCCCTTCATCTCCCACTCTATCTGCCCTTTGCATAGCTGCATGAGGGCCAGCCACAAGTGCAGCTCCTGCACTTGAGGAAGGTGCACACACTGGGGCCGCTGCCTTCGTTCACACTTAGGGGTTCAGTCCACCACAAAGGTGGCAGGGAGGAAGGAAGGGAGTGGCCATGAGCTGTCCCCATTCCCTCCATACTAGCTCAGGATAGCAAGAAGCACCTCTGAAGGGGGTAGCAATGGGTATGCTTCCACTGGGTATCAGACCTGAGGCAAAACTTTTCCCCTGGCTCCAAAGACGAAGGGCATCTCTTCGCTCTGGACTGCATGCAGTTTGCAGTGTTTGGCCCAAAATAATTATTGTCCAACATTCCTAGTGCATTTTGGGTACCATATTGTTAAAGATATCTGACGTTTCTAACCACACAGAACTTTGTGAGAGACAGCAAGCTTCAAAGTGTGGTCTATTTTCTGCATTCATTCCCTACCCAACAGGGATTTCACATGGCTTCATCCAATTAGAACAATCAAGTTCTTGGAGATTATCAAGTAAGTGGTGCTACAGAAATGCCAAGTATTGGTAATGTTCCATCTGATTAAACTATATATCAGCTTTAGAGCCCAGATTTTTAAAGCTATTTATTTAGGCCTTGCTGTGCTCAACATTGCAACAAACAACTAATTTAGGAACCTAAGTCTCATTTTCAAAAGGCATTTAGGCACTTAGGAGGATTTAGGCATTCGGCATTTAGACTCCTAAGTGCCTAAATCCCTTTTGAAAATGAGACTTAGGCTCCTAAATCAGATTGATATTGCAATGCCAAGAGCTGCAAAATGTAACTGTAAATGGGAAATTGTCATTGAGCAGCTCTGTTTCCAGTGGGCCCCCACAGATCGGTTTTTGGCCGTATGTTATTTAAAATTTTTATCAATGACCAGGACGGAAACATACAATCATCACCGGTAGTTTGCAGAGGATACAAAAATTGGGGGACTGGTAAATAATTAAGAGGACAGGCCGCTGATTCAGAGTGATCTAGATTGCTTGATAAACTGGGATCAAGCAACAATATGTGTTTTAATACAGCTAAATGTAAATACATCTGACAACAAGGAATGTATGCCATACTTACAGGATGAAGGACTCCTGGGAAGCAGTGACTCTGAAAAACGTTTGGGAGTCATGGTCAAAAGCAAGGATGGATGCAGGAGTGGAATCCAGGCTGGGGAAGACAGTTGGGGTACAGGAGGGGATACGAGATGTTGGCTCTGGAAGGGGGGTCAGGGCTGGGGCATGTGGTTGGGGGTGCAGGAGGGGTATGGGGTACTGGCTCTGGGAGGGGGTCAGGGCTGAGGCTTGGGGTTCAGTAGGGGGTTCGGGGTACAGGAAAGGTACAGGGTGCTGGCTCTGGGAGAGGGGGTCAGGGCTGGGGCTTGGGGTTCAGTATGGGGTTCGGGGTACAGGAAAGGTACAGGGTGCTGGCTCTGGGAGGGGGGGTCAGGGCTGGGGCTTGGGGTTCAGGGTTCAGTAGGGGGCTCGGGGTGCAGAATGGGTACAGGGTGCTGGCTTTGGGAGCCACACTCAGGGATGGAGTGTGGCCTGCCCGCGGGCAGCACTTACCTCCAGCGGCTCCCTCGCAGGTGCAGTGAGGCTAAGGAAGGCTCCCTGCCTTCCTGAGCCCCACACTGCTCCCGGAAGGGGCCAACACGCCCACGCGGCCCCTGGGGAGGGCGGGTGACACATGGCTCTGTGCACTGCCCCTCTCTGCAAGCACCGCTCCCACAGCTCTCCCAGCCAATGGGAGCTATGGGGACGGTGCTTGCAGGCAGGAGCAGCACGCGGTGGGAGATCCCTGCCCCCCGGGCCGTGGGGCTATGCTGGCCGCTTCCAGGAGCAGCGTGGGGCAGGGGTAGGCAGGGAGTCTCTCTTAGATGGTTTAGAAACAACAAATCCTGCATGTTGGCAGGGGGTTAGACTAAATGACCCTTGCAATACCTTCTAACCCGATGATTCTATGGTGGATAATCAGCTGAATATAAGCTCCCAGTCTTATGCTGTGGCCAAAAGAACTGATGCAATCCTGGGATGCGTAAACAAGAGAGTCTGAAGTAGAGGTAGAGAAGTTATTTTACCTCTGCGTTTGGTACTGGTGCAACTGCTGTTGGAATACTGTGTCCAGTTCTGATGTCCACAATTCAAGAACATTGATAAATTGGAAAAAGTTTAGAGAAAGGCCATGAGAACAATTAAAGGATTAGAAAAACATGCCTTATAGTAAAGACTCAAGGAGCTCAATCTATTTAGTTTAACAAAGAGAAGGTTAAGAGGGTACCTTCATTACAGTTTATAACAGGGGTGGGCAAACGTTTTGGCCCGAAGACCACATCTGGGAATAGAAATTGTATGGCGGGCCATGAATGCTCACAGAATTGGGGTTTGGGAGGAGGTGAGGGCTCTGGTTGGGGGTGCAGGCTCTGGGGAGGGGCCAGAAATGAGGAGTTCAGGGTGTGGGAGGGGACGATGGGATGGGATGGGGGAGTGCGGTGTGGGGGGTGAGGGCTCCAGCTGGGGCGTGCGGGCTCTTGGGTGGAGGTAGGGATGAGGAGTTTGGGGTGCAGGAAGGTCCTCCAGCTAGGATAGAGGGGTTCGGAGAGCAGGAGGGAGATCAGGGCTGGGGCAGGGGGTTGGGGCATGGGGAGAGGCTCGGGGTGCAGAGTCCAAGCAGGCGCTTACCTCAAGCGGCTCCTGGAAGCAGCGGCATGTCCCTTCTCCAGCTCCTACGTGGAGACATGGCCAGGTGACTCTGCACGCTGCCCCATCCGCAGGCACCGCCCCTGCAGCTCCCATTGGAGCACCGGAGGGGGCCATTGGAGTGGGGCCATAGGAGCGCGAAGGAGCTGGAGTGGGGCCATGGTGCCTTGGCTGGAGCGCCAGAGCGGGGGCATGCCATGGTTTCCAGGAGCTGGGTGGTGCGGCCCCCGACCCTGCGCCCCAGCTGGAGCTTCAGTGCAGGGCAAGCCCCAGACCCCACTCCCCAGCAGGAGCTCGTGGGCCGGGTTAAAACGGCTCGTGGGCCGTAGTTTGCATGCAGAACAAATATTTCCTAATGGGCTCTTCAATCTAGCAGAGAAAGGTATAACATGATCCAATGGCTGGAAATTTAAGCTAGACAAATTTAGACTAGAAATAAGACATAAAATTTTATGAACAGTGAGAGTAATTTAACTATTGGAACAATATATTAAGGGCCATGGTGGATTCTCTATCACAGAGAATTTTTAAATCAAGATTCAGTGTTTTTCTAAAAGATCTGCTCTAGGAATTATTTTGGGGAAGTTCTATACAGGATATCAGACTAGATGATGACAATGGTCCTTTCCGGCCTTAGAATCTATGAAAGTTCTGGGCCTAAGTTAACAAGTAAAGATAAACAAAATACTGTTGATCACACTATCAAGTACAAGAGACCTGATTTTACTCTAGTCCCAATGTAAATGAGAACTAATTTCACCCAAGGCAATAGAGTTACACTAACATGAAGCTAGTGTGACAGAGATACATTATTAGAGGTGGTCAAATTTTCATTCAATTTTTTTTTTAAACAAAGAAGGTTTGTCAAAATGGACATTTCAGGAAATGTTCATTTTCAAAGAATTTTTTTTTTAAGTTTTCATCAAAAAGGTGCTTTTCAGAAAAAGCCAAGAAAAATTCAGAAACCTTGAAAAAGTCAAATCTTATGTTTAGTTTATCATTGCTTTGTAGAATATTCTAGGGTTGCAAAACCACATGAAGGTTTAAGAATCCTTGTCAGGGTTCCCTCCCCACTCTGAACTCTCGGGTATAGACATGGGGACCCACATGAAAGACCCCCTAAACTTATTTCTACCAGCTTAGGTTAAAAACTCCCCAAGGCACAAATTCTCCTTTGTACCTTGGATCAGGTAACGCTGCCACCACCAAGTGATTTAGACAAACTCAGGGAAAGGCCCACTTGAAGTTCCTACTCCCCACTAATATCCCCCCAAGCCCTCACACCCCCTTTCATGGGGAGGCTTGAGAATAAACAAGATGAGCACAGACCAACCTTGGGTTTTTTTAGGACACTAAAAAAAACCCCCAATCAGATTCTAGAAGAAACAGAACTTTATTAAAAAGAAAAAGGTAAAAGAAGCACCTCTGTAAAATTAGAATGGAAGATAATCTTTCAGGGCAATCAGATTCAATAACACGGAGGATTTCCCTCTGGGCCAAACTTTAAAGTTACAAAAAGAAAACCAGGAATACACCTTCCTCTCAGCACAGAGAAAATCACAAGCCAAAACAAAAATAAACTCACACATTCCCTTGCTAGTACTTACTAATTCTAATGGAGTTGGATTGCTTGCTTCCTTGATCTGTGTCTGGCAAGCACACAGAACAGACAGACCAAAACCTTCCCCCCCAGATTTGAAAGTATCTTGTCCCCTTATTGGTCCTTTCGGTCAGGTGCCAGCCAGGTTACCTGAGCTTCTTAACCCTTTAGAGGTAAAAGGATTTTGTGCCTCTGGCCAGGAGGGAGTTTCTAGTACTGTATACAGGAAGGTTGTTACCCTTCCCTTTATATTTATGACAATCCTGTTAAACTGTAAACTGTGGTACAGCCTTAATTATGGGTTTTGAAACCCTAGAATATTAAATACTGAATGTGTTTTTCCAGGGGAAGACACAAATTTACTGGATGTTCATTGTTGCGTAGCAAGAAGTTTTATCCTCCTTGTATTTTTTTGTTTTTGATGGTTTTTATTTCCAAAAACCAAAAAACCCTCTGATTTTATAACACTCCCAAATACCAAAGAACCCCAACAACAAAGCACCAAAACAACAAAAAAATTACTACCTAGTAACACAACACCCACCGTGATTCCAAAGCATAATCTTAGTTTGTTCTCATGCACAAAACACAACAGGGATATTACTAACTAACTATAATGTGCAAGCATTTAGAGACTTTTGGGTGGCATAATTGAACCTGAATATCAGACAACATAATTTCAATTAAATTCCCTGAATTTACCCGTAACAAATTATTCCTCTAGAGTTCACAAGGCAATACCTGGTCTGCATTAAAGTTCCAGCCGTGAAATAAATTGCTTTGATTTCTGAAAGCAAAAACCAGGACTGAACTTTAAAGATTTCATGGAACTGCCTCAACAAGTTCATGTTGCATTAGAAATGATATGCCATTGCAGTTACAAATGCACATTCCCCCAAAGCTAAAGTATAATTTCATGCAAGTCACACTTTTGTCATCGACACACATATCTAATTGGGATTACTTTTTGTGGTAACTAGAATAATGATTCTTTATATTTGTAAAATACTAATCTTTACTTTGAAACTGTAGTACAAGAGGCAGTGACATGTGGTGAACTAAGCATGGAGCTTGGGAGCCAAGAGAAGTTGGAGCCTAATCCCAATTCTGTTACTCGCTAAATATATGGCTTTGGGAAAGTCAGTGAAGCCAAAATTTTCAAAACTTGGGCCTCTGAAGTTAGGCTCTTAAAAGCACCTAACTAATTGCCTTCATTTTCAGGGGGAAATCTTTAAACTATTTTCAGGGCCAACAGAGTTACTTTCAAGAACAGTAATGCACAGAGAGATCTGGAGATCAGATAGACCAGTGAGTTAGCTCAGCAAACCTAAAAAGTTTTATACTACTAAAAGCCACATTTCAAGGGTCACTTGCATACCTAATATCAGACAGCATATGAAGGGGGTGGGGGTGGAAAAGGAACATAAATGCCCCCGATATTTTTCAGGCCAGGATACTTACAGTAGATACTTCTAAGCAGATGTGAAGCTACTTTTGCATATATTCAAGTGGCAAGCTATTTCTGCATACATTCAAGTTCAGAGTAAACAGTAAAAGTAAACAGGTATACACCACTTCTTTTTTTAGCAGCATATCTGTACAGAACAAATAAGTTAGGTGCACACTCCTAGTCATGATAGCTATAAGCTGACAACAAATGGAAATTCACCATCTATCAATTCTAAGTTCAAGCTCCCCCCAAAGCATCAATACACTTACTCTTTTCCCCTGCCACTTCACACCCTCTTGGAAAGCTATACATTCACTGGACTCTTATTCAATTTTTCTTTTATGTATTCCTTATCCTGTATGTATTTACTTTGTAAGTTTATCAGCTCCCCCATACCCTTATTTCAGCCAGTGTTTTTTCAGCTCTCACTTGCATTTCTCTCTCTATCCTGCTTTTTCTTCTCTACATCCTTTATTTTTGTGGGTGAGAGGCATTTCCTCCGATCCTCTTATTTTCCCAGTTACTCCCAATCACTCATAACCAAGCATTGCATTGACCTTCCACCTGGAACCCATTCTTGCTGCTCCTTCAGTCAGCCTGAAATGGTTAATACAAGCCAAGTTCAAGCAAGTGGCTGAGTGCATTGCCTCTGCAGCACTCCAGGCAAAAAAAGCAAAGGACTTTGATTGTTCCCTGAACTCTGACAGGCTGCCATCTAACCACCAGTCCAGCTTCAGCTTGTCTCTGCTCCCCTTTCCTTTTAATATCATATCCTGCTTCTCTAGTTCCATCCTCATCCCTTTGCTCTCTTTTGGGAATCCACATATTATTCTCTGAAAACAGGTGTGTGTTTAGTCCACATTAAACAAACATGTAAGAGGCTTTCCAACCTTGGCTACTTCACATCATGCCGTGTCAGCTTGGCCAATCTTTTTTCAAGCCACCAAAGGCAGCTGAAGCAGCCTCCAATTTGTGTAACATGCTCTTCCTCCTCCACCTCCCAAACTTCTGAAGATTCAATCTGTTCCTTGAAGCATTGCTGTTACAATGAACACACCCCATACTGTGTTTGGGGGCAAGGACGGGATAGTGTGGCACATTATGCAGATCAGCATATAGTATGTAAATAATAAATATTGTTAATCAAAACCACTCATTCTGACCTGCTACAGTCAAACATGTCCAGACTGAACATGACATCATTCATAAGAAAACAAAGGAATTGGATACCTGCTCTTTATTGCAGTAATGAGTGCCAAGAGCAATTTAAATTTTGTTGCACAATACAAGGATGGATGCTAACTAGAATGTTGATAAAGCAACCACAAGTGATATAGGTGGTTTGTGGTAAGTACGTCAGCACAACTGTACCCATACAACAGCTGTCTATATTGATTCCTTTCCCTTCTTAGATCCAGATCCAAAGAGGCTTTTTGTTGGTGGTAGGGGTTTTTTGGTTTGGTTTGTTTCTATTAATTAAACAAAGAAAAATTCACAGTAATTAAGACTGAATCCTTTCATTTATCAACAAAGTACAGAAAAGACAACATGGATTATACATGTCCCCACACTGTCCAATGTGCCTCGAAAGCAATATCTGGGAGGCCACCACAAACAGATAATTGAATCTCCAGATCGATTGAATCCTGGATGTCTTTGCTGAGATTGACAACAAGAGCGCCAATAATTAGAGGCATTTGTGATGTGAACATAGGAACTTACTTCACTATCTAAGGAGTATTCAGAGCCCTGTGTAACTACTTTTCATCACTAACACTCTGGGCTAAGGGGGGAGGGGGGAAAGATTCAGAACAAGAACCCAAGGTGTCTGTAGAAACAAAGTTAAACTCCATCTGTTTTAGTTCAGTACATGCTGAGGGCAGGGCAACATCTGAGAGATCTGAGTAGGAAGTTTGTCACACTGTAATGCAGGAAAACTCCAATCATTTCAGGTCATTACCAGCTTTGTAGTTTTAAATTGCCATTTGCAGGAACTGTTTTCTATATAAGCCATGAAAAAAGAATTGCTGAACTTTCCTCTGGTACAGTTAGACTGTTCCATTGCTTTACCATGACACCACTGAGGACTCATTTAGCAGCATATCCACCTAACATCACATATAACAACAACGTAAAAGACACAGAAGAAATATTTCAAAGTCCAGCTGCACCTCAGGAAAATGGAGAAAATTCTCTACCAGCAAAAGAAAATGCAGCCCATTCCTAGCAGCTCATCCCAAAAATGATTTATAAAATGGAGCATCTGGCTTTTTTTAACACAATGAATTTACCCCCTTTCCCCCCCCCCAACCTCCACTTGATATTTCTATTTCAAATCCTTTAAGGAAGCACTACTGAAAATTACACTTAATCCAGAAAGTTTATTCAAAAAAGCTTGTATAACTTTAAATGTTATTAAAACAAACATCTTAGAACATTATTAAACGTGACACTTAATCCTCAAAGTTTATCCAAAAAGGCCTTTATAGTCTTATCTGTTATTAAAACATTTAAGAAGACGACATTGTTTGCACTATGTCAGCAGTTGAGACAGACGGGTAGTGAAGATCTACGTACATTACCTTTCTGTTTGAAACTGATTTAAAAATGTAGTTAAAAATGGATGACACTGACCTGAGACCATAGAGGACTGTTCCATCTGGATGCAAACGAATCATTCTGTTCTTCACAGTGACCCCATGTACAAATGATTTCTTGTCATTCAAGAAGTAGGTATCAGGAACCCAAAGCTGATCAGCTACTCTATTGTCCAGTGTAAGATTTAAAGGTATTACATTATACGACAGCCTCTTATCCCTCCACGCTTGCTGAAAGTACATTGTCAAAGTATAGTCCTGCAATATTAAAAACAGAATCATTATTTGCAACGAAACAGACTATATACGTAGGCATATATGACAAATGTATTAAAATGCAGCTTATACTTTGTGGCACCACTTGCGCACAGAAACTTCAGCTTTGTATTTTCACAGGTCATTTATTTATGTGTATATAGAGAAGAAAAGACTACATACACTCTTAACAATAGGGATTGGAATACAGGTAGACTTGGGTATTACCAAATGTTATTGAAATGAATTTGAGGGCCTATTAAAAATTTTAACTCTTTTTAACACCGCTGTTTAAAGTCTGTCTACAATTTATGAAACATAAACTCAAGGAGTTCTACAAGTCTTTGTGTTCTAGAACACAGGAAATTCTAAAACATGGAATCTGAGCCAAATTATGTGTTAACGTTTTATCCCATGGTCTCTGCTGAATTCAATGGTGTAACAAGGAATGTGTCAATTCAGAATCAGTTCCTGTAACGCTTCCTAAAAATACACCCAGCCCTTTTGACATTCTTTTCTACATGAAAAACGACTGTGACCCCGTTAGCTTTCATTAAGGGGACTAAAACAACAAGAAAGACTCCTAGCTCCAATCCCAAAAGGTCTTATTTATATATTTAATTTTATGGACTGAGTAAGTCCCATTTAGTTCAATGAGACTATTCATAGCATATAACATTGAACACATGTATATGTCTTTGTAGGTTTAGGAACCAATTGACTTTGAATCAGGCTCTTAATGAATACTTTGGAGTTGTGCTGGTCTTTTGATAATTGAGCAGAGATATACTTGTAAGTATATCACTATGAACTGTTAAACAAAAGAGGAACTATATTAATTATATATTGTATATTATATTAAACAAACTTTTCACTCCATAGACAAAACCTAGTACAGGTATACAGTCTCTCTCTGACTGTCCATGGATGGAATAATGACTGTAAAATTAGACCAGAGACAGGCAGCCTTCATTTGCAAACTACCCAAAGAGGCACAATGGCATAACTTCTGTTTTCTAAGAGATCAGAATAAGGCTCACAGTGTTTTGTTTGGGTATTGTCATTTAATATGATCTTCATTGCTTCATGAGAATTGTTAGATTAAGAAATATGATTATTGTCCCTTTTAGTAGATGCAGTCAATAAAGCTGCTTTGATTATGAACACCCCCAGAAGCCAGAGAATTTATTATTTTCTGAGAGCTTGTAGCTATCCATCAGCTTGAGAAAGTTTTGGGCATATGAATCTTATCCTATTTTGAATAAGTGATCATTTACTGTGACTATGCCTCACATGTTAACTTTCACCATTTGTCTGCTAACAGAGAAACTTAGAGATACTCTTGGACAAACACAAGTTACTCTGCAAACTGCTGTACTAATTCTCAATTAATTTATTTTTTAACTACTCTTCACAACTATTGTCCAGAAGGCAAGAGAATACAGTTGAGAATGGAAACTAGTACCACAGTAGACAGAGGAAAGAATTCCACCCCCCCACCCCAGCTGAACCTCCCTAGTAAAGTTATCTGTAACTTAGCAGCCCTGAAATTAACCTCTCTCAGGACTGTCAGGGGTGCATGAGATTTCACTTTTCAAATACTCACAGGCACACTCTATGACAGAACAGGCAAGAATAATTCCTCACAAAACACAAAAATGGAGGTCTATTAACATTTTCCCTCGCCCACACTTGCCACTTCCAGTGTTACTGTTTAAGGGACAAGCTTTCAAAGGACATGTGAAAATACACATGTGATGTAGGCACTCCCCAAAATTCACATTTAAAAAATATACTTCACATTTCTAGAAATCCCACCTTCAGATGGGGAAACAGACAAAGAGGTTAACTGACTTCTTCAGCATTACACGGCAAGGCCAGGGCAGAACTTTAAATGAAGCTCTGATCTGACTTCCTGATTCCTAATCCCAGGCTTGAACCATTAGACCAGACATTTTCCTTGGCTAAGCTTTTCACACATAGATCAGGTTTGTGGGTGCAATTATTGACTTGATTATAAAAACAGGTCAACATGCAAATACATGCATTTTGAAAATATGACAGGAACAGTTTTTTGCTTTTTTTCAACCTCCATTTCCACTCACTGAACTAGTGGAATGATGCTTAAAATACAATATTTGAAAGTTAGCTGGTCCTGCTTCTGCTGCAGTGCACAAGTCAATGTATTTGAGGTAGGGTAAACTCTCACTTTTTTCTAAAGAGAAAGAAACGTTCTCTATAGGACAGAAACTCTCTTTGAATGAATGATTACATTCCTGTTCCCAGCAGAGTCCATCAAGGAGATTTTCTAAATGCTTTTTTTAGTCTTTCTTCCCAGTCTGGTTAAAAGTGTGCTCTGATTCAGAAAGCTATTAATAGCCTTGCTTTCCCTTCCACATATAATGGAATAGTGAAACTTTCATACAGTCGTCTTCCCTCTGCATTCTACATTTAAAGGTGAACAGACCTTTTAGCCTAAATCCTTAGGTCAGGGTTTTATATTTTTCCTGTTGCTGGAATCACATACACCTAAACAAAACAAGAAATATTTTCCTGTGCACCCTTTATAATAATGGAAACACTCATTCCTGTACTAAGGACCATGCAAGTAGGTAAGTGAAGAAGGAATTTTCAACCATTTTATTATAAAATATGTTTCCCTTTAAAAATGTTAAACCTATCCATACAGTTTCTTAATGATATGACGTGAAAAAGCTTTAAAAAAAATCAAATGTTTTTCTTAGTTCACCATAAAAGATTCAGGTCCTTAAAAACAGGATTCCAGTATCATGTTAACTATTTTATTCTTCTGTCTACTAACAGATCTGCAAAATTTGTTCCATAACCAGACATTAAAAGCTACTCAGTTATGCATTGCCAGTAAGAAAATGTATTATCTTCATTACAGTAACATAACACCCCATTTCTAAGTTTATGAGCCATGGCTAACTCTCCTCCAATGCCCTTAGAAAATCAGGGACAGTGAATTCTATGCATTTTCTAAATTACGGCCTACATGTACTGATATATCTTTCCCTGCCAATTACCTACACAACATTAACAAAGAACAACTTTCCTTCTTTATGTATCAATAGAGGAGATGGGCCTTCCTCTAGTGAGCTGAAAACCTGGAATCTGAATAACTCCGAACTTCCAAAATCTTTGGAGTTGATGCTCTGATGCAGTTCATCAAAAAGACAGGGCCATGCCATTGCGGGCTTGTTTACATGGTACTGCTGTGCAAATTAGAGGGGCATGTTTTCTAGGGTACTCTAACTGCCCCACATAGACCTGCTGGCATGCTCCAAATGGTATCCAAGTGAGCATTAATATAATCCAGTTTGAAATGGGGCTCTCTCAACATGAACTAGGTACCTTTTAGAGCCTGCCAACAGCATCTACACAGGGCAGTTAGAGAGCAACTCTACAGTTAGAGCACTCTACAGCTCACCCCCCCCCCCCCCCACTTCGCACTGTGGCACTGTATAGAGAAGCAGTAAACTGGAAGAACAGAAGCAAATCCAAATTTCAGAGAGGTTCAGATATGGTGTTGTAGTTCAGATCTATCTCTAATCAAAAGGACTGAATTTTCCAAAAGTGACCAGTGATTTTGGATGCTCAACTTGAGACACCTTAAAAGGGATCAATTTTAGATAGCAATGAGAGTTCTCACTTTCAGAAAATCAGACCTTTTAAGGTGTCTTAAGTAGCGTATCCAAATATGTAGACACACCAGCTCATTAGTCACATAAGATACAATTCACAGCTCAGTAAGGAAGAGAGAAAAATCTATTTTTAAAACCTGAACTGAAACAGGAGTAAGGAAATCAAATGCACAATCGAGTCTCGTTATAAAGAGATCTGTCATGTGAGCATCTCAAGGCATGTAACACTTTAAAAGCGATTGCAAACATGTTCAGCTAGAAGCAATATGAAAAAGAAAAAAAGTCTTTATCTTACAGTTAATAAGGGAGTTCCCTGATGCCCCAAGGGCGGAGTTCCAATGGCATGCAAATGCTTTGTCCTCAAAGAACAAATGATGGACAGAGAACTAGATGGAACTGGAGGACAGGAAAGAGGATTTTGATAAAAAAAAAAGGCAGTCACTTCTTGAAAAATTCACATGAAATAGAGGTAAGGATTGTTAGGAGGTAAAAATGAATGTGTAGGTGAAACAAGAGCCAATGCACTTAGAAAGCCTGGCACAAAACAATAATTACAATGGGTTGAGTGAAATGTGAAGCCAAGGCTCAATGAATAATCATTTCTGCCTCTGTGCATATGTGCCACATATGCATAGCCAACACAGAGATTATTTGTGCATGTGCACATACAGTGGATAGCTCATCTAACTTTCATGAAGCTTGTTTTCAATCCAGTTAATCAACTCCTCCCATAAATAATTCTTAAAAAAACAAACAAAAATGCTATTTTTAGAGCTGAGAGTTCCAGTCCTGCTAATGAATTTGTAAGGGTTAGAAATAAAACAATTTACATAGGTTTGATTTTGTTGACCTCCCTGCCTTCCCACTTCGTTCCCAACAAACCCTGAGCCCTACTCTTTCATGTATTAGATGTCTCCATGATTTTTCTTGGATCCACTTGGGCTGCTTGGGAACACAGGGATTTCAGGGGAGGAGGGATCAAGGGAGACAGGCTGTGGGACTGGAGGCCCACCATTTTCCCAGCTCTGCAAACTGATCCAGTAAAGTACATAAACACATGCTCATCTTTAAGCATGTGAGCAGTCCATATGAAGCCTTTTGCACAGCTTTCATTACTGTCCCATTGTTTCATCCTAAGTAAGCTTTTTGTTTCTGTCAAGATACACAAAGATCATAAGAACAGCAAGTTCAAGATGAAGTTAACTATTTTTTATGTTAATAAAAATTCAAATGATTAGTGTATTAAAATTAGCATTAATATGGCTATCACCCTGGCCACAGTCATTAACTTTCTGCAAGGATATCTGGAGAAACTTTTCACTGCTGCTAATATAAATACATTAGAACATAACAAAGCATTTCACAAATAGACCATGTTACAGTCAGCCAAGTTAATGATTGATGAAGATCAGTTTCCACTATCCAAATGAAATCACTGGAGGTAATTGTGAGACTTCATGGTCACAAATATCAACAACTTACAGATAACACCCTTCTCTGTTCTTTGTTCACTGGGGACACTGATAACAGTCCATCCAGCTATCTCAGGACCTGGTCAAGATCAACAAGTGGATGAAAGGCAGCTGCTGACACAAAACTTAAGCAAGACAAAGGTGATGCTATTGGTAAGGAGGCAGCATTCTGAAGGACTAGCCACCATCACCCCCTAATAAAGATGTCTCCCCTGAAACAGACAAATTGTTTCATAATCTCCTTCTGGACTTTCAAATAGTTACAGCTGCTGAAAAACACCTTCTATCTGTGACTGGCAAGAAGACTGTGCTCTGAAATATCACGTAATGACCTGGCCACAGTGGGCAATAATATGGCACTTTAAGATACTCCACACACACATAATCTGATAGCAGAGGAAAAACTGCCAGTCATCACTCTGAGCGTGACCTGAAAAGAAGGAAACTCCTCCAACTCTCTACTTTCAATTATCCTCTGGTACATTTTCTAGATGAGATTAATGGTATTTAATTTAACAGAAAGATCTAATAACATAAGAACAGATATCGTCCTCCCATCAACAGAGAAGAGAGATGTATCTATCAACAGATCTAACTAATACCCTTTCCATTCCATGTTCTGGCCTGAAACCTGCCTGTGAAAGCTCTGGGATTTTTGTGATAGACAGCTGTGATTAAATATGGCTTTTACTAGCTTTAACATTTTTGGTGCCAAAAGCTGTGCTCAATGAACAATCTTATTACACCAGATCATCTTCTCTTTAAGCCATTGTTTTGGCATAGTCTTCTCTGAGAATGCAGCTAGGTATTATCATCTCCATTTTACAAATGGGTAAACTGAGGCACAGTAAGGTCACGTGACTTGTTGTATATTCCATATAAAGTTTGAAGCACAACCAGAAACAGAATCCATCTGTCTTAGATTCCTGACTTGTGCTTTTAACCACAAGACCAGCCTTAAATATATGGTGAGTAGTCTTTAACTATTGTACCCACAGCACAATTTACCCACAAAAGCCATATGTCATTATGATATGTCATAAAATGTAGCCGGAAATTGGTTACAGCTAGAGTACCAGATGGTCAACAGCAATATATTCTAAGGCTTCTGAGATGTCCACCTTAATTAACTGTCCAAGTATGGGACACATGGGTGATGGGCTCTTGATAAGGGTGATCCCAATTCAAAAGACTTTAATTATCTATTTATTCTTCTGGTAAAAAAAATCAAGGATAAACACTGTGACTTTTTCTGTTTGATCACTGTCTATTAATTAACTTTCTCATCTAACAGTAAAGTGTGACTCTTGTATACGCAATCAAAACAAATGTATGTTGCTTGCTTTTTAATACAAAAACTAAATAAAATATTGGGGTGGGAGGGAGAAGGCTTTAACTTGACCCAGGAATAATCAATTAATACCTAACTTTTAAAATCAAGAAGGGCCCAAGACAGACAAGGAAGTTTCTAAATTTCAGGAATGTTGAGAACTGAAGTAGGGTTCAGCTGCAAAGGTTGGATCCTGGTCTGAAGTTCTTCAGAGTTTGAGGACGTTCAAATCGAGGCACAACAACGTTTAAAGCTTTATTCTTTTTCTTCTACATTCAACAAACACAGAATTCACAATAATAAAAGCACTGACTTACATCTTTATTAGGGGACTGCACAGCTATTGAAACACTTTGAAAATAATACAACTGAACTATTTTAGGAGGAGAAAAATAAATAAGTATGAGGAAAATTTAAAGCCATATAAATAAAACATGCAGCAACAGGAAGGAGAATAAGTTATTTATTTCTTCTCATTAGAAATGACTGAAGAACTCATCTGTGGCTTGGTTTAGGTCCATCTCACACAGATTTCCCAGTTATCCCTAATTTGTAAAAATAAAAAGTTTATTTCAGTCCCCACCATGAGATTTAAAGCCAGATGCTTTCTTTTGGAAAATGTTTGAAGCTGAACATTGCTGTGTGCTATAATTTATTTATTACATGCATTTATAAGGGGTCCTATCACTGACATATTCAAGGGCTATTAATAAAAGAATACTAAAAATACAACATTTACTTATGGAGCAAAGAATTTGCATCATCCCACTCCTTCAGCAGACATAGTTGGAAATTTAACAGACAAGAGGCCAGTTTCCTCAGAGGACTAACCAGTATGTGTGACCACCCAATGTCACAGAAAAAACAAATACAGAACCCAAAGAGGTGCATCATACAATGTGATGCAAAAGATACAGAGGCTCTGACAGATTTCTTTCACGAAGGTCCTCTATAGCAGAGGACCTACCACTGAGAATCCTTTCCAGTCCCTGACCTCCTTTGAAAGCCATCCGATGAAGTGAGCTGTAGCTCACGAAAGCTTATGCTCTAATAAATTTGTTAGTCTCCAAGGTGTCACAAGTACTCCTTTTCTTTTTACGGATACAGACTAACATGGCTGCTACTCTGAAACCAAGAATCGGAGTATCCCTGTTGATCAGAACTACTCATTTGGGACTGAGGGTAAGAGAACACAGTGCAAAGCATGACCTTGAAGCTTCAGAGAGACCAACCGTGACCTATACAAGAGTAGAGGGTATTGTCAATGTAATGGTTTTGTGCCAACGGATATTCCAAAGCAAATGTCAACGTAAATTCTACCAATGCATGTCATTTCAAAAGGTACTTATATTAGTCAGTGACTCTCTAGTTCAAATACACATGGTCAGTGTTCAGCCAATATCTAAATCCTTTGATAGAGCTAGATTTGAACATCTTTGGTCTTTCAGAGCCTCTTCTCCTGCACTGGATTCGAAACACACAACAAGCTTCCTAAAAGGTAACTCATCATTTTCCTAAACGGGAATTGCATGGTCTGAAGCACATTTATGATTCTTCTAAAAGCAATAGATTCCAACATATAACCCAAATATTTATTCCATGAGGGATTATTCCAGAAAATATGTACCACAAACATCCCATATCGCAAGCACGGGCAAAAAACAGGCAAAAGGCATCTACCTAAGGCAGCATACCACTAAGGGCCACACATTACTGAGTGTTGCAACAGACTTCCATGCTGTTTATGTTCACAGCTAACATTCTTCATGTTTGTCAGATGGGTTTGAACCCTGGATACCCAGTACCAAAGGCACAAGTCCAGCCCAACTGGCTAACGAAGAATTGCAGCTCTGCTGTTTCAGGTGTGTTTGGGGGGCAAAAAGCCCTTGGTTCAGTTCCCACTGATGACATGAAGTTTGTGGGTAAGAGGCTACATTACAGTGTCAAGACTGTGTGACCACCAGTTAATGCCTCCTTCCTCAATGCTTTCAGTATCAAATATTTACATTGTTTCTACTGAATTATAATTACAGTTACACTGAATTACATATAACTGGGCAATACAATACTCTTAGCCTTCGCGCCCTGCAATATCATGCAATTACTGCTGGAGCGTTTCCTCTCATACCAATTAATTAAGGAAGAAACTTAAGCAAGAGACACACTTGATTTTAGGCTCAAACAAATCACCCAGGCAGAACCATGACATCGCACTTAACCACAGGCTAGCAATGTGTGTGTCATTCTAATAAAAAAGCATGTGCAGCATCAACACTATGCCTTTTACTTCCCTGATTTGTTGCCTCCTGACACCAAGAGGCAATGTGATCACGTACATTGAACGTGGGGCGAGAGCCGGGAAATCCAGCTCTGCCACTGACTCATTGTGAGACTTTTGTCAAGTCAGTAAACCTCTCAATGATTCACAGTTTTGCCAACTGTTCGAAGAGGTCAGTCTTCTTGGTAAAATGTTGCGAGGTTCTCAGAGGAAAGACAGTGTGTGAGTGCGAATTATTAACAGAGAGTTAAGGCGTGTGAGTTAACATCTTTTTACTGGCCCAAGCTCTGCTGATGAAAGAGACAAGCTTTTGAGATTCACAGAGCTCAGGTTTGGGTATTCATATTAATTACATTAATTATTTAAAATATTAATTAAAATTGTTAAAGTATTAACATTAATTTAGCACATTTTCTTTAAACAGCAAGACAATTATTTTAACAAAAAATGCTCTGCCACAGACAACATCAGGTGTCACTGTAATCTAGTCGTACATTCATGTTTACAAAGTACTCTAAAACGTGTCAGCAATCCACATGAGATACCCAAAGGGTTAGACTTTACATTTGGCTATCTAATTTTTTGACTATGAATTTTAACCCAGTTGTGTATCACAAAATTGGCTATAAGGCCAACTGCCAAAGATGTTGGAGGAACTCTGGATTCACAGGTTACTTACTGGTTATTCAATTCTACAATAACAAAATTTCCGATGAGAGCTAAAGTCAGACAATAGAAACAGTATTTGAGTTTGGAATTCAACATTAACAGGCTGTGACTGAAGGACCACTTGTTATAATTACTCTAGACTATGAAAAACATGCTAATGTTGTTTATTTGTGGTAGTCACAATATGTGATCTTGCAGAACTGGAGAGAGCTACAAGCAGATTTTTACAAAAGAAAAGATTTGTTGGCAAAAGCCACTTTTGATGATGATCTAAAGGAAGAGACCAGGAGATGCTGAACATGTCTTGAAGTCCTTATTGATATTTTTAATGAAATATTAGGGAAACCTGTGGCATATAAAGAAATTTCAAGGACAAGAAGAAAGCATGAACTGTGACGGTGTAATAATTGCCTAGAGCTGGTCAAAAAATTATACTTTTTTTTGCAAATAGTTCATGAAAAACTTGTTCCTTTTTTCATCCAGTCATAGTTGTAGCCTATTGCCCCAATTCAGCAAAGCACTTAGGACCACGTTACCTTTAAGCAAGCACTTAATGTGCTCCAGTGCTTTGCTGAATTGGTACCTATATGAACACTGACATGTGTACTCCTGTGATTTTGTTTGTTTCAATGACTGATTTTCTAATAAGTAAACCTAACACTAAATTCCTAATGAGATTTTATTATTGTAAAGAAACCAAAGAATAAAATTGAACACTTAAGTTTACACTTCTAAGCAATACTAAATTGAAAAGCATATTTTTCTTAAAAGTTGACTTCTGGGTAACCATAAATAGCTTTTTAGAAAAACTAATTCAATGAGAAAGATTGATAGGTATTTATTTAAAAATAGCAAAGTATCTTTTTTAAATTAAATGTTGCATATTGCAAAACTTTGCATGAAGAAGAGCTACAGGATTCCTTCAAAACACTGCCTTGCTGAGATGCAATCCTTTCATGCTCTTAATTTAAGACGTGTGTGAAACTAATGGTGAGATCGCTGGCATCACTATATGTATGCCAATATACTGATTATCTTTGTCTCTGTCTTCTTTTCATCAGACCATATGTTACAGACTTCAAATTCTCCACTCTGTGCTTCACTTGAGCAGCGATCGGGACTTGAATGAAAATCAAATGGCCTAAAAATCAATCCAAAACAAACAGAGATGATGCTGGCTCATAAAATCTATAAGCACTGGCTCACTTATGGCTGTCTGGCCAGTTACTGTTGAAGTGGTTTGCAATCTATGTACCTTTCTAGATTCAGTAAGCTTCAAGTCCCAGATTGCATCAGAGAGAGAGAGAGAGAGAGAGAGATCTCATCTGTGGCAGACCAGAAGATCATGTTCTTTCAGATACAGACCAAGTTTACCCATGACTTTTTACTGCTACGCCAGGTTACCTGGACTTATTATTAAGGGCTCGAGGAAGCTTTGGCTTCTACAGAATGCAGTTACCTGCCTTCAGAGAAGCAAACTGTTGAAACCACATGACAGTTGCACTCATCACCCAGCACTGGCTGTCAGTTCAAGGTTTCAATTGCCATTTATAAAGTCCTAACTGGTTTAGACTTAACTTATGTAACAGATTGCTTGCTCCTCCATGACCCAGCATAGCTCATCGGGAACGCTTAATATAAGGGTGAAACTTGCAGGTGCTGGAGGCAGAGCATTCTCAGCAGACCCTCACCTCTAAAATTCACTACTGCCAAAAATACATATGAGACTGGGCTACATTGAAATGTACTGCAGAATACATCTCTCTGTCCACACTAAATGGAGGTTCCCAGTTCTATCTGGCATTCAGCCTAGGATTTTCTCCATCTCTGTACCTAAACATCTCAGTGTGGCAAAGACAGTCACAATGTGTTTGCTTATTATATGTGGGTGATGTTCAATTCCATCTGTTCCATAAGGAAATTTCCACTGCATAACAATGAGTTCCTGTTTAAATGACACTCCCCTCCTGCAAGAAAGGTAGAATTTTTAAGGCTTCAGGATTGTACATTGAACCTTGATGCCTTTCTAGTGACAAAGTGATGCACAATCTAGAATTACTTGCAACATCATATAAAACACATGGCAACAGCTACATTCCAAGTGGCACATCCTGCACATTGAAGCAGAATTTCCCTTACAGGAGCTAAAATGAACCACAAAAATGTTCTCTTCAGTGAGAATTGGTTGTGTAATCCTAACTTGGTCAGCAGTTTCAAAAACAATCAAACACAAATTGCTGACTGGAAGTTTTGATTAACCTGTTTCTTTAATCTTCATTGAGCCAAATAGCACTCTAGCTAACTTCTATCCTTTGCACCCTTGCTTTCAAATGGACAGGCTGAACACTCATTTCTAGAGAAAAATACTATTTTGGTATTCTATAACATGACTTTTCTTTGTAGAGGAACTCATTTTGCTGCATTTTGTTTGGCAAGAAGCTGGTAATGGCTTTTTTGTTTGTTTCATTAAGCAGATTATTTTGCTAATATTTCCCCTAAAATATAAAGCTATCTAGCTTCTGTATTAGTGATGGAGTGGAGATGTTTCCACAGGACAATTTTCACAGCACCGATGCACTCAATAAAATACAGTGACTCTTCGTGTGTCTGTGCTGTAGAAGCTGTTTTCACCATAACTAAAATACAGGAGCTCTTATCGTGAAAACAACAATGGTATAATACAGTATGGTATATTTCTGCACCAACTAGAAATCTGGAAGGAATGATGTTGCTGTTAAGATTTCCTGCCCAGTATTGCAGACCAGAGGCCTGGAAAAGTGGCTGAACTTTTGGATGCTTCCTCAAACCAAACAGAACTTTCCAGACTTTTGGGTATTCACCCATCACTATCTGTGATTAGCGCTCGGCCTTAAGTTATTTACATTGCCCTCCACAATGTAGGAGTGCATAATACTGGTAACAGTAAGGAGACAATCCCCTCTTCCTTAACCCTCAATATGACAGGAGAACAGTGGGGTACCAGCAACGGTGCTCCGACTAGGTTAATGAGGTGGGGGGCTGATGGTAATCGTCCACTAGGTAGAATGAGGGGGTGGGGGAAGGGAACTGACAGCAGCCCTGTCCAAGGTGGTATAATTTACAGAAGTATGACCTATGCTGGATGAGTTATTGCTAGATCATTCTCATATTTTACTTAAAGATGTGACCTCATTAAACCACATTCCTGGTGTCCGGGACAAGTCTTATGTTCACAAAAAAAAGCCAGAGTCCGAAACACCAGAGATCCCTTTTCCCACTCTCCAAGCAGGAGAAAACAGCTATTAGGGCTTCCCAGAGAGGAAAGTCTCTCCTCCTATAGCAGAGACAGAGATAAGTGGCAAAATGTAGTGCTAGCAATCAGAAGAATGAAGAGAGAGGTAGAGAGACTTCAAAGATATGATGGTAACATGAACCAGGAACTTTTAGTTCGCACCCGAGGGGTCCAGTGCAGGAGTTACAACATAGCACTTTGGTGAGCATTGCTATTCACACCCCCATAATCCAAACTGTAGGGTAGCATAGACATGCCCTCAAAGAATCTTCACCAGGTCACTGATGACTTGTATAGTGTACACACGCAAGGGAAATGGGGGAAGAGGAAGTGTGTCACTAAGAGGTGAACACACTGGCTAATTTAAAAGTGCCACTGAATTGCTCCATCTGGCCCTCCTCTTCCCAAAGAAAGTGTGCGGAGGGAGTAGAGTCTTCGATAACGAAAGAATTTAATCCTCGGCACATCCTCCAACCAGCAAAAGCCAAATGATATTTATTTCTCTTATGACCCCTGATTGAGAACCACTGCTATAGACACATATACATGTTCAGTGAAATCTATTTTATTCACTCCATGTTAGGTGAGAAATATGCTCATTTTCTCAAAAAATAATTTCATCCCCCTTTTCTGATGTCCATGATTGAACTTTTCTATCAGCTCTCACACAGTTGACAGTACCATTAATTCTAGCATAACCTGTGAAATGATTTTCATTTCAGAGCATGAGGTGGCTGTGAAACTGTTACTTTAAAAAAAAATCTTCCAAGTAACTTTGTCCCTGTGAAAAAGTTAAAGCAATGGTATTCAAGTGTGTGTTACTATTCTTGTTCTTCCTTTCTTAAAAGCAAACAAACAAAAAACCTTAGCTCTGCTTGGAAAAAGTGTAGTTTCCATTTAATTGTAACGTTAGTGAAAAGTACCCATAATCCGGAAACATCACAAACTCTGGGTGCTCAGATCCTCTGCATCAACTAGCCACTTATTTCTGGTGCCTAATTTTAGGCACCAAGTTTGAAAATTTTAGCCATTTTTTTGGTTTAATGCTCAACCATACAGTGATAGAGCATTTATTTTCTATCACTTGGACAGCATGTTTAAAATACTTATATGAGTCTGGTTTCCCTTTTGCCATTCTTAACCCTTGATTCACTGCAGAAAGGATATCCGAATACTGTTTCGACTGTTGAGGTTAGCTGTGGTGGTCTCAAACATGATAGTAGCTACTACTGAAAAGTAGTGAAATATTAACTAGAAGATAGTTAACCAGCAGAAAATATGCTCCTGGAAAATTTTTTGAAAGTAGTTTATTTCATAAAATAATTCTGCTGATCTGGACATTTTCTATTTTATTTTTACACACTTTGGTATGTCTAGGAACAACTACAGAATTATTGTTTTCAGAATCCATCTCCTTCTTTAGCTTATTTCCCGTTTGAAGTTACCAACCTGTGCTTGTGACATCACAATTTACGGTTATGAAAATGCCCTTAGCAATATAGAATAAAAGTTGGCACGCCATCATAAATACATATTGCACTTCAAAAGCTCTTTCCTGCAAATACATTAATTACTCCTCAAAACACCACTGTGAGATAAATATTATTGTTAATTAATGTTTATGCAGTGCTTTCACATGCTAAGCACTGTAGAATTCCTAAGTATTACTCCCATTTTACAGATGAGGAAATAAGTTGAGAGAGGCTGAAGCTAGAGTTTTGAACAAGTTCAATGAATGCTGAATAATGAATACAGCCCTATCTGGGTGAGCGCCCTACAAAAATGTTAATTATAAAAGAAAAATCATGCACAGGCCTCGGAGTATTATATTTAAAATAATTTTAAGATAAAAATTATTCTAAGATTTAGAGTTAATTTCAAAACTATAAAAAATATCACCATTCATCATATTCCCTTTACTAATGTACTAATGTAAAGTTAGCTTAATCAATTCGATTATCTTATAATGGCCTCAAAGAATCTCTGATGCCTCATGGAAATTATGAAATCAGAAACAACTTGGATCATGTGTCAGATACTAGGGTTTTATTTTTGTTCCATTCTTTAAAACTAAAACCATAAATTCTGAATCTTCCTTCCTCAAAATACACTTATTTCTGTTGCTTATTTCTCATCTCAAGTCCCAGTCACATCATAATAATCTCCAAAAAATAAACATGAGGTCTCAAATAGAGGAGATTATCCTGACAATACTATTTGAATCTGATGTAGATTGGAGCCACGTTTTATGGTTCCATAATTACATCTGTCTGTACCCAGAGGGGAGCCTGCATTACCAGAAGTTCATTCGCTGTATTCTGTATCCTACAGAAACCCCCACAGAAGGCTACCATAGGATTCCAGCTACTTCAAGGAGTATGGTCAGAGTGAGGGCTGGCACAGGGCAGCCACCTACAGCTTCATTCCCCTCACTGCAGTAGAGCTGCCCTTCATGTCTGTCTATGGGTTGGGGAAGGAAGGATGACTTCAAAGGACAGCTATGGCAGGGGAAGCCCATGGAGGAGTAACTCCTACAAAGGCTAAATAGACTAAGCAGAACAGAGGTAAGTGTGGCATCCTTAGAGCTCCTTACCGCCTTCAGATCCCACAAGCTCAAATTGGCATTGGGAAATACTTGGACTCAGGTACTGGAACCCCACAGAGGTGGAAAATACAGGGCAGGAAAATGAGTATGAAATTCCAAGCAGCAGCTCAGAGAGGTTCCTTTCCCCTACACAACCTGTAACCACAGAGGGGAGAACAGAGTCAGTAGTATTTATTATTATTATTTTTAATCATGAACACAGATTCTGGATGGGTGTATGTATGTTTACACAAAATTGAATTCTAAACCTAAAATTAACGGTGTCCCTTTAAATTAATATCTCCTCAGCACCTTACCAAATGCACTGAAGGTGGATCTAAAAAAGGAAATGGATCTTGGCAAATGCAATTTGTCAGTTATTTTTAATGTCATTCTTCAACTGCATGTGAATCAACACCAGCAGCAGTTCATTACTATTAAACACTTTCACAGATTCTTCTACTTCTCTGCCCTGCTGATTCCCAAGAAGTTCTCTAAAATGGTTCATTAATCTGTTAGTGACAAACTGATGCCTTGAAAGAGGCAACGTACTCCGGAGAGCACAAATCTCCCACAGGTATGTTCTCATAAGCATTTATATATCATGGTCTAATACACCAGAGATTACCTATTGCACCTCAGACTAATGTGTTTCTTTCCTATTTACATACACATCTTGTGGGAATAGACACAAAATATCTGGTTCAGCTACACTCAGACAAATAACCTGTAGAATCTTCCAACTGTATGTAGAGATTTAATGGGGGTTGAAGAGTGTGAGGATGGAAAAAAAAAACCACACAGGCACAGTGTCATGTCATGCAGGCCTTTTTCAGTATTTTAAATGCTTATTCCCCCCCACACCCACCCACAGTCTGTGCTAGGCTTATTCTCTCTTAACTGTCAGACACTGCAGAGAGCTGACAGTATTAAAGTAAAAAGACCATTTTAAATAAGCACATGTGTTTGCTTCCATAGTGATGACAAGCTTGTGGAAGCTGCTATGAAGTCCATTTTGCACAGCAACCCAACACTTCAGCAAAGAGAATACACTGAACGGTGGCACTTCCAAGAGAATAACTGATGTACCGAGATGAAAAAGAAATGCATGTGATTATCCTGCAGGGCAAAAAAATCTGCTAAAAAATTACTGCAGGCGCCTAGACACTAAATATTTAACAGTCATTGTACCCTCATTAATTATACCTTGACTTATCTATGCGTTTTATGATATCACAACCTAGGTTGGAATTAGGCCAGGGCTCAACCAAGATGAGGACAGTTACATCTCATAAAGGGTCATCAGAAAGCAGGCTCCATTAGTTCTAGAAGCTGAATCTCAACACCAGTTGCAATAGAGGTGTATCAGTAGCAAATGTATGATGGCCAGAAAGGTTAGTGCATCAGTTGTCTCCTCACCACATACACTTTTATGCCAGTTAAGTGTTAATATTTGTGTATACTTCAAACAGTAAATACGCCCCTGAATACTGGTGCAACTGCTTAAAACCTCAACGCATGCCAGCATCTAATAAATATGGCAGAGTTCTAAGATAATTTTACTTTGGGCCCAGTGAGGTAGGCAAGATGACATAACACATTTATTATTCTAAGCTTGCTGTGAACTTCCCTGTCAGGACAATACTCGGTCACATTTCAATAGACAGATTGTGAGCTATTGTGCTAACTCTATGTGCTTGAATTCCCTAGGAAACAAAGAATAAAAAGAATTAATTGAGCACTGAGAGTCAGAAAGTGTTATAAATGAAATAAGTGTAGGTAGTTACTTTCCCCCAAAATAGCAGAAAGTTCTTTATCCCTCAACATTTTACATTCATCTCATGAAAAATGTCATTTGAAATATTACCATTACTGTGAATCGCTGGAAGAGCCTTTTTTTTCAGAGTAGCAGCCATGTTAGTCTGTATTCGCAAAAAGAAAAGGAGTACTTGTGGCACCTTAGAGACTAACAAATTTATTTGAGCATAAGCTTCCGTGAGCTACAGCAGGCGAGTGGGGGCGGGGAGAAAACCCCTCTGCCATGTACATTGGTCAAACTGGACAGTCTCTACGTAAAAGAATAAATGGACACAAATCAGATGTCAAGAATTGTAACATTCATAAACCAGTCGGAGAACACTTCAATCTCTCTGGTCACTCGATTACAGACCTAAAAGTCACAATGTTACAACAAAAAGCCTTCAAAAACAGACTCCAACGAGAGACTGCTGAATTGGAATTAATTTGCAAACCGGATACAATTAACTTAGGCTTGAATAGAGTCTGGGAGTGGATGGGTCATTACACAAAGTAAAACTATTTCCCCATGTTTATTCCCCCCCCCTCCATTGTTCCTGAGACATTCTTGTCAACTGGTGGAAATGGCCCACCTTGATTATCACTACAAAAGGTCCCCCCCCCACTCTCCTGCTGGTATTAGCTCATCTTAAGTGATTACTCTCCTTACAGTGTGTATGATAACACCCATTGTTTCATGTTCTCTGTGTATATAAATCTCCCCACTGTATTTTCCACTGAATGCATCCGATGAAGTGAGCTGTAGCTCACGAAAGCTTATGCTCAAATAAATTTGTTAGTCTCTAAGGTGCCACAAGTCCTCCTTTTCTTTTTGGAAGAGACATTGTCATTTTGAAACAACGGTCAGTGGAAATGGCAGTTCACACTGGCTACTAAACTTATGTTGTGTTCTCACTTGACAATGCTATTAGTCACTAGAGCTAGTGAAAATGTTTTAATTAAAAATATTCCTAATTATGGGGTTTTCCCCTAAATCTTTTGTTGTTGTTGTTGTTGAAAAATGCTAATTTCCACTATATTTTCCAATTATTCAACAGGAAATTTTTAACAAAATATTTCATTCTGAACCAACATTTCGAAACAAAACATTTCATTTCCAATTGATTTTTCAAAACAAAAATGCTTTGTTTTGATAAAAAATTCCAACGTTTTTCTTTTTTGCCATTTCTGAATTGAAATTTTTAGAACTTTTTGTTCTGTGAAAATTTTAGTATTTCAACTTTTTGTCCCAATTTGGGATAAAAACAAATATCAAAATACCAGGTGCCCTCTTCCAGATATGGATCTACTTTTTCAACTATCTCATATCATATTTTGCAATTTTGGCTCTCTCTGTGTTTCAATATCTTACCCAGAGCTGAAGTCTGGCTTGTGGATTTATCGTTCCCTAGATCTTCCCGTTCCTTTTCTTAATATGGGAAACACAGTATATTAAACATTCTACAGTTCTCCCATACAATCCATGCACTTTGAACTATCAAACATTTTAGCCAAAGGCCTTCCCATTTCCCTTGCTACTTCCACCATAATTCTGAGAAGAAATTCATCTGTGTCTCATGCTTTATCAGTTTTTAATAGTTACAACAGCCTTATTATCTTCTCCCACAACAGTAAAACCTTTTAAGATCTCAATGAACTCCCTGAAAAAATGTACAGTCTCTATCTGGGATGTGCATTCCACTTTTGTTAATATGGAAAGGAAAAATCATTTTAACCTTAAGAATTATCAAAAAAGACATGGAACAAAAAATACAGACAGATGTGGGAGTACAAGGAAACAATGAGATAATACTTATATGCCCCCATTACTTTAGTATCTGAATATCTCACAGTATTTTAATCTATGCACTGTTATTGTAGCCATGTTGGTCCAAGCCTATTACAGAGACAAGGTGGGTGAGATAATATCTTTTATTGAATCAACTTCTGCTGGTGACAGAGACAAGCTTGTGTCTCTAATATTTTAATCTGCTTATCCTCAGAATATGCTGGTGAGGGTAAGGAAATATTATTCCTATTTTAAAGATGGGAAACCGAGGCAAAAATAAACCAAGGGACTTGTCCAAGGTCACAAAGGAAGTATATGGCAAAGGGGGGAACTGAATTTGGATCTTTCAAATCCCAGGCTAGTACCCAAGCCAATGGATCATTCTTTATTCCTCTTCCTCTCTAATATTAGCTCTGATTAACCAAAAAACTGAAAATTGTGGGATGTCACTGCCACATGGAACACCAGCCATTGCATCAGTCCCACTGCTGTGACTTCACATGGTGTTTATACTGCCTGATGTATGCAGTGGGTGCGGGGGAGAGGGGAATTATGCTCTGAATTAAGATGCAGCACTTCCTTTTTCCCTGTTGATAGCACAGGGTCCAGCAGAAGGTATGCAGGAATTAGAAGAGAAAGAACAAATATAGTGTGACAAAGTTCCTCCTCTGCCTTAGTGGGTCCTGCACTTTTTGGCGGATTTGCTCGCCTCAGAGGTTCACGGCAGCCCTCAGTTTGGCTGCTTCTGCTAGAGGCTCAAACCTGCCATTCACTCAGCTAACCTCATCACTGCCCAGCATCGGGGAAATGGAGAACAATCCCTGCAGCCTCTGTGTCCCACCGAGTGGGTTAGGGACAGGCCAGATCCCTTTCCAAATTAGACCTTCCCTTCTGGTGTTCCTCACAGACCAGGTCAACTCCGCTTGTGTCCGATCAGGAGTTCGGGGGATGGGGGGAACCCAGGCGCACCCTCTACACCAGGTTCCAGCCCAGGGCCCTGTGGAATGCAGCTGTCTAGAGTGCCTCCTGGAACAGCTGTGCGGCAGCTACAACTTCCTGGGCTACTTCCCCATGGCCTTCCCCCAGCACCTTCTTTATCCTCACCATAGGACCTTCCTCCTGGTGTCTGATAATGCTTGTACTCCTCAGTCCTCCAGTAGCACGCCTTCTCACTCCCTGCTCCTTGCAGGCCCCTGCTCTGATCACTCAGGGAACAGAAAACTATTCATCCAGTGGCCAGTATATTTGCCTTCTACCAGACTCCTGTACCCCACTGGTCTGGGTCTGTCACAATAGGAAGAAGAAGAAGGGAGAAAAAGACAACAGGACAGACCAGAAGGGAAGCAGGAACAGGGAGAGAAAACTGAGGGAAAGGTACATAGAACAGCATCATGAACCGCATCTATAACTTCTAAATCGGACTGGAAGTGCTGCCTCCACAAGGGTTGATTCAGCAACTGGGGAATGTCAGGAGCAAGACAGAAGCTCGATTCCTCTGATAAAAGCCAAGAAAAGGAAAACTAAAAATGACTGACTGGAACAAGAGAGTGAAGATTTATTTATTTAGTATTAACACAAATTCCAATTCCGTCTATTTTCATTTTTTAAAAAATCCTTGGAGGGAACATCTGGAACTATCTGACCCCATCTGCCACAAACTTTTAAGATTCAAAACCTACAGCAAAACCCAGCCTTTTCTTAAGAAGTCTCTCTGAGTTATTTTTGCAACTACCTAAAAAGGAGTATGTATGAACAAAATTGGGCAGAAGACACTGAATTCAGAACTGTGGATAGAAAACCTACAAAAGTAGAAATAAAACAATCCAAGATTAGCTTATCACTCATCTGGTCTGTAAATGATCTGCATCAACCTCAGAGAGCTACTTCCCTTAAATAAAAAGAAACCTTATGGCTGGTTCATCAGCCCAGTCCATAACCATATGTAAAACTCATCTATCATCTCCTGATTTCTCGAGTGATGTAAACCAAAATATCATTTTGAAATTAAAAATATACTTTTCTAGAAAATTGCAGGAGCGTATCTAAGTGAAAATCCTGCCATTTTGGAGCAGGGCAGGTGGTGGCTCAGCACATATCACAAACCGAAGCACAAACACAGTAGCACAGCTGGTCAGAAAATGTGGAAAGAATCAAAATACATTTTACTCTTTTGCCATGTTATGATAATTTTATTTGAAAAATTTCCAGCTAACTCTAGCATCTAATTTATATCCAGCTTCTCCAAATTACATTCAACCTGTATTGGATCATTAACACATGATCTTGGACAAGTTATTACATAGAGTGAAAAGCAGACATTTGATCATGAGTTTGATGTGATATAGATCAAATACTCCAATAAAATGTTGTGTTTCACAACAATGTATATATCAAAGAAGGTGTAATGACAATTGGGTCCTCCTCATTCTCAGAGACACAGGAAATTGGTGAATATCAAACTCCTGTTCTGTAAGTGTATCATTTTGGTACCATGAAGTGCACTTGTTCTATAAAAGAGGTTATGGAATTTAGGGACTCAAGAAATTCCATTTCAGTCTCTCTACATTCTTATATCAAGCCCATTCCTGCATCATGAATGATTTTTGCAGCTGCCAGTTTTGCATTATTTTCTTGGTTCCTAACAGAGGACTAGAAGAGGATGCAGAAAGCCAACTAATTCACAGGTCAGAACCAGGAATCATGGAGGCTTTCCAAATCTTTCCTCCAAATCTCTCTTCCCTCATTGGGTAGCTTGATAAGGGAGTGTTCAAACCACGGTCAGGCTTCTGGTGCATATTTGTGAGGATGAAAATAAAATCTTTTGTTTAAATTGCCCACGTGGAAATACCAAATATAAACTGCACAGAAACATGTACCTCAGCTAAGCCCTTCTAAGACTGTCTGGTAATCGACAGTATTTTAAAAGTCAAAGAAACAGAACAACTGGATTAATAGAGACCTGTAAAGCCTGCACTAGTCTTTTCCACAATGTGTTGAATCAAAACCATCAGTATGAAGACTTCATTGTACTAATAGCATCCGTATTGACATGATAAAAATGGACCAAATATCTGTCCAGTTTTTAACTTTATTTCTGATTTTTCTTGCTTTTTCATATTATCTTAACATATACTCACTGCCTGTGTACACCTGAAATTCAAGCATCCATAACCAAGTAATGAAACTCTCCTAAGTGTCCACCAGTCACTGAAATGGACATAAACACACACACAAAACAATCAAATTTAATTGCATTCCATAAAATAACTCCAACTAACTTTGTTTAACACACAGACTAACAATATTTTATTTGTCACACCTACAGTGGAAAACTCTCATAATATATTAAAAGAAAAATCCATTTTGTACACACATCAGAACCCACAAATACACTGTACTGTATAAAATGTTGCAGTGGAGATTTTCAGTAGTGCTCAGCATTGGCCTTAAAGCATTAAATCAATGGCAAAACTACCAGTGACTGTAATGGGAAGAGTTAGGTCATGCTGATGAGCACTGTTGAAAATTCTACTGATATATTTGATTGATTTTGCACCTACACCATACAGTTGTCAGTTTTGTTTAATATTTTAGTTTTAACAGCCTGGCAAAGTCATTAGCTAAAACCAGTTTGTTTATTCTTTCAAATGATTAGATTTTAAATCACTGAAATGAGAGCATAGCTTCAGCTGGTGCTGAACAAGCAAAATCTCAAACACCCCAAATATTTCCATCCTCTTGTTCATACAGGTTTTACACAGTATATCTGCATGAGCACACAACAGGTTAATCAGTGAGTAGAGCACATAGATTTGAAATCCACTACTTGGCAGCAGGTTAGTTCATGCACGAACCACACACATTTATATATCAACTCAAACGCAATGGCTTTGATTATGACACATCTCTTGCTTTACAAGAATAGCAGTGATTTTCACTCCGAATCCTATGGCTTCCTTCCTATGTAGTCTCATCCTGCCGTACAGAGCGTAATTGAAATTTAAATTAAAAGGGACTCTTATGAGACATTTCCATGTGACATATAAAGGTCATTGTTAACTGCTTTCCTTATCCAGAGAAGTTCTCCCAATTTGAAAGTATGAAACTTAAGTATAATACTTGTCACAAGCAGTCTCTTGCTGAAATGCCAATGATCTCTCAGTTTCCCTGGGGGAAATCCATCCATGGTGCAGCAAGCCAGCACAAGGCCCCATGCATCAATTAAGCCACGCGTAGCAAATATTATGGGATTCTGGTTGAGCCAGTGTACTCCCTCTGCATCGCAGAGATGGTTATTGTGGAAACAAGCTGGTATTGAAAGCCACAGTAAGGGTGAGAAGAGGTTCAGATCCAAATTCATATGGATGCAATGGCACCAGTAACTCCTCACAGCTGACACAAAGGATCTCTGAGGCAGCTATTCCAGACCCTAGGTCTCAAAAGCAGCTCTGGAAGAAGCTGGGGAAGAATTTACTTTCTGAACTGTTCCACCTGCACAGAGCCTGGAACCCTCTATTGCGAGTAGGGGGTGCACATCACCATGTATGCACTACATTCTTTGGAGGCTACTGTGCAGTACCTTGGCTCTGGGATACTCAGGTTAAATTGTGAAAATTTAGAGTAACAGATTGGACTAGTAATTTAAGAATTCTGTGTTCTATTCCCAGATGTACTACTGACTGGCTGTGTTATCTTGAGAGAATCACTTTACTTCTCTGTCCTCAATTGATACTCAGTTTATAAATGGCTCTAATACTACTTAATACTAGGGCTGTCAATTAATCGCAGTTAATGCATGTGATTAACGCAGAACAAATTAACTAGATTTAAAAAAATAGTCACAATTAATTGCAGTTTTAATTACACTGTTGAACAATAACAGAATACCATTTTAAATTTATTATAAATATTTTTGGATGTTTTTCTAACATTTTCAGATATATTGATTTCAACTGCAACACAGAACAAAGTGTACATTGCTCACTTTATATTATTTTTGTTACAAAAATTTTACACTGTAAAGAAGATAAACAAAAGGAATAGTATTTTTCAATTCACCTCATACAAGTCCACTCAGTCCTACTTGTTCAGCCAATCGCTAAGGCAAACAAGTCTGCTTACATTTACGGGAGATAATGCTGCCTGCTTCTCATTTACAATGTCACCTGAAAGTGAGAACGGGTGTGTACATGGCACTGCTGGAGCCGATGTTGCAAGGTATTTACAAAACAGATATGTGAAACACTCATATGCCCTTTCATGCTTCGACCTGTAATCTCTGAAATTTTACTCTCTTTTGCTTTTGAGTGCAGTTATGCAAAAATAAAAAATAAAAAAAAAATTCTACATTTGTAACTTGCGCTTTCACATTAAAAAGATTGCACTGCAGTACTTGTATGAGGTGAATTGAAAAATACTATTTCTTTGGTTTATCTTTTCTACAAATATTTTTAATAAAAAATAATAATATAAAGTGAGCAGTATACACTTTGTATTGTGTTGTAATTGAAATCAATATATTTGAAAATGTAGAAAATCATCCAATATATTTAGAATACATTTAAATTGGTATTCTGTTATTGTTTAACAGTGTGATTAAAACGGCAATTAATCGCAACTTTTTTTATAGTACTTTTCCTGGTGATCTCAAAGCCCTTTGCTATCTTCAGTTAATGAGTTCTCCTAGCCTCCCCCCGAAGATAGCAGAGGGCTTTGAGATCACCGGGAAAAGTACTATACTGGTGATAAGTTTTAGTATTACTTCTCTTATAACTGTATCTCCTTCATCCAAATTGTTGAATCTCAGAAAATACATGAGAATAAGGATAAAGAGTTTTGTCTGTTTTAAACATCAGCAAAATTACTTTACTTCAAGCCTACAGGAGCTGAGTAAAGGACAAACCGATTCTTATGTTACTTTCTGTGACCAAACCCCAAAATATTTTCGCATGATACATTGTAACATTTTCTCACACTGACTGAGCATTACAAACACAGAGAGTAGTTTGAATATCTGACCCTTAATATATGTAACTGTCCAGGCATTTGCATGGCCCTCATCACTGTAGTACCATGACAGGATCTAAGCAACTAATGTGTCACTGCCACAACCCTAGTACTTTTTGTATCATCCAAAAATGTGCAGCAACACTCATCTCACTCTTCTTGAAACTACGTAAATCTGTAACCAACTGGTGCACTTCACAACCAACATTATTTTGTTTTGCTGTCAAACCAAATCATCTTTTTTTGTCAGAAATCCAGAGTGGTAGTTCCCATGTCACATATAAAAGTACAAACTAAATTGGTTTGAAACCTGCAGTATAGTTCCAATATAGATTTAAAGCCTGTTCCTCCCTAACTAACGCTACAGCTCTCCTCTTACAGTAACAACATCAAGCAATACAAACCATTTCTGCCATACCTAGCACTTTTATGATTGCTGATTCCTGTTTGTGATGACACTTTATACATGTTTTCATGTCGCTAAAATTTTAATATGTAGTTTTAGAGACAGTGGATGTGTTGACCATTTGTGATTTCACATTTAATGTTGTATCAAACTATCCCCTATTTTAAGCAGACGATGACACCAACATTTCAGCAGGTATCAGTTCTTAAGGAGGTCAATATTTAAGGGCAGTCTGTCACCTGACTTGCAACAGGATCTGTTCCTTAGTATTTAACAACTCAAACTGTAGTTCATACCATTAAATACAGAATGTTTGCAAAATACACACGATAAAACAATTTTTAATTGGAATTTCGGGCCCTGATTGTGCAGATCCTTACTGATTTCCCATTGATATCTATAGGAATACACATATGAGAAAGGGCTTGAGGGACACTTCTCAGGTTTTTGCAAATACAATATAATATGAGCAGTTTATATAGGACATCAAATTAACTCAAAAAGAGAGGAATTGAATTTTCCCACTGTAATAAGCACGTCTTTTAATACATATGATAGAAGCTATTAACAACCAACCAACTGCTAGCTTCCCATGTCCCAGCTTTAAAGTTAATTGGTTTTAATCATTCCCTCTAAATTTATTTTTATGGAGAATAATTAGAGATATTGTCAGGTTAAAAATCATGGGCCTGATTTTTAGAAGTGCTGAGCCTGGAGTCAATGGGAGATGGAGGTTTTAAACACCTATGAAGTTCATGCATAAGATTTTTATTTACAGTCATATTTTCTTGCCTACGCTGAAGCCTGGCCTCCCATAAAACACACTGTGGGTGCATCTCAGCATTGACATCTCAGATTATGTGGACCCACAGTCTGGAAGCTGGAGGTGTTGATCTCCAGACTATGATTAAAGGTGCTCTCTGAAAGTAAGATGCAATTTTTTTGCTTTGATTGGACATTTTGAGACAAGCACACAAGAAGTTAATTGCATAATTTCTTGCATTAGACATCATGTTATTAACGTCATCGAGCATTACAATTAAGCACTCCTTTTAAATTATCTCCTAATCTTTTGCAATGTTCCAAAAGTCAAGGTGAGACCTCAATTGGCCTAAGGCATAACATGCTTTTTCTATAGCAGTTTATAATTAATAAATTGCAGCAACACCATATGACCACACACTTATTTAGAGGCTCACTGCAATATCAATCTCGATATCTGTTCACAAACATTAGATGAGGAAAATGCATAATCGGAAAAACTCACAGAATCTGAGAGGATTACTATTCCTTACATATAAGAAAAAAAACCTTAATAGCAGCAACATTTACATGGGGGGACAGGGTATATACTTTAAGCGTTATACTTTAAGCGTTATACTTAATGTTAAATATGTGCCTCAATCCCACTGACGTCATAAGCATAAGGATGTGTTGAAATGTAAGCTTAAGTACTTTTCTGAATCAGGGCCTCAAGAAGGATTTTGAAGATAAATTAAAGGTAAATTCTCAGACAAAAGTAAATGTATGAGAAGTAAGGCCCCAAACCTGCAATGTGATGTACCCTTGCACCCACATGGAGCCTCACTGATTTCGGATTAAACACAGGAGTAACTGTAGACATATGGGGTTTGGTCCTGCACTTACTGAAGTCAATGGCAAAATTCCAGGTGCAGGATCAAGTCTATAACTAAACCTGTACTCTGTTTTTGTAGCTGTGCATTAACATAAGTGTTTGCAAGATCAGGGCCTAAGTGTTTTACAAAAAGAAAGAAAAATGACACGCATATCTGATAATCAATCTGATTCAAGTCTGAACTTCCCCAAATTTCAGATGCTTTTGGTTCTATTGAGGACTCTAGTTTTCGGTCCTCTATAAAAAGAGATTTTCTTAAGATACAAAATTATTCAGATGCAAATTTCCCCTAAGTTTGGGGCACAGGGGGACTATATAGTTTCTATATGATTGCTACCAATTTAATTTGATTTGCATCTTATTGAAATTATTGACCTATTAAGTCAGAATATTCCTCAATTAAATAGTGTTCTTATTCTAATATAAGTATTATCTTTAAATGCCTATATAGGAGTCACTGGATTAGACAGCCACGGTAATATGCTTGTGGTGCAGAGGAAGCATTAAAACACAAAATAAAAACTACTGGAAATGTTGTGGATGATAAAACAATCCACATAAGCTAATATACAGCTTACAATATATTTTACCGAGAGAAAATTTCTTAAGAACAAAATTATCTCTACACTTTGCTTTAGCAAGACACAATGGCAAACATCCATCAGGATGATTTCCCAATAGACATATAAAACACTACATACCACACAACTGAGCCTCCACCTATAAGAACATCACACTGGGGGAGAGGGCAGGTGAGGAAGCCCTACCATGACTGTGTTAAATTCCACCGCCTCCCACCCAAATATGAAGTCATAATGAGACAGATATGATAATCCCCTTGATGATATTCACTCAATACATTAGTTAACTGTAAAGAAACAGACATCAGGAACCTTTATTAATAAACTATACGGTTTCAATTATGAGATGATATGGAAAAATAAAAATAATCTAAACACAGGAACTCCTATATCAGATTAGACCAGTGCATGTTCTAGTCTACTATTCTGTCTCCAAAAGCTTCAAGTGATAGTACATGAAACCCTTATGGAATAATTGCCTATATTGTAGGGCAGAGTTTCTCAAACTGGGGTCCGCAGACACCTGGGGGTCCCTGGGCCCCACCGATCAACTCCTCTCCCTCCCTCCATCTCCTGGAGGCTACTGAAGCCGAACCGGGAGATTTTAGGCCCTAAAAGTCTGGTGGCACAGAGGGGCTAAGGCAGGGTCCCAGAAGTGGCTGGCATGTCCCTGCAGCCCCTGGGGGGAGGAAGGGGGTCTCCATGCACTGCCCCTGCCCTGAGCACCGACTACACAGCTCCCATTGGCCGGGAACTGCGGCCAATGGGAGCTGCAGGTGTGATATCTGCGGGCAGTGACAGCGCACGGAGACCCCCTGGCCCCCTGCCTAGGAGCCACTTCCAGAGAGATGTGCCCATCACTTTCGGGAGCCGCCCGGAGGTAAATGCCCCCCCCTGGAGCCCGGACCCCAACCCCTAACCCAGCCCAGAGCCCGTACCCCACACCCAAATTCCCTCCCAGAGCCCGCACCCTGAACCCCTTCCTGCACCCAAACTCCTTCCCAGAGCCTGCACCAATACCCCCTCCTGCATCCCAATCCCATGCCTCAGCCTGGTGAAAGTGAGAGAGGGTGGGGGAGAGCGAGCAACAGAGGGAGGGGGATGAGTGGTGGAGCTTGGGAGTCCCCAACACATTTTAAATCAAAATGGGGGTCCTTGGGTTGCTAAAGTTTAAGAACCACTGCTGTCGGGGAAGTTTCTTCTTAACCTCTCTCAGGTCTCTCTCTAAGAGGCTGGATTGTATGAAACAAACATTCTTTCCCCAGTTGTCATCCACTTCGTAATTTTTTTTGACTGACCCACATGATCTTCATCAAAGTGACAATGAAATTTACTCAAGCACTTTGCTTTGGACAAGGGAAACTCAATGTATTAACTAGGGGACATTTATTAATATAAGAAAACTACCACATATACATTTGCCACAATTTAACGTAACTAGCCATTCCCTGCTTAGAATAGGCACAGAAAAGGAGTGGTAAAAGTACAGCAAAAGAGGATTCCGATTCCAACAATAGTACAAGTGCATGCATCTGATGAAGTGAGCTGTAGCTCACAAAAGCTTATGCTCAAATAAATTTGTGAGTCTCTAAGGTGCCACAAGTACTCCTTTTCTTTTAACAATAGTATAGTTTACATAGCACCCATACATATTATCTATCATTAACCCTAAGAACCACACTTTTTTAAAAAAATGGATGCTGAAATTTAGCATTTCTGGCCACCAACCTTGCATAGAAAACAGACAGGCTAATGCTAAAGAAAACAAATTTTTATGCATTTACCTTCTGTGTGAAATGAACTGTGCAGTGAATTATTTCAAAGAGGAAAATTGTAATTGCATGTGTAATAAAGCTGAAAATTAAGGAGAAGCAGATGGGAGACTAAAAGTTCTTTTTTTGTTACGTGATAAGAGGATGATTCATAAGTATTTGGCATTAGTTAAAATTACTTGTGGAACAAATGTTTACAGCAAATATGTTCCTCCTTAGGACCTGTGATGGGGCTTGCCCGCCATCACCTGCAAGGCAAGGGAAAAGAACCCCAATTAGTCATGCTCTGCACCTAGGGAGTAATTAACTAATTGCCTTCTGGCCAGAGGAAGCAGAGCAAGGCCTTATAAGTAGACAGAGGGAACTCGGTGGGGAGGGAAGCGGGAGACTGCAGAGAAGGTCTCTCTGGTGCACAGAAGCCCTAGGATAGGATTTAACAGAGGAAACCATGGAAGAAGAACACTATAGGAGCATGTTATGTCCCTGAGGTACAGCCAACAAAGGAGAGGGGTGAAAAGGCTATTAATTTGAAGATTTGGTTGGACATTCATTTGAACTTGTGTTACCCTAGAAGGGATTTAGACTTTCACATGGGGTGGTTGGAGGGCGAAGCCACAGAACATCCAGAGGGGAGTCAGGAGAAGATGAAGGCTGGGAAAGTCCATTGCAGGGCTGATGGAGAGTCCAGCAGGGGTTGCCAGAGATGAGGACTTTATGCACCACTGTGACCAAAGACAAGGGACAATCCAAGAGAGGCACAACTACAGGACCATTTGCTATCACTTCACCCCCAAGGAAAGACATCTCTATAGCAACCCTCGTTTGTATAATAGGAAGGGAATAAACACACAGAAAGAAGGAAATCGGCACAAATAATTTTTAAAACTATTGTGTCTTAACTTCAGTGATTGGTGCCCTAACCTTTCACCACAAGAGACCTGGGCAGAATCCCAGCTTAGATCACAAGAGAAAATGAATCTGGTGGTCTGGTCCATGTCTCAAAACCACCAAAGCACTTGCCAAGATCTGTTCAAAAGAGAACAAGACAAAAAAAGCAAAACTAGTAAGGTGGAATATTAGTCCCATGGAACTGGCCGAATTTCAGTTTCATTACCTCCTAAATACTGTTTTAATTTGACCATTTTTATTGTCCCTCTTCTACTTCTAGAGACATTTCTACATGGGGAAAACAAAAACAAACATGTTTATGGTGAGGATACCTGTTGAGTATTATTTTACATTTATCAATACTAAAGCCTCTGTCTTGTGGGAACCGACGCAGAAGAAATTTAATAAATAATTTTGATCTTTCACCAGATTTTTCCCAATGGTACGTTATCAGAAAATATAACACTTCACAGACAGTCCCCGAGTTTTATTTTTAATATATAGATTAAAATTATAAACACAGCACTTACATCACACAACTCCACCCTAGGTTTGGCCTCATTGCAGTGGTAACTCAAGCGACCTACATTTAAGTTAACTCCTATAAAGTTAGCCTACCTCACGTAAGAGTGGTCAAACTGCAGAACACCCCTGGATTTACACCATGTTTGGATTAGCAATACAGAGTAACAGAGTTCCCACTGCACTACTAGCTCCAGCAGTCAGCAGCACTCAAGCTTCAACCCACAGCCCTTGATGCTGTGGAAGCTCGAGTTTAAAGCACCACTTAACTCAACCTAGAGGCTTTTATATGTGGATGAGAGCTCGGTCAGAGGTAGTACTTGAGTATTATCTCAAGCTAACACTGCTCAGCAGTGAAGACAAGCCTCCAGTGACACTCATATGAGAGTTTCCCTTTAGGGTATATAGTTAAGTTAATCCATTCACAGTTCATACCCTCACCATGACCATTTGACATTCTGGACCACTGAAAATGGTACGTTAAGTCTGACACATAACAGCTTCCTTAAAATCAAAATAAATTAGGTCTTAAATTCTAGCTGCTGTCAGCAAACATTTAAAAAGAGCTGTAAAAATTAATCTGTATATTGGGATTTCAGACCTCTTACTGACCATCTCAGTCATTTAACGCTAATGCCATGTGACTCACTTGCTCTTCAGCATTGTTTGAGGACAGGGTATAGATGTCAAGTCGATAAGTCTCTGTTTAGGGCCTCCCCCTCCCCCCCCCCCAATAACACTGAAGTTAAATGTTTGCTATTGTTTTCCTTGTAGATACTCAGCCACTGAAATCTACTTTGGGCTGAAAATTAGTATACAAGTCCCAGGAATAAATGTTGTTTGGTTTTTCTGTTTGTTTGTTTGTTTGTGTTTGTTTGTTTAAGTTTTCTATATTTGTTGTCTGCTTCAGTTTTACTGTTGAAGTTTCAAATTGGGACATTTGGATAGCACTTGGTTGCTGTACTAAACTGTACAATTTCTGAGGCTGTCTTATGTCTTCTGATGAATGTTTCTTAAACTAATCTCAGGGGGAGGCAAATACAGTGAAATCAGATCCTCTTTCATTCCTGTTCGGTGCAGCTTGTCATAAGAAGCAGACTCTCGAGATCTTAAAGCTGAACTAACTCTCAGCCTTGGACTTATACACAAGTGCTATTGTGGACGTTGTTCCAGGTGCCCATTTAGAATGGAAGGTGCAAGAAAAAAAGAGGATTTATCACAAAACCCTTAAGATTGAATTCAGACAGTTTAGATCCGTGATCTCGGAGCATAAATCCACAGTTGTGGTTTAGATAAAGACACCAAAGTTCTTCTTAATGATGATATTGTCTTAAAAAGCCAGGGTGAAAACCTTTGCTTCTGTGCCTGACATCCCCGCCCCACAATATGGAGCTGCATGGGTCCACAGTAAACTTTGCAATGTAATTTAAGGGTTAACTTGATTCTTTTGAAACTATTTTTCCCCTACTCTCCTTTTGGGTAGTCAAACAATTAAGAAAACAAAATCTGTGGCACAGACTGAGTCATGCACGCCCCATACTCTCTTGAGAAACAGAAATTTGAAAGCTACCAAAGAATCTCAATATGGGGGTGGACTGTATTATAAATACCAAGGAATAAAATCTCTGTGGTATGTTCTAATATACTTCTCTGTGGACTAGATATAACATGTCTATTTTGCACTCAACCTGGTTAACTGTAGACAAACACACTATTTAAGCTTCTAATCTATTCATTGGTACCTGGTAAATTGACCACTGGATGGATTAGTTGTGTACACAGTGCAGTGGAGGCACCATGGGCTAGATTCACAAAAGGCACCTCACTGCCTCTTTAGACATCTAAGTCCAACATGTAGGCAAGACTGACATTCACTGAACCACTAACCACTAACCTTAGATGCCACCTAACCTTGTCGGAGCTGAAAGTCCCCATGGCGCCTAGGTTTCTGCCAATAGGCATGGGCAAAGGTGCCTAACTGCTAATGCTGTCCCACAGTTAACAAGCTGCTTGGAACCCTAACTCACTCATAAGACCCAGCGGGATTCTAAATCTAGGCATACCCCCCTCCCCGCCCACCTCAGGGACCTAATTCAGTAGGTGGGCTCAGGGCACAAAAGACCAATAGCGTGAGAATTATTTTTGGAGGAGGTGTCCCCCAGCATACCCGCTCACCTGTGATATGGAACAAATGGGTTCAAATCCCTGCTCCAAATAAGGCAGAGTGGGAATTTCTCACTGAGTCTACATCCCAGCTGGGTGCTCTAACCACAGGGCTATTGGCTATAGTGGAGTAGGTTTCTCTCTCTCTCTTCACAAGAAACGGCTGATCTGGTTTAGGTGCCTCACTCCAGATATGCTCACAGTTGAGAATCCCAAGCAGAGATAAGCACCTCCCCTCTGGTCTGTCAATCAGGACCTCAAGGCCCAGATTGATGGGAGCTAAACGCCAGAGTACCCCACACCTTTCTCCATTCATGGCAGCTTTATCCACAGATTTGCTGGCTTCTTACATCTTCTTGTGTTCGTCTAGCCTGCCCCCTACGCTTAGAATGACTGTACTGAGCTCACTCCTAGGTCCCCTACCTTCACTACTATGATGCCTGTGCACAAATTACTGATAGGCAATGACAAACTTGAGGGGTATGCTGGGAATTCTAAACCCCACGTCCTTCCCTCTAATTCTTTGTCTATGTATCTGTATTAAAGTGTGAGAACTCTAAGGCAGGGGTCACACCTTCTCTGCTTGGCACATAGCGGACATTACAGGTCAACATGATGGTAGAGTTTGAGTTAAGTCCATATATTACAACACACTACATATGCATATTTCACAGGGTCAGTAAGTCAAAAGCAGACATATAGTACGAATCACATAACTTTCTAAAAGAGTTACACAACCAAATCAAAACGAAAATAAAAACACAACCAACCCCCCCTTTAGATTTATAGAAGAATCCTCCAGCTAGACAAATTGTAACAGCAAATTATTTGCCTATAAAGACATACTAATGTTACACATTTTTGTTTTTGCAAGACAGCAATTTCTAACTGATGTTCTAGATCAAGGAGGATATTATTATGCCCCAAATACATTTAAAAGGGACATGCATATCAAATCAAGGGTGCCAAAATTTTCTTATAACGAAGTAACTGTAATTGATGCTTTGCTATCTAAGGAAATCAGACCATGACTCAGGATTTTTTCCCCCAGAGTGGACAAAGATATTCAGCATTTTTTCCCCCCAAGCAGCGATGTTTCCCCAGGAATTTTAATTAGCTGTTCACATTTTACATCTGCTTTCCTCTTTTTCTCTTTAATGAAATTATGTTTCAATGATCATGGATGTCACAGACTTTGAATGGCAGCGTATCTAGTCATGGTGGGAAACAACTTAGTTGCATAGCCAAACATTCTCCTAAAATAACAGTTTACTGTATTATGGACTGTTGTGAAAAAGGTGGCTTGAAAATTAACTGATGCCATCTTTTGTACTTGGACAGCAAGCATAACAACAAGCATGTGCAGCACTAGCATATTGGAAATGAGGTGTGGTAGATTGTTTCCAGCCTCTCCAGTATGAATTTTATTTGCTATATAAATATTGAAGGCCTTAATACCTGATGTATGCTCCTTAAAGATGTCATTTCTCTGATCTGAAAACAGGTTACCTGCAAATGGCCTACAATCCCTCTATTTGCACAGAACATACAGTACTACTATATTGAATGCCAGCCCTGTGAAAGAACAACCACCAACTGCATATGCAAGCTTTGGAGGAGGCAGAGGAGGAAATGGGGAATGGACTGGGATTAGGAGAAAATTAACATTCCCTGAGAATATGCACTAGCTTGTGCAGACCTCCAGGTGAAAACACAATGCACACAAATGGACCAGATTGTCAAGTTCTCGCTCTCAGATTTTTCCCAGATCAGAAGGGCAAATGGGTGATTCAAGCTGTATGGACTACCATTCATTTACCATTTCTACGTTGCTTGATGGAAAGATGAGGAAAGGCAGCCAAGAGAAATTACCATGAAGTTTGGCCTTCAGATACCGTGTAACAAGATGTGACATGAAACCTGAATATACAAGCATGCGTCTTCTGCTGACCCTGCCTTTTCTCAAGTGCTGGACCCTGAATAAAGATGAGTAATGCTCATGCCATTTAAATGAAGAAAAGGGAGGTGAACGTGTGTGTGTAGTGATGTCTTGTAAGAAACAATTTTCTAAAACTATTATAATCACCGAAGGAAAAACACCCTTTTTTGAGTCTGGGTCGTGATATGTCAGTGTGTGGGCTACATGCGGGGAAAAGGAGTTACTGAATGTAGACACTAAGAATGGACTATAATTTTTTTTTGAAGTCTTCAATGCTCCTGGAATTGCTGAATAACTCTAGGGCACTACAAAACCCAAGTCTCACAATTCTCCACCCTCATATAATGTAATGACATCCTATTTCTTTCCTCTGTTTAATTATTTTCAGATGCACCCCTCCATATCTATTCTTAGGGTTATGTTATGAAATAATGTAACAGGTGTACAAAAACTATGATTTTACCCTCACAGATCCTGTACACAGCAGCAGAGGCATGGGATTCACCAATGAGGACATATGGAAAGCTGTGTACAGGTACGTGGATGAGCATCTGTTTTTAAGTAAGGGCAAAAGATTCTCTTTTGTGCAGGCAAATTAACTGTGCAAATGAGGACTGGAAGCTATATTTTAAATTCCACGAAGCGGAAGCCATCCCCAGCAAATGACAGGCATGAATGCACAAGCTGGTTTCATTGTCCAGTGAAAGAACCACCTGCATTGCTGTCCACTCCTGTTGCGATTTTCAGTTCGCATAAAAAATACTGGTGGCCTTTTGTCATATATGCTGTAAGATTACCACATGCTATGGGGATGGTGAACCATACTGTAAACCTTCATATTCCAGATGGGGCACACTAGTTACACTGCTGAAAAAGCAGACCTTTTAGGGAAAAGGTGTGAACAAGACATGGACAGCTGCAAAATAAACAAGCATTGTCTATAACAATAAGAATCCATGCAACCGGGTGGTGGTGAAGGAAGGTTGTCAAGACAGAACGTGACATGACTTCTGCTCTATCAGTCTAATTAGGAATCCACGAGGTTGGAGCCATACTTTCCCACAGATTTCCAGCCTATGTGAGCTTTTCCTTTAAACCATATCAAACACAGAAATGGCCATATTATAATAAACAAATGGTCCTTCTGTGCTGATCTCTTCTTAACAGAACCCCTCATAATGCATCTACCCTGGATGCTAATGAGCCTCTGCCTCCAAGCCTCATCTAACTTTTATCCTAGCTAGTGTAATCACAGACACATTGTGAAGTGAACCAAGAACCGAGTATGTAGCAAATAATTTAAAAGCCACCCTTTCAGAATGGTGTTGAAGTAGCCCTGGAGGTCCAACCTCATCAATCCTGACTGCTCCTGTGGGGCTTATGGGTCTTGCTTTGGTCTGACAGGCCATCTGTCTTCCTGAATCTATTTCTGCTCTGTGAACAAGTGGTCCCACGGCCTTTTCATGACATTTGGCGTAAAAAATGCTGTGCTTTTTTAAAAATCTGGGTGAAATGAAACATAGTAGATCTTTCAACACAAATTAATTCTACCATACACCTTTCTCAGGGAAGTGGGGATCAACATTATGAATTTCTCACCTTGTTGACTGTGTGAGTGAATGTGAGCAGGGGGCTGGTGTAGAAAGAAGGGGAGCAAAAGGAGAAAGTATCTTTAATGCCACTGAAGTGAAAAATTGGTTTTTACTTTTATCTGTAGCTTTGGATTTGCAACTATTGCTAGTCAATGAATCTTAATACCTCTAACAACATGGGAGAGGCATATTGATTTCAGTGATGTTTGAAAGCAGTGACTTGGCCAGCCTGGATATTAGTCATGAAAGAAGGACGACTGTTGCAGTGGAGGGAATGCAAGTATTTGTAGGAGTACTTCTTCCTCTCTGCAGGCTTGGAAAGACCTTTAGAGCTGCCCAACTACTATACTTTATGTAGGTGGGGAGTGAAGGGGGCAAAAAAACTTATCATGGTATGTAAATGTATAGAGACATCAGAAAGCTGAAATGAATAGTATGAAAGTCTAGAAAACATCAATAGTTGCATGTTTCATTTGGAAGGTATTATCTGATGTTCATACAATATGACACAATGTTGGTATCAGCTACCACCAATATCTTCCTCACCAAACACCCATGTTCCAGTCTTAAAACACCGTTTAATGGGGCACTTATTCTATCTAACTGATTAGCTAACATGTCTCGGGTGTCTTTCTGCAGGTATACTAAAGTGGACATGATCACTGAAAAACTTGGAACAAGTGGATTTGCATGGACTCTGTCCTAGTCACTGGGTGTCCTGCTCTGCCGCTAATGGCACACGTACATTTAATACTTTTGCATAGATTTAAAAATCTATACATCACAAAGGTAATAAGGTGAGAAGTAGTAGTCAGCATGGATTTGTCAAGAACAAATTGTGTCATAGTAGCCTAATAGCTTTCTATGACAGGGAAAATGGTAGATGTGATATATCTTGACTTTAGTAATGCTTTTGATACGGTCTCACATGACCTTCACATAAACAAACTAGGGAAATACAACCTAGATGGAGCTACTATAAGGTGAGTACATAACTGATTGGAAAACCGTTCCCAGAGAGTAGTCATCAGTTGTTCAATCAAGCTGGAAGGCCATATCAAGTGGGGTCTCATGGGTTGGTCCTGGGTCCAGTTCAGCTCAATATCTTAATCAATTATTTAGATAATGGCATAGACAGCACACTTATTAAGTTTGAAGATGATACCATTCTGGGAGGGGTTGCAAGTGCTTTGGAGGATAGGATTAAAATTCAAAATGATCTGGACAAACTGGAGAAATGGTCTGAAATAAATAGGATGAAATTCAATGAAGACAAATGGAAAGTACTCCACTTAGGAAGGCACAATCAACTGTACACATACAAAATAGGAAATGATGCTTAGGAAGATGTATTGCAGAAAGGGATCCGGAGGATAGAGTGCATCACAAGCTAAACATGAGTCAACAGTATAACACCACAGGAAAAAAGTGAATGTCATTCTGGGATATATTAACAGGAATGTTGTAAGCAAGAAACGAGAAGTAATTCTTCTACTCTACTCCTTGCTGATAAGGCCTCAGCTGGAGTATCGTGTCCACTTCTGGGCACCACATTTCAGGAAAGATGTTGACAAACTGGAAAAAGTCCAAAGGAGAGCAACAAAACTGATTAAAGGTCTAGAAAACATGACCTATGAAGAAAGATTGAAAAAACATGGGCTTGTTTAGTCTGAAAAAGAGAAGACTGAGGGGGGACATAACAGTTTTCAAGTACATAAAGGTTTGTTAAAAGGGTGAAAAATTGTTCCCCTTAATCTCTAAATTTAAGGGAGAAGAAGCAATGGGCTTAAATTGCAGCAAGTGAGATTTAGGTTGGATATTAGGAAAACCTTCTTAACTGTCAGGGTAGTTAAGCACTGGAACAAATTGCCTAGGAATCTCCATCACTGGAGGTTTTTAAGAACAGGTTAGACAAACATCTCTCAGGAATGGTCTAGTTATTACATAGTCTTACCTTGAGTGCATGGAGCTGGACTAGATCACCTCTCGAGGTCCCTTCCAGTTCTACACTTCTATGATTCTATTAAATTAAACCTCAATCGACATTCAGCAAATCTCAAAGTGAAACATTATAATCGCTCTTTATGGACAATTACGCAGGCCATGTCTCTTCCCTGAGGGTTTTTTCCATCTCAGTACTTCAGAAGGGTTAGTTTCTGAGTAATTGTGCACCAATAATATTATTGTTATTGTTTGCCCTGCAGTAGCACCTCAGGAGGCCCAGTCATATACCAAGGCCCCATGGTGCTTGGCACTGTACATGTAACAAAAAGACAGTCTCGGTCACAAAGAAGTGAGTAAGGGCTTACACCAATCAAGATTCATATGTTCAACTGTGCAACGTGATGCATGTAAAGCAAAGGTAGCAAAACTGCATTTTCACTGTTTCACAAGACTTTTACCCAAAGCCTGCAGCTGTTTTTTTCCCTTACAGTTGGCTTTCAGTAGCAACTGCAGCTCCTAGCTGACACCGCTCCTCACACTCTCACTGTTCTGTATTCTCTGCCCCTATGGTCTTGAAGTAGCCATCTGCATTTTATGCAACAGGCACCAGCCTGCTCATTAAAACCCTTTCTTAAGATAGACATCAGTGTTGCTCTCTTGATTTGCAGTTGTTATATTATGTCTTTGGATTAAACTGTAAGATCACAGGAGCAGGGATTTGTGACGTTCTCCGCATATACTATAGTGCTCCATATAAATGACATCATTTGACAGTTGAAGGTGAACATAGTTCACATTTAAAATTGACTTTGCACTGTCTTTTCATCTCATTCTGCACAAGCAGTAAGATTGAAAATCTGGGAGGAAGGCAGCTGGTGCAAATGAGAATAATACACTTGGGGGAAAAATAGTCAAGTTTTATACACTTTTTTGACACGTGAGGCCTGATTTGCAAAGAAGCTCTCCTTCTATATGCATGCCACTTTAATGTACAAACACCTCGACGGGTCCTAATATTTGTATGCTCAGGTAATGGAATTTATAAAATTCAATGGCCAAATAAAATTTACCTGCCTAAAATCCATCACCTCAGCACAATCACGGCTGAGTTGTGAGGAGCAACAAATATTACAGTAGAGGCAAATCAGCTGAAGTGGGGAAGATGAAGAGGGTGAGCAGCAGCAGAGGTGGAGAAGATACAGAAAAGGAAACACAGCAGAGGCAAGTGCAGAAATGTTTTCAGCAGAAACAAAGACCCTTACAGACTGGTAAGCAGTGATAGGGGCAGGGGAGCTACAAAAGGGCAGGAGCCCAGGGGCAGAAGCTGATGTAGAAGAGGCAATGTCAGCAGAACCAGGTGACCTCAAAGGAAAAGGAACAAAAGAGGCAGCAGCTGTGGAATCTTCTGTTACACTGTACCTAGGTTAGCCATCCCAGGTCAAAGTCCATTGGTGGCAGGTTTCATCCGTGTCATATCTTCCCAGCACTATGAGCAAACTGTATTGGTGGAGATGAGCAGTGAAACTGCAACAGCTTGGCTAGGCAAAGAGGCCAACCCCACAACAAAAAGTACAGACAGCATGGTAATGCAGCTGCTGTGGATGGTGAGAATAGTAACATTATTAATGCATCGAATAGATGGATTTCAAAATTGAAACGAGGATCTGTCTGCTGACAGTCACCACATCATGCATCAACTATGTTGCCCACAGCAATGAGTGTCGTTACTAATTTTTAGGGCTGTCAATTAATCACCATTAACTCACGCGATTAATTCAAAAAAATTAATCGCGATTAAAAAAATTAATCACAATTAATCGCACTTATAACAAGAGAATACCAATTGAAATTTATTAAATATTTTTGGATGCTTTTCTACATCTTAATATTAATTTCAATTACAACACAGAATACAAAGTGCACAGTGCTGTCTTTATATTATTATTTTTTATTACATATATATGTACTGTAAAAATGATAAACAAAAGAAATAGTATTTTTCAATTCACCTCATACAAGTACTGAAGTGCAATCTCTTTATTGTGAAAGTTGAACTTACAATGCAGATTTTTTTTGGTTACATAACTGCACTCAAAAACAAAACAGCGTAAAACTTTAGAGCCTACAAATCCACGCAGTCTTATTCTGCCAATCGCTAAGACAAACAAGTTTGTTTACATTGATGGAAGATATTGCTGCCTGCTTCTTATTTACAATGTCACCTGAAAGTGAGAACAGGCGTTTGCATGGCACTGTTGTAGCCGGTGTTGCAAGGTATTTACATGCCAGATATGCTAAACATTCGTACGCTCCTTCATGCTTCAGCCACCATTCCAGAGGACATGCTTCCATACTGATGATGCTTGTTAAAAACATAATGCGTCAATTAAATTTGTGACTATACTCCTTGGGGGAAGAATTGTATGTCTCCTGCTCTGTTTTACCCTCATTCTGCATATATTTCATGTTACAGCAGTCTCGGATGATGACCCAGCACATGTTCATTTTAAGAACACTTTCACAGCAGATTTGACAAAATGCAAAGAAGGCACCAATGTGAATTTTCTAAAAATAGCTACAGCAGTCGACCCAAGGTTTAAGAATCTGAAGTGCCGTCCAAAATCCGAGAGGGACAAAGCGTGAAGCATGCTTTTAGAAGTCTTAAAAGAGCAACACTCTGATGCGGAAACTACAGGACCCAAACCACCAAAAAAGAAAATCAACCTTCTGCTGGTGGCGTCTGACTCAGATGATGAAAATGAACATGCATCAGTCCGCACTGCTTTGGATCATTATCAAGCAGAACCCATCATCAGCATGGACGCATATCCTCTGGAATGGTGGTTGAAGCATGAAGGGACATATGAATCTTTAGCGTATCTGGCACGTAAATATCTTGTAACAACCGCTATGACAGTGCCATGTGAATGCCTGTTCTCACTTTCAGGTGACACTGTAAACAAGAAGCAGGCAGCATTATCTCCTGCAAACTGTAACCAACATTGTCTGTCTAAGCAATTGGCTGACCAAGAAGTAGGACTGAGTGGACTTGTAGGCTCTAAAGTTTTACGTTGTTTTATTTTTGAATGCAGGTTTTTTTTGTACATAATTCTACATTTGTAAGTTCACCTTTCATGATAAAGAGATTGCACTACAGTACTTGTATAAGGTGAATTGAAAAAATATTTTTTTTTGTTTTTTACAGTGCAAATATTTGTAATAAAAAATATAAAATGAGCACTGTACACTTTGTATTCTGTTATAATTGAAATATATTTGAAAATATAGTAAATATCCAAAAATATTTAAAATAAATGGTATTCTATTGTTTTACAGCATGATTAATCACTTTAATAGTGCGATTAATCAGGATTAAATCACAATTTTTTTAATCGCTTGATAGTCCTACTAATTTTAGTTTGTTTTATTCAACTTCATTCAATTCTTTAGAGCTCTTGGTTCAGTTAACTTATTGGCTGTCATTAAAAGTAAAAAAAGAGAAAAAACAAAGCACTTGGCAGCCTGGCATGCAATAGGTTAAACAAACATCTTTACTTGGTACTAGCTGAATATACTGTTTACTTTGGGGAAAAAACCCTATAGCTTTAAAATGAACAGTATTTAATATTTCTTTACTCATTTTTTGGGGAAAATATTTCATTTGAGGTATTATGAAAATGGAGCGTGGAAATAAACCCAACATTTTCTACCCTAGGGGCTATTTACGAAAGAGAACTATACTATTCTGAGTCTGAGGGAGCGGATTATGGCATGAAAGTGAAGTCGAGAGGAAAAACTCTGCATTACTGAAGTACTTCTGCTTCTCTTTATGGGGAACCCTCTAATTATTAAACAAGAAGTTCTGGAATGCTTCAATTATCTAATAATTCCAAAATGGATTTCAGTTCTTTTGAACCCCATTGATTTTCAATTACACTGCTGACATGAGTTCCAAATACTTCCTACATCAAGCTATTCAGAAAAAGCTACCACCGTTTTAATAAACACCGCTAGTTCTATCCTACAAAAGTTTTGTTGGCATAGCTATTTTGGACAGGGGTGTGAAAAAATCCACACCCCTGACTGACAATACCTCTGCCAGCAAAACCCCTTGTGTAGACGCAGCTATACGGCAAACGAGACTTTCTGCTGATATAGTGTATGTGATTCAGGAGGTGGTTTCACTATACTGGCAAAAAGTCTCTTAATGCTGGTATAAGCTGTGTCTTCACTAGGAGGCTCTGCCAATATAGCTGTATCAGCAACTAGCCCTATCACTTTCCTCCTCTATTTCAGCACTTGTGGTCAGACCAAATCCTGATAGGAGATGAGCATTTCCTGTGAAGTGCTGAGTGTCCTTAATGACAAATTATGTCATGAAACATCTTGCGGGATTGGATCCTTAATAAGGGAGTTGCTTATACTGTTCAGGGCATGCAAAGACACAATGCTTTAAAGTACAGATGGACAGCAACAATAATTCATCATCATGAAGATATTACTGAAATTACTAATTTGGGGCCAGAGTCAATAAACCTTAATACTACCAAAGGGTTTGGGAACTTTCATAGAGTTTGTTTTCATAGATACTAAGGTCAGAAGGGACCATTATGATCATCTAGTCTGACCTCCTGCACAATGCAGGCCACAGAATCTCACCCATCCACTCCCAACTAAGGGGTTTTCTACGGATTACACTGCTTTAACACAGGCCTCCACAAGGTAGATGCTGGACAAAGTGGGATTTCTTTTTGTTTTGTTTTTAAATCAAGTTTTGACCTTGTGTAGCAAACAGAATTTAGATTGAGAATGGAAATTCATCTGCTGTCTGTCATCACATCATTTGTCAGCTGCATATTGCCCTAAGCAACGTGCATGCCTTTAGCATATTGCTAATTTTAGTTTGTTTTATTCATCTTAGTTCATTTCTTTTTGTTCTTGGGTCACTTCATTTATTTGCTGGGACTAAATAAAAAATAAAAAAAACATTTGGCAAGCAGGCTCCTAGTTAGTGCCTTACACACTTTTAAAACATCAGCTATCTTGTTTTGACTTATAATGCTCAACTATACAAACCTGAAGACTGGATGCTTATTTTCTGGGATGCATGCTAGGGATGAAGTTATGTGCTCATAGGAGGTCCACACAGCTATTCTAACATATTTATATCTACTTTCTTAATTGAGGCAGTTAATCAGCTAGAGGAGGTTCAAAAAGTGCAGGTATATGAATTCTGCGCCCCCACATCGGAGCAGAATTCTGTCAGGAGTAACTTTTGCAACCATCACCCACGCAATCACCGATTTCCTTATCTACTATTCGCAGCATTATGTCTCCTTCCACTGCAAGCTCTTTGGGGCAGGGATCATATCTATTGACAGTATATATTCTTTAAGGTGCCATGCATCATGGGTGGGTGCTATGATACCACCACACCTTTCAGATGGGGTATAAAGCTCATGCTATAGTAATTAAATATCCCAATCCACTTGTTGCATGTTATCTCCGATATTCCATCAAAATTCTAACAAACAATCATATTCTGCCTATCTAAATTCATTGTAGTTTCACTGGACTGAGGTACTGTTACTTCCAATCTTAAACAGTTCCATGGTGTTGCTCTTCACAATTACACAATCAAGCACCATTATCTCAGAAATGGCTGAAGTTACCTCTATAGCATATTCCTTGTCACATAAAGGAAGAGGTGCCTAATTAACTGATGTCTGTAAAGCTCTTTCAGTACCTTTGACGAGAGGTGCTATAAGAGTTATTATTTGTCAAGTGCCCAAAATACCTGACAGGGCTTATGAAAGATATGGCTTTGCTCTGAAGCATTTACAATATAGTTTCACATGCACACATGTATTAAGAAGGTATAGGGAAAGAAAGATGAGGGTTGGAGTACCAGGGCCATAGCTTCCTCCAAAAATATTGGCAATTTTATTAGACAGAAGTAAAAAATATGAGAAAATGCCATCTAAAATGAAGTTAAAACAGCAGTTAACTGAGAAGGATATTTTTGTAAAAAAATTTAAAACAGACATGAAACATACTGGAAAAACAGACAGGATGGGCCATAAGTGATTGAACAATTAATTGTAGGACAAGAACATGAGAATGGACATTTCAAATATTCAAGTATTAGGGGAAAAAGATACTTTGAAACTTGGAAATGGTATTACTTGTACTTCCATTTCACAGGATTATAGATGCATTCACACACACACACACACACTGGACAGACTAATGTGCAAACAAAGTATTTCGATTTAAAATATATGAAGGTAATTAAAACCACAGCATTCAAAAATGAGACATATATAATATAATATGGTAACTGTTAAAACCACACATATTTGGAGCATAACAAGACAAGATTTTCATTACCCTAATAAGGCAAGGAAAATCCATTAAAAATACTTGAACCTTCAGAACTACCAAGGAAGTAAACTGACATTTACCTAAAAGGTGAACACAAAAAGGCAAAATGATAATCTTACTGACTGGGTTAATTTACTTTCAGAGTTCCATAATCACTGGATTTTTCCCTTATCCACCTTACCGTTAACTTTTCATTTAAATAAAAATACATGCAACCATAACGTTTAGCCAATTCTGTTTGCCTTTTGCTGTAGTAGCAAGAACCCAGTAAAGAGAATAAACTCCACTCTTTTCCTCAATGTGGTCTATGTCTATATAGTCTATAGTTTTAGGTATAAAGAACTGAATATCACATTCCATGTTCAGAGTTTTCTAAAAAACTGTAAGAGAAAACTATTTACTTAGGGGAAATGTCCTTCAGACATCAAAGGCACATTAATGCTTATTGTAAGTCTCTCTCAAGACATGCTGCTACCAAGTGACAAAGTTCATTTATCATACTTTCTGATGCACATTAATTACATTAATAAAAATTATTTTAGCAAGAGGATCCATCAGATATTCGCATGTTGAAGGCTGCTGAAGCTGAAAATTGTGCTCCCCCAGCAGCTCAAAAGATAAATTAAGCCACATGCACAAAATCAGTAATGTTAAGGCTTTGAGATAATCCTACAGAAGTAAGGCTGACACACTGTCCTTAGCTTGCACCGTTCTGGACTATTTTTCAAAGCAATGGCTTAATAGGAAATTGTCGACCCAGATATTTAGCTTACACTCTAAATTTTCTTAAATCCTTCACTGCTGGATCTGTTTTCTTGCAGTCATTATGAATGGATACGTCGCTGAAAACAATGAAACAGCAGGTCTGTACAGCAGTAAGGAAGAGTTAATATTGTATGCTAACATCAAACCTTTAATGCTCTATTACCCCATATTTTTTATTTCCCCGCTTTTGTTTATTAGTGAGAGGCTTGGGAAGCACTAGGGGAAAAAGGCAAAAGGAAAAAATGTCTTATGAGCTGAGTGTATCTGCAGCAGCTGTGAACAAATAATCATTAAAAATTACTACTACTTAGCATTTTTCATACCTATCCCCTTGTAGAAATATTAACTAATGAAATCTCACAAAAGCCCTGTCATAAATATAAAGGGAAGGGTAACCACCTTTCTGCATACAGTGCTATAAAATCCCTCCTGGCCAGAAGCAAAGTCCTTTCACCTGTAAAGGGTTAAAAAGCTAAGATAACCTCACTGGCACCTGACCAAAATGACCAATAAGGAGACAAGATACTTTAAAATCTGGTGGTGGGGGAGGGAAACAAAGGGTCTGTCTCTCTGTGTGATGCTTTTGCCGGGAACAGAAAAGGAATGGAGTCTTAGAACTTAGTAAGTAATCTAGCTAGATATGTGTTAGATTTCTGTTTTGTTTAAATGGCTGGTAAATAAGGTGTGCTGAATGGGATGTATATTCCTGTTTTTGTGTCTTTTTGTAACTTAAGGTTTTGCCTAGAGGGATTCTCTATGTTTTGAATCTAATTACCCTGTAAGGTATTTACCATCCTGATTTTACAGAGGTGATTCTTTTACCTTTTCTTTAATTAAAATTCTTCTGTTAAGAACCTGATTGCTTTTTCATTGTTCTTAAGATTCAAGGGTTTGGGTCTGTGTTCACCTGTACAAATTGGTGAGGATTTTTTACCAAGCCTTCCCCAGGAAAGGCGGTGTACGGCTTGGGATGTGTAAGGGGAAATGGATTGTCTGGGTACACCGCAAGAAGGACAGGAGACTTGTTATGGGTTTTAATCAGGCCGCAACTTTATTATATAGATGTCTGGGACTACCCAGCAGATAAAGTGTACAGTGCAGGCAAATCCATGCTTATTCAAATCAATTCTCTGGGGCTTTCACCAGCCCCCCCCCTTGTTTCCATCCAGGTTCCCCAGCCAACCCATGGCTTGGACCTTACCATCCATGAAGAGGGTTAAGGAGGGCTAGGAGAACAGGGGGGAGGGTGTTGGCTCCCTGCCATACCAATCATAGGCGTCCCCGATCCCCCTTCCCCGTTCTGTTTCTTTATCCAGTACCTCCTTTTATGTCCTTTACCAGGCCATTTATCTGGTCACTGACTGCCCTCCCTATGGAGTACCTGCACTGAACAGCTGCCCAACATTACAAAATAAGTTGCGACATATGGCCTACCACCTTTTCTATTCACCAGAAAAGGTCCATCCTCACACCCGTTGTGAGGAAGGCGAAAAAACCACACTCCACCAAAGTCAATTCTGGTGATGCAGGAAAAATTCCTTCCCAGCCCCCCTTTAAAAGGGGCGACTAGTGTAATGCTCACAGCAGGTCCTAACCCAGCCTGCCATTCGCTTCCACTAGGGGAGGAAGGGTGGGTGCTGGCTTCCTCGCTGCTTGCACATAGAGACTTGCCCCACCCAGGTTTCGTACCTTTATGCACATTCCTGGGGAGGGGAAGGGGGTAAGTCATTGCTGCAAAGCTGACCACCAAGCACCTTTTGCAGCAGTTTCTGACCATCTTCCCCCCCCCGCCCAACCTCCCACCCCTAACCACAAAGCAGAGCTGCCCTTCTTTGGGTAAGCCCAGACAAATTCTGCCTCACTTTAGTTGTGGTACAGTCACTCTTTTTGCTGGCCATACACTACCAGGGAATTCCTCTAAAGCTGGAGATATTCCTCACTGTAAACAGTGGCTCTGTGGTCCCTGTACAGCTATACAAAGAAGCCACCTGGAACCCATTTCTCTGTGTATAACATACATTAATAATCACAGTTTTTAAAGTGTATTGTACACTTGAAAAATCTATGGGTCTGAACTTGTGAGTTGCTCAGCTCATATTTATTAGTACCAATCTGTAAAGAGGTGTAAACATACCCTGATTCCATTCTCACATATACCTATAAGACTTCACTGGAACTATTCCCGATTTACACTGGAGTGAGAAAAGAATCAAGCCCATAAAACACGTGCCTAACGAAGCTATTACCAAATGCTATTGTGCATGCAGAACAGGCGATATTATGACAAAGGACAGCATCACCATTAAAAAGGCAGCATTTACCAAAAGCTGACACACAGCGGTACTTAAGAAATAGTACTAAATGTTTTTCCCTATTCTAAGTATACAGAAATAAATAGTGTATCCCAGATACTATTACCTGGGGGCGTATTATCCTTAAACAAAGAAACATTAACGGTCTTTACGTTTTTAAGATAAAAAGTCACTATTATTTTACGGCACTATTTATTGTAACAAAGAACATTTTTATCTAATAGGATTTCATAAATGGTAATAACAAACAACTGTCTTTTATTATACTAATCACTCCAATTGCCTTCAGAGGTGATATTGGCAATTGTAGATCGGTGAGCCTAACGTCAGTACTGGGAAAATTGGTAGAAACTATAATAAAGAACAGAATTACGAGACACATAGATAAATATAATTTGTTGGGGGAGAGTCAATCCAGCTTTTGTAAAGGGAAGTCATGCCTCACCAAGCTCCCTCAATGCTTTGAGGGAGTCAACAGGCATGCGGATAAGGACAATCCAGTCGATATAGCCTACTTGGATTTTCAAAAAGCCTTCACCAAAAGATTTTAAGGAAACTAAGTAGCCACAGAATAAGAGGGAAGGTCCTCTCATGGATCATTAACTGGTTGAAACATGGGAAACAAAGGGAGAGATAAAAGGTCAGCTCCACAATGGAGAGAGGTGAACAGCAGGGTCCCCCACAGGTCTGTACTGGGACCTCGGCTGTTCAACATATTCATTAATGATCTGGAATAAGGGGTGAACAGTGAGATTGTGAAGTCTGTGGATGATACAAAATTATTCCAGATAGTTAAATCCAAAGCAGACTGTGAGGAGTTACAAAGTGATCTCACAAAACTGGGCAACAAAATGGCAGATGAAATTCACCACTGATAGGGGCAAAATAATGCACATTGAAAAAAATAATCCCAACTATACATTCACAATGATAGGTTCTAAATTAGCAGTTACCACTGAAGAAAGAGATCATTATTGACAGTTTTGGTTTTTTTTTAAAAAACTTCTACTCAATGCACAGCAGCTGTCGTCAACAGAATGTTAAGAACTGTTAGGAAAGGGATAGATAAAAAAATATATAATGTCATTATACAAATCCATGGTTCGCCCAAACCTTGAATACTGTCTAGTTCTGGTCACCTCTTCTCAAAAAGGATATAGTGGAACTGGAAAAGGTTCAGAGAAGGGAAAGATGATCAAGGCTACAGAACAGCTTCCATACAAGAAGAAACTAAAAAGATTAGGGCTGTTCAGCTTGGAAAAGAGACAACTGAGAGGGGATATGATAGCGGTCTATAAAATCATGAATGGTATAGGAAAAGTGAATACAGAAGTGTTATTTACCCTTTCACACAATACAAAAACCAGGGGTCACCTGATGAAATTATTAGGTAGCAGGTTTAATACAAACAAGAGGAAGTACTTTTTCACACAATTCACAGTTAACCTGTGGAACTCATTGCCAGGGGATGTTCTGATACCCAAAAATATAAATGGGTTAAAAAAAGAACGGGGTAAGTTCTAGCTGGACTGTTCCATCAATGGCTATTAGCCAGCCTCTGACTACTAGAAGCCAAGAGTGAAAGGCAGGAGTGAATCTCGACATAAATTTTCCTGTTCTGTTCACTCCCCGTGAAGCTCTGGTTCAGGCCACTGTCAGAGACAGGATACTGGGCAAGATGGACCATGGTCCGACCCAGTATGGCAGCTCTTATATTCTTATGCCTCCAGAAAAATATCTGTGCAATAAAAGACAAATCCTTAAGCCAGTCTGCAACCTGAATAATGTGTAATAACCTGAGAGAAGCAGGAGAGATGGGCCCAACATGAAGTGAAAAAAGAGTCTTTGGAATCACAAAGGAATGCAGAGTAAGGATTACAGTGGGCGGATGAGCAAAGAAACAACAGTTTGAGGTACTGTAGCGTGTCGATGAAAGAGAAAGAGATTCCTGGGGGAGTTGCAGCATAGAGTTTTGTTTTGTAATGACAGCATGGCCTTTTCTAGTAAAATAGGGGCACACAGCAGCGCATGCCCATAAAATCTTATAGACGGTAACACAAGGAATACCGCTCTAAAATGACTGCCCTTCTGGGAACTCCTTTGCAGATCTGGATGACTGGAAAGGATTGATAATGATTTATAAAGCAGATGCAACAAAACAACAAATCAAAGGGAGCAGAGAAAAATACAAGTTCATGATAAGAGATTAGAAATCTTGCATCATTACTGAAAAGATATGTTGTTGGTTATTTTTTTCTCCTGTGTCAACTTTAAAGAAGATGATAGCCAGGCAATACAAAGGCTATAATAGTGACAGCATGTAAAAGAACTGCTAATGTAAATAATATTTAGCAAACGTTACTATCAAAAGAATAACCCACAAAGGGAATTAGAAAAACACATCCCAGGTCCATTTGACATGTATCAAGGAGATAAGAATTGATGTGAATAATGACTTACATGATCAAAGTTACTGAATAATCGAAAAGACAGTGAAAACAATTATATCTTTGTAAACTCAACATCACTTTTTGAGACTACAGACAGAAAGAATCCCAAAATGACAAACGAGGGGGAATTCAATCACCACAGCTACAACTCGATAGGAGTCCTCACAGCAGAAAAGGAAATTATTATGATTGTTTTATTTATATAGTATTGACAGAATGTACAAGTTTGTGAAAAAGATATGCTATTTAGTGTTTTTCTTCAGAAAGGCCCCTGAAAACTACTCTTGTTAGCTCTTTGCAGTACATTTTCACCTTGCTTCATAATTGTAACGGTTACAGACTGTCAACCCATTATCAAGAGGAAAGTGGATGGTAAGCACTTTCTGAAAATCAGGCTACTTTAAGCTACCTCAAGTTGGACACTAATAAATTGAAGTCACCTTGAAAAAATCTGTACTATAGCATACTACAGTTGAACGGTACCTCTCCTAAAAAGTAAAGATTTTTTTCCCACCTGAATGAAGTACAAGGGTAAATCTCTTTAACCCCCATTTTTGTCAATTTACATTGTCAATATATGCTATATTTTAGTTGTCTAGAAATATTAATGCAGATGGCTTCAGAAACCTGACTGGTGATGAGTTATATTTAGAAAACATGAGGGAAACAGCCTGACATAGCAATTCCATTCTGCTGCCAATGATCTTCTTTTGAGACTAAAACAACATGGCAGCTATTCACACCTTAATGAATAAAGATCTCTGTAAATTCCAGCTGTGAATCAGTAATCAGTATTTATTTGTGGAGGAGAGAGATTGGCAATTGTTAATTCCTATATTTAATACTGTGGGAACAGACTTCTGAAGCCAGCACTATCACTAAGTTGTCACTAAATACAAATAAGTTTTTTTTAGAATTTAGCAAAATGCTGTGTCAAAGGTGTATTTTAATGGAGGTGATCTCGTGACTAGCACCATAGGGCAGTGTCATACAAAACGCTTGGATAAGCTGGCAGCTTTGGGCTTCTAGCCTCCAGGGACTGTGGAGTTCTGTCATGCAGCAGAGAAAACAGCCTTGAATATGATGAGGGTATTTCAACACAAGCCTCCTATTAGATCATTTACGTAGTGCTATTGGCTGGAGCCTCATAAAAGGCTTTAATGGATTTCTTCAATAATTAGGATTGGCTAATAGATTGATGCCATTTAAACCACATCTTTCAATGGTTTTCAGCTTTTTAGAAATTATTCTTTTAAAAGTTAAGATAATGGTAAACAATATTTTTGATAGTTAAAGGAAAGAATCAAATATTATCCTCACTATGCATAACATTAATTGTAATGGTTTGGCTTTATCATGTCCATGATTTTTTGCCATTAGCAGATTCACTGACAAAAGGAAAAAAGAGACAAAAAACAGGAACATTTCAAAAAAAAAAAAAAAACGGGGTGGTTGTTGGGGTTTGGTTTGTTTGTTTAAACCAGACTGAGGGGTAAATGTTTTATCAGCAGGAGTTTGAGAAGGATGCATTAGTCACAAGTGGCAATGTTACGAATGACTATGCTAATCTACATCGGAAAGGTGTTCTGAGCTTTAATGACACATTAACGTTCATAAAATCTTTGGGATGTTCAGATAAAAAAAAATCTTAGAATAGCGCCTTCTAACATTATCAGTGCTAATCTGCACATCAGTTGATTTTCAAAAGGCAAGTTCCCTTATGACCATGAATCCAACTGTGCGGGAACAGAGAAAGATAGATCACTGCACACCATAATAAACCTGTATAAATGGCCAAGAACAGCTCTGATTTGTTCCAAGTGGTTAGGGTTATATGGTCCTATAGTTAGTAACTAACCCAGGCAACAACTGTAGGGAGTATAAACACACCATTCAAAAGAGGGGAAGACCCCAACTTTCTATTATGCCTGTTTCTACCTTGGATTGTTTACAAAATACTATATTCTAAACCTGCTCCTAGTTCAGGAATGAAATTTGTCAGTGATGGACCTTGGACACACATCATTTGTGGGGGAAATTCCACATAAAGTAGAACACATGGAAGGAGTTATTTTTATTTGCTAGTTTTTTGTTTATTTTTTGAAGCAACAGCTTGAAAATTGCTCAGAGAGTTGGAAAGTTAGAAACGGAACAGAGGCAAAGGAGGAAGTCATAATTCCCAAATAAATGTAGCTTATTTACTTAGATAATATGCTACTTTGGGGGCAAGAACCATCTTTCTATTCTGTGTTTGTACAATACCTAACACACAACGGTCCATGACTGGGGCTCCTCATCGTTACTGAAATAAAAACAATAACAATCATAGTATCACAAAGTTCCACAATTACAAGATGGGTATTATAATCATATGCCACGTATGTGAGAGGATGCAACACGTACAGGTGTGAAAAATCTGTGAAGTAGAAAGAACATTTCAAATTGAAAAAAGAACAGGAGTACTTGTGGCACCTTAGCGACTAACCAATTTATTTGAGCATAAGCTTTCGTGAGCTACAGCTCACTTCATCGGATGGATACTGTGGAAAGTACAGAAGATCTTTTTATACACACAAACCATGAAAAAATGAGTGTTTACCACTACAAAAGGTTTTCTCTCCCCCCACCCCTCTCCCCTGCTGATAATAGCTTATCCAAAGTGATCACTCTCCTTACAATGTGTATGGTAATCAAGGTGGGCCATTTCCAGCACAAATCCAGGGTTTAACAAGAACGTCTGAGGGGCGGGGGGTAGGAAAAAAACAAGGGGAAATAGATTAGCTTGCATAATGACTTAGCCACTCCCAGTCTCTATTCAAGCCTAAGTTAATTGTATCCAATTTGCAAATGAATTCCAATTCAACAGTCTCTCGCTGGAGTCTGGTTTTGAAGTTTTTCTGTCCATTTATTCTTTTACGTAGAGACTGTCCAGTATGACCAATGTACATGGCAGAGGGGCACTGCTGGCACATGATGGCATATATCACATGGGTGGATGTGCAGGTGAACGAGCCTCTGATAGTGTGGCTAATGTTATTAGGCCCTGTGATGGTGTCCCCTGAATAGATATGTGGGCACAGTTGTCTAGTTTTAGTAAAGTCCAGCCACGAGGAAGTTTGTGTGGAAGGTTGGTTTTTTATGAGAGTATCCATTTTTGACCTTCCACACAAACTTCCTCGTGGCTGGACTTTACTAAAACTAGACAAGCCATTTACAACACACACTTTGTTTCTCTACAAAAGAAAAAGGACACTAAACTTTCTAAACTACTACATGCCACAAGGGGCCACAGCAATGGTTCCCTCAACCCACCCAGCAATATTGTTAACCTATCCAACTATACTCTTAGCCCAGCAGAAGCAGCTGTCTTATCTCGGGGCCTCTCCTTCTGACCCTCCACCCCCACGAACATGATACAGTTCTGTGGCGACGTAGAATCCTATTTTCAACGTCTCCGACTCAAGGAATATTTCCAACACGCCTCTGAACAACATACTAATCCACAGAGACCTCCCTACCAACACTACAAAAAGAAGGATTCTAGGTGGACTCCTCCTGAAGGTCGAGACAGCAGACTGGACTTCTACATAGAGTGCTTCCGCTGACGTGCACAGGCTGAAATTGTGGAAAAGCAGCATCACTTGCCCCACAACCTCAGCCGTGCAGAACACAATGCCATCCACAGCCTCAGAAACAACTCTGACATCATAATCAAAAAGGCTGACAAAGGAGATGCTGTTGTCATCATGAATAGGTCGGAATATGAACAAGAGGCTGCTCGGCAGCTCTCCAACACCACTTTCTACAAGCCATTACCCTCTGATCCCACTGAGAGTTACCAAAAGAAACTACAACATTTGCTCAAGAAACTCCCTGAAAAAGGACAAGATCAAATCCGCACAGACACACCCCTGGAGCCCCGACCTGGGATATTCTATCTACTACCCAAGATCCATAAACCTGGAAATCCTGGGCGCCCCATCATCTCAGGCATTGGCACCCTGACAGCAGGATTGTCTGGCTATGTAGACTCCCTCCTCAGGCCCTACGCTACCAGCACTCCCAGCTATCTTCGAGACACCACTGACTTCCTGAGGAAACTACAATCCATCAGTGATCTTCCTGATAACACCATCCTGGCCACTATGGATGTAGAAGCCCTCTACACCAACATTCCACACAAAGATGGACTACAAGCCGTCGAACACTATCCCTGATAATGTCACGGCTAACCCGGTGGCTGAACTTTGTGACTTTGTCCTTACCCATAACTATTTTACATTTGGGGACAATGTATACCTTCAAATCAGCGGCACTGCTATGGGTACCCGCATGGCCCCACAGTATGCCAACATTTTTATGGCTGACTTAGAACAACGCTTCCTCAGCTCTCGTCCCCTAATGCCCCTACTCTGATTGCGCTATATTGATGACATCTTCATCATCTGGACCCATGGAAAAGAAGCACTTGAGGAATTCCATCATAATTTCAACAATTTCCATCCCACCATCAACCTCAGCCTGGTCCAGTCCACACAAGAGATCCACTTCCTGGACACTACAGTGCTATTTCCCCTTGTTTTTTCCTACTCCCCCGCCCCCCCCGACGTTCTTGTTAAACCCTGGATTTGTGCTGGAAATGGCCCAACTTGATTATCATACACATTGTAAGGAGAGTGATCACTTTAGATAAGCTGTTACCAGCAGGAGAGTGGGGAGGGGGGAGAGAAAATCTTTTGTAGGGGTAAACACTCATTTTTTCATGGTTTGTGTGTATAAAAAGATCTTCTGTACTTTCCACAGTATGCATCCGATGAAGTGAGCTGTAGCTCACGAAAGCTTATGCTCAAATAAATTGGTTAGTCTCTAAGGTGCCACAAGTACTCCTTTTCTTTTTGCGAATACAGACTAACACGGCTGTTACTCTGAAACATTTCAAATTGAAGGCAACATTAGAGGTTTTTAAGAACAGGTTAGACAAACACCTGCCAGGGATGGTCCTGCCTCAGCCCTACATTTCTATGATTTTATGTACATGAAAAGAAATAAATCTCTATTGAAGTTTAGGAATAATTTGTCTATAAATAGTCAAAGCTGCTTTAACTTATACAACTATCTACTGACTGAAGTTGCTGACTCAATCAAAAACCCAATCATGTTTCCTAAAAACAAATGAAAAATTTAAATAGATCTGTTGCTTATTCATACTGACAGCCCTGCACCTTTAAGCGGGGGGTATATTCGGTTGGCTGGCTGAATAAAGGGAACTGTGCTTTATAAGGGGGGTGGGGGTGGGGGTGGAGGGAGATGAAAACTGCTGCAAAAGGATCTGACTCATCCCCTGAGAATGAGGCGTTTAAAAGGGGCGGCCTTGTGATTTAAGCCTCCATTTTTGGTACCTTCAGCATCAGCGAGCTAGTACTTGGGTCTCTTAGGGACTCTACGGGAAGGGTTTTGGAACTGCGTCATAAACAATGGCATGAGCATTCAGTGATATTACACTTGCGAAGGTCAAAGACGGATCAAGTCGTCTGGGGTAAATTTGTTATCCTCCGGGAGGGTGGTGAGCCTGGGGTCTGCCCTGTTCAGGCTCTGAAGGCCTACTTGACAATATGGCTGGAGGGGGAAGGGCCCCTTTTTATGCATGGTGACGGGAGTCCCCTCACAACTTACCAATTTGTTGTCGTGTTCAAACCCAGGCTGACTAGGTTGGGGCTGCCAGCCAATGAATTTGGTTCCCACTCATTCAGAATCGGGGCAGCAACAGCAGCAACACAGCTAGGTATGGGAGCAGAGGCAATTCAGGCCATCAGGCGCTGGCATTTGGACGCGTACCGAACGTATGTAAGACCTCAGGTGGTAAGTCAGCACTAATTGGTTGTAATCTCATTAGAGATGTTGGATGACCGGCCATGCAGACCATGGTGTGGATCTGGGGGCACAATATTGTCTTTTGGGCATATAGGCATGTGTCCAAGTTGCCCAAGTGTTCGCAGCTTGGCTTCGGTGGTGAAGCAGCACTCAGTTGAAATGCAAAGAGGGACACGTTATGGGATCAACTTATACCGCGGCTGAATGCGGGCCAGTCAGCAGCCCCCAGGTATAATTGTGGTGCATCTTGGGGAAAATGATTTGGGAATGCTTAAAGGGGTTGAACTAATGCTCAGAGCCAGGAGGGACTTGAGGCTGATCCTTCAACTTTTTCCTGCAGTTAACATTGTATGGTCAAGTATCAGAGCAGTAGCCATGTTAGTCTGGATCTGTAAAAGTGGCAAAGAGTCCTGTGGCATCTTATAGACTAACAGACGTATTGGAGCATAAGCTTTCGTGGGTGAATACCCACTTCGTAGGATGCATGCTTTAGCACAAGGTCTGGTGGGGAGCCATGAGCCCTCCCCACCGCACACTCCCAGGGTGGACAAGGCAAGGAGGTACGTGAATAGGGAGGTGGCCAAATTCCTTGGGACCACAGAAAGGGCAGTAATTTCGTATCCTGGCATAGCATAGCCAAGCTAATGGATGGCACCTCCCTATGGTGGATGTCCAGTGCAGGTACTCCACAGGGAATGTATACAGTGACCAGATAAATGGCTTAGGAAAGGACTTAAAAAAAGGCATTGGTAAAGGAGCGAACGGGGGGCGGTTGGGGACTCCTATGATTGGTACGACAGGGAGCCAACCCCCCATTATTATAGCCCACCTTAACCCTCCTATGAGGGGGGCTGAATGGTAAGGTCCCAGCAGTGGATTTGCTGGAAGGACCTGGATGGAAAAAGAGGGAGAGCTGGTGGAAGCCCCCTGGGTAACTATGGAACAAACAGGAGTTACCTGCACCATATAAGGCTATATGCCAGGTAGTCCCAGACATCTAATAATAAAGTTGCAGCCTGATTAAACCCATGTCAAATGTCTCCTGTCCTTCTTTCGGTATAACCAGACAACAAACAGCAAACAGCCAACTAAAACCCACATTGAATTCTAACTGTCAAGAAATGAGGGAAGAAATGAGAGAAAGGACCTGCTGTACTAATAAGTCCATGGTTAACTACAAACAATTTTCACCCATCACTATTTTATCATGTCAACTGTTTGCAAATGGCCAATTATCTGCTATTCTGAGGGGGGGGGAAACAAACTTTATGGTGTTAACTGAGACCAAGTTGAAATTCAAAGAAGACTACTTCAAAGAGTGTTTAAACAGTACCTCTGGTCTAAGGATTACACCTCATAAACCTCTTGAGAAATGGGTTTTTTACAGAGGGGTAAACTGAGAATAGTTTACAACATTTACAGTTATAATTACCGTGGTTTACATAAGAACTTGAATTAATTAAGCCTGTGGCACAGATTTAGAAATAGAACTCAATATGATCTTAGCCCCCTACTCTAACCACTCAACAAATTGTCACTCCAAAACCAGTTCTCCCACCTAACTACGATTACACTGATTATGTAAGAACATTAACAGTAACATTAGACAAAATAAAAATATTTATCAGTGACCGAACCGCCATGTATCAGGGCATAAGCCAACATAGTTGCTCAGGGTTAAGAAGAAATGTTCTCTATTGTGTAGCTTATTCCATAATTTTCCATTACAAGGATTCTTGCACATTCTCCTTAAGTATCCGGTGCCAATGTCCAAGATGGTATATACTGGACTAGATAAACCACTAACTTCATGTGGTATGTCAACCGCTAAGTTCCTATATGTTTAAGTGTAATAATTTCCAGGAAGATGGACTTTCTAAAAATAAGATCAGCCATATGTAAAAACAGTCATCCATGAAAGTGAATGTCTGTTCAGAGTATTTCTTAAATGAATCCTCACTTAAAATCAGGCACTGTGCATTTTAAACATATTAGTTACTTTGCTTCATATTTGCTGCTCACATATGATTCAGCTCCGATCTGCTAAACTGAAGGACAAAAAAGATTCTTTCCTCTCTCCAGATTTTTATTTTTGTATTATAAACAAAATGTTTCTTTTGCAGAATTTAAAAAGTGACACTAAGATGACACAGCAAAGTGGTGTGGATCAAAATGAGTGGGAAACTGATTAGAAGCACAATAATCTCCTTGGATGTTCACAGAACAGCTGATGCCTCAAGGAAAATTTGGAAAAATATTCTGCATAGAAACAATCCTGTATATATATCATATACCACTGTATTTCTCGTCTTTTCTTCCATCACTGAGAATATCTGCATGAAAACAGATTTCATTCTCTGTTCATCTGCTCCTACTACTTATAACTCACTTCTCAACTTAATTCTTGGTTTGTGACAGCTCCATTCGTTACAATGGAAAAGACTGGGATATTACCATGAACCCAAGACCACAACCCTCATAGGACCCAATTCAGCAAAGCATTTAAGCTCCTGCTTAAAGTTAAGCACTGGCTTAAATCCCACTGACTTCACTGAGACTTAAGCACCATGTTTTCAGTTAAGCATGCACTTACGCGCTTTGCTGAACCAGCCGGATTGCCCATGTGTTTGTATGACATTCAAAGTGAACAAGGATTGCAGAATCAGGTCTGAAGAGAAATCAGTGAATTCACGTGAGGAAGATCGAAAGAAACAACAAATCTTGTTTCTAGAGAAATAGTTGGGGATTGGTCCTGCTTTGAGCAGGAGGTTGGACTAGATGACCTCCTGAGTTCCCTTCCAACCCTGATATTCTATGAAGGTGGGTGAGGTAGTATCTTTTATTGGACCAACTGCTGTTGGTGAGAGAGAGAAGCTTTTGAGCCATACAGAGCTCATAGCTCTGACCCACTTCATCTCTCTAATATCCTGGGACCGACATGGCTTCAACTACACTGCATACAATCTTGTTTCTACACATTCTTAGTAATGAACAAGACCGAAGACAGAAAAAAATGTATTAATTATAAATAGGTTTATTTTTAATCCAAAGGTTGTCTGAATTTTATGCCTTAACAGCTCTTCAAGACAAAATAAGCCACATTTTATAAATTGCCAGTGGTTTGCACCTGCATAATTTGTGTGCACACCCACTTGCCTATTTGTGCAACAAAACAGTTACATGGTACACAAATATGGTAGTAAGTACCACAGTTACCCTGCATACACATATAACATGTGCAAATGAGGGGGGCGCACATCCTAATTCTACATGTACACAAATTGGAGGCTGTATTGAAAATCTGGGACAGTGAGCAATCCTGGTGTTAGCAACAGTGGAAAATCTTCAAAAAAAAAATTGTGTGTGTAGACAAAACCTGTGATTAAAAAAATAAATAAATTGAAAATGGCAAACAATTACATTTTGATATTTTATTAATAAAAACTGGACACAATTCACCACCAACTATGGCAAATTACTTTAGAAACAATATGAATTTAAGGTTATCTAATTTTTCTTTTAACAAAAAAACATCAACAGTTCGGTGATCCTAATGACGTTGCATACCAGAGAGAGAGAGGCTGAATAGCAAGAAAATTAGGTAAGTATTTAATTAAGTACATTTCATTGTATGCTAGCCAGAAAAAAAGGACCTGATTCAAGAAAGCACTGAAACAGGTGCTTAAGTCCATCCTTATTCAGGAAAGCAAAGTTAGTAATTCATTAAGGGTAAAGTATGGCCCTCTACCGAAGACCAGCTCTTCAGGTACAAGAATCATTTAAGTTCCACTTAAACGTAGTTTAAGGGCTTAAATAGGATTTATGCAGTGCCTTGATCAGGCTTTTTGGAGACCCTAAGAATTACAGTTTGCACCAGACAGATTTTACGCAAGTCCATTTTGGATCACTATTAAACTATTTCTATACCTGTCTGTCATTCACAAATGGAAACAGAAATGTTTGTTGTATGGCACTAACTATATACCAAGTGTGCAACTGCTGTATTTAAAATACATTAATAAAAAAAAGATTTATTCATGATGTAAATTAAATGTAACCAGTTATGGGCCATGGCATGACATTGATTTTTAAGCACAACTCCTCATTCATTTCAATAAAATTTTCTGTTTATTTATTTATTTTTGCATGACAGGATCTTATTAAATATCACTAATGCTCTCTATATGAGCAACCACCGATATAGGAGAGAAAACTGAAAGAAACTGAGGATCTGACAGAGTTTTGGGTCAACCATGCCACATTTATGGAAGAGACCAAAATTTGTAATTTGTCATCAAGCAATTCAATGAGAAATTAAAACCAGGCTATCCCACAAGAGGAAATACATTTCTGAAAGTCAAGAGGTCATAGAGAAAATTTCAAGCTTTCTTATATAACCAAAGGAATACTGGAGGAATCAGGAAGTGGAAATACTAAAAGGAATGCTCACATACACGTACTTGAGCCAAACTTAATTAACCCCAGATTATTATCGCATGTGCTGCAAAGTTAATGGACGTACAGAAGTCATAACCAGTGCTGAATTCCACAGATATGTTCAATCTCAATAATTGCAGCAAAGACTGAATGTTCAGAAGCATACTCCAAGACAAGGGAAAATTCTGCATAAACTGGTAAATGGCACCATATATTTCAAGAATTATATTTTTCCTTTAAAATAGATCAAGCTTCATATGAACTAGCAATATAGAAAGGACTTCGTTTTAGTGTTTTTACACATAACTATGATTTCAAAGTTAAATCCTGATCTTATTTTTTAGGAAGACTATAAATAGATCATTAGTACACAGTAATCCCTTTTTTCCTTTTTTTTTTTTTTTTTTTTTTTTAAAAGAAAAGGGAATTCAGTTGGTCTCCGGCTAAAAATTTCCAAGCTCTGTCTTTTAGGTATCACGAAGCACTGACTCTCCATCAACCCAGAAAAAAATAAGAATTCTTCTCTGACTCAGTTAACTTTTCACTTTAAGACCTTTAACAAGGAATGTAAATAAAGATTAAAATGTCTAGTCTATTGCTAAGCTCAAATATGTGCAATAGAATGAAGACTATTTGTGGCTAAGAACAATTAATGTTTGCCAGCACAATTAAATAGTGTGATTTCTTCTACAATAGAACCTCAGAGTTATGAACACCAGAGTTATGAACTGACCAGCCAACTACACACCTCATTTGGAACCAGAAGTACACAGTCAGGCAGCAGCAGAGACCCCCCCCCCAAAAGGCAAAGCAAATACAGTATATAAGAACGGCCATACTGGGTCAGACCAATGGTCCTTATAGCCCAGTATCCTGTCTTCCAACAGTGGGCAATGCCAGGTGCCCCAAAGGGAATGAACAGAACAGGTATCCTGTCTTCCAACAGTGGGCAATACCAGGTGCCCCAAAGGGAATGAACAGAACAGGTAATCATCAAGTGATCCATCCCGTCACACATTTCCAGCATCTGACAAACAGAGGCTAGGGACACTTCAGAGCATGGGTTTGCACCTATCCTGGCTTATAGCCATTGATGGACCATACAGAACTGAGTTAAACTACTAAAAAAATAAAGGGAAAGCAGCATTTTTCTTCTGAATAGTAAAATATCAAATCTGTATTAAGTCAATGTTCAATTGTACATTTTTGAATGAACCACCATAAGATTTTGTCCAGAGTCATGAACAACCTCCATTCCCGAAGTGTTCATAACTCCGAGATTCTACCATATTACAAAATTAGATCTTATTTATCCATCTTTATCAAAGGAACCTATTACACTGTCATTTAGATTGGCATTCTCTTCAAGATCTTTGAAATTAAACAATAAGTGCCTTCAGGCTAAGAAAATAGTTATACTCTCTTTTTGAGTTTGCAAGGTTGGATCAATATATCAGTTTTTACTTTATGATAAATGTAATTTAAAATCACTTATCTTACTCATGTCTTAATCATTTCCTGTTGCATTTCTCTCTTATGGTCTCTGGAAATCCCTATTCTCAAATATCATAGGTACAGAATACAGAAACATCAGGGAATCAGAAAATCCATGTCCCATCAGTTTCTTCACTACAGTTACTGGGCTCAATTCTGAATGGAAATGATGTAATTGCAACAAGCATATGACTCTGTTTCTCTGTCATTTTGCAGGCATCCTATTGATTTACCAATCCAACTCAGAACTGCCTTCAAAATTTTCCATGAAACATTATTACTTTACCTTTCTGTACTCATAACCCTCTCAATATTTTGTTTATGGCTCCTTTTCTGTCCCCTTCCCATTTTCCTGTACAGGTGGATATTTTTTTTTCCTAATGTGCTCTCCTGCGCCTCATGAAGTATCTCTCCACTTCCTCAGATTTAGCTTTCCTTTCCCACTATGCTTTTGATTGACTCTCTGGGAAATATTTTGTGATACTTTGTATGAAAGATGCTACAGAAAACTGAACTTTTTTGTGTCATAGTTGTAATACTATGGTACTTATATAGCACATCTTATCCAAGGATAACAGCAAGCTTCACAAACGCCAAATGAAGCTTCACAGAATCCCTTTAAGGTATGGGCTCTTTCCTTACTACCCTCAATCTTACCCCCAAGCCTCTTCTGCATGAAAACTCAGTGGAGTGACTTCCATTGGGAAAAAAGGAGAGGAAAAACATTGCTGTACAAGCAACACTTCTCCTTCCTATGATTCTGCATTGCCTGAGGACTCCTTCGGTGTCAAGATGCTGGAGGACGATCCAGAACTTAGTCACTAAATAAGTCTGACGTTATCCCTTACAGATAATTTTGTTATCCTAACATTTAAAAATACTATTCCATTTATTAATGACATTTTAGGAATTTCTATAAAAAAACCAACTCATTCCACTTCCAGTCAGGTAGTAAAATTTTAAAAGTTTGAGTTGCCCTGCACTTTAAATATATCTGCACAAATTTCTGAGTCAGTTGACATTAATAAAGACCTTCAAGGCTTGTGATTACAACTCGTGTTTATTTAGTAGGTTAAATTAGTTCAGGGTGTTTTCTTTTTTCCATGTCTGATAAATTGTGGCATATTTACTAACTAGCAAGTCACAATGATTATACCTCATTCTCTCCACAGTCTGGTATTTTCACTATAGTCTGTCTCGTAAATTTTAGACAGTAATTTCACCCAAGATTCTATTCTGTAGGGTTCAGAAATTAGTGGTTTGGTATGCTTCAATAATACAATCTATCTAATGAAATTCACAGGGTGGCATCATGGATAGAGATTGGCAGCCACAATTTGTTTCTGCCACCAACTTACTGTATAACCTTGGTCCACTCACTTAGCCTCTCTATTCCTTAATTTATTCATCTATAAAATAAGTAAAATAGTGAAATACCTCAATATGGATGTTGGGAAGCTTACACAATTACTGTTTGAGAGCCTTCATGAAAGGTGCCACATTAGTATCAGTGTCTATTTGTAAATGATGTACATGTAAATGTAAATATTTGTAAATGTTTACCAGATTTTGGTCTGAGTTACAGTGCTGTAAATCCACAGTAAGTCTATAGATTTCAATGCAGTTACTTCAGATTGACACAGATGTAATTGATATAATAATCTGGACATCTAATTTTCTGCTCTCTACTAAAGCTTTTGTAAACACATTAAAGAGTCAAGAGGGACATTTTCTCAATATATTACTAAAAGAAAATCTTCAAAAACTCAAACTCAGGAAATCAGGGGCCTGGCCAAGATGCTGAAACACAGCACCGGGACCTGAAACCAGAGAGTGCTCCTAAAACTATTTAGCTTAACCCTCCAGCTTAACACTCCCCTCAGATATGATCAGGTGAATTTTACTAGGAACCACAGCAACTTCTGGTCTGATCTCAAAGCAACTTCAGCACGCTATTCTGTAGCATCCTCAAGAAAAGAATCATACTGTATGTGATCATCCCCAATGTAATCTAAATTGCCTTTCTCCCTTAGAAATAAACATTGTCCTTACCCTATAGACTCTTATTAACAAATACACAATATACAAAATATAGGAAAATATTTGCCCACGTCATAGTCTTCAGAAAAGCTTTTGGCTCAGTCTGGTACCCAGGACTGATCCATAAAATGCTACAAAATGGAAACTGTGGGAAAATGTATGACTTCATCTGGAGTACTGTGTCCAGTTTTGGGCCCCACACTACAAGAAGGATGTGGATAAATTGGAGAGAGTCCAGCGAAGGGCAACAAAAATGATTAGGGGTCTGGAACACATGACTTATGAGGAGAGGCTGAGGGAACTGGGATTGTTTAGTCTGCAGAAGAGAAGAATGAGGGGGGATTTGATAGCTGCTTTCAACTACCTGAGAGGTGGTTCCAGAGAGGATGGTTCTAGACTATTCTCAGTGGTAGAAGAGGACAGGACAAGGAGTAATGGTCTCAAGTTGCAGTGGGGGGGGTTTAGGTTGGATATTAGGAAAAACTTTTTCACTAGGAGGGTGGTGAAACACTGGAATGCGTTACCTAGGAAGGTGGTAGAATCTCCTTCCTTAGAAGTTTTTAAGGTCAGGCTTGACAAAGCCCTGGCTGGGATGATTTAATTGGGGATTGGTTCTGCTTTGAGCAGGGGGTTGGATTAGATGACCTCCTGAGGTCCCTTCCAACCCTGATATTCTATGATTCTATGATTCCTTAGCTCCATGAACCAGTTCATTAAATGCAGGATAGCAAAAAACAGTATGTAGAGTTCTTCAAGCAGGAAAGGGCCATAAAACAGGGATCTAACCACAGCCTGACCCTCTTCAATAAATACATCAATATATTGATGACAATGTGTTTTATTGGACCAACCTCTGTTGGTGAAAGAAATAAACTTTCAAACTCACACATAAGCTCTTCTTCCGGGCATGAAGAAGAACTCCATGAAAGCTGGAAAGTTTGTGTCTTTCACCAACAGAAGTTGGTCCAGTAAAAGATATTACCTCACACACCTTGTCTCCAGTATCCCCAGACCAACAGGACTACAACAATACTGCAAACACATAAATCAATGATTTACCAGTCCAACTGAAACAATCCCTAGACTCCTACTAAATGACTCGGAGATAAAATGCTGCTCTGTGCTTACGACCTGGTCATATCACTTATGCAAGATGGTTTCCAGAGAAACTTACACTTTCTATTGCATGAAACCTACAAGTCACTGAGGAAAAAACAAAGATCATATTTCAGAAAAAAGTCCCAACTAAACCAAAACAGATTTTTATGTTTTTTTTTTAATTACAGAGCCACTGAAATTGAATATACCCTAAATTATACATATTAAGCCTCGTAAGAAATGTATCAAATAGCTTTAGACTGGGACTACCAAATCATGACAGGAAACCAGCTTTGTGGGCCTTTTGGGGCCTCACAGAACCACTCACTATATAGGACCCATATAACACTACTACCAGAAGTATTCAACAACATAATCCAACCCAATCTACCATTTGGGAGTGAACTCTGAGGCCCAAATTTTAACAATTCATTGGGATAAAACCCCACCAGAAACCCTATATCTACAATTTTGCAAACAAATCTTCCTTGTGCACAGGAACTCCAGCACTAATGGCTGCAGAGCAGACCAGGGGTGATACCCCATGCTGGATCAATATGCAGAAAAAATTATTCAACTTCTGGTCCAATCTCAAAGCAACAAATGCTTCCTCCACCATAAAGCACTAGAAGATCAAAAATTTAATCCAAATGTAAGTAGGACCCACTCCTACATATCACTTTTTGAGCCTATAAATCCAACCTCCTGACCAACGGAGCAAAGAACCCCACCTAGAATTGAAAAATGCTCAGTATGCCTGACCACCACCTACAATACAAGTACATGAGTCACTGGAAAGAACAGACCAAAAACCAACATAAACTGGACTGCTCCAGATCTCTACCCAGACGTAACATACTAGCAGAATACCTCACCACACACACTAGCAGACTACCTCACCGCAGTGAAATGTGAAAAATGAAAACAGATTCTCACCAAATACAGAATCCGTAACCATAAACCAGAATTGGAAATTGGGAGGCACAAAGCATACTCCAAACCCAATAAGAAATGACTAAGTAGCCAATACGACAGATGACGAGATTGAGACATTCCCAAATACACAAAAGTTAGTGCAGTGGAAAATATGAGAGACATTTCCTTCAATTATCAGAAATCACAAAAAGATTTTTCTTAAAAATGTGAGGAGGCAAACCGTGCCTGATCCTGGAAGAAAGAAGACAAATGGCAGAGATGGCAACACGCTACCCAGCAATCTGAGGAATGGCTAACTGCTGAAAAATGGACTGAGGGCATGTCTACACCGCAATTAAAAATCTATGGTTGGCCCGTGCCAGGTGACTCGGCCTCGGCACATGGTGCTGTTTAATTGTGGTGCAGACATTTGGGCTCAGGCGGGAGCCCAGGCTCTGAGAGGTGACAGAGTTCCAGAGCCCAGGTTGCAGCCCGAGCCCAAATGCCTACACCACAATTAAACAGCCCCACAAGCCCAAGTCACCTGGCATGGGCCAGCTGTGGATGCCTAAATGCAGCATAGACAAATGCATAGAGACCTACCCCTAAACAGCATGTAGCCGTACCATAGAAGGCTATTACCTCAGGGGTCTCTTTCTTATTGCCAAGGTATATGTTTTTAGTTTATTGTGCCAATAAAGTCTCACTGAATTAAAAAATTGCATTGCAAGACATCTAGGCATTCACAGCAACTCATGTTAACTACCACATAATTACTACCCATTAATGGATGCTTCTGGCTAACGTCTTGGAAAAGGATAGTCCAACATTAGGTCTCATGGGAAATCAGCTGGGAGTGCAAGAAAACCCATTCCATGAGTGTGAAAGGCCTAATACACAGCAGAACTTGTTGTGATTCAGATGCACAGAGACAGGATGCAGTAGACTGGCTTGGGATCTAGAAACACTTGTACGCCCTTAGAGCTGTGCTCCAAGGGGCTTGACGTGCCCTGGCATACTTAGGGACTGGAGGGGAGGCGTTCGAGTGTGATAAGATGCAGAGCAGGGCTAAGGAAGGAAATGAAGAAAAAAATATGTGTTTGCCTGTAGTTGGCTCCACCTACCTTCCCCCTGCATCCCAAAAAGTGGCCTTGTAACGTATCCTAAGCAATCAGAATGTGGAGCTTACACTTAAAAAAAATTGAATCTAAAATATTATTTTTTTGATTTTGCAAATTTAGGGTTTGTGAAAGATACAAGAGTGACAGCCCAAGAGAGACAGCATCATCTTCCCACAACCACTGACCTTGCATGCTTCTGCACTATGTCCACCAGTGTGTCTCAAATGTGACCTGGAAGGCCTATCACTAGGGCTGATATTTCAAGCCCTTGTCCAATTTTATGCCATAATTTGGCCTCAGTACTGAAACTGCAAACAAGAGTAAGATTTAATGCCAGTTGTGGTGTTTAACATTCTAAGGAAGAATGATAGTTCAACACCATCACACCAATAGGTAAGGAACCCAGTAACAAGCAGCACACAGATATTTTAATTTCTAATTTTGTAACAGTAATCCTAATTTCAAGGATGTTTTCCTACGTAGAGTTTTTCTTAAGGGGGCAGAGATGTAGCTTTCAAAAAAAAAAAAACCCTAACAGATTATTTTATTTTGGTCTGATTTCAACAAACTACTGTCTTAATTTAACATACACACTGTAAATAGATCTTAGCTTCGACACGAGACCCAAAAAAAACCAACCCAACAATCCCTAAGTGCCTGTTATTTAAATTCAATTTAAGGCACTAAAAATGCAATTGTTAGTCCTTTGTCACTGCTCTGTGCTGTAACAGATGTTTTATGCTGTCCATCAATCATCATTCCTGAAGTTTCATTAGTCTTTAAGTAGACACTACTCAATTAAAGATGAAGGCAGATGATCCAAACCATTTACACAGTGTTAAAAACGATCTATATGAAGGTAGCTGCATAATAATGAAAAATTACAGTCTCTAAGATCTCTCTGAACATCAAATTTTATGATTACCTTGCCAGTATACATAAACACTGAACTCTTCTAGGTTTCTCGAATGCAAAAAAAAATCACCTTTAAGATGTAAGAAATTTTGCACACTACACTACCTTATAAACCCATCATGATTAAACAAATAAATTATAAATATCCTACTCGACTCAATTACCAGTACTGACTTTGCTCTTTATTTATTCCGATGTATTAGCTGTGTTTGTCTTGAGTGCTATTTTTAAACAACATTTTAAAATAGGATGTCTAAACAATGCCTATACTCAGATTCATATAAGAAAATCCCATACTACTATATTACTAGACCAGACTTACCACCATACCTTCTGCTTGACCTATTATATCCTCCCTATCGCTACCAACTCACCCACATCACATCAAACCTAACCCCACAAATCAACTTCCCAACAATCCTACATATCTAGGTGTAAATAACCCAGCCAATCTAAGAGAAATTTGGTCTCACTTTCTAGAAATGTTTGACTAAAAACAGAGAAGAATTTTTGTGTGATAGTATTTTAACTACTGTTGTTAATTAAGCTCAGCTCTTTAAGATGGTATTTCTCATCTGGGCCAGTGCAAGGGAAACGGGAAAAAGAGAGTCATTTAAAGTACCATTTAGCATGGGAGGAATAGACATTCACCCTCCCAAACTTAGAGTGTTTGTGAGGATGCACTCTGCCCATGTACCTCAAAAGAGTTGACTGTTAAAAGCTGAGGGTGGCTCAGCCAGATGCATGAGAGCCTGGGCTCTCAGTACAAGAGTGACAAAAGGAGCAGGTGCCTATGCATGGACATACATAAGCAGGTCAGTTTGTCCTTTGTCATTATGTCCTGGTCAAGCAAGCTAGAGTGGGACTCGTGGTCTCCAGATTTGTAGTCACGGAAACAGAGCATGTCCCATCCCAAGAATTAGTTCACTTGCAAGGATTGCCTCCGCTCTGTTGCTGATAGTTTCATATTGATAAATTTGTGGCCAATCCAGACAAACTGCTGAAGAACTAAGAATATGTCTTCTTTCTATTCCATACAAGACAAAGCACTGTTACTCTTTTACTATTTGAAGCAAAATAACCACCAGGCTGAACCAAAATTTGAGGTCATCTACCTGAGCTGTCTAGTTGATAATCATGTTACAAAACAATGTTATTAAGGGACAGGAGTGGTGGTTGTATTCTGTTAGTATTCAGTGGTATGCCAGACCAACACTTCTCTGGTGACCCCTCAACTTCTGCATGGATGGAATAAAACGTTTCTGAACAGTAATCAGTGCTGTTGCCCGAGGCTGCTAACAGCAAAACAGACCAAACTACAACTCAGTTACACCAGTGGAGATACCCTATAATTATAGCTGTGTAACTGAGAGCAGCATCTGGTCAGCAGCTTGGAGAAGTAGAAATTGACCCCACTCATTCCTCAGGAGTTAACTCTCAAGTCTAACAAAAACTGAAAGTAAACATTTTAAACTATTTCACTATTGAACATTTTATCAGAAACATATAGAAGCTACTGTGGAATTGCAAGTTGAGTATGGGATTGTGGACAGAGCTTGAGTACATTTTTTGTTTAATCCCAATTTGACTTTAGAGCTGGGACAGGAAAGAATATGGCTTTTCACTCCCTTTGTCTTTATACTGACTAGCTAGTTCACCTTAACAGTCAACCATGTAAACTACAGGCTGACTGCAGCCATCTTAAATCTGCATTCTCTGTAGGAAAACATCCCAATAAATAATGCGTTTGGTTTGCTGAACTGCAGGTGTTGTGGTTTTGATTTATTAGAGAGAGTCTGTGATCCTGATACAAAACCCACTGAGGCCCCATTGCTTAGGCTTTTTCTAGATGCGGGAAGTGCTTGTGGTATTTGCGTATGAACGATATGGAACTTGAAAAAAAACAAACAGTCTGATGGAGCTTTCATGTCAGTTAAGTCTCTCTCTCTCTATTTCAATTACCTTCTGAGCTATTAAATGGTATTAAAGTTAGTCTGATTTAATATTGGTCTCCCCACATCCAACCTCCTCAGTTACTGATAGTGACAGATAACTTATCATAACTAGAGCTTGGCCCCCTTTACTTCAGAATTAACATCACCAGCCACATCCTTTCCTCCTACAGACCTGATTCTGAAACTATTCTGCACACACAGCTCTTGTTGATTCCAATGGGAGCTCCATAAGCACAATCAGCTGTAGACTCATGCCCTGGTCTCACTCCAGGCCTTTGTGAAGTTCTCCACACATCCTCAGTTATAACAGTTACAGATTGATGGATAGCGTGTTATACTGGCACCCTTTCTATGCTGAGGTCAGTCATGCCAACTTCAGAATGCATTTTACTTTGCTGAAAATCTGAAATCCAAAACCTCAAACACAGCTGTCCACATGGCACCGAAAAATGCTGAGGCAGTTCCACAAGCAGGTCTGGATCTTTCTGCAAATGAATGGCAACTATTCTACCCTCAGACACAGAGGTGTAATGTGTGTGTTTTGGCTGCAATGAGAGCCATTATGTCAAATAACCTTTGGCCATCCCAGTTATTTGATATGTCGTATTTTGGAGTTGGGACAAGGAAGCAGCAACTGAAACGAGGCAAAGAATAGGGAAAGGTTCAGATGCAAGGTCAGATGAAGACTAGACCTGTGTTCTCACAAGATTTCAGCTGCGTCTCAACTCAAATAAGAAAACAGGCAAATCCAGTTTTGGATCCGACCCAGGTGCAGGTTTGAGGAAACCAAATCTAGTATTCCCACCATGCCTAAAACTCTCACCCTTCCTCCCCCCCGAATATCTTATTTTTGCACCAGGCTTCAAAGCGACAGGAAAAAGCACTGTCAACTCGTACTGAATACTCAATGCAGTAATGTGCCTTTATTTCATGAGCATAAACTTATCAAGCTCCACACCTTTATAAACAAATGCAAAAATGGCAGCAGCAGTCATTCTGAATGATTCACAAACAGCTGCAAAAGTATAGTGATGTTGATGTCCATTCATTATTAAAAAATGTTAAGCCAACAGGAGCTGCAGTTGTCCAACTTTCAAAAAGCAAGGAAAGGAAGTGCAAAAAAGAACTGCCATATGGGTCAGACCAATGGTCCATCTAACCCAATATCCTATTTCTGACAGTGGCCCATACTAGGGCTTCAGGGGAACATACATAAGAGGGCAGTTGGAGTGATCCACCCCATCTTCCCCTCCCGGTTTCTGGCAGTCAGAAGTTTAGGGTCACCCTGAGAACAGGGTGACATCCCTGACCATCTTGGCTAACAGCCACTGATGAACCTATCCTCCATGAACTTATCTAATTCTTTTTTTAACCCACTTATACTTTTGGCTATTGCAACATCCACGGCAATGACTTCCACAGGTTAGCTGTGCATTGTGTAAAAGGGGTACTTCCTCTTGTTTGTATTAAGCCTGCTGCCTATTTAAATTAATCGGGTGACCCCTGGTTTTGTATTGTGTGAAAGGGTAAATAACACTTCCACGCCATTGATAATTGTATAAACCTCTGTCATCTCTCGCCCCACCCCTTAACCTGGCTCTTTTCTAAGATGAATAGCCCTAATCTTTCTTAAGAGAGAAGGTGGGTGAGGTAATGTCTTATTGAACCAACAAAGGTATTATCTCACCCATCTTGTCTCGCTAACATCCTGGGACCAACACAGCTAAAACAACACTACAAACACTAATCTTTTTTTAGTCTCTCCTCATGTGGAAGCGGTTCCATCCCTTTGATCATCTTTGTTGCTCTTCTCTGAACCTTTTTCAGTTCCACTATATTCTTCTGGAGATGAGGCGACCAGAACGGGACACAGCATTCCAGGCGTTGGAACACCATGGATTTATAGTGGCATTCTGATATTTTCAGTCTTATTTTCTATGCCTTTCCTAACAGTTCCTAACATTTTGATAGCCTTTTTGGCCACTGCTGCGCACTGAGCTGAAGTTTTCCGAAAATTATCCAAAAATAGAGATACAGTAATTCAATTGCTAGAAAAGAGTGGAGCACATTTTTTGTTTTGTTTTGAACATCCAACCATCCCCCCTCTCTCCAAATAATATTTCATTTCCTGAATAATGAAGAGAATGATAAAATCTTTACCTGTACTGCAGTCAATACATCATTTAACTAACTGCATGACAGCAAAAATATGATCATTTTTAGTATATTCTGGTTTGGTAACTCTATGCAGTTTTACTTTTTGGTTGTAATTTACTTTTAATGCATATTGAAAGGAATAACTATGGATACAAATAATGTCAAAGCATATAGGGAAAAACATCAGAATCTTTTATTCCACTTCCACCCCAGCTCATGTGTTCACATGCAAACGTGTTCTCATTTCGGACTTTCTTCTTCATAAATTATGTGGGTGAAAAGAAATCTTTTCTTGTTTTTCACAAGGATTACTCAGAGAACAAAGCTAAAAGATATATTATGCTTATAAAGTTGGCATAAGCAGATAAATGTGGAAACAAACACTTTCCCTCAAAGAAAGATCTTTATTTTGAAAGAAGTCTCTTATTTTGAATCCGCTCTAGATAATTACTGCCTTTTCAGAGCTGTGAAATGGTTATCTAGTCATTGTATACTGCAGCATAGATGTCTCATCACTAAAATGTCAAGTGACATATCAAGTGCTGATACATTTTCTGTTCTCAAAAAGTCAATCCAATTAAAAAGTTAATCAGAATTAAATTTGACACTGAAGTCCTTTCATTAGCACACACCTTACCTCAGTCTTGTAACTCAGAGCAAGAGAGTTCCTTTGTATTACTTTATTCAAAGAGGTGGAAGATGACAGTAAGACACAGCTGGAGACTCAAGTCTTCCATGTACTAGAAGAACCGGTTTAGTATTGGCAGCAGCCACATGGGTTTCCCATTACCCCACTAACATACTTCAACCCTAACACTGAGTCCTGGGCTACACTAGAAAATTAGGTTGGCATAACTACGTTGCTCAGGTGTGTGAAAAATCTACACCCTTGAGCAACAGAGTTAAGACAACTTACGTCCCCCTGTAGACAATGCTAGATTGACAGAAGAATTCTTCCATCAACCTAGCTTCCACCTCTCAGGGCAATAGATTACCTATGCCAGCAGGAGAAACCCTCCCATTGGCATTGCAGTGGCGCAGCTGTAGTGATTTAAGTGTAGACATACCCTGAAGAACCAATCCTAGTAGTTGGAAAATACTTCATTCTCCATGCCAAGACTGCTTGGTCTCCTCAAGACTCTCCACTGAAACTGCCCATAACAGCCATTATGTTTTTTGTGATGTGTTCATTTGTCCAACAGTAAGTCTTGAGACCACCCACTGACTTCACAAAAGACACTGAACTGCTATTAGACAGTTACAATTCTGGGCACTGTTGACCTAGTTCAGACTCACATGTCATGTCTTAGAAAGGAAAGGAGCCATCTCACTTGGAAATCTCAAGTCATCTAGTCACCCACTAGCACCACAAGTGCCAACTTCCACTTTTCCGGGTGGGTGCTCCACCACTGCGGCCCCACCCCCATCCCATCCCTTCTCCCAAGTCCCAAGCCTCACTCTGCCTCTTCCTGCTCCTCCCCCTCCCCCGAGGCCTCTCCCCTGCTCCGTCTCAGAGTGTGCCCAGCCATCACTCCTCCTCTTCCCACCCCTGCTTTGCCCCATTCAGTGCCTCCTGCCCGCCACCAAACAGCTCATTGGTGGGTGGCTGGTGGGTGTTGAGCACCCCCTATTTTTTTTTCTGTGGGTGCTCCAGCCCTGGAGCACCCAATGGAGTCACTGCCTATGATGGGCACACAAGGTGAAACTCAGCACCATGCAGTCAGCACCACTTTAAACCCTCAAAATAAAGTTTACATGGGACCTGAATGGTGCACTGTGGGCGTCCTCTGCATGGGGTGAATAACATTTAACTTAATTTCCTAATGCAGCAAGGTAACTGGAATCGCTATGAATTTCCCTGAGTAGTCACTTCTATCACATTATAGTAGATCAATGAAAACTATACTCATTTCTAGGCATTTAAACTAACAAGAATGATTACAGTTAAGGGTCTCTTAGTATTTCCATTACAAACCTATTTTCAGGGGCTTACACATCAGCCATTGTAATATAGTCTTACTGAAACTTGGTATAAAGGTCTCAGTTATGCTTAACTCTACAAATGTTCCTAAATCTTAAAAAGGGCTTTTTATTAAATTTTAAAAGGGTAATTTTTCAAGTCATTTGTCTATGAGAACAAGTTTTAAAGTATTTTATCCCAAGCAGCCAAAGGATCTTTATATTTCCTGAAACAAGCATTACATCCCTAATTTAATCAGAGAAACAATTCTTTAAAGGATTTCTCATACCAGCATTCAATATAGTGATAAAAACCACAGCTAGCTTAAATACTACAGAAGGGTATAATGGAATGAGTGTTTTCTTAAAATTGGAAAGGATTTCATCATGCTTAAAAGAAACGGCTAGTTCTGGATGGGCTTCTGTGATTGTTTCTGGAGTTAAAAGAGAAGTATAATAGTAATGCAGTTAGTTAAAATATGCTACATTTCATTTGTAAATATGACATGCATGAACATATTTAGTCCTGTTTCCCTCCTCCCTATCTTTTAACTAGAAGAATAAAATAATTTTAAAACAGAAATAAAAAAAATATGAAAAAAAATTCTGAAATATTTTATTTGGAAAATCCCAAATCCATTCCATTCCATGGAAACTAATTGGGACTCAAACTGTATCGATGTTTTCAGTGCACATGAGCCAAAGACAGATGAGCGCTAATCACTGTGACAGCTCCAAGGCAGCCATTAGAGCCTCCTATTTCAGTAGTCCTTGAAACAGGAAGAATTTCCACAATAGTGGGCAACAACTCTTTTGGAGGCGCTAGATCTATTAATTCAAAAATATCCATTATAAAAACAGAACAGAACTATGGATTTACACAATGAACCATAAAGACTTTTGGACTACTGGGTAATAAGTTCTATGCAAATGAAAATACATATTTACCCTTATGGATCATAATGACTTCAAGCTATTTCACTCCTTTGTCTAAATGGGTGTGATGAAGTATGTATTTACTCTTAAAGATATCTTTTAAAAGGCCTAAATGCAACACTTACATAGCCTAAAGCAGTGGTTCCCAAACTTGTTCTGCCGCTTGTGCGGGGAAAGCCCCTGCCGGGCCGGGCCGGTTTGTTTACCTGCCGCATCCGCAGGTTTGGCTGATCGCGGCTCCCAGTGGCTGTGGTTCGCTGCTCCAGGCCAACGGGAGCTGCTGGAAGCGGCGGCCAATACATCCTTAGGCCCACACCACTTTCTGCAGCCCCCATTGGCCTGGAGCAGCGAACCGCAGCCACTGGGAGCTGCGATCAGCCAAACCTGCAGACGCGGCAGGTAAACAAACCGGCCCGGCCTGGCAGGGGCTTTCCCCGCACAAGCAGCGGAACAAATTTGGGAACTACTGGCCTAAAGGTATATCTTACTACTCAGTAGACTAGAATGCGTCTGTGACTCAACTAAATAATTCACAGTTTAAACTCCCATTAAAGATTTAATACATAATAAAATTAAAGGGTCACATTTTCAAAAAAAGCAACATCCAGAATTGGAGACAGGTTTCCGAAAGAGTTCAGATCCCATTCAGGCACTTAAAGTTGGCCAGTTTTCAAGGGTGACTGTGACTTAGGCCCTAATTGCACATCAAGCACCTAAATGAAGTGGCCATATTTTCAGAAGTTCTCAGCATCTCACAGCAACTATTGTTATCAAAAACCTAACTATATTACTCATTTAGGTGCTTGATATGCAATTAGGGCCTAAATCACAGTCAGCAGGAGTCTTTTCATTGACTTCAGTGGGCTTAGACATTTGCAAAAGTAATAATGGCTATTTAGCACAATGAACACTTTTGAAAATTTGGCTGCAGTTTTCAGACAAAGTAACTCAAACCAGAAAATTCAAGATAAAAATCCTCAAACATTTCTTAGCTCACAAATCTTTTTTTCACATTTCAGTTATGGCCATTTGCTTAACTTCTGTTGTCTGACTTGTTCCTGCTACTATCTAAGGGTATGTCTACACTACGGACTTAGGTCGAATTTAGGGAAGTTGGTTTTTTAGAAATCAGTTTTATATATTCAAGTGTGTGTGTCCCCACAGAAAATGCTCTAAGTGCATTAACTCGGCGGAGTGCTTCCACAGTACCGAGGCTAGAGTTGACTTCCGGAGCGTTGCACTGTGGGTGGCTATCCCACAGTTCCCGCAGTCTCCGCTGCCCACTGGAATTCTGGGTTGAGATCCCAATGCCTGATGGGGCTAAAACATTGTCGTGGGTGGTTCTGGGTACATATCGTCAGGCCCCCATTCCCTCCCTCCCTCCCTCCGTGAAAGCAAGGGCAGACAATCGTTTCACGCCTTTTTTCCTGAGTTACCTCTGCAGACGCCATACCACGGCAAGCATGGAGCCTGCTCAGGTAACCGTCACCGTATGTCTCCTGGATGCTGGCAGACGCGGTACTGCATTGCTACACAGTAGCAGCAACCCCTTGCCTTGTGGCAGCAGACGGTGCAATACGACTGGTAGCCGTCATCGTCATGTCCGAGGTGCTCCTGGCCACGTCGGCCGGGAGCGCCTGGACAGACATGGGTGCAGGGTCTAAATTTGGAGTGACTTGACCAGGTCATTCTCTTTAGTCCTGCAGTCAGTCCTATTGAACCATCTTATGGTGAGCAGGCAGGCGATATGGATTGCTAGCAGTCGTACTGTACCATCTTCTGCTGGGCAGGCAAGAGATGAGGATGGCTAGCAGTTGTATTGCATCATCTTCTGCCGGGCAGCATGAGATGTGGATGGCATGCAGTCCTTCTGCACCATCTGCTGCTAGCCAAAGATGTAAAAGATAGATGGAGTGGATCAAAACAAGAAATAGACCAGATTTGTTTTGTACTCATTTGCTTCCCCCCCTTCCCCCATCTAGGGGGTTCATTCCTCTAGGTCACAGTGAAGTAGCCCACGCAATCAAAGATCTGTTGATATCAAGGGTAGTGACCCTGGGAAATGTGCAGGTCATAGTGGATGGCTTTGCTGCAATGGGATTCCCTAACTGTGGTGGGGCCATAGACGGAACCCATATCCCTATCTTGGCACCGGAGCACCAAGCCGGCGAGTACATAAACCGCAAGGGGTACTTTTCAATAGTGCTGCAAGCTCTGGTGGATCACAAGGGACGTTTCACCAACATCAACGTGGGATGGCCGGGAAAGGTACATGAGGCTCGCATTTTCAGGAATTCTGGTCTGTTTCAAAAGCTGCAGGAAGGGACTTTATTCCCAGACCAGAAAATAACTGTTGGGGATGTTGAAATGCCTATATGTATCCTTGGGGACCCAGCCTACCCCTTAATGCCATGGCTCATGAAGCCGTACACAGGCAGCCTGGACAGTAGTCAGGAGCTGTTCAACCACAGGCTGAGCAAGTGCAGAATGGTGGTAGAATGTGCATTTGGATGTTTAAAGGCGCGTTGGCGCAGTTTACTGACTCGCTTAGACCTCAGCAAAACCAATATTCCCACTGTTATTACTGCTTGCTGTGTGCTCCACAATATCTGTGAGAGTAAGGGGGGAGATGTTTATGGCAGGGTGGGAGGTTGAGGCAAATTTCCTGGCTGCTGGTTACGCGCAGCCAGACACCAGGGCGGTTAGAAGAGCACAGGAGGGCGCGGCACGCATCAGAGAAGCTTTGAAAACCAGTTTCATGACTGGCCAGGCTACGGTGTGAAAGTTCTGTTTGTTTCTCCTTGATGAAACCCCCCTGCCCCTTGGTTCACTCTACTTCCCTGTAAGCTGACCACCCTCCCCTCCTCCCTTCGATCATTGCTTGCAGAGGCAATAAAGTGATTGTTGCTTCACATTCATGCATTCTTTATTCATTCATCACACAAATAGGGGGATGACTACCAAGGTAGCCCAGGAGGGGTGGTGGAGGAGGGAAGGAAAATGCCACACAGCACTTTAAAAGTTTACAACTTTAAAATTTATTGAATGCCAGCCTTCTGTATTTTTGGGCAATCCTCTGTGGCGGAGTGGCTGGTTGGCCGGTGGCCCCCCCACCGCGTTCCTGGGCGTCTGGGTGTGGAGGCTATGGAACTTGGGGAGGAGGGCGGTTGGTTACACAGGGGCTGTAGTGGCAGTCTGTGCTCCAGCTGCCTTTGCTGCAGCTCAACCATACACTGGAGCATACTGGTTTGGTCCTCCAGCAGCCTCAGCATTGAATCCTGCCTCCTCTCATCACGCTGCTGCCACATTTGAGCTTCAGCCCTGTCTTCAGCCCACCACTTACTCTCTTCAGCCCGCCACTTACTCTCTTCAGCCCGCCACCTCTCCTCCCGGTCATTTTGTGCTTTCCTGCATTCTGACATTATTTGCCTCCACGCATTCGTCTGTGCTCTAGCAGTGTGGGAGGACAGCATGAGCTCAGAGAACATTTCATCACGAGTACGTTTTTTTTTCTTTCTAATCTTCACTAGCCTCTGGGAAGGAGAAGATCCTGTGATCATTGAAACACATGCAGCTGGTGGAGAAAAAAAAAAGGGACAGCGGTATTTAAAAAGACACATTTTATAAAACAGTGGCTACACTCTTTCAGGGTAAACCTTGCTGTTAACATTACTTACATAGCACATGTGCTTTCGTTACAAGGTCGCATTTTGCCTCGCCCCACCGCGTGGCTACCCCCTCAACCCTCCCCCCTCCCCGTGGCTAACAGCAGGGAACATTTCTGTTCAGTCACAGGCAAACAGCCCAGCAGGAACGGGCTCCTCTGAGTGTCCCCTGAAGAAAAGCACCCTATTTCAACCAGAAGACCATGAATGATATCTCACTCTCCTGAGGATAACACAGAGAGATAAAGAACGGATGTTGTTTGAACGCCAGCAAACATACACTGCAATGCTTTGTTGTACAATGATTCCCAAGTATGTGTTACAGGCCTGGAGTGGTAAAGTGTCCTACCATGGTGGGTGGAATAAGGCTGCCCTCCCCAGAAACCTTTTGCAAAGGCTTTGGGAGTACATCCAGGAGAGCCGCGAATGCCAGGGCAAAGTAATCCTATCACATGCTTGCTTTTAAACCATGTATAGTATTTTAAAAGGTACACTCACCAGAGGTCCCTTCTCCGCCTGCCAGGTCCAGGAGGCAGCCTTGGGTGGGTTCGGGGGGTACTGGCTCCAGGTCAAGGGTGAGAAACAGTTCCTGGCTGTCGGGAAAAGCGGTTTCTCTGCTTGCTTGCTGGGAGCTATCTTCTTCGTCCCCAAAACCTGCTTCCGTGTTGCCTCCATCTCCGTTGAAGGAGTCAAACAACACAGCTGGGGTAGTGGTGGCTGAACCCCCTAAAATGGCATGCAGCTCATCATAGAAGTGGCATGTTTGGGGCTCTGACCCGGAGAGGCCGTTCGTCTCTCTGGTTTTCTGGTAGGCTTGCCTCAGCTCCTTAAGTTTCACGCGGCACTGCTTTGGGTCCCTGTTATGGCCTCTGTCCTTCATGCCCTGGGAGATTTTGACAAAGGTTTTGGCATTTCAAAAACTGGAACGGAGTTCTGCTAGCACGGATTCCTCTCCCCCATACAGCGATCAGATCCCGTACCTCCCGTTCAGTCCATGCTAGAGCTCTTTTGCGATTCTGGGACTCCATCATGGTCACCTCTGCTGATGAGCTCTGCATGGTCACCTGCAGCTTGCCATGCTGGCCAAACAGGAAATGAGATTCAAAAGTTCACGGTTCTTTTCCTGTCTACCTGGCCAGTGCATCTGAGTTGAGAGTGCTGTCCAGAGCGGTCACAATGGAGCACTCTGGGATAGCTCCCGGAGGCCAATACCGCCGAATTGTGTCCACAGTACCCCAAATTCGACCCGGCAAGGCCGATTTAAGCGCTAATCCACTTGTTAGGGGTGGAGTAAGGAAATCGATTTTAAGAGCCCTTTAAGTCGAAATAAAGGGCTTCATCGTGTGGACGGGTGCAGGTTTACATCGATTTAACGCTGCTAAATTCGACCTAAAGTCCTAGTGTAGACCAGGGCTAAATGTCTTTAAGTTGAATCACTACTGAAAGCAGGTGTGTCACTGAAGCTTATCTGAGGGGAAGACCGTTTGGAAATCTGAACTACTGTTTACTACTGAACTACTGTTTAGGAGGCATTAATTAATTATGCAAATGAATAAATATAGGTAAGAGAATGTAGATGTCTTTGAGTTTGCACTTATCAGATCATCTCAATATACCATGCTATGTGCCTTTGCAGATTCAGCGTTAATCTTTTTGCAAAAGAATAAAGCCAACGTGTTTAAAAACAAGTAGGGCTAAATTCTTCTCTCAGCAACAAATCTCTGCTGTAAATCCAGAGTGATTCCACTGATTTTCCTACAGAAATATCACCGAGAGCAGAATTTGGCTGTTATAGAGAGTCAGGGGTCTTCAAACTATTTGATCAATATAAACGATAAATCTCACAGGACCCACTTCCGTAACTGACACCATTACCATAGCCGTTTTGCTGGAGGAACATGTAAAAGGGGCTGACTAAAAGAATTACTCTGTCAAACAATATTTAGTGAGGGAAAACTTATAGGACTTAACATAGAGGACATACAAAGACCATCCCAGGATACACAGGGATAGCAGAACCTTGTTCATGCCCCAAGCGATGTCTGACGGCACAGGAAGGATTCAGACTCAGATTACCTCTGAACTGAATGAGCCTAATGTACAAATTCTGCTTTCAGTCAGACTTGTGCCATCCTACTCAAGTGTCTGAAATTGTGTCTTTGAGGACAGAATTTTGACCATAACACCACATTTTCAGTAAAGGCTGACAATAATGAGCGTACACATTTGTATGTGCAAAACCAAAATCTGGCCCCCAAATGAGTACGTAGATGTGCAATTAGGGCCCAATCCAAAGCCAGTAGGAAACTTCCCATTGATTTCAACAGGTTTCACCATTTGCAAATGTAAATAATGTCTATGCAGCACAAACAGCATGCAAATTTTTTTTGCAGATACAATTTAGGAACCTTCATTCGATAATCTGACCCTTAGCCATAGGTGGAGCTCCAAATGATCATCCACACAGAGGAAACAGTATTTCCCTTAATGTTCTATCACCATTTTAGTGGTCACTATTATCTCTCTTTTTTGGTAATATTGCTGTTTAAAATAAAATGAGAGAGGCGGGAATGCTCATAGATGCATACTGAAGAGTAATTATAATAAAGCACAAAGGCTTCTTCTGTGCTGTTTATCTTTTTGTCAATCCATGCTACAACACTATTACAGTATTAATATGCATTTTTAATTACAAGTTTCTGTGAATCCTCAGTAGTCAATTTTGAATATTAGTAACTCATGCATTTTATGTTTTGTTTTTAAGGGCTTAGGTCTACCTAAAATGTAACAGGATGAAATTTTTCATTACTTTAAAGAGGTGTTACAAAAACAAAGAAAGGCATCCCCTTTTTATGGATTTGTCAGAAGGGGCCATATCCTGCTCTCCTTATTCACACAAGCAGTTCCACTGGCCTCACTGGGGCAGGTAAGCAAGCATCGTATCTGCTCTGAGACCTTTTCATACCAAGTTTCATCCCAGCCGAGTACTGAAAACCAAACTATAAACCATGGACAAAGAGGGTGGCTTTTGTCATGGAATACTGATGGACTTAACTTTAGCAGCACTCGGAGGCACCAACACAACCACAGATACCTCTTTAAAACTGTAAGTGACGTGTTTGTAGAGCATGATATAAAAAATATTTTTCATTCCACCACAGTTAATTTATAAAGATTTTATGGGATTGCCAATAGAGAAGTTATGAAATACAGCAAGCCATGTACTAGCAGGTAACAAAGTGCACAGAATGTCCTTTCCCACGATTTAGCACTATAAGACATTGTCCATAAAACATGGTAAATACAAATATATCTTCTCTTCTCTGGCAGAATCCAAATTAGTTAAAATATTTATGGATAAGTGCTAACAGGAAACAAGATGGCAATAATTATTAACTCAGCTGTACAGATCATCTCCAAGGCAATCGTTTTACATTTCTGGCAACTATCCATTGGTCTGAATAATAAATCCAAAGAGATCAATTTAAAATAAACGTCTACTACTTAAAAATAAAAAAGACTGAAACATTGCACCATAGAAAAAGTGATGTCCAATGCAGTATGTTTAATTTGTTAAAGGAAAGCAAAGAAAAATATGTCAGGATTCTATTGCTTTAGGGGCATAATTGTAAAGAAATGCTGCATTCATTTTAAAATGAACAAAGATATTACACAAAAATCCTTGACTTAAATGTCTTAAGTCACATGATACTGCAATTTCTTGCACACAGGATGGACTGCTTCACCCAGACAGAGCCTCACTGACTTCAGTGGAGCAGTGAATGGTCACAGCTGTCCCTCTGTATGAAAGAAATTGCAGGATCAGGTCTGTAGGGTCCAATTCATTACTCCTTCAGCCAGAAAATCTCCCACTGAAATCAGGCCATTGAACTGGGCACTTACTCTCTTCCTTAAAGGTCAGTGCAAAGACCATACATTTAAATAGAAGCTGGTTATGACACTGTAACAGGCGCCTTTCTACGGTCTCAAGATTTATAGGTCACAGACATTTACTAACATTTATTTCTGAAACTCCGTGCAAGTCTCTATCAGTATGTCTACATGGCAAAAAACCCCAAAAAACAAAACAAAACACAACAGCAACTCTCAGAGCCTGGTCTCCAGAATCGGGCTCATACAGAAAAGTGCTAATAATAGTTTGTGAATAACCTCAGTGCTAGCCTGGGCTCACAAAGTCGAGAGCAACACACCCTAGAAAATCAAAGGGAACACCTTCAGAAGTGGCGAGGAGGTAGTCTTTGGGGTGGGGGTGGGGGGAGTCAGGGCTTCACTGTTTAAAACACCATTAGGTGGAAGCAGGGTACACACTGACATTGACATGAAGCACAAAAAGACAGCCAGTTCCAAAGAGCATTTATAAAGTGGGTCACTGCTAACAGCATAAAGAATACAGCTACCACCCTTTAAACTTTGTAACTTATGTTTTTCCAGCCCATGGTAGCACACGTCTCTGTCGCTGCCTCTGCATTAAATACTTTTCTTTATTTTTAATCTCTTTCACGCCTCTTTCTTAAATAAATAGTATAGTGCTGAACCACAACTATAATTTGGATTTGATTGCTAATGCTGAAGGAACAAATGCTTCCTGTCTATTGTAGGGAGGAAGAGCACACAGGTGGAAGCTAATATATCATCCATTAGAAGGTAGAAAGAGGGGCTTGAGAGTGGCTACAGGTAATCAGACAGAGATTGGTACCAGCACACAGATCTCTAAACATAACGTAAGCCAATGAGTTAACAGTTAATGGAGAAAGCTACTACAGGAAATGTAGACATGCAAAGTGACCATTTCCTATAAATAAAATACATCTCACTCTCATCTTTACTCTCTTACTGCAGTAGGTGTCCATTTCCCAGGAACTCTTTGAACATAAAATACATAATATTAAGAATGCATCTTTGGTACTGTACTCAGTTAAAAATGTATTTTTAAAGCTGAACTCAATTCATATGTAGGTGTTTTAAATAAAACCATTTACATTATAATGTATGCACATTATACAGATCTACTTCATATATTTTAACCGATGCCTATGATACTGATGGCAGCACTCTCACTTTTGGGCCAGGTGCTCATGGATTCAAGTCTTTTACCATCATCTGAGCTCTTACTGGGTTTTTATACCACAGACCTGGGAGAGGGCACTGCACTACTAAATCCTTCACACAAGATACTAAACTGAGGTCCCTTCTGTTGAACCCTGCATTCTCCAGGAAATTAAAGAATTCATGATACTATTCAAAATGAACAATGGATAATCTCAATATTCAGACCAAAATTCCTTTTTTCAATAAGACATTTTGTCATATCCTAGACGTTTGGGAGCTACTTCTGCATTCATCGAAGTTGCTACATTTGTCTATGCTAGCATGCACTACCAGCAGGGATGTGCAGTCAGGATAATTTTGGGGGTGCAAAAGTTCTAAATCTATCTACAGAAATATTTTCAACATGAGACTCAGACTAGAAGCTTTTTGGGAAAAGACCATTGTCTTTTGGCCGTACAGCTCCATACACACCCATGTCACCGCAGAAATAATAAACCACTAATGAGCAAACAGTAATTGTGTGTTATAAAAGCAAGAAAGTGATGCCCTCCAATATGTGGTTTTAATATTCATGTTTAGATGCCTTATATCAGGGCACATGAAATGGCCATACTCTACCACTCCCGCCCTTGCCAGTATCTCCGGTATGTAAACAATAAGAAGGAATTATTGCCAGCAGGCACAGTGTTCCTCATCTCTTTCCCTCCTTCTCTCTTTCTCCTCTCTCTCTCCTTTCCCCCTCACGTTTTCCATCTTCCCCTTTTCTCTATTTGTCTTTTCTTCCTCTCCTTCTCTTTCCTTTACCAAGGCTCTATCCCTCTCTTGTTCTGCCCTTTTCTGGTTCACCTGGCTCCAACCTCTCTCCTTTCCCCTTAACAGCGTTACCCACCACACTCCTTCCCCAACTCACTCCCACACAAGCAAATGGTCCCTCCTATCCCGTCTCCCTGCCAGGCCCATCGAGAGGAAAATGGGCTCCAGTACATCATGTTCACTGAGGTCCCACCCTGTCCAATTTCACTTTATTTGCACAGAGATTATAGAGCTTTCGGTGGGCCCGGTACAATTGCTCCGCTTTACCTCCCTCTCATCAGCCCTGCTCCCACTTCACACACCCAGAGGCAATTTCTGACTACCTGAAGTCTGAAAACCCTCATCAGACTAATTCCATAACAGCAGCCTGCTTCTGTTGCTTCTCTATTAATGTTCCCTACCTGGAGTACCTCAAGGAACTGTGGCAGATTTTAAGAGAACACAGTGGTGAGTATGGACTAGTGATGGAAACTGAAAACCCGAGGTCCACTAACAGAGAACTGCTTTGTCCTACCAAGAAAAGTGCAACTGCACAGTTCTGGGATTACTACATCTTGATCTATCAGTATCTTACTTTGTATTTAGTAACCAACTCTGGGGCACTTTGAGTACAGAAGTTGCAATATAATATTAAACTTAATTCTCTACAGAGCTTAGATGCTATTAGGGTCTGGCAATAAAACGTCCGCAGATTGTAAGAAGTGAATCTTACCCTGATAGACTAATACTGCCTTTGTTTCCCGTAACTCCTTCTCAATGGAAGGATTATACACTCACCCAACCATGATGACCCCCAATAAGACAAACCAGTCTATTGTATTAATTTGGCTCCATACTAAAGCCACGTGCCAATATCTACATAATACTGTTGCTCTTTAAAATTATGTCCAAGTGCATATTTTGAACAAAGTCACTTGTTTAGATTCCATCTTCCTCACCTCAGTATGGATTAACAACTATAAGTAACACATCACTTAAAGTAAATCTAATTTTGGGGATAAAATATATCAAGCATTTCTCTCTCTTTTTTGTGATTCTGATACAGAATATCCTAAAGAGCCACACGCGCACACACAAATTGTTTCCAACTATTTTAAAAAAGTAAACCAAAATTTGCAACCTAATTCCAGGCCAATATTCTCCTCTGAGATCAGTATATCATCCATGGAAGGTCAACAAGCAGAACAAATGCAGAATATGCTATAGAGGACACTCAGTGAAGACTTCAGAGGAAAAGATATATCCCAAATTTCCTTCTGTGCCTCAAAACAAATGTATAGGTTAAAGTTTGTTTTCTAAACATAATGGAGCTATTGGGGGCGGGAGAAGGAATCTTAGCTGCTGTGTCAGTGTCAAAGTCTCTGCTCCAATTATTAATCAAGAGGGTGCAGATTTGGAAATCTGACATCTCAGCTAGCATTAGTTGTTTAAAAATAGACTATTAAGCCCTCTGGAGATATTATCTTTATAATGAGTCTGATTAGTACTAGGGAAAAAGGAAGCTCCGAAGGAAATTCAAGTACAGTAACAAACACCTGGAAACTCTCTTGAGAATGTTGTATTAGGCTCACTGCAATCCAGTTCATCTTATGTAACACAGAATTCATTATGACAGGAAAACCATTTTGGTTTAAGTAGCTATTACACCTCTTCATGTTTATTTTCAACTTTCACCTGCACCAGGAAACCTTTAAGGAAAGCTGCAGCATGACTGGCACAAAGCATACTCTCAACAATGGTAATACAGGGCCTGATTCAAAGCACAAAGAAGTCAATGGAATTAGCAATGGTTACTATTGTGTTGCACAAAAGCATTACCTGAAGAATTTTACTCCTGTGAAAAATATGAAGCCTGAAAGCAAATTCAGACATGAAACCTATCAACTCACAAATGTATCTGAAGGCCTCACTACTTCCCTTTATGTTCATTCAGTATAGCCCAGAGTTGGAAAATCAAGTACATATATACTCTTTACCAACAGGTTTTGAAAAAGAAATTTAATCTTATGAATATATATCCAACATTCTGACTAGGAAAGGTCAGAAGTAAATGAATTGCTTCCAGTTTTAACGCTGTTACCGACAAGAGTAACTATTCTGAAGGCAACTGCAAAGCCTGACTTAATGTGGATGGTGATGATAGAAAAACTTTCTGACAATGGAAGTTTGTCTGTATGTATGTATGTCTTTCTGTTGGAAAGGATGGGACTCTTAAACTAAGTTCATACTGCAGTTATCAGAGATCTTCTCGTGTTAATATCCCAGGTTGTGTAGTCTCACTTGCAGGCAAAAATCTTAACTCCCATTGAAGTTAGTCAAGCTATAAACACATATAGGCAATGATTTGTCTTCAACTGAAGTCAATGGGAACTTTGCCATTGACTTCAGTATGAGCAGCAGAAGGTCCACAGGAAGGAAAGTGGACCTCAAAACGAGATGAGAATCTTTCTGAAGTAATGACAGCTGCAAAGAGATTCTATCAATTAAGGCCAAGAGGAGCAAGGCACGACCCTATATGTTAAGTATTTCTTTCCTTCTCTTCTTGTATGCCTGTCTTCCTAGAAGCTCATTTCCTGTTAATCAGTAAAGATATTCATTATGATTTATAGAGTACTATAAGTGCATTCTTATGTGTTTCTTATTTTACAGTTAATAGGTTGAGGAAGTAATTCTTACTATTGTTGATTAGGAAACCCCTGACCTCATACTAAAAGATAAAAAAATTATTGGAGAAAAACTTGTAGTTTCAGGAATGAAATTAGTCATGTTCCAACTATTTAAGCTCAGATACATTTATATAATATTCAGACTATAACCCTTTTAGCCAATTGTGATAGGTAAAACTGAATATATGTCTCTTCACAACAAACCCGCCTGCCAATTTTGCCAAATTATGCAACAAAGTCTTTAAAGATTTCATTGTTTTTCAAAAGTAAAACTTTTCATTGAAGAAACTTAAATATTCAAGACATACACAAAAAGTTTTCAAAACAATATTTAGTTTGTGTGTGCTGCGCCACATTACACAGGTGACATTATCATTTTTCAATAGAGATCAAATTTCTGGAAGTTATTTAACAGATTCTGCACCCCCTTAAATGAAAAAAAAAAGTTTGGCATGAATGTCCAGTTTTGATTTTGGGATGTAACACTAACCTAACAGTTCTAGCTCACAGCACTGGCTAGTAAAACTCACCACTCTCAAATGGATGTTTATAAAGAGTCTACATATGCCATATCTGTTCTACCCAGATTTCATTAAAAGGAAGCTGCTTAAAATAAAATGCAATTTTGTTTCTTTAGCACTTAAACTTCCTGAACAGAACATACCAAAATATCCCATGATAACAAAACTAGAAGTTCAGTGTAAAGATGTTTTAGATTATATTTTAGGCAGCTGCTTTAAAACTTAATACTTAGGAACTGATTCCGCTCCTAGTGAAGTTATTGGGAGCTTTGCCATTGCCTCAAAATGACAGCAGGAGCAAGCACTCAACTAGCAAGTCTTCCAAAAACAAAAGCTAATACTCTTATCATCTTAATGTTACCATTTTATATTCTGGACCATTTTCTGTAAGTCACAGAACACCTTCAGTTATGAAAATAAACCATAAATGGCTGCCAGTGCCCTGTACAGACAGCATTTTTGGAAAGTATTAATTCAGATCAGACCATTGAACCATTAAGCAAAATATATTTTAATGGGTACAAAGGTCAAGACAGTGCAAAGTGGCACTTATAAAACTTTTTTGAAAAATAGTTTTACATATATAGTTAGAAGTACCAGCAATGTTGGACAATTTGTTTTTAAACAGGATACTTATCTCCTTCCCAGTCCATACATTTCATTAACACGCATTTACCGTGTTGCCTTTGCTGCTAGAATGTTTTATGTCTGTTTGTCACCATTCAGGGCCCAAACCAGTTCCCTTAACCAAATAAAACTGAAAATAAGTTTAAGACTGCAGAATTTGGCCCATACCATTTACATGAAAGCAAAGTGATTACTAGGAAAGTTCAATCTAACCCTTGAAGAGCTCCTTCTCAGATGTTAGTTTCAGGAATGGTGCTGTTTTCTCAACTGTTCATTAGACCCCCCCCCCCCCAGTAATGGAAGCAAAAACACACTAATGATTTAGTTAACTTCTTATTATCCTTTCAGCAACTTCAACATTTTATTAAGTATAGACTATTAATGAAGAGCACAGGAATAGCTTTGATTTACATAACAAAGGAAAATGTTTATTGGGGCTGATTTTTGTGTATGCAGTTTGTTTGTAAAGCAACTCGCTTTATTAAAAAAAAAAAACAGCTTAGGTAGAAAAACAAGTCTGTGAGCAAAACCTCCATTTGAACTCAATTCCCACCCACATAATCTGAAAGGCATTTTTGATGTAAAGCACAATGCTTTGTGACATTTTTGAACTATGTATTAATGGACCATCACCTCATCCATAAGAGAAGAGATAGCTGCATAGTGTAGTTCCACATCTAGTTTAGTCTGAGATCAAGTGTGAGGAAATCTAGCTAGGAATAGACCTAGTTCTCTACCCAGTTCACAAACTTCCTCCGCACATTTAAGCGCTTCTCAGTGACTGGCATATGAAAAAGCATGAAGGGCTTGTAAGTGCATCAAATAATTTGCAGGCAATCCAACGTGGCCTTGCTAGCTGAAGTATTTGCGGGTCCCTTTGCTCCCGATAGGCACAAAGTGCAAAGAAAAATAAATAAATGTAAACTCTTTCAAAGAACTAACAGCAAATTGGGGACTGAGTTGAGGGGTATTATAATTTGTCTTTCGGCTGCAGTGGAACCCCGTTGTCAGCAGGGGGCGCTCTTGCACGAAGCAAAACAAGACTAACATTGTTCCACTGACTATAAACTCAAGGGCCCGCTCAATAGCGCTTACAGTACGTCTGAAGTGGTAGCTACTAAACAGTAAGACTGTCAATAAATCGTACAAGCTTTGAACATGTTGTGAGTCATAATATAAAAATAATCCTTAGAGACTATATTGCAGATTATTAATTTATTGGATTTTTCCGGGGGAGGGGGGGAGGCGAGGGCAAGAGGCACAAACCTGAGCATCCCTAAATCCAACCCCCCTCTGATTTAATGCATTTATCCATAGATTTTCATGGATTTTTTTTACTCCCCAAAATCTGCATGCAGGTTTGGACTGGTAACATTTGCTGTAGCAAATAGGCAAAGGCGGCCCCTATTCGGTGTCTCGTAATGCCAAAGAGGAGAACAAGTCCTTAACAGGTTTATAATGCACACAAAGAACAGCAGGAGATTTGGGGGGTGGAATGGAGAGTATGGTTGGTTGATCACCGGTCGGGGAGTACTAGCCATTGCACGATGTAGCCAGATGAGAAATAATCAGACATTTCTCCCCCAACCCCCCAAGCTTATTATTACCACAGTCTTCAGGAGAGAGAGGGGGTAAAAAAAAACTAAATACTCACCATATTGACTTCTGATACCATGTCTATGCTGGCAATGTCTATGTTCATGCCAACAGCCACTGGGGGACCTGCAAACCAACGAGATGGTCCGCAATGTGATCTCTAAGAACTTAACTCATTCTTACCAGAGTTATCAAGACTAATCAAAGGGCGATATGGCACGAGTGTTGGTAACAACAAACAGGCTCTCCTTTGATACCTGGAAAACCCTCCGTTTGCAGAGTATTCACCCTTTACCTCCGCCGTCAGCTGTAGGGACATTTTATGTAACATGCACACACGTGTTAATAACTGGGGCTCTATAGACACTGGCTATATAGATAGACACACACAAATCGATTATTGTATGAACCAGTTCAAATCGGTACCTGGGGGAGGGGGAGAAAAGATCGGACTGCACATTTTAGCTCTTTCTACTTGACACATGCGACATGCAAACTGAGAAAAAGAGAATCTCACCTGAGATTCAAATGATTTATACCCGGCTCTTAAGATTGCTTTCTGGAGTAGTATACACACATTCAGGCACACAACTAGTTCAAAGTTGCAGCAAACATTGGGTTAAGTGACATTTTCTGTATCAATTAACAACATATCTTTTGTACTCAAAAATAGTGACTGTGGTCACAGACACCGGCTCACTAGAAAAAACGCTGGATAAACTTAAGAGATTTGCATCTCAATAACGCCAATTAACCGGGGGTTTAATTATGGGTTAATAAGTTATCAGCACACACTCTCACAAATGAGACCGATTACAAATATGCAGGAGATTTCAATGATCGCATTAAGAGCATCCTGTGTTAAGAAAATTCAGTAACAATTGGCTTAACTTTCGGTCAGCTTGAGAAAAATGGCAACATACACACCACAGCAGCAGCACCCACAACACGTTTAAAAACACACACAGAGGAGACACAGCCTGGGTATGTAACATCTCCTATTCAAAAAGCAATCAAATTACCTCCAAAATCTGGCCTCAGGCGAATGTCATAGCCTTTCAGCAGTCTATCAACGGTCTCTTTTACCAGCGACATATTGCTAGGGTCATTGACACTAAAAAAACAATAATACATATGTCTTATTTCTCAGATCCAATCTCCCCATTCGGGGAACAGTAGCATACAGGGCAATTCAAAGTGAAGGAAAAGAGACGTCTCGCTCACTTACCTCTGTGCACACACCATTGCTATTATTAAGAAGAATGACCAAATCCCAAAGTAGCCCCTTTTCCGGACTCTCAACATCCCTTTAGCTTTTGATATGATTTAGGGTTTCAGTGAAGAGGAGAAGAGATCCAACTTATTCTGGCCAGTGCAGTAATTCTAATGTGAAGCGCATGCGCACGGCGTACCACAACATCAAAAGGAGCAGTGGTTGCTGCTGGAGATGGAGCAAATTTCCTTGCCAAAAAAAAAAAAAAAAAAAATTAAAGGGGAAGAAGGAAATGCATTCTTTAAAAAAAAGGCATCCCACAGGAGGATCAAGTGTGTGTTTTGTTGTCCTTTTTGTCAGTATATTACAATATAAAATAAACTGCAGCAAGCAGGGAAGTTTCAGGAGTTGCAGGGTACGGCAGTTTTGCAACCTAGCTTAACGGGGGGCGGACATGTGCAGGATCCGATTAGAAACAGAGGGGGAAAGAGGTTTAAAAGAAGCTGGGGATGCAAATCGTGCGAGAGGCAGACAGGGGGGTAGCTTAACTTTACGCTCCCCGGAAACAGTCTACGCGGAGAAAGGTGAGGGGCAGAAAAAGGGACCTAGATTGGCAGGGGGGAGGGAGTGAGAGGGTTGAGCCTATGGTAATCTTTCTGGGGGGAAATGCAATGATGACGAACCAGGTTCTTGTAAGAAGGGATTCGGATGTTTCCTACTCTCCTGGCAGGAGCTGTTCCTAGGTCAGAGGAATTGGGGAGGGGAGAGAGGGACTCGCTGTATGACGTTACCAGCCAGGCAATTCTCAAGATTATTTATAACATGAAAACGGTGGCAATTAAAACGAACGTCTCCCTTTTATGTTCCCATTCGATTTTAGCGTGGCTCCTAAAGAGTACAGCAATGGCTGGCAAGGATGGGCAAGTGTGGGGAGGCGGGGGGGAGGGGATCATGCTCTTTTCCCCTTTAGCAGGGAATGCAAATTCCTCAGGTAGATTTAGCCTGGCTACGGAATGGGGTCGGGGAGGGGGATACCCTGCAAAGAAAACTGGGCTTTTAGTGACCATTCCATACCCGGTGCATTTCCACTCACAGACCCTCCTTACCTTTCTGAGTACAACACCAGAGCGGCTGAAATGCAGCGTTTAGCCGAATTAATGCTTCAGAAGAAAGCAGAGACGAGCAGAAAACTGGTTTGAGGATGTTTTGAGTGACATTTAAATCCTGAGCAGAAGGGGGGGGAGGAGGGAAGGGGGAAAAAAAGAGAGGACTTTAAATTATTCCTTGCAAATCTGCCCGCTGCTGTAGCTCCTTTTACTCCTCCTCCTCCTCCAAATACCCATTTGGACCCGTGGATCTGTGTTGCTTCATTGAACGGATCTGGGGTGTGCACGCGTCCTCGCCTTGCCTGGATTGCACACGGAAGGGAATTAGGCAGAGACACTTTAATTCCCCAGTTCACAAAAGCAATATTTAATTCGCTGCAAGGGGAAGGGAGGGAGGGAGGAGGAAGGAAACAAGGGTGAGTGTTGCACAGAGAGAGAGAGAGAGAGATGTGAACCGTGGCTAACGAAGAGACGCTTTGAAAGCCCCCGATTTCCCTCAATAAACGTTTAGTCATTCCACTCACAGCAAATGACAGGAGCTCCAGGCCTGCTATATCTCCTCTCCCCCCGCCCCCCCCGGGGAATGGTTTAAAACCTCATGCCCCCCTACTCCACAGACCACAGCCCATTGCCTGGTGAAAGGCCATTTCACATGCATGCATATCACAGTCACCAAACAAATAAACGCCTCCGATCGCCTGGACTAGGGCTTTTTTTGTTTTTTAGACGTATGGATATAGTTTATAAACTGAAGGAAGAGAGGTAGCTGAGCCCCGCGTGAAGAGGCAGAGCACAGTCCCCGGCCTCCCTGGGCATGCACTGCATTTAAAAACCAAACCCGCTGGCTGGCTGGAGGTGCAGCAGTGAGAATAGCAGAGCTGCAGCTGCAGCGTGCGCCAGCCAGCTGTAGCGGCCCCCAGACCCGGCTATCTCCACGTGACGCCAAGCAACATGCTGGTCCCGGTAGCACGGGTTGCTCTTGGCAGATTGCTGGGAGGGGAGCTCGAGGAAGAGCAGCTGGGACAGGAGCGAGAAGGGCTGGGTGGGGGTTCGAGGAAGAGCACCTGGCCAAATAAGATGCATGGGAAGAGGGTGCAACTGAGGAGGCATGGTCTAGATGCGTGGTATGGGAAATGGGTGCAGTTGAGGAGAGGCATTATAGGTAGTGAGTGCAGCTGTCCGAGGAAAGGGGATACAGCTGAAGAGACATTGCCTCAGGAAGGCACCTGGGAAAGGGGTACACATAAGAAGGGGCATGGACCAGGAGTGCAAATGAGCAGGCCTTGATTGCAGGCAGAGGGTAAAAGCACAGATAGTATGTGGGAGAAGGGGTGTAGCTTAGGAGACCTTGAAGAAACAGCAAGGATGCAAAGGAGGAAAAGCTGAATACATGAGACATAGATGTAAAGCCCAGCAGCCATTTAACAAAATTCTGCAGGTATGTTTAAAATAAATGCAATCAATGTTCAAATATTGTAGGTTAGTGAGTGGGAAGGATCAGAGTCAAACCTTGTAGGGGGTCAAAATATCTTCCACCTACCCTTCAAAATATTCCTTAGGTAACACAGATACCACTTTACCACAGTGTAGTGCATTCCACAGGCAACTCATGCAGATCCACCTGTCTGCTACACTCACACAGTAAATCATATCAATAGGAAATAGGTAGGGTTGAGCAACCCCCTACCACCACAACCCTTAAATGTCACCCACCCACCCCCCTCCCCCGGGCAAATTTAAGCCTTTTCATGAGATCTCTGTATTTATTTGGTTTTGGTTCCTCTGAAAAAAATATTAGACTCAAATTATTTTTGAAGTGCCAGAGTAGGGGAAAAAAGAGGTTAAATATGCTTGCAAAGAGGACTGAGACTCGCCTATTATGGCGGTTGGAATTATGGTACAGGAAGAATTCATACTTATGAACGCCACAAGGTTAACAAGCTAGAAGAGTTCTCAGGAGCGCTGAAATATCTTATTTATGTATTCTAAAAATAATCATGCTTGAGTAAAAATTTTTAGCAGTTTGTCACACTGTGATGCCCCCCCCCCTTTTTTTTCTCCTGTTCAGGACTGAGAAATAGGATTTTTTTAGTGCATGATGGATGCTTTGTTAACCAACGAAGGTATCTGTTCTCTCACAGCTGGGATGCTTCACTTTCAAAGCACTTGAAAAATGGCCCTCGAAGCAGGTGGTGGACATTCATTTGTACAATGAATCCTGTATTGTTAGATATATGTATAATATGCATTTCTTTTTTTCTGCAACCACATGATAAAACCTGCAATCTGGTAGTAAAAGGCATTGATTGTGCCCTTTTGTCCTCACCCGTAAGGATTCACGTTGGAACCGCATCTGACATTTCAAATTCCTACGTTATTTTCAGCTCTCTGATATTACTATTATATTGAACTGCTATTAAAATATTTCTTTCTTTCCTGTCCAAATGTGAATCAGATAAAAAGAAAGATCTAAGGCCCAGGGCTGGCAATATTCAGTGCTGGATTAGGGGAAAGATTTATAGTTTAATACCATGTGACAGGGCTAGAAACAGAGGAGTCAAGACATATACAGAAGTGAATACAGTTTTATATGGCAATGTAGATAGCATTTGTACTCAGCTTTGGCGTTTGAATAGATAACAGCTCAAAACAGTGACATCCTTACACATATAAAAGTTTATTTTGTTAATGTATTTATTATAAATATCAATTTTAAAACAGTGGTACAAAACTGTATATAAAAATAAAGTATGGACAAGCAACTAAAAACAAACACTTTACAACAACAGAAGCTACTTAAGTTTATTTTAAAATCTAAGAACCTGATGACGCTATACAGTAACTGGGGGCCCAAGATCACTCGGTTCACACTGACTTCAGTGGAAGTTGAGGGTCCACTATACCCCATGGGATCAGGGCCTGAGGCAACTTGTCCATTCTGTTGATGTAGGAACTGCATTGGGAGGACCACCTCCTTCTCATATGCAGACATCAGAGCTCAATGTCCAGGTTCCATATCCAGAAGATAAGCTCTATATCAAGGGAGGCTAAGCATTATAAACTGCCATCCAGATGTGCCCCACAGACAGATGGAGAGGAAACCTAGCTAATCTGGTGCATAGTTGTGGCTAGACTGGACAAGCTAGACAGTAGCCTGTTGAGCTAATCGGGGGCACCACCAAACAGCTGTTTGGCCACACCACCAAACAGCTGGTCAGCAGCCACCACCAAATAGCTGTTTGGCAACTCCAGGAGGGGCTTGGGGGAGGTTGGAGAGCAGCGGACAGGCAGGCAGGGGTCTTGGGGAGGGGATGAAGTGGGGACAGGAAGAGGCGGAGCAAGGCTGGGGCCTTGGAGGGGTGGGGCGAGGCCTTAGGGGAAGGGGCAGAGTGGGGGCAGGGACTCGGGGTGGAGCACCCCAGGGGAAAACCACAAGTTGGTGTCTGTCTTGCACTAATAATATGAGTGGCCAAATTCAGCTCCATGTTGACAAGCTGAGAGTGGTGACTGCACCCCCAGACCCTAGATTACTATTCAGCTGGAGCAAACAAAGATCACTAAAGATGTAGGGTCTGCTCCCCAGGAGATTCCTGATAGTTTTTGTATTAAGGTGGAACAGGAAGAGATGATATTTTCAGATGCTCATTTTCAGGTGAGGCAGTACATCAGGCTATGGTTGAGTTTTGCTCCTAAGTATGTGACAACTGGTTAGAATGGCAGCAGCCATCCCTGCGCACAGATCAGGATGGGTCACTTGGCAAGATGGTTGTTTAGATTGAAAGTAGTTGCAACTGTCTTGGTTTCATTAAGAATTAGTGGAAATAAGTGGTCAAAATGTCAATGTCTTGACTAAAAGAAAAGGAGGACTTGTGGCACCTTAGACTAACAAATTTATTTGAGCATAAGCTTTCGTGAGCTACAGCTCACTTCATCGGATGCATGCCGTGGAAAATACAGTGGGGAGATTTATATACACAGAGAACATGAAATAATGGGTGTTACCTATATGGGTGTTACCATTGTTTCATGTTCTCTGTATATATAAATCTCCCCACTGTATTTTCCACTGCATGCATCCGATGAAGTGAGCTGTAGCTCACGAAAGCTTATGCTCAAATAAATTTGTTAGTCTCTAAGGTGCCACAAGTCCTCCTTTTTCTTTTTGCAGATACAGACTAACACAGCTACTACTCTGAAACATGTCTTGACCTGAGATTCACTTCAACTCTATGGGAATAGTTTCCTGTGTCAGCAATACAGACGTCATCAGCATCCACATACTTCTCAGCCCACGTTCCAGGAAAGTCATGTGTACATATTGAAGAAAAAGGGGAACCAAAATTGATCCTTGTGGAAGCCCTTTGCAGAGATGTTTAAGATGACTGATTTTCTGCCTGACTTGCAGGATGTAACTTTGGTTAATCATTTCTCAGATGAACCGCACCTTCAGCCAATATGGAATAAATTTCAACAGCATCTTGTCAGTCAGCATGGTGTGCAACAGAATGCCATAGGCTGACATCAGGTCAATAAGGGCTGCGCCAACTTTCTTTCCTGACTCAAATGGTTTTCTGTGCCTTGTGTCAGACAGACTGCCTGATCTTGGGTGCATCATCCCCTCCTGAATCCATCTTGAATGCAAGACAGCTGAGAATCAGCCACCTACTTGTGCAAACACCTGGATTGGCAGGAATCAGTCCTACTCCACTGATATGGTTAAGGTCTGGCATCTCACGATTCTGCAAATTTTATACCATAGTTGAGACCACCAGATTCCCAATGAAACCCAGGACTGGCTTCAGCTCTGGAAAGACCTGAGATATTTGACTTTAAAAAATGACAATTTGTGTATAAACAGAGGGAGTCATTGTCTCTAAAAATGATCTACAATACCTTGATCTCCTTACATTTGTACTCTTGGTAGCTTAAAACACCTGGCTTCACAAGTAGAGAGATGCAAAAAATAGTCCCCATAAAATGTTAACACTCTAAAGCAATCTTTTTTTTTCCCTGCAGCATATATAGAATATACTGTGCCGTGATGTGAAATAAGAGTTTTGGGCCAGATCCTGAGCTGCTATAAATCAGTGTACCTCAATTGAAGTTAATGGAGCTAGAGATATGCCCACTTACATTAGTTGAGAATCTGTCCCTTTATTTCTTTATTCAGGGCTATGCAACTTGTGAGTAATAAGTCAAAGTCATGCTGACAAGACCTTTATACCTCTCCTCACTATCATGTTTTTACACACACCCGTACAAGTGCAGTTTCCCTACTTCTTGGCCTTTTCAATAAGATGAAGAGTAACAGTGGCAGTAGCATGGCCAATTAGGTTAATCCGAGGTGTGATTACTGCTCCTTGAAAACTTCCTTCCCTGACAAACCAAGGGCTGCACCGCACCCATGTATCTATTTGCTACACCAGTACTGACTTGGACTCTAAATACATTCTATGGGTGGCATACCTGAGATCACTTATTCACTGATGCTTTAAAAACTCCTGCACCCCAATCTGGGTCTATGCTGGTTATGTACTATGTATGTATCTTGTGACCCTTGTAACAGATACTTGTAATCCCTCATAACTAAAGCCTGACCCCAGATGCCCAGTACCTTCCCTCTTAACTTGTGTAAAGTTGATTTTAAACATTAGCTTTAATTTTTTTAAATCTGTTCTTATGAGTTTAATATCAGATGCATTCCCTACCATCTGATATGTACTTTGTCTTGGGGACTGAATATGTCCTGCAGCCATTGCAGGCAAATGTTTGTGATGTGTTTTTATAAGTCTTTTCCACCTCTAACTTCTAAGATGAGACTTTACTGAATTTCAATTTGAGTCAGAACATGTCTTATTTTACATGAACATTAAAGTTGCAATACATTCTACCACTTGGTTTTCTTTTTATCATTTTATATTTGAAAGTTGAATTGACCAATCTTATGCATAAATTTGGTCTGGTAAATTGTTTAGAGAATAAGTAACATTAATACAATGTTCACTGTACTTAATTGCAGGAGGAAAGCAGGGACGGGGAGCAAAGCATAGATGTTAATTAGCTTTTCTCTGTAGGGAGAGTTTTTGTAGTTGGAACTCAGATTTGTTCATTCTAGAACAAACTGCATATTATATTCACAGAGTTAAAGTATATGTAAGAGCAAAACACAGATCATGACCCAGACTGTATTTTATAAGTGAAAAGAACTGATAGGAAACATTAAGGTACTGAATTCCTATATGTCTTTTAACAAAACATACCTTTTAGCATTGCCTGGGATCAATAGATGTTAGGTGTACATTGCACTAAGCCTTTTAATACAAAATGGAATTACTGATAATATAAAAATGGAAGTGAAATGGTTGTGTGAGACATCCCCAAATGCTATGATCGCAGAAAAGCATCACTTGTAAGGAACTGGAGCAAAATGCAGAACATCTGGCACCTTGAATTATGACCAAAGGAAATCTAAAACTCTTATCAAATTATGAAAGCATAAAAATGTTGTTTCCTTCAAAGTGATGGAGAAAATAAATTAGTGTAACAAGGATATAGACAGCAAAATTGAAGTTCCACAGTCATTCAGTGTTCTCAACATGAGTGAGCCAGCCCCGACCCTCTATAGTGGTTTCCACTACATTTGGCATCAGATTTCAGCATCAGGAAACCATGGAAAGTTGAACTGACCCTGGGTATACTGTACCTCCTCATCCCAAATGTTCTCTTGCAGCTGTGGTTAAAGAATCTTGGAAAGCTCCCTGGTCCAGAGATGCAGAACTGGGAGATTATCTGTTGGGGGTGAGGAGGAATGGTGGAAGTGGATCTGAGAGCGATACCGGGCAAGGAAGAGGGGTTTTGGTTGACCAAGAAAGTTGTTTAATGGGGGGGGGGGAGAATGGCTGGGAGCTAGAGTAAGATGAGGTAGTTGGAGTAACTGGGTAAGAGCTGAATAAACCATTTAAAGAAAATATTTTAAAATAGGACCAAGGATGACTGGGACAGATGAGAGTCTATTTCAGAGGCTAATTGTCCATATTTAGCTTGTACCACCAATTTACCTTTGACTTTTAAAGGCAAGGAGACCAGGGCTGTGAAGAGAGGAATTGGGTAGGGGAGAGGTAATAAAAATATTTAAGAAATATAAAAATCCACAAACCAATAGGATGTGTGCCAAGATCACTTCACTTCCTGTGTGTATGTTTGAATTTGTTGTCCCGTCCCTTATCTGTTTGTCTTGGGCCCCAGCCCTGCAATGAGACCTGTGTAGGCAGATCCTCATGACTATATGGAGTCTCATTTAAAGGCAGGGGAATTCAATAGGGATGCAGGGGTCTGGCTGCATGGATTGATTGTAGCATTGGGCCTTCATTAGCAAGCTCTTTGGGGCAGGATCTTGCCTTCTTAAATTATTTTAGAGCTCCCAGCGCAATCTTGGGTACTATTATAAATGATTATACAAATGGTTAGAGCTGGTTGGAAAATTTGGATGAAAAACAATTCCCCCCCCCCCAAAAAAAAAAGCCACCCCAGCTCTCAGGTGCTGGCCACTTGTACATGTCAAATCTTAAAACTAAAACAGAAGTCAACCTACCTGAAAGATTTTAGCATTGTTTTTTCACAACGCTCATTTCAACTGGGAGAGTACATAGAGTTCAATCTCCCAGAATCACAAATGGAATCCTCTTTATTCTGAGCATTATGAAGTCTCCTGCTGAAAGGAGACATTAGGAACAGGAGCCAGCAGAGAAGGTGGGAGTTAATCCAAGGAAAAGCCAAAATAATGGATATAGACAAGAAGGGGAGAGAAAGGAGAGAGAAGAAAAAAGACTAGGGGTAGGTGTACCAGAGTGTGGCCCATAGAAAGGGGAGGGGGTGATGGGGTGTAACAGCCCTGAATTGGGCTGCCATAGGTGGCCCAATCACTGTGGGCCCAGGAGGCCACGCCCCCTCTTCCCTGCTGCACATGCTTCAAGTGGAGAACTCAGATAAAAGGAGGCAGCCCAGGCCAATCAAGTGTGGGGATGCAGGAGGAAAGGAGTACATTGCTGGCTCCTGCAGAGGTACCTGCAGCGCCCCTGGTAGTAAAGCCTGAGAACCTGGACTACCTGCCAGCTGCTGTGGAAGCTGCCTAAACTATGCCCCAGCCCAGAGTGATTGCTTGCCTTGCCTTGCCCTGCCCTGCCCAGGGGGCTAATTCTGCAGACTGTTTTGCTGCTCAGAATCCATGGATTTCCTGTTTAGGTGACCTTGTCCAGGGGCCAGGCCACACTTGACAGAAATCACCCACTTAACGAGGAAGCCCATGACCAAGTGGCAGAACGGGCCTTCACAGCGGGTCAGTCCCCTAATTTAGTATTTCAAATGGTGCTCCTGAAAAATGTGGCTGGAAATTACTGTTTTAGGTCTCCAGTCAAAGTAATTTCTCAAAAGTGAAATAATCTGTGTGCCTGACATCTCAGACACAGGATCTGCATAAAATGTTTGCACTGTCAGATACAGACAGCCCTCTAAAAATATGTATGGGGGAGCCTGAGCTCTAGGAAATCAAACACAAAATATGGTTTGACCCAGAGTCGCTGGTTTGAGACTGAATTATTCAAGCTACTCTAATCTGAAATGAGTGAATCAGGAAGCATTTTGCAATCTAATTTATATAGCACTTTTCATATATAGATCTCAGTGCTTTACAAAGTTAAAAATGCCCATGGCTAGTCTATTGTTGGGGGCTGATCCTCAACTGGTGTATTTTAAGAAATGCAAAATATTTGCTTGAAAAGAATGCTAGAATTCCATATAGTTGATGTAACAAACAAGCAAACGTCTTCCCAGATCACAGTCTTAAGTAAAGCCGCCAGGTCAGAAGTAGAGGAGTTCTTATTGAAAAAGAGTTTAGCCTAAGGAGAAATGTAATAGGTGAATTAGTGTCATTTGTTTGTCTTCTAATTGCTTTTTGAATCATTATGTTGAAATGGGAACTACGAGAACAGAGGTTTGTAATTTACCATAAGCAAAATTATGGCTGCCCCTTTATGGGTGTTTGAGAAGGGCGGGGGAGAAGAGCTGAGGGAATCTAGTCTCCCTGTATGCTGGAGCCAAGCAGAATGCTGCTTCTAGCATTCCATGAGCAAAAGCTAATAGCTAGTGCTCTCTGCAATGCTCTAGATCAGTGGTTCCCAAAGTGGAATCCCTGGACCCCTGGGAGTCAACTGTGGGTTAAGCAGAGGTCTGTCCCTGGAGCCAGGGCTGGAACAGCATTCAGGTGCTTTTGTCACATGGAGGATACTATTTTGTTCTTAATGGTGTCCTCCACACAGGATGACCTCGCACTCACCGTGTATGAGAAGTCATGCTGCTGGGGTGTTCCCACACTGGCGGGGGTGGTCTGGGTCTGGCCAGGTCCGGGACATGTAGTCAGATGTCCAAGGGGTCATCAGGGGGCAAAGAGTTTAGGAACCACTGCTTGAGATTCTGACTTGGGATGTGGCCAGCTGGTTTGACGACATGCCAGTGCCTGGGCCCTGTCTCTCATTGTCACCCCAGTACTTGCTAGTGTCCAGAGACAGGAGAATACATGGCACATTTCTGCAGAAGTTGTAAACATGCTTTTCACAGCCCATTTCACCATGTCTCTGATGCATTCTGCCTATGTGCTATGCAGGCACAGAACTGCCTCTTGTCCCTACATCTCTTCACTCCACCCCCAAGGGCAGTGGCTCTAGCTGCAGATGCCAGAATTTAGGTCTTTCTATATGGAAGGTTCTAGTCTGCATTGACTTAAGAGCAATTGATGAGATTCTACTGACATCTCATGATAAATTCTACAAAAGTGCAGTGTTTCTTCATAGCTATATTACAGGAGAGTCCAGAGGTCCCAGTCAGAATTGTAAGACACTGTTCCAACCAATCCAAGCACAAAACACCTTCTCCTAAGAGCAGACAGTCTTTTTTTCTAAAAAAAGCTCATAAGGAGCTACCTGGAACTTGAGAGGTTTATAAAAAACAGTGAATCCCTGTTAAGGAGTTCAATATGAATGGGAGTTAGGTTCGGAGTGAGTTAGGTACCCACAGTAGAGTGAAGTAGGTAAAGCCAGGTGAGAAAACGGAAGTGGGAGTTAAACAGAAAATAAACTTGTACAGAACGCACAGATACCTGCCACACTGGGTCTCTGGGGGGAATTACTAAGAATAATGCACTTAAATAGAGAAAACTAACCGAATGTCAGGACAGAATCCAAACAGAATATAAATCTGGGGAATGCTCTCACTAGGGAAGCAGTTGACAGGACACAAAAATAAGATACCTTTCATCCACAAACATCTCAAATATTATTCACAAGTATTAAGTAATTATTATTCCAGAATACACTAATTCTCTCCACTAATAAACCTGATAATCCCCATCAAAACAGCCAATGCTATTTTGAGCAAATAATATCAGAGCACTGGGACAAGGTCGCATATTGCTAAGACTTCTTAATGTTAAACTACTAGAGTTTTTAGTATCATGATGCATTTTAAAGAATTAAGACTAAATCTACATTTGTCAAACTAAATGGACAAAGCACATTGTGAATTGTTATCCTTGTTTTGTCCCCCTCCCCATTGTTTTTTCCTTGTAATTTAAAAACCTCAATAACGCAGAGAGGTCTCTCAGATATTTAAGCAAGTTTCTACACTATTATGCCAGTTTCACAAATGAGTTAGAAGAGACACAGGCTGGCCAAGGGCCCAACCTGGCTCTCACTGAAATCTCTGGGGAAACTCACCTTGTCTTCAGTGGGAGCAAGATCAGGCCCAGCTTGATACAGCAGGTAAATGGCAGAGTAGGGAACAGAACCCAGAAGTCATGATTCCACTGTATGTTTACACAGATACAGAGCAAAGTGCTATAGCACACTGCCTGAGGGATACATCCTTTCCAGCTCTAAGTTCTGATTCCATTCAACCAAGTAGCATATGAATGTGAAAGCAACTGAAGACTTCTACATCTTAAGGCCAAGTCTCCTGGACAATGTAATGATCCAGTCATGAGGCCAGACTTGGTCTAACTGTGCTCAGTGCAAGATCAGAGGAATGGTAAGTGCAAAGGTGGCTGTAAATCATCTTTGTTAATCTCTATCCTGGACCTGAGTTTGGCCAATATAGACTTTGAGCATAAGTTATAGCAGCCTGACAGTTGACCACATTCACAGGGGACCATATTCTTCTAGCTCGGGATGCCCTTTTTTCCCCTTGGCAATATTGCCTGCACCAGGGTCAGAAATGAGTATGGCATAGGCCATCCCCCACACTTGCGGATTTCCCAGTTCAGAAGAATCTTCGAAGGTCCTGTTAAGTTGGCTTTGAGACTGCTTTGTATTGTTGAAGCTAAACAGAGGAGCCAGAGTGGGACCAACTATGATGACCCATGACTGGGAATAGATGTAACTTCAGCTCTGGATTGTATTGTAATAGAGGTATTAATGCAGTTTATTTGTTTGACTAGGAAGAGCAAGTTGATTATACCCATGCTTGATGTTGCCACACAGCAGAACCTGAAAGTATTCTCCATATGAATAGTGACAGTATTCATGGCATCTTACTCACCAGATATGCTCCCCAGGCCTGAGCCTGATCAGAATTCACATATTTCAGAGGAGTTACATCATTGTGAAAGCAGTATAGTTGGGGTTCAGAATAGACCTCTTCGGGTTACAGCACATAAAAGTTGTTTTACTAATTTTTGCTCCTACTTGTTTTGGCTCTCCAAGGCTAAGAGGAACCAGATATTCCTTCTTGTGCACCATCAGCAAAACAGTTTACTAAGTTCCAGCTACAATTATGCAAAACTACTGAGGGCAATAGGTTTGTACAGGTGTAAATGATGGTATAATTTGGCATATAAAAATTCTTACAGTGTAGAAGGGTGCTCCTACTTTTAAATAAAAATTGTAAGAGTTGTTGTGATAACCACTTCCTTAATTTTTGGGTCAGTCAGTTTTGAACGGTCCATGTGTATGTCATGTGTTCATAGTCCAATAGGCAGATGTAACATTTTAGGCATGGCCATGTGTCAAGGTTCCTTCCCCACTCTGAACTCTAGGGTACAGATGTGGGGACCTGCATGAAAACCTCCTAAGCTTACTTTTACCAGCTTAGGTTAAAACTTCCCCAAGGTACAAATTATTTTACCCTTTGCCCTTGGACTTCCACTGCCACCACCAAACATTTATCTGGGTTTATTTTTATTAGGAAAGCGTTGTTTGGAAACGTCTTCCCCCCCAAAAATCCTCCCAACCCTTGCACCCCACTTCCTGGGGAAGGTTTGGTAAAAATCCTCACCAATTTGCATCGGTGACCACAGACCCAGACCCTTGGATCTTAATGAAAAAAGCATTCAGGTCTTACAAGACTTAATAGAAGTAAAAAGAATCACCTCTGTAAAATCAGGATGGTAACTACCTTACAGGGTAATTAGATTCAAAACATAGGGAATCCCTCTTGGCAAAACCTTAAATTACAAAAAGGCACACAGACAGGAATATCCATTCTATTCAGCACAACTTATTTTATCAGCCATTTAAAGAAATCATAATGTAACGCAGACACAGACCCTTTGTTTTTCTCCCTCCTCCCAGCTTTTGAAAGTATCTTGTCTCCTCGTTGGTCATTTTGGTCAGGTGCCAGCGAGGTTATCCTAGCTTCTTAACCCTTTACAGGTGAAAGGGTTTTTCCTCTGGCCAGGAGGGATTTTAAAGGTGTTTACCCTTCCCTTTATATTTATAACACCATATGACGCCACTTTCTGTCACATGTGCATAGGTATTTGAAGGACTGTGGCCAAAGTCTGTTATAGCATTCACATGTGTGTCAGATGTTAATACTACTATATTATCTTTACAATACAAGTTTTCTGGTTTGTTCAATTTCTTCATTTGGTCTCTAACTCTTTAAGAAAAACTAATTTCGTCATCTTTAACAAAAATGACTTTGCTGGGAAATTTATTAAAAGTCCAATGCAAATAAAAATTTCAAAAGCATTTTTGTATTCAAAAATGAGACCCTTAAAAGCAAACCGAGTGAGCTGTTGTGCTTGATATTGGGAGAAGACCTACACATAATTTATATTTCCGAAACAAGGTGGGACAAAAGTCATCAATATGATACCATAACTGTGATATAAACTTTATGGAGAAGGTAGGGCGTGTGTAACATATGCACACAAACACTTTAGGGCACGGATCCTGGCATACAGCTAAAATACAGACTGCAATTCAAAGGGTGGTTTAAAGTTCCCCTTTGCATTCCCCTGATCCTGCTACTCTTTGGTGCATAGCCATCTCCCATCCTCTGTGCTGGAGCAGTCTAAAGGCTTCTCTAATTTCCCTCGGCTTTCAACACCACACCAAAAACAGTTCAGAATTTGTGTGGTGTAGGGGCATCCTACTTCTAACCTCCCTTCCCTCCTCCCCCTGCACACACACTACACTGACATAGAAGAGAGTAGTGTATAAACTCCTACATCAGCTCTGTTGCTGGGTGGTCTTTCCTGGGCCAGTTAAGACTGGTTTATGATCAAATTATATCCACAGTGCAAAGGGCCCTAGGATTTGGCCTCATGTGTATGGATACATAGTATAACCCAGACGACAAGAATACCGTTTTCATGCTAAGGTGTCTGTAGATCTTTAGACTGTCGAGAGAAATCAGAAGCAACTAAATCTGCTGGGATAGTAGTGTACCAAATATAAACTGGTAGGGATGTCATATACAATATAATTTGGAGACACAATTTTGAATACAGTAAACAACTGCATCTTGGAACAGCTCATGCTGCAGTATACTAGTGGGTTATAGCCCACAAAAGCTTATGCCCAAATAAATGTGTTAGTTTCTAAGGTGCCACAAGGACTCCTCGTTGTTTTTACTGATACAGACTAACACAGCTACCCCTCTGAAACCTATACAAAAGAAGGCTACTCTTGACTTTACCCTAAGTAACTTTCTGAACTATTTCCTGTATATAAGTGTGGCTGAGCCGCTAAAGAATGAATGTAACATAACATAATTAAATTTGACATCCTCAGTGAGATCAGACCAAGAGGTAGTACTGTAACATTAAAAATCAAAGCAGGGGATTTAAAAAAAAGGTGGGGGGGAAGCTAGTTAGAAAAAGCCTGAAGGAAAAGGTCGGAAATTAAAATCCAAAGAAGTCAGCATGGAGGCTGATGGAGAATACCCCGGTAGTGTCAGAGAAGATATATGTTAAACCCAAAACAACAAAAAGGAAGCCAAAATAGGAAAGAGGCCCTGTGGTTAAATGGCTAACTGCTCCATTTTTAAGGCTCCAAAACGACCTTTGACAAATGGAAATCCTTCCCAAGTAATGTCAGTAGAACAGGACATACTGAATGGTTAGGAAGAAAGTTAAATCTCATGTACAAATAGACCAAATTTTTTAAGTACATCACAATTTGAAAGCCTGCAGGGCATGTGTGAGTTAGAAGATCAAAGCATCAGAGTCATTTGAAGTGAGGTAAAAATTAGTTTACCTCATTTTTTAAGCACAGCTGATATTGGGGAGATACTGACAACAAAAATACAGTTTGTAGGTATTAAGGAGGAGGCATTGTCAGAAATAGAGGCATCAAAAATATAAAAAAGAACTGATGTAACAACTAGATAAGCTGAACTGCAGTAAGTCATCAGAACTAGATGACAACATTTAACCAAGAGTTTTGAAAGAACTCAAGAATGAAATAGTGAGCTGCTAACATACATATTTGTTTATCAAAATTCATAATTTATCAGCTACCAAACACACTTGAAATATGGCCAACCGTGTCCATCTTTTTAAAAAGGAGCTTAAGATGACCCAAGAAATTGGCAGACTGATGAGTCTTACTTTAGGACGAGGCAGCACAGCTGGGAAACTCATTGAAAACAGAATTGTAAAAATTCATAAGTACAAAATAAGAATAAATGAAAATGGGTTTTGCAAGGATAAATTTTGCCTCTTTAATCTGTTAGAATTTTAAAGCGTTGACAACATAGTGGAAAAATGGTGAACTGGTAGATTTCAGATGTTCACAGTTTCTCAATGGTTTGGATAAATATCCTTTACAGGAGGTTATAAAGAAAACTTGGTAATAATGAGGTGAGACGTTAAGCCCTATCTTGAATTAAAAAGAAGTACAAGTTAAGAGGTGAAGAGTAGGAATGACTGACCAGTCTTTAACATGAGGAGAGATTAAAGGTAGCACGAGAGGTTTGTATGCAAATGGATGTTTAATAGCAGTCAGGGAATGGGGCTGAAGAGAGATGTCAAATTTTGAAGAAAAGACAGACAAACAGAAGATTGTGAACAAGTGAAACCACCTTATAAAAAGTGAGGCACATTGATTGGGCTATGTGGGAGAGCTACATAACTATTGCCTCCATTTATCTATTCTGTTCTTCAGTCTACCTGCAGATGTCCATTCCATAGTCTCCAATTGCCTTCTGTGAAAATTTACCCATATTGGACCAAGTTATAAGCCTCCAAAATTTCCACATGAGCAATACACTCTGTAGAACATGTTAGAGGATTACTGGTAAAGTCTCTGAACTTTCCATCTGCTCTGAGCATGCTGAAACCCCACACAGCCTCATGAATGCCAGTGCACCGAGGAGGCTCCCAGCCCTCATTAAGCCTCTCTCTATGGTAATTACAGAGTTGGAGATACACATGTAGGGGATTCAGCAGTATCAACATCCCCTTTGGAGTGGTGGGGGGAGAGCAGGCTTATCTGAGCCAGGAGGAGATGAGTTATAGTTTCATTTCTTCCACTAACTGGTGATAATTCTGTGCACTGCATATCCCTTGCCACTGAGCAAGGCCTCATGCTCCAACCTTAGGATGAAGATAAATATTCCCATTTTGCACATGGGGTAAGAAAGCGTACAAGGTTATTTATGCAGGAGCTTGCAACAGAACCCTACACTCTGATATAGCAGATCTAAGTCTCATCCATTTCAGCACACTGCCTTTAAGAATGAGTGCACCCATATGTACTTGGCTGAACAAACAGCACACACTTCAGAGCCAGGGATTGAACTCAGGATTATTAAAACTTTCTAATAAATAGCTATATAAGCCATTGGCCAGGTGTGTGTCATATACCCTTGTTGTGGCTGGTTCACATAAAGGACAATAGCCTGTCATAAATATAAAGGGAAGGGTAAACCCCTTTAAAATCCCTCCTGGCCAGAGGAAAAATCCTTTCACCTGTAAAGGGTTAAGAAGCTAGGATAACCGCGCTGGCACCTGACCAAAATGACCAATAAGGAGACAAGATACTTTCAAAAGCTGGGGGGAGGTAAAAACAAAGTCTGTCTCTGTGATGCTTTTGCCGGGGACAGAACAGGAATGGAGGCTTAGAACTTAGTAAGTAATGTAGCTAGATATGCATTAGATTATGATTTCTTTAAATGGCTGAGAAATTAAGTTGTGCTGAATGGAATGTATATTCCTGTTTTTGTGTCTTTGTAACTTAAGGTTTTGCCTAGAGGGATTCTCTGTGTTTTGAATCTAATTACCCTGTAAGGTAGTTACCATCCTGATTTTACAGAGGTGATTCTTTCTTACTTTTTACTTCTATTAAAATCCTTTTCAGAAACTGAATGCTTTTTCATTGTTCTTAAGATCCAAGGGTCTGGGTCTGTGGTCACCGATGCAAATTGGTGAGGATTTTTACCAAACCTTCCCCGGGAAGTGGGGTGCAAGGGTTGGGAGGATTTGGGGGGGGGGGGGGTTTGAAGACGTTTCCAAACCATGCTTTCCTAATAAAAATAAACCCAGATAAATGTTTGGTGGTGGCAGTGGAAGTCCAAGGGCAAAGGGTAAAATAGTTTGTACCTTGGGGAAGTTTTAACCTAAGCTGGTAAAAGTAAGCTTAGGAGGTTTTCATGCAGGTCCCCACATCTGTACCCTAGAGTTCAGAGTGGGGAAGGAACCTTGACATAGCCCACTACTGCTACCAGTTACTTTAGGTCAAGTGGCAGACATCTGTATTGTAGTTCCATCTCTGCTGGTGCCCCATGGAGGGTTGAGATTTGGTCAATATGGTTCCACATAATGGAACTTCAGGGTTGTGTTTTTTTAAGTTTTCATTTCAGTCTGAAACCCCCCTCCCCCCTAAAATTACATATTTTAGAAAACAAGTAAAACATTAAAGTTCCAAGCTCAAGTATGCAGAAGTTTGGAAATGTAAGAATTAAGGTTGAGCATGCAATATTGATTCAGCCCTATTGTGCATTTATATCATGATAGTCTTTAATTATATGATATACCATTTGTTCTACAGGACTTTCCTTATTCAGGGTACAACTCACACAGCATGAGTCAGAGGGTTGTAAGAAAAAACCCAGTTTTTTGGGTTAAGGTACTGGACTGGAACCCAGGAAAGCTGGGTTCTATTCCTGATTCTGTGACAGATTTCCTATAGAAATTTGGGCAAGACCATTCATATGTGCATGGAGACCTAATTAAGGTTTCACAAGCAAGAATAACTATTTCCTAACTTTTGAGTTAACTTTGTAATCTTAACATTCTTTTACTGTATGGGGTTTTAATATAATATAATTCATAATGTAGTATTATCAGCATGACTTATCTCTAATATGCAGATGAAGAAATGGAGACCGGTATGCTGGGGCTTGCCCAAGGTTGCAGTGAGAGTCAGGATCAAAGCAAGGAGTTCATACCTCCCTGACCTGTGCTCTATTGGAACATGCCCCTCCTATACCAATGGCAGTAGATTGCAAAGTTAGGTGTTTTATGTGGGTTTTACACTTTCCTCTTAAGCCCCTGATATAAGGCCACAAGTACTCCTGTTCTTTTTGAAGTAGATGAGCTATTTGTCCTTTGTGACAAGTGGTTCTCATTTCACTGTTTAGTAACACACAAGACAGTGGGAATTGCTTATAAAAATGTAAAGGGATTATAAAAATGTCATGGCACTTAGCCGGTTTTTGAATGAAATGAAAAGCATGTGACTCAGATTTTGACTAGAGATATGCCACAGTCTAAGTGGTATATCACAGCCAAAAATATCAGGTGGAATAGGCCTTTCACTTCAACAAGACACATGTCACATGCCATGAAATGCTTCCACCTTAACTGAAAAATAATGCAGTAATATAAAAGAAGATTTATACACAGTCTATATTTTGCATTTTCTAAGTTTTTTGCTTCTGCATTTTCAGCTGTAAGTTTGTCTCACAAATAACTAATCACTAACAACAAAGATGTGTTACTTAGCTTTCCTTTAATAGAGGCCAGCAATTACACACTGACTATTCTAGAGTATTACTGTGTAAATAAAAGCAGCTCAATAAGCAGAGGAGTTATGAAATATATTCTTATTCATTTAAAACACTTTCAGGAGAGCCACTTATGTCCACCTCCAATGCAGTGCTGCGGGAAAATGGGAAGAGATCTCCCAGTATGCAGCACTCCCTGCTTTCTTTACCATATGCCTTCTAAATATGCTTCTCTGTCAATATGTTACTTCTATCTAACCTAACAATCACAATAGAGCCTACTGACTCTTAACATAAGTTCTGATGCATCTTAGTTACAAAATTGTAGCCTAGTTTATAAAACACTTAAGTAAAGTAACCATTGAATCCTGGCAACTGTTTCACATCTGTTCCTACCAGTTTGAATTTCTGAAGTAACTTCATTGAATGTTTATCTGTTCCAAATAAAGGCCCCAATTCAGCAAGGCACTGGAGCATGTGCCAAAGCTTAAACCTCAATTTGATAAAATGAGAAACACACTATACCAGTAAAAAGAAAAGGAGTACTTGTGGCACCTTAGAGACTAACATTTATTTATACCAGTGGTTCTCCACCAGGGGTTACCAGAGATCTTCCAGGGGGTACTTCAACTCATCTAGATATTTACTTTACAACAGGCTACTAGTGAAGTCCATAAAAACTAAGATTTCAGACAATGACTTGTTTATATTGCTCTACATACTATACACTGAAAAGTACATACAATATTTGTATTCCAGCTGATGTTATATGGTAAAAATAAGAAAGCAAGCTTTTTTTCAGTAATAGTGTGCTGTGACACACTTGTATTTTTATGTCTGATTTTGTAAGCAAGTAGTTTTTAAGTGAGGTGAAACTTGGTGTACACAAGACAAATCAGATTCCTGAAAGGGGTACGGTAGTTTGGAAAGGTTGAGCGCCACTAATCCATCTACACTGAGCAAAAACAGATCAGTGATATTTATTGGTAAGAGGTACTATAAGCAAAAATTAGCCAAATTTTACAGAGAGAATAGAGTATGTTCAGGGATACCAGATTCCTTTATGCAAATCTAAAGGAAATTAATATCAGTGTGGGTGAATGGTAAGTTGGTTAATGGAAACTTAACCAGAGCTCTAAAATGCTACACAGAGCAAATACATAAAAATATTGCAGCATGCTGAGTGGTTTAAGAAATGAGGAGGGAAAAGGGAAAAGAAAAAGGGAAAATGATGAACAGCTAATAAAGATAAATCAGTTTAATATTAGTGGAACTGATAAGTGTATATCTTTAAAACTGTACACAAAAATGTGATGTATTAATTGTGTACTCTCAGTGGCGGGGCTCAGTTTTGAAGATTTTATCCTAAAACCACACACCTTTTAGAGACTATTAATAAAAGCAAAGTAAGCATTAGCTACTTTAAAAAAAGAATTGGTAGAGAAAATAAAGGTTTCTTTGTATCTGTATTTAAGGAGAATATTAAAAATACATCTGTGGAGGGTGAGAGTGTATTCCCCACTTTGTTCCAGTGAAGATAGATTATTGAAACAGCAGTACATAAATTTAAAAGGAGTGATGAGTTAGCATCCACAGGTGATATGAGATTAGGAACTCAATAGTTGAACCATTAGCAATTTTTTAGAAAGCCTTTGATACTGGTGTGGTACCAGATGACTGGGGACCAGTTACTAGAGTTTTCAAATTTTAAAAATGAGTTTCTAAATTATCTGAAAATTAAAAGACCGTTCTAACATCCATGTGCCTCAATTATTTATATATAAATAATTCCATTCTGTAATGGAAACAGAGATTCAGTTTACAGATAAGAACATAAAACCAGCTATACTTGGTCAGACCAATGGTCCATCTAGCCCAGTATCCTGTCTTCCAACATGGCCAATGTCAGGCCCTTCAGAGAGAATGAACAGAACAGGCAATCATTGAGTGATCCATCCCCCTCATCCACCTGTGAAATTCTGCAATTGGAGGAGTAATATGAATTTTCCTCCTCCTCAATTAAAGATGACAGCTGTTTCAATCACCACACCTCCCAAGATTTGCTTGGATTTTGAGGAGATGCGACCCCTGCCCATAGGCCACTTGTGCACATAGGCCCCACTGGCTTCTAATGGACCCTAGATAGTCTTTCATAGAGTTTATACAGCCAAGGATCTCCTAATTACTGAATGCTCTCAGAACCATCCCCACTACACCATGATTTTTTATTAACTGACTCAGCATTTAGATTCTTCAGCATGCATCAGCAATAAAGATCAATAGATATTATTAAACACCAGGTAGATTTACATATGACACAAATATAACTATACTAAATCCTGGAGTCTATGGAGGCAAAACACTGACTGAAATTGAGGGCTGGTTAAGGACTTGAGGATAGGACATTTCAGATAAATGTATACAAGTGGTGTGCATTTATGAAATAGGCTACAGAAATGGACACTCTTTATGATTGTGTGCAATGTGATAAATATTTTCCCCAAGATGTAGCTCTTAATCCACACTTCTGCAAATAATTCTATGTATTTCAGAAGAATGAGGCAGACAAAACAGTCTATTTATTAGCTATAGAGCAAACAAAGCACTGGTAAATATTCACCAGGTACATACCACTCACTATGTGGTCAATAGAATCCATCAAAATCCATCACACAATGTAGAAAAGATGGGATCTAAGTTAAGAAGATTTCTGTATTTAGAAGGTTCAGTGTAAATCTTTTGAAAAGTAAATCAAAAGCTAAGGTCACGTCTACACTACCTGCCGGATAGTGATCTATCTATCAGGGATCGATTTATCGTGTTGAGTGTAGACGCGATAAATCGATCCCCGCTCACTCTGCCGTCGACTCTGGAACTCCACCATGGCAAGAGGCAGAAGTGGAGTCAATGGGGGAGCAGTAGCTATCGAGGACGCAAAGTAAGTGATTCTAAATTGATCTAAGATACGTCAACTTCAGCTACGAGAATAGCGTAGCTGAAGTTGCGTATCTTAGATCGACTGCCCCACCCAGTGTAGACCAGGCCTAAGACACCACATATTCTGTTAAAGGGACACTAAAGATTTTTGGCTCTGAAATATAACGCCCCCCCATGACAGTAGTTTCCTCTGTAACCTCTGACCCTTAAGAAGTCCATATTTGCATTATTTTGTGTATTGATCCATGCTGCCTCTACACAAATAAACAGATGGAGATATGACTTACTGTGAGATTCAGAGGAAACCATTCAGAAAATGGGTATTGTCTCTAGCACATTACACTTTTGATTTATTTTAATTTAAATAAAAATACACCTATAACAAGGCTCTCTGGAGATAAGCCTTTATCTTAACATATAATTAGTATTACAACAAAACCCCAGCAGCATTTAATTGCTATGGATGATTTATGATGTACTATTGTTCTAGTCGTAATATTATTGGGCATATAACTTTCATCATAGTTTGAGCAACAGCATGAGAAGTTTCATGTAAAAATGTACCAAACAGACATTTAAATCTGAGGCCCCTATCTTACAATGAGCTCTATATACCCATATCCCTGTACTTTGTTCTCATGATTTAGTGAGGTTCCACATACACTCAGGGGTTTGTACAGGCAGCAGGGGTCTGTACAGGCAACAATCATTGCACTGTAAAGGATTAGTATCAAGGTAGAATAGCACAAATTTTTAGGCCTACCAATTTTGAGCTCAATCCTGCTCCCTTTGAAGTCATTGGTAAAACTTGGGGTCGGACCCTCTTTAACAATATCTCTACCTTTCATGTGTAACTGAAGAAAAACTCTTTAAACACAGCACTACTGATATTTTGACTAAATGAAATATTCTTCTCTTCACCAAAATTGCCATCCTTCAACACAGTGGACAACATCATTGACTTTATATTTGGTACTACACAAAATGAATGTTATTTAGAAGTATTTTGAGATACAAAATACTGTAAAGTGGCTGCAGATTCAAAATGGGGTCCTAATTTCTGCTTAGCCAAAACTTTATGCCAATGGTACACATTCATTTTAGAATACAAAAGAAGTCTTCCACTTGTCTATGCAAATGGTTTTGGACTTGCAAACTTAGAGGCCATCTTGAGCCCATTTTGAATGAGGCAATTTATATCTGGAATGATTAGCAGATGTCCTATTGAGCTTTTATATTAAGCGCTTTCATTTTTTCCTCTACTTCCTGTTCAGGGCACATGCTACATAGTTTGTGGAAGCTCAAGGTTCTACAGTAGCAGCTCTACTGGAACCAAACAAATCAATATGTAAAAATAAAAGCCTTTTTAAAAATGCCTAAACAATATAAGAATTGATGTATAAATGCTGTGTTGGCATTAGAAATAGCTTGAGGAACACAAGACAGTTCTAAACTACCCAAATTGTAGAAAATTTAGTATGATTGCTTTAGAGAAGTCAGCCCTTGAAGGAAGTTTAAATATTGAATCAGTACATAAGAATGCACACATTGAAAATGAACACTAAAAACAAATACACTGATGGGGATGGACAAAATAATTCAAGGCTAGCAATCTAATGAACGGCAGCTTAAACTGGCTTAAAAAGTTAAAGGGGCATGCTTTCTCTCATTCTCTGCTTAATGACCCCTAAAATTAATTGCAAGTTATACTGAGTGGTCCCTAGCATTTCCATTAATGCATGCTTTCTGTCTATTATAATAGCATTTCTCACAAAATACATTACACTGAAAATGTGAACATATCAAATTAAAATGTGGTATTTGGAGGGTGTTTTAGATACTTAAATAAATAGAGTCCCACATTCATTTTGGTAAATCCTGAAAGGTAATATCCTGAGGCAAACAAAAATGAGTTTACTGTATACACATAATCGCTGGTTATATTTCCACCTTCAAGTATACACAGCATGCATGGGAAGACAAGTAGCTTTGCAACATTCAGAAAAGGTTTTGTTTTCCCTTTAATATGTTTAACCCAATTCTCATTAATGATTACAGGCTTGAGAAGACACTAGTACAGGGATTGACAACCTTTGGTCGGTTTGTTTTCCTGACGCCTCCGCAGGTTCGGCCGATCGCAGCTCCCACTGGCTGCTGTTCGCTGTTCCAGGCCAATGGGGACTGCAGGAAGCAGCGTGGGCCAACGGATATGCTGGCCGCCACTTCCCACAGCTCCCATTGGCCTGTAACGGCGAACCGCGGCCAGCGGGAGCTGTGATCGGCCGAACCTGCGAGGCAGCAGGTAAACAAACTGCCTGGCCCACGAGGGGGCTTACCCTGGCGGGCTGGGTGCCAAAGGTTGCCGATCCTTGCATTAGTGTTTCCCTTCTCCCACCATTACAAATGGAGTATGATTTTCTGTACTCTGCTTTGTTAGCACATTGGGATAGCTACTTAAAGTGGACACCCTTCTATAACTATGAAGTAAATTTAGGTTTTACGGCCCCCATCCAATAAAGGCTTTAAGCATCTCTCTGTATCCACTTCGTCATCTCTTTTCTTATATTTAGATTGTAACTTCCTTGGGACAGAGATGATCTTTTTGTAGTGTTTAGCACAAAGGGGACATGATCCATTGCCAGGGTTCCTAAGCCCTGCTGCTATGGAGATAAATAATAATTAAGCATGTACCTATTTTTAAGCACAAATCCCAAAGAATTCATTGGAACTGCCTACAAGTTAACCATATGCCTAAGTGCTTTGCTAGATCAGGGCCCTTGTTTATTTCATTTAGATATTTCATGTGCTCTACCATTCCTCCCCCGCTCCAGCCCCTCCCCCCCCCCAAAAAAATCTGCCAGAAATTTTAAATAAAGAGGTGCTCTATGTTTACCAATAATGTTCCCTTGGCTCCTGATCTTGCAGACATACTCGCTTCGTTTTATGCACATGAATAGTGCAGTTGACGCTTAGTGCGGGGACTACACAAATATATGAAGCAAAGCACATGCTTTGGTGTTTGCGGGATTGTGCCTTGAATGTAAAGGGAAGTTTTTGTCTATGTAAAGTTATACATTTAGGAACAATGAATGTAGGCCACACTTATAGGATAGGTGATCCTATTATAAGAAAAAAAGACTTGGGGTCATGGTGGATAGTAAACGGGACATGAGCTCCTGGTCAAACGGCTAATGTGATCCTTGGATATATAAAGAAAAGAATTTTGAGTAGGGAGTTTCTATTATCCTGTGTTTGGCACTGGTGCTACTACTGGAATATTTTGGCCAGTTCTGGTGCCCCTATTCAAGAAGGATGCTGATAAATTGGAGAGGGTTCAGAGAAAAGACACAAGAATGATTAAAGGATTGGAAGACATGCCTTATGGCAATAGACTCAAGGAGCTCAATCTATTTAGTTTAACAAAGAGAAGATTAAGGGGTGACTTGATCACAGTCTATAAATACCTACATGGGGGGAAAAAAGTGATAATGTGCACTTCAAGGAGCTTGATCTATTTAGCCTGACAAAGAACCAGTGGTGACTTGATCACAGTCTGTAAGTAACCTCATTAGGAACAAAAATTTGATATGGGCTCTTCAATCTAGCTGACAAAGATATAACAAGATCCAATGGCTGGAAGTTTAAAGCAGACAAATTCAGCCTGGAAATAAAGCGTATATTTTTAAGAGTGAGGATAATTATCCATTGGAACAATTTACCAAGGATTGCAGTTAAGTCAACATTGGATTTTTTTTTCCTAAAAGAGATTATCTATTTCAAACAAGAATTATTCAGGGAAATCTTATGGCCTGTGTTGCATTGGAAGTCAGACTAGATGATCACACTAGTCCCTTCTGACCTTAAAATATATGGATCTCTCTTATCTCTTGATCCTGTTAATTCTTTTGAGACGTTAGATGTGAAATCAAAGGTTAAAAAAATGGATATGTTGCCTCCCATTTCCTATAGGATCCACAATATACAAGTTTTTAAGAGCAGATTACTATTTATTTTAAATTAGTATCTGTAAATTTAACCTGGTATTAAAGAATAAAACATGGTCAACTCAATTACTGAAAAATTGTCACAATTTTGGATGAGTCAGCAGAGACTTATACAAAGCTCTCATATTAACATACTCATTAAATAATGAATGTCACATGTTAAGCATCTCTTCTAAACTCATCTGGTTATATCTTGGCTTGGATCCTGTCAGAAACAGCACATTTATGTTACAATTACCTGCGAGCATCCAACATAGTATGTCAGGTTTAATCTTCCAGCTTCTAAGGTCAAATTAGTTAATGGCAACTTCTCCTTAGCCATGGACAAATTTTTTAAATCCATTTTGCACTGGAATACTGCTCATTTATGATACAGTGAGCAAACCTAGGATAGGTAGGCCAGTGCATTAGAACAGCAGCTCTGTGGTAAGAGTCTAAGAAGCTACAGAAGTAGAAAAAGAGCTCATTTGAATGACTGCCCACCACATATCCTACTTCATTTGTCTCCTCCTTCCTGATACTATGCAGAACAGGATATGGTATATGGGGTGAGGGGAAGCACCGAGAGAACTAGGGCTTCAAGTGAGCCCCAAAAAAGCTAAGTTATGAGTGGGAGGATTGACAAGGATTTCAGGATTCCTGTTGTGTCCCTCTTGCTCCTGCCTGGGCCAGGGAGAGAGGAAATCTTCAGATGTACTGAGTCTTCATTCCCAGCTGACATCCCTATCTTAGCTATTAGTCAGCTCAGATGTGTCAAGGTAGAAGGGAGAACTAGCACTTTATGCAGGGATGCTGGGAAAGGCACAAACTCTTGGCATCCCTTTCTAAGGCCCGCACTATCATGTAAAAAGAAAAGGAGTACTTGTGGCACCTTAGAGACTAACCAATTTATTTGAGCATGAGCTTTCGTGAGCTACAGCTCATTTCATCGGATGAAGTGAGCTGTAGCTCACGAAAGCTCATGCTCAAATAAACTGGTTAGTCTCTAAGGTGCCACAAGTACTCCTTTTCTTTTTGCGAATACAGACTAACACGGCTGTTACTCTGAAACTATCATGTAAGGCAGTAGGGGTGAGATTTAAGTTTTAAATTGCCTGGATGCAAGACTAGGCTAACACAAGGCTGCTCCTTGCCCATTTCAACTTCCTCCTTGAGATTCCAAAGTGCAAAATGGGCCTGGATGTTGATTTTGTTGGGGGGGAGTGGGGACAGGGAACACCTGAGTCAGGATTTGGCCTGCTGGGTCTTTGCTTGATTAAGGATCACAAAAGGAAGCCCCTATTATTGCTTGCACGCGGTAATATACTATTTCAAGCCAATACATTTTAGTCAATACAAAAGTTGTATGGAAAATAAATGCAAAATATGTTTTGACTATTAGTATTTTTATTGAGGTTTTAGTCACATTAACAAAACAGCAGCTAAAACTCGGAACACAACTTTGAAAAGTTAGGAAATAAACATGTCTTGTACAGACATATGATCTCTCCACTTCCGAAAGTGCAGCTCCTGCCCATCTGTGATGAGCTATATTGGAATATGCCTTTCAGAAGAAGATAGTCCTCTGGAGTTTCTTAATCAAAAGCAGTGCTATGAATATTCAGCTAACAGGAAATGGTAGTAGGTTAGGTATAACTATGGAAACAAGAGCGATAAAGAGAAACCAAGATGTCTTTTGTCCCTGTAACGACACGTGACTCACCCCGCCACACCTCCTGCTAGCAGTCTGGGAATTAGCTCGTTTTCCAGCTCCAGAGCGCCCTCTGCAGGCTGGTGTCATCACCGCCTCTAGCCCCTGTGTCTCTTCCAGACCTCGGTGCCCCTTTTTCTGGGGGTTCACCCCAGCAGTATCCCCTCAGTCTCTGGGTCTCCCCAGAGAACCCCCCAACCCCCTAATCCCACCTTGCCTCAGTGCCTACTGCCAGTCATTTAGCACCATCTCACTGGGGCTGACTGCAGCCTGTAATAGCCACTCATCATTGGCAAGGGGGGGTGGGGGTGGTAGGACCCGCTGCCTCTGCCTAGGCCCAGGCCGCCCCTTTGCAGCCCCAGCACCTGGTTTAAGCCCCGCACAAGGCCCTGCGGACTGGGGCGGATTATCCGGCTGGAGCTCCCCAGCCCCTCTTGCCTTTCCCCCAGCGCTGCCCTACCTTAGGTACCTACTCAGCTCCCAGGCAGCTAGGTCCTTCCCTCTCAAAAGCTAGAGAAAGAGTCTTAAGCACCTGGCTCACTGGCCTTTTATAGGGCCAGCTGTGGCCTGATTGGGGCATGGCCCAGCTGCAGCTGTTTCCCCAATCAGCGAGCCTTTAGCTCGCAGCCCCAGCCCTCTCCCAGGGCTGGCTTTAACCCTTTCCAAGCCAGAGCGGGGTGACCTTCCCACCACAGTCCCATTCTACTATCAAGGTCCCTGCAATTCTGTAATAGGTTTTATTGTACGCTTAGGCAGTGTTTATATATTTTGGACCAAATGTTCATCTGGGCATCAGTCCAAGATTCCAGTTCTTTTGGTGTAATTTTGTGTCTGCAAAAAACTGCCCAATGTGTTCCTCTGTGGATGCCAGAATCAGTAGTTAGATAAAAGAGGGCAAAAATGCAAACACAAATTTTCACATGTACAAAATTACACCCACAAAAAAAGGGAGGGCAGTTCAAGAAAATGTAGAGCTTTGTAATTCTGAAATGACAAATGGACATTACAGTCCATTACTTTGCTTAACACATTCATGACAGACTGAAATACTTTTGTAGTGTCTGAATCATCAGAAGGGTACTATGGTAGCAACCCATGTAGCATTTGCTATCTTTTTCAGTGTTTTAAACTTATCATTTAGTCAGTCTGATGAGGTGGATGAACTTTGCATAATGCCTGGCAAAACAGAGGTTAAAACCCATGTCCTAGGCAAGCAGAATCCCCACAGCTGCTGTCAACTATTAGCCTTGTCAGAAATTGCTCAGCTGTTTTATCAAGCATAATTCGTACCATGCACAGATTCCCTTATAAACCAGCAACAGGGAAAGAACTGGTAGATGAGAACATTGAAAGTTAGTGGTCACCAAGTAAATGATTCCTATTTATTTCCACACTTGACTTTGTGCTGCAGGAAGACTCTACATACCCTTTCTTATTTGAACCCAAGCCAGAATTACCCAAGTCTTAGTTTTATGACTAGACTCTGGCTGCAGGCAGTCTTTACTTTATAGTCAATCTAAACAGACTCCTTTGTTCTACTTTTACCAGCTGCTGCATCTACCAGCTTGTCATCATGAGGATGTCACAGTGAGGTTTCCTCGTAGTAGGCTGTGTGGGTAGCAAGTAAAATCAGACTGCGAATTCCACAGCTGAGTTAATTAGTGGATTTCTGGTCAGAATGCTGGCATAACTTGCCACTTAGCAGTTCCCATTTTGAAACAGGTGAAATGATACAGAAGTAATTATTTCTCCATATAATTGTATATAGGAACCATCATACCTTACCTATAACTGCACAAATGCACAAAGGGCCTTTAAACTAAAAGTAGTACTTGAGTAAATTACTCCATCAGATATTAATAATCAAGATCTTACTAAAACGCCATGGAGAAAGGCAGGTGTATGGCCCACATCTCTGTAGTGTCTGAACACCTCACAATCTTTAAAGTATTTATCCTCACAGCATTCCTGTGAGGTAAGGCAGTGCTATTATATTCATTTTACAGATGCATGGTCTGGAAGCACTAATTTTAACATTGAATAGCATCCAGTGAATCAAAAGATTCTGAAAGTGTTGCCACAGATACCACAAGGGGAAGGATCAGCGGTAAGAGAACTGGAGAGATTAGGAACCAAACAAGTAGATGATGATTTGTGACCAGATGGGAAAGAGAACTAGGAGACAGTCAAGCAGGCTAAAGATATCAAATTATTATGTGTGACAGGGTTGGAGCAGATGGCTATAGGAGCGTAATAGAAGGCAGATATATTAGCCCCAGGCTAAGTAGGTCCCTTTTCCCTGGGTAAGGTGACAGGGAAGGTTTTTTGTTTTTTTTTTTGTTTGAAACAGAAAAGAAATTTATTGTAACAGTTACAAGAATTACCAAAGAAACAAACCAAACTATGCAACAAAACAACGCAAACAGAAGGTATAACACAGCAGCTTTCAGGAGGGAGAAGTGTTCAGGCTAGCCTGGGCCCAGAGCGGGGGGGCTTCCTCAACACTCGTGGTCTTCCACCCTCCTGAGTTACCTGGTGGCCTAGAGCGGGGGGGCTTCCTCGACACTCGTGGTCTTCCACCCCCTCGAGTTACCTAGTGCCGCGCCCAGTGTCACCGATTATCCCCCCCTGAGAGTGCCCGGCAAGATGGGCACGGCTGCGGGGTGGGCAGTTTGGGGGTGGGGGGGTAGACACCCACGTATTATAGGGCCCCTCCTAGATGACAGTGATGATGGTATCCACAGCGGCGATGGCTGGGGCTGGTGTCTCTCGCTCTTCCCCTCAATCAAAGGGTTAGACAGAGGGAACTGGATGGGGTCACCAAGCAGAGAACCCCGGACAGCGCCCACCGCTCTTCAAAGGTGTCAAGGGAGTCGGTGGACGCCACCCAGAGGAACTCCACCCGGATACGTGAATGTACTGAGGATCGGAAAAAGGCCCTACAATCGCAGGACGTTTCATGGGCCAACCTCCTCTCTCTGGTTTTATAAATGGCTGTTTTTGCCAAAGCTAGGAGGAGGTTAACCAGGAGATCCCGCGATTTTGTGGGGCCATGGATGGGGAGTGTATAGATAAAGATTTGGGGGGAAAAATGAAGCCAGAAGCGCAATAAAAAATTTGTGAGGAGCCGAAAAAGGGGCTGCAATCTGGCACACTCTAAATAGACATGTGCCAGGGTTTCCCTCACATTGCAAAAAGGGCAAGTATCCGGGATGGAAGTAAACTGTGTCAAAAACACGCCCGTGCTCACAGCTCCGTGAAGGAGCCGCCAACTGATGTCCCCGACGGGCCTCGGGACCAAGGTGGAGTACAGGCTGGCCCACCGAGGTTGCTCACTCTCCAAAGGTGGCAGGAGGTCCCGCCACTTTGTGTCGGGGCGGGACACCAGGGTGTGGGCGTGAAGGGTGTGAAGCGTGAGTGTATACAAATATTTCCGTGGTGCGAGTTGAAAACTGACCGGCTGCAGTTCATGCAGCCGGCTCGCAGTGAAAGGGTGATGGGTTTGTCGGGATCGGCAGGGTAGGGGCCCAATGGAAAGGTCCGGCGGGCCTGGGGTAGAGGACGGGCGGGGTGCGCCCTCGCGCAAGGCTCGGTTGACATAAGCCCGAGCAGCGGGGGTCAAGGCGGCCTTCACCTCCTGAAGTACGCGCCGGGGAGTACGGGGGCTGGAGAGCCCCATGCGCCGAGCGAGCGTCAGGGGATCCAGCCAGTCTCTCTGGTCGTAGTCCAGGAGGTCTCCAACCCTCGTGACTTCTGCCAGGACCAACCTCTGGTGCACCAAGCGGGACTCCCCCACGTGCACACGGAGTTGGGGGTTGTGTAGCAATGGCTCGGTGAGGAGATCTGCTCCCACGGTGGCCGCCACAGACCTGGTCATTAGAAACAGTTTCCAGGTCCGGAGGAGGTCCTGGTAGAAGACCGGCAGCCCGGAGAGGTCTCGCGGAAAACCTCTCGGACAAAGGTAAAAGAGCTGCCGGTCGTATCGGAGCCCTTGGAAGCGGCGCAGGAAGGCGTGCGCCAATATGCTCCACGTCGAACTACCTGCACTGTAAAGGAGCCTCTGCAGGGCCTGGAGGCGGAAGACGCGGACCTGAGTGTACAGACACTTCAGGCCCTGTCCTCCTTCCTTCAGGGGTAAATGAAGAACTCCAACAGGGGCCCAGTGCATTCCTGACCAAAAGAACTCTAGAATCAATCTCCAGAGGTGGGTCAGGAAACCCGGGGCCGGGGCCAGGGTGTTGAGCCGGTACCAGAGCGTGGACAGGACTAGTTGGTTAAGCACCAGTGCTCTCCCTCGGAGGGAGAGACATCGGAGTAGCCTCGTCCATTTCCGGATCCGCTCTATCACCCCGCCCTCTAAATTTTGCCAGTTCTCCGGCGGGGAAGGGTGCGTGGCGGAAAGGTAAACGCCGAGATAGAGCAGGGGACCCGCGCTCCACCGGATGGTCTGAAGCGCGGGTGGGAGGGAGCTTACCTGCCGCCAGTCCCCCACCGCCAAGCCAGAGCTCTTGACCCAGTTGACTTGGGCGGAGGAGGCTGCCGAATAGATGGCCTGGCATGCCTCCACTCGCGCCAGGTCGCCCGGGTCCTGGACCACGAGAAGTACGTCATCGGCGTACACCGACAGGACCCGCCGCAGCTCCGGCTCCCGCAGCACCAACCCCGTCAACCTCCTGCGGAGGAATACAGAGGAAAGGCTCGATCGCAAGAGCGTACAGCTGGCCCGAGAGGGGGCACCCCTGTCGCACTCCTCGCCCGAAGCTGACCGGTTGAGCCTAACCAAACACTCCGCGGAGGCATACAGCCCCCGGAGAAAACTCACAAACTGAGGTCCGAATCCAAACGCCTGCAGAGTGCTCAGGAGGTACCCATGGTCTACTCTATCAAACGCCTTCTCCTGATCAAGAGACAGGAGGGCGAACGACAGACCATCTCTCTGCCCAAGTTCCAAAAGGTCTCGGACTAGAAATAGGTTGTCAAAAATGCTGCGACCTGGGACAGTGTAGGTCTGGTCTGGGTGGATCACGTCCGCCATCATGGACCCTAGCCGCAGCGAAATTGCTTTCGCTACGATTTTGTAATCCGTGCTAAGGAGTGAGACGGGACGCCAGTTTCGTAAATCGCGGAGGTCCCCTTCTTCGGCAGCAAGGCGAGCACCGCTCGCCTGCATGACGGAGGGAGGACCCCGCCCTGCAAGGACTCAGCCCAGACAGTGACTAGGTCTGGGCCGAGGATGTCCCAGAACGCGCGGTAAAACTCCACGGTCAGCCCGTCCATGCCTGGAGATTTATTGGTGGGCATGCGGCGGAGGGCTTCCGAGAACTCGGCCAGGGTGAGAGGCAGCTCTAGCCGGTCTCGGTCGCCCACGCTGACCGTGGGGAGGTCCTCCCAGAGCACCCTGCAAGCGCCAGGATCGGTCGGATCCGGGGAGAAAAGGCTTGTGTAGAAGTCGAGGGCCCTCCCACACATCTCCTCCAGATCCGTGAGGGGGGTGCCGTCTTCCGCTAGAAGGCAGGTGACGTGCTTCTTGGCCCCCCTCGTTTTCTCCAGGGCATAGAAGAAGCGGGAGCCGCGGTCCATCTCCCGAAGGAGGCGGATGCAGGACCGGACGAAGGCACCTCGGGCCCGGTGGTCCTCGAGGGCCCGAAGCTCCTCCCGCTTCTCCCGGCACGCTCCGCAGAGGGACGGGTCCTCGGGGTCGGCGGCCAGGCGCCTCTCCAGCTCCAAGACCTCCCGTTCCAACTGCTCTATCGCCGCATTTCTCCGTCGGCTGGTGCCCCGAGTGCAGTCACGGCAGAAGAGCTTGGCGCGTACCTTCCCTAGATCCCACCATCACCGCACCGAGGGAAAGGCATGCCACTGCTCTCGCCAGGCCAGCCAAAACTCCCGGAAGGACGTCACGAAGCTCTCGTCCTCCAACAGGCTATTATTAAAGTGCCAATAGGCCGGCCCCGGTCTCTCTGCACGGAGGGAGACCGTTATAGTAACTAAATGATGGTCGGAAAAAGGGGCCGGCCGAATGGTAGAGGAGTGGGCCTGTGAAAGATGGAAACGGGATAAATAGATACGGTCCAACCGAGAGTGGTGTGACCGATGGGCCTCCACCCGGACAAAAGTGAACGTGGAGGTGTCATCTGGGTGATGGTCACGCCAGACGTCCACTAGGGAGTGATATTCAACTATTCCCCGGAGAATATTCGCGGCAGCCGGGCTCGGCTCGGCGCCTGAGCGGTCCTGTTCCTCGAGGGTGGTGTTAAAGTCCCCTCCCAGGACCAGGCACTCGTGCGAATCTAGGGTGCCAAGAAAGTCGGACACCCGCTGGTAAAATTGTGGCCGCTTTGGGCTCATTTGCGGGGCATAGATATTAACAAGGTTAACCACGAGCCCCTCCATACGGACTCGAAGGTGCAGCAGGTGGCCCGGCATGACCTCAGTGACCCCTAGCACCTCGGGCCGTAGGGTGGGGGAGAACAGGGTCGCCACTCCAGCTTGCCAAGTCGTGAAGTGGCTAAAGTAGACCCCGTCCCCCCACTCCAGCCGCCACCTGTCTTCAACGGTCGGGTCCGTATGGGTCTCCTGCAGGAAAACTACAGAGTACCCCCCTTCCCGAAGGTAAGAGAGCACCTGGGACCTGCGGAGAGCCATCCTACAGCCCCTGGTATTCAAGGTTGCAATAAGAGTAGGCATCATGCGGAGGGCTGGTGGGGTGGAGGTTTCTCGGTGGCGGGGGTGTTTGTGGCCCCTGGCGGGTTGCGCACCAACCCGTGACCCATCTCATAGATGAGTAGATCGTTTTGGAAGTTGCGGGCCCGCTCGTAGGCCGCAGCACCGCGCCTGCCTTGCCCTTTGCCCTCCTTTATAAGGGCCCTTGTGGTCCGAAAAAGTTGCTCAAAGTCCCCCCAGAGCTGAAGAGCTAGCTGTACCCTATTGCGGGCACCACAGGTGTGTTCTAAGAACTTCCGTAGTGCATGCCGCAGCTCATGGGGGGGTGGGGTTACGGTTCCCGGGGTATTCCCCGGTGGGGCTCTTAATACAGCCTCGTGGTCCGCTAAGGCGGGTAGGCAGGGTGCGGACCACCGACGGGACGTCTGACAGGCTGGGGTTATTAAATCCATTTCATGCCTTGGGGTGGAAGGGGATGGCGGGGGAAAAATTGCAACTCCTAATGGGTCACGACTGGAAAGTGCAAAGACTGCTCCCTGGGGGGAGTCTGCAAAAGGCGGAAAAAAAACGACCACAGGGGCGGCAATAGCATTGCAGGAGGGGGTAAACTGGGCGGGGGCAGGGGAGGGGGCAGGGGCAGAGGTAAGGCTCTGGGATTCAGGAGGCAAGCAGCTGAAGGAAGGTGCCTCCTGAGCAGAGTCGAGGGTTAAGGGGTAAGGGAGGGGGCCCCCAGTAATGCTAGGCGCTGGTTCCGCGGTGATCTTGGCGGCTGTGGCATCAGGTGGTGGACCACCTTCTGCAGGGTGCTCGCCCGGGAAGGCAATCAGGGGGAGGGAGCATGGGGAAAGGGGGGCTGGGGTGAGGTTGCCCAGCTCGAGGCCAGCCGGGAGTAGATCATCCTCTCCCTGGGTGACCGGGGTCATATCTAGGGCCTCAATCTCCGCGTACACGGAGGAGAGGCCAACACCTGCTACCCCGGGGGCCTCTCCTCTAGGGCCCGCCTCAGCGGTCGCCTCGGGGTTCGCGGGGGGTTCGGATGGTATCCAGGCAGAAGGGGCGTCCTCAGGGGTCTCGGAGGGGAGGGTCTCCCGTGGAGGGGGAGTTCTGCCCTCCAAAGCCAGTCTGTCTTCCCCTCCCGACACCAGCGGATGGATCTCACTCATGGTCGCAGCGGAGGGCTTGATATCAGTGCCTCCCTTCCTGGTCTTCCGGGGGGCTTCCGCGTCGGATGGATGCAGCGGAGCTCGAGCCTTCCGCTTGCTCCGTTTCCCCTGGACTAGGTTCCAGCCCTCCATAGCGTCGTCTGGGGGCTGGTTAGCAGGGGTCGTGTCGGGGGGCGGAGGCAATGGTTCAGGGGTTCGGGGGGGCAGCGTTGAGGCAGCATGAGGAGGGGGGGGTTCTCCTTGGGGTGGGCCCTCTCCTATGCCCAATAATATCCTTGTCGCACCCTCCTCCGTAGGCTCTGCTGAAGTGGTAATAGCAAGGGTGGGACTCCCTTGCTCGCCCGGGCGTAGTAGGGAAGAAGTCTCCTGGGCCCGGACGGGAGCAGGGATGGATTGAGTAGGAGGAGGGTTGGTTTCAGGTGCCGGGCAGCCAGGGGCGTCGGCAACAACGGGGCCGATGTCCTGCCGGGTCTCGGGGGTCTCAGGTGCCCCTCCCCCCCGGGCCAAAGGGCAGTCTCTGCGGACATGCCCGACTGAGCGGCAGAGGTAGCACCGGGCCTCTCCGGTGGAGTAAAAGACCCGATAGCGGGCTCCCTGGTAGGGGACTAGGAAGGACCCCTCGAGCACCTCCCCGTCACGCACCCCCGCCGGCGGTAGAAGCTGCACTTGCCGGCGGAAAGAAAGGACGTGACGGAGGGTGGGGTCCTTGCAGCCCAACGGGAGAGGGCTGATGACAGAGGTAAGTTTCCCCAGGGCGGAGAGAGCGGGTAACAGGGCAGCATTGGGTAAAAAGGGGGGAACGGAGGTGAGGACGAGGCGAACGCCCAGGTCTTCTAGCGGCTCTAGGGGGACAAACACCCCCCCCACCGCCAGGCCCCTCTCCACCGCCTCTTGGGCGGTAGCCTCTGTAGCTAAAAAAAAAACGACCTTCCCATACATCTTGGAGGCCGCCACAATAGCCGTGGGTCCTACCACCTTCGCCAACGCCTGCACGTATGTCTCCACGTGGGGCGAGGCGGGCACCAGGAGACAACGGACACCGTGCTTCCTGGTCAAGGTGGGGAAAGGGCCCCGGCTGCTGGTGATGGCAGCAGAGGCAGTGGGTGGGCGAGATGACGAGGCGGCAGGCAGGGGGGAGCCTGCCACCGCCCGGGCATACGTCCTGGGGGCCGGGGGGGGGACATATGCAGAGCTGGTGGAGGGAATTGCGGGGAGGGGCGCCACGGTCGATGACGAGGCCACGGCTGTGGGGGCCGCCCCTGCCATGGAGGGCCCAGATGTTTTAGTGGGGCCCTTTCCTTTCTGCCCGCCCTGGCCTTTGCGGCCAGCTGGCAGGGGGTTCCTAGAACCTGAGGGGGCAGGGGGCGCAGCAGCAGCAGTAATCACTCCGGTGCCTCCTGCTGCCGGTGCCCCAGCAGGGGCGGTGGCAAGTATTTTGACAATCATGGTGGGGGGGGCGAGATTGGGGGTTGGGCGGGGTGGGGGTGGGGGAGAAACAGCTAAATTTATTAAAGGGGGCTTGCCTCTCTCATTCCCCGCCATTGTGAGCAGGGAGGGACAGGGAGACACCGGAAGGAGAAAGGGGGGGGGAAGCGAATTAACCACTCCTCCCTACTAGGCTGCAGGAGGGGGGAAAGGGGGGAAATACCAAATGGGGTGGACAAGGGGGGGGGAATCCAATAATAGGGGCAGGCTGTAAACTAAGCAGTCCGGGGGAGGTGGTGCAAACCCACGCACGTTTGTCCAAAGAGTCTCGTTTGGTCGGCTGTTATGTCCGGTCCGAAAGGCAAAGTTCAAAGCAAACAGCTGGATCCGAAGGCGGATGGCAGATTGCCAGCAGGGACGAAGCGGCGGGGGGCCGTGACAGTTGTAGTAATGGTGGGGGGGTGGGGGGAGCACTGATGGATCAGGGGGGCAGCTTATTGCCACACCCCCTGTGCCGCCACAAATGCAATTAAAACACAGTCAAACTCCCCCCCACGAGAGTAGAATTCGAAAAATTACTCAATCTTACGGCCCCCTTCACGATGATTCGTAGCTTCTTGAATTATTTCTCCTGTCTTCTGAAATCCTTCTTCTCCGGCCATGTTGGCTGTGTTCCAAGGTTTCCGGCATGCTAAGAATGTTGTAAAGATAAGAAATAAAGTCCGAGCTGCCAGCAAAGCGGCTGGGTCTGGGGGCTTCCACTCCCCCCTCCGGATGGCAAAATTGGCAATCTTCCCCCCCCTCCTCCGGGGGTTTCAGCTGGAACAAATAGCTGCGCCCGAAAGCAGGCGAGGGGGGGGCGGGTGCTGGCTGCAAGCTGGTAACCGACCAGCACTCAGCAAGAAGCGGCAGAAATCAAACCAAAACAAAAAAAAACCACAAAAAAGCGGCTGGCCCGTTCGGGGGGGGGGGAACTATGCAAGGTCCAAAAGTAAGAAAAATCCAGGCCAGGGGGCTTTAGGAAAGAATAGAAAGCAGATAGCTGAGGAGCAAGCGAGGGACGGTCCCGTCCTCCAACAGGGAAGGTTTTTTTTGAAACAGAAAAGAAGTTTATTTGTAACAATTACAGAGATTACAAAAAGATAAAGAAAAACTTAGCAACAAAACAACGCAATCAGAAGGTATAACACAACAGCTTTCAGGAGGGAGAGGTGTTCAGGCTAGCCCAGGCCCAGAGCGGGGGGGCTTCCTCGACACTCGTGGTCTTCCACCCTCCTGAGTTACCTGGTGGCCTAGAGCGGGGGGGCTTCCTCGACACTCGTGGTCTTCCACCCCCTCGAGTTACCTAGTGCCGCGCCCAGGGTCACCGACCCTCCCTCTCCTGAGAGTGCCCGACAAGATGGGCACGGCTGCGGGGTGGGTGGTTGGGAGGGAGGGGGGCACATCCATGTATTATAAGACCCCTCCTAAATAACAATAATGATGGTATTCACAGCAGCTAACGGCTGTGACTGGCGTCTCTCGCTCTGTCCCTCAATCAGAGGGTCAGACGGAGGGAACCGGACGGAGTCACCGAGCAGAGAACCCCGGACAGCGCCCACCGTTCCTCGAAGGTGTCAAGGGAGTTGGTGGACGCCGCCCAGAGGAACTCCGCCCGGATGCGTGAATGTACTGAGGATCGGAAAACGGCCCTACAATCGCAGGACGCCTCATGAGCCAACCTCCGCTCTCTGGTCTTATAAATGGCTGTCTTAGCCAAGGCTAGGAGGAGGCTAACCAGGAGATCCCGCGACTTGGTGGGGCCACGGATGGGGAGTGTATAGATAAAGAGGTGAGGGGAGAAATGAAGCCAAAAGCGCAAAAGAATATTTGTGAGGAGCCGAAAAAGAGGCTGCAATCTGGCACACTCTAAATAGACGTGCGCCAGGGTTTCCCTCACATTACAGAAGGGGCAAGTCTCCGGAACGGAGGTGAAACGTGTCAAAAACACGCCCGTGCTCACGGCCCCGTGAAGGAGCCGCCAACTGATGTCCCCGACGGGCCTCGGGACCAAGGTGGAGTACAGGCTGGCCCACCGAGGTTGCTCCCCCTCCAAGGGTGGTAGGAGATCTCGCCACTTTGTGTCGGGGCGGGACACCAGGGTGCGGGCGTGAAGGGTATGGAGCGTGAGTGTATATAAATATTGCCGTGGTGCAACTTGAAAACCGACCGGTTGCAATTCATGCAGCCGGCTTGCAGTGAAAGGATGAGGGGTGTATTGGGATCGGCAGGGTAGGGGCCCGATGGAAAGGTCCGGCGGGCCTGGGGTAAAGGATGGGCGGGGTGCGCCCTCGCGCAAGGCTCGGCTGACATAAGCCCGAGCAGCGGGGGTCAAAGCGGCCTCCACCTCCTGAAGCACGCGCCGGGGGGTGCGAAGGCTGGAGAGCCCCATGCGTCGAGCGAGCGTCAGGGGATCCAGCCAGTCTCCCCGGTCGTAGTCCAGGAGGTCCCCGACCCTCGTAACTCCCGCCAGGACCAACCTCTGGCGCACCGTGCGGGACTCCGCCGCCTGCACACGAAGTTGGGGGTTGTGTAGCAGGGGCTCCGTGAGGAGATCTGCCCCCACGATGGCCGCCACAGACCTGGTGGTTGAAAACAGTTTCCAGGTCCGGAGGAGGTCCTGGTAGAAATCCGGCAGCCCGGAGAGGTCTCGCGGAAAACCTCTCGGACAAAGATAAAAGAGCTGCCGGTCATATCGGAGCCCATGGAAGCGGCGTAGGAAGGCGTGCGCCAATATGCTCCACGTCGAACTACCTGCACTATAAAGGAGCCTCTGCAGGGCCTGGAGGCGGAAAACGCGGACCTGAGTGTACAGACACTTCAGGCCCTGCCCTCCTTCCTTCAGGGGCAAATGAAGAACTCCAACAGGGGCCCAGTGCAATCCTGACCAAAAGAACTCCAGAATCAATCTCCGGAGGTGGGACAGGAAACCCGGGGCCGGGGCTAGGGTGTTGAGCCGGTAGCAGAGCGTGGACAGGACTAGTTGGTTAAGCACCAGTGCTCTCCCCCGAAGGGAGAGACATCGGAGTAGCCTCGTCCATTTCCTGATCCGCTCAATCACGCCGCCTTCCAAATTTTGCCAGTTCTCCGGCGGAGAAGGGTGCGTGGCAGAAAGGTAAACGCCGAGATAGAGCAGAGGGCCGGCACTCCACCGGATGGTCTGAAGCGCGGGTGGGAGGGAGCTTATCTGCCGCCAGCCCCCCACCGCCAAGCCAGAGCTCTTGACCCAGTTGACTCGGGCGGAGGAGGCTGCTGAATAGATGGCTTGGCATGCCTCCACTCGCGCCAAGTCGCCCGGGTCCTGGACCACGAGGAGGACGTCATCGGCGTACGCCGACAGGACCAGCCGCAGCTCCGGCTCCCGCAGCACCAACCCCGTCAACCTCCTGCGGAGGAGACAGAGGAAAGGCTCGATCGCCAGAGCATACAGCTGGCCCGAGAGGGGGCACCCCTGCCGCACCCCTCGCCCGAAGCTGACCGGTTCGGTCAGGGTCCAGTTGAGCCTAACCAAACACTCCGCGGAGGCGTACAGCACCCGGAGAAAACTCACAAACTGAGGTCCGAATCCAAACGCCCGCAGGGTGCTCAGGAGGTACCCATGATCCACTCTATCGAACGCCTTCTCCTGATCGAGAGACAGGAGGGCGAACGACAGACCGTCTCTCCGCCCGAGTTCCAAAAGGTCTCGGACTAGAAAGAGGTTGTCAAAAATGCTGCGACCCGGGACAGTATAGGTCTGGTCTGGGTGGATCACGTCCGCCATCACGGACCCTAGCCGCAGCGAAATTGCTTTCGCTACGATTTTGTAATCCGTGCTAAGGAGTGAGAGGGGACGCCAGTTTCGTAAGTCGCGGAGGTCCCCCTTCTTCGGCAGCAAGGCAAGCACCGCTCGCCTGCACGACAGAGGGAGGACCCCGCCCTGCAAAGACTCAGCCCAGACAGTGACTAGGTCTGGGCCGAGGATGTCCCAGAACGCGCGGTAAAACTCCACGGTCAGCCCGTCCATGCCTGGAGATTTATTGGTGGGCATGCGGCGGAGGGCTTCCGAGAACTCGGCCAGGGTGAGAGGCAGCTCTAGCCGGTCTCGGTCGCCCACGCTGACCGTGGGGAGTTCCTCCCAGAGCACCCCGCGAGCGCCAGGATCGGTCGGATCCGGGGAGAAAAGGCTTGCGTAGAAGTCACGGGCCCTCCCACACATCTCCTCCGGATCCGTGAGGGGGGTGCCGTCTTCCGCTAGAAGGCAGGTGACGTGTTTTTTGGCCCCCCTCGTTTTCTCCAGGGCATAGAAGAAGCGGGAGCCGCGATCCATCTCCCGAAGGAGGCGGATGCGGGACCGGACAAAGGCACCTCGGGCCCGGTGGTCCTTGAGGGCTCGAAGTTCCTCCCGCTTCTCCCGGCACGCTCCGCAGAGGGACGGGTCCCCGGGGCTGGCGGCCAGGCGCCTCTCCAGCTCTAAGACCTCCCGTTCCAACTGCTCTATCGCTGCATTTCTCCGTCGGCTGGCGCCCCGAGTGTAGTTGCGGCAGAAGAGCTTGGCGCGCACCTTCCCTAGATCCCACCAGCGCCGCACCGAGGGAAAGGCACGCCACTGCTCCCGCCAGGCCAGCCAAAACTCCCGGAAGGACATCACAAAGCTCTCGTCCTCCAGCAGGCTGTTGTTAAAGTGCCAGTAGGCCGGCCCCGGTCCCTCCGCACGGAGGGAGACCGTGACGGTAACTAAATGATGGTCGGAAAAAGGGGCCGGCCGAACGGTGGAGGAGTGGGCCTGTGAAAGATGGAAACGGGATAGGTAAATACGGTCTAACCGAGAGCGGTGTGACCGATGGGCCTCCACCCGGACAAAGGTAAACGTGGAAGTGTCATCTGGGTGATGGTCACGCCAGACGTCCACTAGGGAGTGATAGTCGACTATGTCTCGGAGAATGGTCGCGGCGGCCGGGCTCGGCTCGGCCCCCGAGCGGTCCCGCTCCTCGAGGGTAGTGTTAAAGTCCCCTCCCAGGATCAGGCACTCGTGCGAGTCTAGGGTGCCGAGAAAATTGGACACCTGCTGGTAGAATTGTGGCCGCTGTGAACTCACTTGCGGGGCATAGATATTAACAAGATTGACCACGAGCCCCTCCAGACGAACTCGGAGGTGCAACAAGTGGCCCGGTACGACCTCAGTGACCCCTAGCACCTCGGGCCGCAGGGCGGGGGAGAACAGGGTCGCCACTCCAGCTTGCCAGGTCGTGCAATGGCTGAAGTATACCCCGTCCCCCCACTCCAGCCGCCACCTATCCTCGGCGGTTGGGTCCGTGTGGGTCTCCTGCAGGAAAACCACAGAGTACCCCCCCTCCCGAAGGTAGGAGAGCACCTGGGACCTGCGGAGAGCCATCCTACAGCCCCTGGTATTCAGGGTTACAATAATGAGAGGTGTCATGCGGAGGGCCGGGGGGGTGGGGAGTTCTCATTGGTGGGGGTGCTCATGGCCCCCGGCGGGTCGCGTAGCAACCCGTGTCCCATCCCGTAAGTAAGTAGATCTTTCCGGAAGCCGCGGGCCAGCTCGTAGGCCGCGGCACCGCGCCTCCCTTGCCCTCTGCCCTCCTTCATAAGGGCCCTTGCGGCCTGAACGAGTTGGTCGAAGTCCCCCCATCGCTGGAGAGCCAGCTGTGCCCTATTGCGGGCACCACGGGTGTGCTCTAAGAACTTCCGTAGTGCATGCCGCAGCTCATGGGGGGATGGGGTTACGGTTTCCGGGGTACTCCCCGATGGGATTCTTAATACAGCCTCGAGGTCCGCTAAGGCGGGTAGGCAGGGTGCGGACCGCCGACGGGGCGTCTGACAGGCTGGGGTTATTAAATCCATCTCGTGTCTTGGGGTGGACGGGGATGGCAGGGGGAAAAGCGCAACTCCTGATGAGTCGCAACTAGAAAATGTAAAGACTGCTCCTTGGGGGGAATCTGCAAAAGGCGGAAAAGAAATAACCCCAGGGGCGGCAGTAGCCTTGCAGGAGGAGGGAAATTGAACCGGGACAGGGGTGGGGGCAGGGGCAGAGGTAAGGCCCTGGGCTTCAGGAGGCGAGCAACAAAAAGAAGGTGCCTCCTGAGCAGGGTCGGGGGTTAAGGGGCAAGGGAGGGGGCTCCGAGTAACGCTAGATGCTGGCTCCGGGGTGATCGTGGCAGCCATGGCATCAGATGGTAAACCACTTTCCGTGGGGTGCTCACCCGGAAAGGCAGTCAGGGGGAGAGAACATGGGGAAAGGGGGCCTGGGGTGAGATTGCCTAAATCGAGGCCGGCCGGCAGTAAATCATCCCCTCCCTGGGTGACCGGGGTCAAATCTAGGGCCTCAATCTCTGCATACACAGAGGAGAGGCCAACTCCTACTACCCTGGGGGCCTCTCCGCTAGGGCCCGCCTCAACGGTCACGTCGGGGTTCGTAGGGAGTTCAGGTGGTATCCGGTTAGGAGGGGCTTCCTCCGGGGCTTCGGAGGGGAGGGTCCCCCGCGGAGGGGGGATTCCTCCCTCCAATGCCAGTCTATCTTCACCTCCCGACACCAGCGAATGGATCTCACTCGTGGCCGAAGCGGGAGGCTCAAGGTCAGTACCTCCCTTCCTGGTCTTCCGGGGGGCTTCCGCGTCAGATGGATGCAGCGGAGCTCGAGCCCTCCGCTTGCCTCGCTTCCCCTGGACTACAGTCCAGCCCTCCATAGCGTCATCTGGGGGTTGAGTAGCAGGGGGCGGAGCGGGGCGCGGAGGCAAAGGTTCAGGGGTTCGGGGGGATAGCGGTGAGGCAGCAGGAGGGGCGGGGGGTTCTCCTTGGGGCGAGCCCTCTCCTGCACCTGGTAATAGCTGTGCCACACTCTCCTCCAGAGGCTCTGCCGAGGTGGTTACAGCAAGAGCGGGACTCCCGTGGTCGCCCGGGCGTTGTTGGAAAGGTACCTCTTGGGCCCGGACGGGGGCAGCGTTGGATCGGGTGGGAGGAGGGGTGGTTTCAGGTGCCGGGTGGCCAGGGGTGTCGGCGACGACAGGGCCGATATCCTGCCGGGTCTCGGGGGTCTCAGGTGCCCCTCTCCCCCGGGCCAAAGGGCAGTCCCTGCGGACATGCCCCGCCGAGCGGCAGAGGTAGCACCGGGCCTCTCCGGTGGAATAAAAGACCCTATAGCGGGCTCCCTGGTAGGGGACTAGGAAGGACCCCTCAAGCGCCTCTCCGTCACGCACCCCCGCCGGCAGTGAAATCTGCACTTGCCGGCGGAACGAAAGGACGTGACGGAGGGCGGGGTCCTTGCAGCCTAACGGGAGAGGGCTGATAGCAGAGACGAGTTTTCCCAGGGCAGAAAGAGCGGGTAACAGGGCAACGTTAGGTAAAAAGGGAGGAACGGAGGTGAGGACGAGGCGAACGCCCAGATCTTCTAGCGGTTCTAGGGGGATAAACACCCCTCCTACCACTAGGCCCTTCTCCACCGCCTCCTGGGCGGCAGTCTCCGAAGCCAGAAAGAAAACGACCTTCCCATACATCTTGGAGGCCGCCACAATGGCCATGGGTCCCACCACCTTCGCCAACGCCTGCACGTATGCCTCCACGTGGGGCGAGGCGGGCACCAGGAGGCAACGGACACCGTGCTTCCTGGTCAGGGCGGGAAGAGGGCCCCGGGCGCTAGTGATGGTAGCGGAGGTAGTGGGTGGGCGAGATGAGGAGGCGGCAGGCGAGGGGGAGCCTGCCGCCGCCCGGGCATACGTCCTGGGGGCCGGGGGAGGGACGGTCGCAGAGCTGGTGGAGGGAACAGCTGGGAGGGGTGCCACGATCAATGATGAGGCCATAGTGGTGGGGGCGGCCTCTGCCATGGAGGGCCCAGCGGCATTAGCGGGGCCCTTTCCTTTCGGCCCGCCCCGACCTTTCCGTCTAACTGGGGGGGGGGTTCCTAGAATCTAATGGGGCAAGAACCAAAGCAGCAGTAGTAATTGCCCCGGTGCCTCCCACTGCCGAGGCCCCAGCGGGGGCGGGGGCAGGGGTACTAACAATGGAGGCGGTGGGGAAATCCTGAGGGGTGGGCAGGGGGGTAGATGGGGAAGGGACAACCAATTTCGTTGGAGGGGCCTTGCGTCTCTCCATCTCTGCCATTGTAAGCAGGGAGAGACAGGGAGACACCGGAGGGAGGGGGGGGGCAAAAATCGGGGTCCGGTAGTAGGGGTAAACTATGGGATAAACAATCCGGGGGGTGGGGGTGGAGGGAGGACGACCCACCACAATTGTCCAAAGAGTCTCGTTTGGTTGGTTGCTATGCCCGGTCCGAAAGGTAAAGTCCAAAGCAAACAGCTGGATCCGAAGGCAGATGGCAGATTGCCAGCAGGGACAAGGCAGCGGGGGCCGTGATAGTCGTAGTAGTGGTGGGGGGGTTAGGGGCACCGGTGGATCTGGGGGTAGCTCCCTGCTACACCCCTGTGCCGCCACAGACGCAGCTGGAACGCAGTCAACTCCCCCCCCCGAGGGTATAATTCAAAGGAAATCCCTCAGTCTTACGGCCTCTCTCCACGATGATTCATAGCTGCTCGGGCGAGTTCTCCGGCCTCTGGCATCTGTTGCAGCTGTTGGCTCTGTCCCAAGGCTCTCGGCAGCTAGGAATGTTGTAATGATAAGAAAAAAGTCCAGGCAAAAAACAAAACGGCTGGGTCTGGGGGCGTCCACTCCCCTCTCTGGACAGCGGGTCGGCAGTCCTCCCCCCCTCCTCTGGGGGTTTCAATTAAGCAAAGAGCAAAGTCCAAAAGCAGGCATCTGGGGGGGGGGGTGCTGGCAACCGGCCAGCACACTGACGCAGCTCAGGAAAACGGGAGAAAACGAAACCAAAAAAACAAAGCGTCCGGCCCAAACGCGGGGGGGGAAACTAAGCGAAAGGAAAAGTGTGAAAAATCTGGGCCAGGGGGCTTCAGGAAAGAAAGGAAAGCAGATAGCTCAGGAGCGAGCGAAGAAACGATTCCGTCTCCTAACAGGGAAGGTTTTTTTTTTTTTTTTTTTTTTTTTTTTTGAAACAGAAAAGAAATTTATTTGTAACAGTTACAGAGATTACAAAAAGATAAAGAAAAACTTAGCAACAAAACAACGCAATCAGAAGGTATAACACAACAGCTTTCAGGAGGGAGAGGTGTTCAGGCTAGCCCAGGCCCAGAGCGGGGGGGCTTCCTCGACACTCGTGGTCTTCCACCCTCCTGAGTTACCTGGTGGCCTAGAGCGGGGGGGCTTCCTCGACACTCGTGGTCTTCCACCCCCTTGAGTTACCTAGTGCCGCGCCCAGGGTCACCGACCCTCCCTCTCCTGAGAGTGCCCGACAAGATGGGCACGGCTGCGGGGTGGGTGGCTGGGAGGGAGGGGGGCACATCCATGTATTATAAGACCCCTCCTAAATAACAATAATGATGGTATTCACAGCAGCTAACGGCTGTGGCTGGCGTCTCTCGCTCTGTCCCTCAATCAGAGGGTCAGACGGAGGGAACCGGACGGGGTCACCGAGCAGAGAACCCCGGACAGCGCCCACCGTTCCTCGAAGGTGTCAAGGGAGTCGGTGGACGCCGCCCAGAGGAACTCCGCCCGGATGCGTGAATGTACTGAGGATCGGAAAACGGCCCTACAATCGCAGGACGCCTCATGAGCCAACCTCCGCTCTCTGGTCTTATAAATGGCTGTCTTAGCCAAGGCTAGGAGGAGGCTAACCAGGAGATCCCGCGACTTGGTGGGGCCACGGATGGGGAGTGTATAGATAAAGAGGTGAGGGGAAAAATGAAGCCAAAAGCGCAAAAGAATGTTTGTGAGGAGCCGAAAAAGAGGCTGCAATCTGGCACACTCTAAATAGACGTGCGCCAGGGTTTCCCTCACGTTACAGAAGGGGCAAGTCTCCGGAACGGAGGTAAAACGTGTCAAAAACACGCCCGTGCTCACGGCCCCGTGAAGGAGCCGCCAACTGATGTCCCCGACGGGCCTCGGGACCAAGGTGAAGTACAGGCTGGCCCACCGAGGTTGCTCCCCCTCCAAGGGTGGTAGGAGATCTCGCCACTTTGTGTCGGGGCGGGACACCAGGGTGCGGGCGTGAAGGGTATGGAGCGTGAGTGTATATAAATATTGCCGTGGTGCAACTTGAAAACCGACCGGTTGCAATTCATGCAGCCGGCTTGCAGTGAAAGGATGAGGGGTGTGTTGGGATCGGCAGGGTAGGGGCCCGATGGAAAGGTCCGGTGGGCCTGGGGTAAAGGATGGGCGGGGTGCGCCCTCGCGCAAGGCTCGGCTGACATAAGCCCGAGCAGCGGGGGTCAAAGCGGCCTCCACCTCCTGAAGCACGCGCCGGGGGGTGCGAAGGCTGGAGAGCCCCATGCGTCGAGCGAGCGTCAGGGGATCCAGCCAGTCTCCCCGGTCGTAGTCCAGGAGGTCCCCGACCCTCGTAACTCCCGCCAGGACCAACCTCTGGCGCACCGTGCGGGACTCCGCCGCCTGCAAACGAAGTTGGGGGTTGTGTAGCAGGGGCTCCGTGAGGAGATCTGCCCCCACGATGGCCGCCACAGACCTGGTGGTTGAAAACAGTTTCCAGGTCCGGAGGAGGTCCTGGTAGAAATCCGGCAGCCCGGAGAGGTCTCGCGGAAAACCTCTCGGACAAAGATAAAAGAGCTGCCGGTCATATCGGAGCCCATGGAAGCGGCGTAGGAAGGTGTGCGCCAATATGCTCCACGTCGAACTACCTGCACCATAAAGGAGCCTCTGCAGGGCCTGGAGGCGGAAAACGCGGACCTGAGTGTACAGACACTTCAGGCCCTGCCCTCCTTCCTTCAGGGGCAAATGAAGAACTCCAACAGGGGCCCAGTGCAATCCTGACCAAAAGAACTCCAGAATCAATCTCCGGAGGTGGGACAGGAAACCCGGGGCCGGGGCTAGGGTGTTGAGCCGGTAGCAGAGCGTGGACAGGACTAGTTGGTTAAGCACCAGTGCTCTCCCCCGAAGGGAGAGACATCGGAGTAGCCTCGTCCATTTCCTGATCCGCTCAATCACGCCGCCTTCCAAATTTTGCCAGTTCTCCGGCGGAGAAGGGTGCGTGGCAGAAAGGTAAACGCCGAGATAGAGCAGAGGGCCGGCACTCCACCGGATGGTCTGAAGCGCGGGTGGGAGGGAGCTTACCTGCCGCCAGCCCCCCACCGCCAAGCCAGAGCTCTTGACCCAGTTGACTCGGGCGGAGGAGGCTGCTGAATAGATGGCTTGGCATGCCTCCACTCGCGCCAAGTCGCCCGGGTCCTGGACCACGAGGAGGACGTCATCGGCGTACGCCGACAGGACCAGCCGCAGCTCCGGCTCCCGCAGCACCAACCCCGTCAACCTCCTGCGGAGGAGACAGAGGAAAGGCTCGATCGCCAGAGCGTACAGCTGGCCTGAGAGGGGGCACCCCTGCCGCACCCCTCGCCCGAAGCTGACCGGTTCGGTCAGGGTCCAGTTGAGCCTAACCAAACACTCCGCGGAGGCGTACAGCACCCGGAGAAAACTCACAAACTGAGGTCCGAATCCAAACGCCCGCAGGGTGCTCAGGAGGTACCCATGATCCACTCTATCGAACGCCTTCTCCTGATCGAGAGACAGGAGGGCGAACGACAGACCGTCTCTCCGCCCGAGTTCCAAAAGGTCTCGGACTAGAAAGAGGTTGTCAAAAATGCTGCGACCCGGGACAGTATAGGTCTGGTCTGGGTGGATCACGTCCGCCATCACGGACCCTAGCCGCAGCGAAATTGCTTTCGCTACGATTTTGTAATCCGTGCTAAGGAGTGAGAGGGGACGCCAGTTTCGTAAGTCGCGGAGGTCCCCCTTCTTCGGCAGCAAGGCAAGCACCGCTCGCCTGCACGACAGAGGGAGGACCCCGCCCTGCAAAGACTCAGCCCAGACAGTGACTAGGTCTGGGCCGAGGATGTCCCAGAACGCGCGGTAAAACTCCACGGTCAGCCCGTCCATGCCTGGAGATTTATTGGTGGGCATGCGGCGGAGGGCTTCCGAGAACTCGGCCAGGGTGAGAGGCAGCTCTAGCCGGTCTCGGTCGCCCACGCTGACCGTGGGGAGTTCCTCCCAGAGCACCCCGCGAGCGCCAGGATCGGTCGGATCCGGGGAGAAAAGGCTTGCGTAGAAGTCACGGGCCCTCCCACACATCTCCTCCGGATCCGTGAGGGGGGTGCCGTCTTCCGCTAGAAGGCAGGTGACGTGTTTTTTGGCCCCCCTCGTTTTCTCCAGGGCATAGAAGAAGCGGGAGCCGCGATCCATCTCCCGAAGGAGGCGGATGCGGGACCGGACAAAGGCACCTCGGGCCCGGTGGTCCTTGAGGGCTCGAAGTTCCTCCCGCTTCTCCCGGCACGCTCCGCAGAGGGACGGGTCCCCGGGGCTGGCGGCCAGGCGCCTCTCCAGCTCTAAGACCTCCCGTTCCAACTGCTCTATCGCTGCATTTCTCCGTCGGCTGGCGCCCCGAGTGTAGTTGCGGCAGAAGAGCTTGGCGCGCACCTTCCCTAGATCCCACCAGCGCCGCACCGAGGGAAAGGCACGCCACTGCTCCCGCCAGGCCAGCCAAAACTCCCGGAAGGACATCACAAAGCTCTCGTCCTCCAGCAGGCTGTTATTAAAGTGCCAGTAGGCCGGCCCCGGTCCCTCCGCACGGAGGGAGACCGTGACGGTAACTAAATGATGGTCGGAAAAAGGGGCCGGCCGCACGGTGGAGGAGTGGGCCTGTGAAAGATGGAAACGGGATAGGTAAATACGGTCTAACCGAGAGCGGTGTGACCGATGGGCCTCCACCCGGACAAAGGTAAACGTGGAAGTGTCATCTGGGTGATGGTCGCGCCAGACGTCCACTAGGGAGTGATAATCGACTATGTCTCGGAGAATGGTCGCGGCGGCCGGGCTCGGCTCGGCCCCCGAGCGGTCCCGCTCCTCGAGGGTAGTGTTAAAGTCCCCTCCCAGGATCAGGCACTCGTGCGAGTCTAGGGTGCCGAGAAAATCGGACACCTGCTGGTAGAATTGTGGCCGCTGTGAACTCACTTGCGGGGCATAGATATTAACAAGATTGACCACGAGCCCCTCCAGACGAACTCGGAGGTGCAACAAGTGGCCCGGTACAACCTCAGTGACCCCTAGCACCTCGGGCCGCAGGGCGGGGGAGAACAGGGTCGCCACTCCAGCTTGCCAGGTCGTGCAATGGCTGAAGTATACCCCGTCCCCCCACTCCAGCCGCCACCTATCCTCGGCGGTTGGGTCCGTGTGGGTCTCCTGCAGGAAAACCACAGAGTACCCCCCCTCCCGAAGGTAGGAGAGCACCTGGGACCTGCGGAGAGCCATCCTACAGCCCCTGGTATTCAGGGTTACAATAATGAGAGGTGTCATGCGGAGGGCCGGGGGGGTGGGGAGTTCTCATTGGTGGGGGTGCTCATGGCCCCCGGCGGGTCGCGTAGCAACCCGTGTCCCATCCCATAAGTAAGTAGCTCTTTCCGGAAGCCGCGGGCCCGCTCGTAGGCCGCAGCACCGCGCCTCCCTTGCCCTCTGCCCTCCTTCATAAGGGCCCTTGCGGCCTGAACAAGTTGATCGAAGTCCCCCCATCGCTGGAGAGCCAGCTGTGCCCTATTGCAGGCACCACGGGTGTGCTCTAAGAACTGCCGTAGTGCGTGCCGCAGCTCATGGGGGGATGGGGTTACGGTTTCCGGGGTACTCCCCGATGGGGTTCTTAATACAGCCTCGAGGTCCGCTAAGGCGGGTAGGCAGGGTGCGGACCGCCGACGGGGCGTCTGACAGGCTGGGGTTATTAAATCCATCTCGTGCCTTGGAGTGGAAGGGGATGGCAGGGGGAAAAGCGCAACTCCTAATGAGTCGCAACTAGAAAACGTAAAGACTGCTCCCTGGGGGGGGTCTGCAAAAGGCGGAAAAGAAATAACCCCAGGGGCGGCAGTAGCCTTGCAGGAGGAGGGAAATTGAACCGGGACAGGGGTGGGGACAGGGGCAGAGGTAAGGCCCTGGGCTTCAGGAGGCGAGCAGCAAAAAGAAGATGCCTCCTGAGCAGGGTCGGGGGTTAAGGGGCAAGGGAGGGGGCTCCGAGCAATGCTAGATGCTGGCTTCGGGGTGGTCGTGGCAGCCATGGCATCAGGTGGTAAACCACTTTCCGTGGGGTGCTCACCCGGAAAGGCAGTCAGGGGGAGAGAACATGGGGAAAGGGGGCCTGGGGTGAGATTGCCTAAAACGAGGCTGGCCGGCAATAAATCATCCCCTCCCTGGGTGACCGGGGTCAAATCTAGGGCCTCAATCTCTGCATACACAGAGGAGAGGCCGACTCCTACTACCCTGGGGGCCTCTCCGCTAGGGCCCGCCTCAACGGTCACGTCGGGGTTCGTAGGGAGTTCAGGTGGTATCCGGTTAGAAGGGGCTTCCTCCGGGGCTTCGGAGGGGAGGGTCCCCCGCGGAGGGGGGAGTCCTCCCTCCAATGCCAGTCTATCTTCACCTCCCGACACCAGCGAATGGATCTCACTCGTGGCCGAAGCGGGAGGCTCAAGGTCAGTACCTCCCTTCCTGGTCTTCCGGGGGGCTTCCGCGTCAGATGGATGCAGCGGGGCTCGAGCCCTCCGCTTGCCTCGCTTCCCCTGGACTACAGTCCAGCCCTCCATAGCGTCATCTGGGGATTGAATAGCAGGGGGCAGAGCGGGGCGCGGAGGCAAAGGTTCAGGGGTTCGGGGGGATAGCGGTGAGGGAGCAGGAGGGGCGGGGGGTTCTCCCTGGGGCGAGCCCTCTCCTGCACCTGGTAATAACTGTGCCACACTCTCCTCCAGAGGCTCTGCCGAGGTGGTTACAGCAAGAGCGGGACTCCCGTGGTCGCCCGGGCGTTGTTGGAAAGGTACCTCTTGGGCCCGGACGGGGGCAGCGTTGGATCGGGTGGGAGGAGGGGTGGTGTCAGGTGCCGGGTGGCCAGGGGTGTCAGCAACGACAGGGCCGATATCCTGCCGGGTCTCGGGGGTCTCAGGTGCCCCTCTCCCCCGGGCCAAAGGGCAGTCCCTGCGGACATGCCCCGCCGAGCGGCAGAGGTAGCACCGGGCCTCTCCGGTGGAATAAAAGACCCTATAGCGGGCTCCCTGGTAGGGAACTAGGAAGGACCCCTCAAGCGCCTCTCCGTCACGCACCCCCGCCGGCAGTGAAATCTGCACTTGCCGGCGGAACGAAAGGACGTGACGGAGGGCGGGGTCCTTGCAGCCTAACGGGAGAGGGCTGATAGCAGAGACGAGCTTTCCCAGGGCAGAAAGAGCGGGTAACAGGGCAACATTAGGTAAAAAGGGAGGAACGGAGGTGAGGACGAGGCGAACGCCCAGATCTTCTAGCGGTTCTAGGGGGATAAACACCCCTCCTACCACTAGGCCCTTCTCCACCGCCTCCTGGGCGGCAGTCTCCGAAGCCAGAAAGAAAACGACCTTCCCATACATCTTGGAGGCCGCCACAATGGCCATGGGTCCTACCACCTTCGCCAACGCTTGCACGTATGCTTCCACGTGGGGCGAGGCGGGCACCAGGAGGCAACGGACACCGTGCTTCCTGGTCAGGGCGGGAAGAGGGCCCCGGGCGCTAGTGATGGTAGCGGAGGTAATGGGTGGGCGAGATGAGGAGGCGGCAGGCGAGGGGGAGCCTGCCGCCGCCCGGGCATACGTCCTGGGGGCCGGGGGAGGGACGGTCGCAGAGCTGGTGGAGGGAACAGCTGGGAGGGGTGCCACAATCGATGATGAGGCCACAGTGGTGGGGGCGGCCTCTGCCATGGAGGGCCCAGCGGCTTTAGCGGGGCCCTTTCCTTTCGGCCCGCCCCGACCTTTCCGTCGAACTGGGGGGGGGTTCCTAGAATCTAATGGGGCAAAAACCAAAGCAGCAGTAGTAATTGCCCCGGTGCCTCCCACTGCCGAGGCCCCAGCGGGGGCGGGGGCAGGGGTTCTAACAATGGAGGCGGTGGGAAGATCTTGAGGGGTGGGCAGGGGGGTAGATGGGGAAGGGACAACCAATTTCGTTGGAGGGGCCTTGCGTCTCTCCATCTCTGCCATTGTAAGCAGGGAGAGACAGGGAGACACCGGAAGAAGGGGGGGGGGCAAAAATCGGGGTCCGGTAGTAGGGGTAAACTATGGGATAAACAATCCGGGGGGTGGGGGTGGAGGGAGGACGACCCACCACAATTGTCCAAAGAGTCTCGTTTGGTTGGTTGTTATGTCCGGTCCGAAAGGCAAAGTCCAAAGCAAACAGCTGGATCCGAAGGCAGATGGCAGATCGCCAGCAGGGACGAGGCAGCGGGGGCCGTGATAGTCGTAGTAGTGGTGGGGGGGTTGGGGGCACCGGTGGATCTGGGGGTAGCTCCCTGCTACACCCCTGTGCCGCCACAGACGCAGCTGGAACGCAGTCAACTCCCCCCCCCGAGGGTATAATTCAAAGGAAATCCCTCAGTCTTACGGCTTCTCTCCACGATGATTCACGGCTGCTCGGGCGAGTTCTCCGGCCTCTGGCATCTGTTGCAGCTGTTGGCTCTGTCCCAAGGCTCTCGGCAGCTAGGAATGTTGTAATGATAAGAAAAAAGTCCAGGCAAAAAACAAAACGGCTGGGTCTGGGGGCGTCCACTCCCCTCTCTGGACAGCGGGTCGGCAGTCCTCCCCCCCTCCTCTGGGGGTTTCAATTAAGCAAAGAGCAAAGTCCAAAAGCAGGCGTCTGGGGGGGGGGGTGCTGGCAACCGGCCAGCACACTGACGCAGCTCAGGAAAACGGGAGAAAACGAAACCAAAAAAACAAAGCGTCCGGCCCAAACGCGGGGGGGAAACTAAGCGAAAGGAAAAGTGTGAAAAATCTGGGCCAGGGGGCTTCAGGAAAGAAAGGAAAGCAGATAGCTCAGGAGCGAGCGAAGAAACGATTCCGTCTCCTAACAGGGACGGTTCCAGAACAATCAGGAACCTTCTGGATACAATTAAGACAGGCTGATTAGAACACCTGCAGCCAATCAAGAAGCTGCTAGAATCAAGTAAGGCAGGCTAATCAGGGCACCTGGGTTTTAAAAAGGAGCTCACTTCAGTTTGTGGTGTGTGTGTGAGGAGCTGGGAGCAAGAGGCACTAGGAGCTGAGAGTGAGAATGTGGACTGCTGGAGGACTGAGGTGTACAAGCATTATCAGACACCAGGAGAAAGGTCCTATGGTGAGGATAAAGAAGGTGTTGGAAGGAGGCCATGGGGAAGTAGCCCAGGGAGTTGTAGCTGTCGCACAGCTGTTCCAGGAGGCACTCTAGACAGCTGCATTCCACAGGGCCCTGGGCTGGAACCCGGAGTAGAGGGCGGGCCCGGGTTCCCCCCCAAATCCTCCCAACTCCTGGTCAGACACAGGAGGAGTCGACCTGGACTGTGAATTCAGAAAAACGGCCAAACTAAGGGCTGCCGTGAAGCTCCAAGGCAAGCAAATCCACCAATAAGCGCAAGACCCACCAAGATAGAGCAGGAACTTTGTCACATATGTCATTCAGCAAGTCACCTACCAAAGAGCATGTCTCTGGAAGAATGGAACAGAAAGCTACAGAAGACATAACTTATGGGCATCCTTACAGAAAGAAGTTGATAGCTATCAAGAGAGGTTCTTCAACCATCCTAAAAAGGCAAGCAGGTGTAATCCATATTAAGAAGAGAATTCAGCAAAGGACAACAAGATGGTGGATGGTGTGCTGTCTCCCTGAAGCCAAAATATGCGCTATAATTACAAGATTGGATGGGATTATGACCTTATCTGACCAGGATTCACTGGTGATGATACAATTTGGAATCAATGTCATGGCATAACATGGAACTACACAGATTATAGAAGGCTTCAGGGCTCTTCGAAAAGAGTTAAACAAAGATAAAGAGAACATCTCAGGGATCCTCCTTTTCGCTGTGGTGATTTTACCTCTAAATATGACATTGGTGAGAGAGATACTGGAATATTGCATCCAGTTCTGGTGTCCACATCTTAAAGAAGATGTTGAAAAATTAGAGAGGAAAAAAAGCCAGAAAAATGATTCAAGGATTGGAGAAAATGTAAAGCATTGAGATACATAAAGAGCTTGATCTGTTTGGCTTATCAAAAAAGAAGCTTGAGAGGAATATCATAAATACTTCCATACAATGTTTAAGTTCCTGTACAGGGAGAAAATGCTAGGTACTAAAAGGATCTTTAATATATAAGAGAAAGGCATAACAAGAACCAATGGTTGGAAGCTGAAGCCAGACAAATTCCAATTGGAAATAAGACACATATTTTTAACAGCTAGGATGATTAACCACTGGGACAAACTGTCAAGGGAAGTAGTGGATTGTCCATCTCTTGATGTGTTCATATCAAAACTGGATGCCTTTCTGGAAGATAAGCATTAGCCAAACATATTATTGATCTTAATACAGGGGTAACTGGGTGAAATTTATTTGCCTACAATACATTGGAGGTCAGACTTGATGATCTAATGGTCACTTATGGCCTTACACTCTATGAATGTCATTAAAGTCCAGGGCCATCCCTTGACCCAGTAACTAGTAGTGTGACTAGTTTGGTTTGATATATAACAGGCACAAATGATTATGGAATAAAAACCTTCAATAGTGTAAGACATAATTTAGCCTACATGTTGACCATGGTAGGACACAATCCCATTATAGGTAGTTGTCCACATAATTCTTAGTGGAGGTTACCTATTGGGGAAAACAGAAAACAAAAATATAGGTGTATATCATGGTACCTCAGTATATACTGGGATTCAAAAATAGGTAGTAAACTCTCAGATTAAGCAAAATATTATCCAAAGAATTAATTCTAATCAGAAAAAATAGGGTATACAAATGGCAAGTAAGAGAACCATGCATACTTAACCAACAAATCCACCATACCACAAAAATACATTACAAAGTACACAGTACAATGTAACACTTTTCCAGGACAGTTTGTCAGCATAAGAATTTTAAGACTATTTTTATGAAACGATCATGGGTTCCATTTAAAAATAAATAAGATGAAACAGCAACAGAAATTGTTCCAGGGTGAACTGCAGCTGAGAATGACTATGGTAAACAGAACCCTGCATGGTCTAGTAAACTTGACCACAGGGTTTTACTACTATTCTCTTTTGCCAGTTCAACCTATGGCTTGAGACAACCAATGGCAGAATGTTAGGGTATTCAGAGATTTAGATAAGCTCCTCATTAAGTTCAGATGCTTGATACAAAAAAAAATGTTTCTAGTACTGGACATTAAGTTAGTCTCTAAGGTGCCACAAGTACGCCTTTTCTTTTTAAGTAGCAACAGTATCTGCATGTATTAGATTATGATGATTTTTTTTAATCACGAATGTGTTCTAGCACAGTAAGCTGAATCTCATCTGAACAGGAAATTTAACTTGCTGCACTTACACAAAAGTATCATGAGCTTCTATAGAGTGATTAAAGTTGATCTATCATTATTTATATTACAATAATGCCTAATGCCCATGCCATATCAGGGCCTCTTTGAGGAAATCAGGCAAATCCAGAGAGTGACTATCTTTAGGAGATGCTGCAAAACCTTCCTCTTTGAAAAAGAATAACAGAATAACACTAACAACATTGACAGCCCCTTCTACCTGTAAACCTCCAACACTGACATCCCCTCCTGCCTGTAAAACCCTTCTAACACTCACCCCAAACAGGAAATTAATCAAATCAAACAAAATCCCTACTTTGCTACTGTGATAGTTTTTACATGAAAAGTGCACAGATACTATAGTGATGGGTGACAGGATAAACTCATAAGATAAATAATACACCATGCGTATACCTAAGAGACAGTCCTAACCCTGAAATGCTTACAGTGTCAAAAGACAATATAAAGAAAAGATGAGGGAAAAGGAAATATTATCTCTGCTTTACAAATTGGGACAGTGAGGCACAGGGAGATTAAGTGACTTGCACAGGTTACACAGGAAGTCTGTATTCCTCCCAGGATAAAAAGTTTGCACTTTTATTGTAAGCATCAGCAAAGAGTATCTGGCTCAGAAGAGAAGGTGTAAGAGAGTAACTAGTTGGAAATCTTTGCTTTCTTTCTTTTTCACAAGAATACTACTATTTGTTCTTGTACGGTTGAAGAATGTGTTGCAGATGCAGTAATGTGAAGTACAGAAGGTGCTCTTAGGGAAATGGTATAAATCCAGAACTAAAAACATATTCAAGGTAGAGAACCAAGAATGCATTAGAGCAACATATAACTGAGATCCGGATGCAGTGTTGGAATACTGAGGGTGCGCACCTTAGCAATCAATGTTGAGTGAATGAGTTGTGTCCAACACCCAATATCCCACTGGAAGAAATGCAACATATTGAAAGTTCTTTCCTCTGGACGAACACATGCAGTGATTTATGAAACATACAGGTGGCATCTGAACCTGTAAAAGCAGACTTAATAAAATCAGTGAAGGATGGGGACAGGCAAGCCTACCTCACCCTCTGTCTGGGAAAGGTTTGTATGATGGTCTCACAGGAGTTTTTGATGACTTCTCAAAAATTGGTGCAATGTGATTCATTCTGTCCGTGTTGAATCTTTAAGTCTCTATTAAACATCTTATACAAATTTGTACTGACTAGGGTAGATCTGACTTAAGGGCCGGAAAGTCTGACAGCCACATAGCTAAGGGCCCATATGTCATTCACTTCCAAAGACAAAAGGAGAGAGAAAAGTAGCAACAATAAGCTAAATCACAGTTGGGACCTCTAGGCAGTAACATAACGCAAATAATGAAAGGAATTGTCTTAAACGTCACATTCTGTGGCGAGTGCCACAGAAATGTCAACAAATAAAAAAAACAAACATATGCCTCCCGTGCTTCAGCAGGCTTTTCTGTAGACAAGTTTGCTTCTAATGCTTTTTGTTCATTCTCAGTCCTTCTCCTTTTGTTGACCCATCTTCTTCTTCCTCTCATTGCCCTTGTTCCTCATTTCTCCATCTGTCTATTTCTCATGTTCCCCCACTCCTGTCTTGTTCATGTTCTTCTGGCATTCATCCTTTCCTCCCTCTTCCCCTCATGCTGTCCTTCCCTTCAGAGCCAAAGGTCTCCCTCTACCTTTTGAATATGCCTGCCAAAAGTCAGACTTCATGATGCCAGCAGGCCACCGTACAGGCTGGATGAAGCCCTAGCAGTATGAAGGGAAAGATGGGAACAGTTCCAACAGTCAAGTTAGAAAGCGCAGGGATGGGGTGGAGGCCGTGTGGGACCAGGTTCTTCGCTGGGTCTCTGTGGCCTCACATACAGTCATGAAAACCAGATCCACTGTGAACAGGGTGGGGAAATAATGGTTGGGCAAGATGAAGGGAAAAGAAAATGCTAGAATGTAGGAGATAGGGGCCCCAAACCCATGTCCAAACAGCATAAAATATGGATTTTTTTTGTAATAATAAACAGTTCCATCTGGAAGATAGTTCCCTTTCTTTTATTTTTGCCCCTCTTCCTATCTCCTGTGATTTTAGTCTTCTCAGGCAGTGGTAAGTGCTGTGTATCCTGCCTGCCCTTGACCAGACATCTCTGAATAAAATCGGGAAATAAACTGAAGACAATTCCAGATAAGAGTTAAAATGTTTCTAGAAGAAACAAGAACTACAATGCAGAGAAGACAAAATTTCAAACTATTACTCATTTCTGATCCAAGTTTTCAAAGATTTGACATATCTAATGTTCTATACAGTTAATTTCTAAATAAAAGAATCTTAAATTGTAAATCATTTAGTGCTACTTACTTTGTGCAACCTATGAAACGTCTGCCACTCGAAACTGCCCACGACTTTAATAATCAATCTGAGAACACAGCCAATCAAATTCCATCCTACAATAGTTTCCTAGGTAACCAACAAAGATACTGACATGGACTGCACACAGGAGAAAGAAATGGAGGAAAAAAACAACGAAAAGCTGCAGCATTTCCACTTTTTTCACTACTTTTGATTGCATATTCTAAAATGCTGCAAAGACACCAGAATTGGCAAACATGGTAGCATAAAAAATACAGAATTGAGAGGCAGTGGTAAAGCACTTTTGTCTCTAGTGATTCAGAAGCTCACCTGAAGCTTTGCTTATGTTTTCTCCCCCGAAGTCTTTTATTAAATTAACATTTGTTCTTTGGATGGTTGGTTAGTCACTCCAGTGTGGATCATTATGTCACAATACAGTTTGAGACACTCTGATTTGTACACAGATTTGTACAGGATCTTAGATAGCCAGCTACAAAATACAAAGAAATATATAATTTTTTCTTTAGTCTAAGGGAGGAGTCACTGAGTTGCTCATTGGAAACGCTCTCTTCCATCTTCTTCCTTCCAACCTATATCCCCTCCCCACCTTGTCATTCTGGAAGCACAGTTGGAGGAGTGGTAAGAAATAACTTGGATCTATTTAGCCCATGTGTCTCACCAGCATCTGAGCACCCGCTTCAAATTTTACTAATTTAAAAAACTGACTCATTTAAAATATCTGTAAGGGCCTGTTTACATGGCAAGTTAGTGCACAGCAAGTTGGTGCGCTGTAGATTCACACCCCCAATTGCTATGTACTGTCTTGCTAGGTAGACAAGCCTTAAGTATTGGGGAAAAACTCATCCGGGTGAAATTCACTCCTGTGGAGAGGGCCAACACAAGACCTATGCACTACTTAAATCCTACGAATAAGGCTTAAGTTATGCACAGATACACTGAATTCTAGGTATGACTATTTTACACAAGCCTACAGCTGCACCTTCAGTGTTTTTGTCATGTCTGTGTTGCTCCAGAAGATGATAGGCTCATAGCTTTGAGTTGAGAAGGTTTCCCTAAACAGCTTTGAAAACATATTTCAGTCCTCTAGTTATGTTACTTGGTACCAAACTGTAGGGTGGCTACCACCATGTCCACTAGTGCCTAGGATGAGGCCAGCAAATTTGCTTTCACTTGTGAACTCAGCCAGAAATGAAAGGATAGTATAGCAACCCACTGCATCTAGTAGGCCCACAGGAAAACACATTACTTATATAAGGACAGAGAGAAATATACAGTAGGTTACCTAATATCATCTTCCTGTTGTCAGACCAGCATAATTCTTTCATGGCAATTCTGAGGTGATCATTTTGGTTTGTTAGCATATCTCTAGCAACTTTGAAATGAATATTCATGTTGATGAATCTTTCATGAAGGAATTTAATTAGCCTTTGCTAAGTGTTGGATGAGACAAAAGCTGCTTCCACACTGCTTGTGAAACTGACCCTTCAGCTTGCAGATTGCTCTGGGTGAAATGAAATATGCTGCAGACCTAATAGGCTTTTAATGGTTTAAGTAAATCTGGTTAGGTTGTTAAATTTAAGAACTGCACAGTAGATGCTAAATATTCTAAAATGCAATTGTTTTTGCTTATTCGAAAATTAATGCTAGCACTGTTTAAATGTTACCAACTTGTAAGCAATAGCTTATGAAAAACAGGTTATCAAATTGTAATTTTAATAACATGCAATTCACATTAAATCTTCCTATATAAGATTGCGATAAAATAGTTTCAGAACACCTCACTAATTCATTTACATTCTGCAAATATTATGAAAAAGAGACAGAGTGGAGTCAACTGCCTATATTTAATAAACAGCTCTGTAAATAAAATGAAAGTCAAATTTTCAAAGGAAGGTGCATGCAATGAGACCATAATAACCTTTTTTTTTCATATGTCAGTTGGATAACTGCATGCTTAACCTTCTGTCTACAGAAATACAGGCTTTTTGAGCAAGTTTTTCCTTGTAGCTCCCCATTTAGAAAATTTACCCATTAAATTCTACCCTAAAATAATCCTGAGATACATTAAAAATTAGGCTTCATTTAAAAATCCCCACAAAACAAAATAGTAAATAATAATAAAATCTCTGGGGAATAGAACAATGATTCTTCTAGCTTTCCCGTTTTCTCATATCTAGTTCATCCATTCAAATTGTATAGCTGGGGAAAAAAAAGAATGTGTTTATTAAGAATTTGTATGAGAACAGATTGACCCAAATGTCTGTTACCAAAATAGATTATATTAGCTGGAATGGAGCATGTTGTTTTCCATTCAATCAGCATGAGCCTCATGAAAATGTCAAATCTTGTACATACAGTCTGATGCAGGATATGTCAAGGTAAAGACTTTTTTCTAAATGGTAAAATAAGTTCATTAGAAATACCATGGAGTTTTTTCTATGGCAAAGTATATGAGGCTTATAGAAATACTACTGTATTTATTTACTGGTTTCTTTTACAGTGGAGATTTTAAATAATTAATTTCTGCTTGTAAACTGCCAAAATAAAAATAGCTATTTTTAGATAATTCTCTCAGGTAATCGATCACTAGGATTGGAAAGCAGACCATTAGTGTGGTCTCTTGTGCCCTCTAATACACAGGCCCCCAAAACCTGGGCATCTTGTCAAATCACCTGCTGAGTCTGAAAGCACAGTCACTGATTTTTCAAGGTATAGGACAATACATTGCTATGAATACATAGGACATCTCCCTCTCTCCCCAAGTCCCTAGTTGTACTGAAAGCATTCTTAAATGCACTGATGCATCTGTGCCTACCAACAAACAATGCTAAGTCTCAGTATTTATATCTCTGAAAACTAAAACATTACCCACTGTGGATGCTAGTACAACAGGGAAAGTGCAGATTGTTCTATTCCATTATCACCCTGCCTTTAATCATTTCGTATCCCTCCTGCCCCCGTACTATGTCATTTTTAGATTTCGTAACATTTTGACTTGACTATTCAGCACTTTTGTTTTTGTTTCCTTATTACTCATTTTGGCACTTGGGCTGGAGCAAGTTGGCAAAGCTACTCAGAGGAAAGGTGGTTGTTGCTGGCAAATGGCTGTCTATCTGGGGAAGAAGAGCTGTCATTGAGCAATCCACTGATGTGGTGTGGTCAGAGGACAATGTGCATCCAAAGTTCTGCAATAATTGCATTTCTCTTTCCCTATCAGCCAAGCCTGACAGAAGAAACATTGTGATGACTATTTGCTCTCCTATTCTGCATCATTAACAGGGTGGGAATGTTGAGGCTTCTCTGCAATAAGGGATAAATCCTGCCCCCTCTGAGTCCCACAGCACAGAGCCAGATGGGGATCTACAACCCAGCCTGCCCTTCACCTTTGTTTAGAGGAGAAGAGGTAGATTGGGGAGTTCCAGTTGAGAAACCTCTTCTTTGCCAGCCAGGGCTGCTGCTGCTCCTCCTAGTGGAGGGAAACACTGGAGGGAGGGTAGCCCCAGAAATTCCCTATCAAGCAGCAACCCTGCTGCTCTCATTTCAGTTTCACCTGCTTGGAAAGGGAGGTAGATGTCCCTCTGCTTTTAGGATTCATCACCGAATTTGGCCTGCTGGTTTGATCATTTGCTTCCCTGGCTTGAGCTAGGTACTGACAGGGAGTGTGACGTGAACGCTGATCCATGCCCCCCATAATAACTGATAACAATATCTAACTCTTTTATAGCCCTTTTCCAGAATAGGGAATTGTGCTTCTTCCTGTTTAACTCTTGGAATGGACACTCCTGAGGATTCATCAGGTGGAGAGCAGCCTCTGTGAAAGTAACCCTGTACACAGTGCACTACTGATGCATTGTCTGATGGCAACAAAGGCATGGAAGATCAATACAAGGACTGCATTAGAGAGAAACCTTCTCACTGGCCAAAGAGCAACAAAGACCTCATAGGTAACTGCTGCTTACTTGGGAATCCAGGTTCCAATAGAACCTTGAATCCATGAATTGCCATGGTGCTAGGTGGCCAAAGACCCTCAACATACAGTGCTGATATATTTCACCCTTTCATTTAAATATCTCCCCTCTTTCAAAAAACTAACAAAACCCAACAAACTCATGTCAGTTGTTGGCTGTGTGTGTGTTTTCTCCGTGTGCTGTATTGGCTCTGGCCAGATAGTTCATACAGCAGACTTCGATTGAACTGCCCAAGAAGACCACAGACTCAGTGAAGGCACTCAGCCAGGTTCATTGCCGACAAAGCATGGTATTAGTGCCTTCTATGTGCTAAGGTACACTCAATACATGTATGCCTGTGACAATGGAGTTGGCTCAGTGAGTGGGAGGACTTTCCGCTCCCCCCTAGGCCAGACAAAGATACCCCCTCTGTGACGTCTCTTTTATACACTGAAACAAACAAGTTACTTATTGCCCCTCTGATGTGGTTAGTTTCCACCCTTTACCTTGTACCTGTTGGTTCAAAGAAAACATCTCTATCCATCATCTTGTCATCCAGATCTTATCCTTAGGAGGAGTCAGTGTGTCCCTGTATTATCTTCAAGGAGTGTGTTTATACCATAACTTTGTATTGTAGGGTTCTGGTACTGCCCTTTTGGAATGTGTTTATGCAAGTATCCTGTGCCTAGCACTTCTTAGGAGTGTTTGTGTTTTTGCAACACTAGCCCCGTACTTATCAAGTTCATGTTCCGGACAGTGAACCTGCAATCAGACATGTTTTGTAGCAGGGCCTGACTTTTGCTTATAACCTGACTCTTGCTAACTTTGCTTTAGTTAGTAGGTCCTGACTTTTGTTTAGGTCTTAGGTCTCACATCAGGCCCCTTAAACTAGGCCTCATGTTGCAGGGTCTCTTTCTACTACACAAACAAACAGACATTGCTTCTATCTAATTCTGATTATGTTGTAGCCATTTCACTTTTATCCAGAGCCCTATCATAGTTAGGTTGTGCAAGAACAATAAAACTATAAACCGTGGGTTGGAGAAAAAGAGTTGTAGAGGTGAATGTCATCAGCATAGGCATAAAAATTAAGTCCAAAGGTTTCACAATCTTAGTGGCTTTATATACACATTGGACAGGAAGAGTGACTCCTTGTGGGACCAGATATAGGATAACTTCAGGGAAGATGAGTAACTATCACAGCAACACTCCAGGAGTCCTCTAAGAAGGAATAAAACTGCTGAAAGAACACATCATGCAACTTCTGCCAGTCAGATCAAGAAAACTATGTGGTCACTATTATCAAAAAGCTTCTGACAGAGTTAATAAAATCACCACGAACACTTTACCCTTGTTCATCACTAGAAGGAATTCATAAGCTGTTCATATCGATCCAGTCTGTTCTACACATTCAAAATAGAGCTGGTGATCTGTTCACACATCGAAGCCTTGTTTTTGTTTGCAAATAATGAATAGATTGATTTTTTAAAACTAATTTGTTAGCGATTCACAATTATTTAACAAATTTTTATGCAAACATATGTTAGCCTATGATTTGCTAATAAGCTACTCAGCACAACTGTTACTTTAAGTACTCACTGTTCATAATATCTCCTTTGCCCTGTATGGGTCATCACCTGAGTCACTTGATATTGTTTCTGCTTTCTGATTAAATGACTCTCAAGCCCACAAAAATGTGGTTGTGGAATATTTACATGTTCCCTTTTCACGAATTTTCTTGCAAACAAACTTTTGCTTGTGCAAATGACTGTGAGAAGCAAATAACACGGGTGCAGGAGTACTGCCCAAGAACATTTCTGTTTAGTTGAAAGGCTGATCTCAGAGACTTTTTTGTAGCATTTGCCCAGTTGAGTCTGAAAACAGAATACTAAAAGATGGGTAGGTCTCTAGTTTATTGGCTGCTAATTGGGTATGAATGCAATTCACTACCAGGGTAGTACTTTAAAATTTGCTAATTGAATAATCTCCTCGGGCCACATCCTGGCAGTGTAGCCCATCTGGGTACAGTGATGGCAGAAGTGGATTGCTGACTCTCATTCTGGGTGCAGTTGAGGTAGGCATCCCATTCTGCCTACAGAATCCTAGAATCATGGAACTGAAAGTTGGAAAAGACCTTTCAGTTCATGTAATCCATGAGAGTGTCTAATCCCTCTCTACCTGCAATCTGATGTTTTCCTCTGCTGCAGTTACAGACAACAGGTCTCAGGGCCTTGGAGAGACTTGGGAGGAGATTTCAGTCTAGTGATTTTAGGTCTAGGAAAGGTGCAATGATCAACGGGAAAGTAGAGTGTTAACCCTCTCCTTCTCCCGTGCTGTGCGGGCCACCTGTCCAAGCGCAGTGGTCGTTTTTAATGTATTTGTTAATGAAGTATTACATGCAGTTTCAACTTTTTCTTGCCAATTTCAGACTAAATGTCTCTTCTCATTTGAACAGACTCGTGACAATTACCAGCACAGAATACAAAATCTGTGGTTAACTAAAAGTCCACAACTAGGGTGTCTTTGTGTTGCTTGTTTTGTACTGAACCTTCAGTCAAATTTATATACACATTTTTTTACTGTTTATTATTTAATTACAAAATCATGCATATTCGGTACAAACATATTACATGATGGTCTTTTGAAACCTATGTGTCTCTTTATGTTTAGTAAGATAACATCAAAAGAAACCAAAAACATAACGCTACATTGAAAAAAACCCACAACCTCTGCTTTCTTGTGTAGCAGCATAAGATATTTATATATGAAAGTATGTTTCCTATTGTGTTGGTTATACAAGTCATCTGTTAAATCCATCAAAGGATTTGGAGTTTTGTTTTTCAATCATGAGCACTGGTAGTGGACTTATTGTGGTTTACTTGCATTTTTTTCCCTCATCTATAGTCAATGCTAATGTATGAGGTTAAAACACTGGAAAGATTAACATTAGTATAAAAAAACCCAGTATAATTCAGGTCTATCTATTCTGTACAATGCATTACAGAGGAAATTAACTGAGTCCTATTTCTACATGGAATCATTTATACTTAGTTAGATTTGTGGTTTGTTTTTTGTAAGATTTACTATAAATTAGTATCGGTATTAAGCCAGAAATGTTCACCAAGTTAGTGTCTGCGTGACTTATCATTAAAAACAGATGAGTGTTACCATATTAGTGTTTACAACTCATACTAATCCAGCATGTTCACAGAATGTAATATGGACAGACACCTGTAATAGGTCACAGAATTCCTAATTTCCATATTCCTATTGAGCTACAGTATCAAAATTGAAACTCTCATTAATTTAGGAGCCACCCTTCCAAATATGATCTTCCCTTCAGAGGAAAACAGAAGGCCATCCATTTGTTTTTACCAGATTTCAACCATTCAGTTGCCCTTGAGCCAGATTTAGAAAGGAATTTAGGTGCCTATAGATGCCGGTAGGTACTTCTTGAAGTCCCACCAGGTGCCTATTTGAAAGTCAATGGAAGTTAGGTGCCCTAACCTGCCCAGGCACTTTTCTGCATCTTTGCATCTATCTGCACCTTTGAAAATTTGGCCCCTTGTCTTCAATAACAGGGGTAACAATTTACAACAATTTATGCTTCTTTTTTCTGTTTCGTGAACGTGTCAGGTGTGAGAAATTCAAAAGTTACTGGTGATTCTGAGACATGCGCAATCTGAGACATCTTAAAAAGGATCTGATTTTCAGAAAGTGCCGAGCACCCCACCCTCTGAAATTTTGTTTCAGGTATTCACCATTGACCCCTGACCAAATCTTGGAGGGTCTATGGTTAGAGATAAAATATATTTTATCTGCTATGTATGCTTCTGGAAATAATGATGGAAGCTATTGAACCTATAACAGCAAGTAGAAGAAACAAAATAAACAAAATATATGTATTAAAAATAGGCTTGTCTATACATCTTTAGCATTAAGAATTAAGGGTTCAGAGTGAGGCCCAGAAAAGTGGGCAGCTGGCATAAGCTAGTGTGAGTACTATATGCTTGATGGAAAGTTATTAAATGATACATGTTTGTCCTAAGGTTATAAAATTTTGCAATATGCATAATTGTGATAAATAGGTAAACCACAAACACACATATGGTAGCATCTCAGGGTATTTTTTCAATAATGTAACCATGGAGCTAACTGCATTGGCGTATCAAAACTACTGAGACATTCATTGACACAAATGACAAATGAGATGTCAACAGTCGGAAGTTTAACTATTGGCCAGAATACCACATAAGGTTGGCTGGAATATCACACATAGGCAGGGGTCAAAACCTTTTCAAATGGTTCTGAACATGTGTGAGTAGAATAGGAAATGGTGTATAGAAGATGTGGTTATCTAACCTGTTGTTGGGACACCAGGACGACAATGTGGGACAATTGGGTAGAAAGCCTGGCCCAGTGGCTTCCTGTTGGGGTGATCTCCACTTACTTTTCCTTCCATCTTTGTTTCTAATGTCTCCATAAGGTTTTAAAGTATGCTTGCTGTATAAACAAATATAAATAATGCAGGAAACCACTTTGCTGTATTTATTTTTACACATATGTGTATTGATTTTTTCCTGTGATTTCAATTATATTTGTCTGTATTGAGTTTGTGTGTGCTCCACCAATTTTATCTTCTTAATTAACTCTAAGTAGTCACCTGAATTGGAAAAGAGCCTGTAACAAAACACAATAATTTGATCAGGCTACACAGGCATCTGAAGCTGAGTAACCAAGAATTCTTAATACTACTAGTTAGTTTTGAAAATCTTGGCCAAGTCCTCCAATTTGGTGAAAGGAAGATCAGCAAAAGTCACCAGCTCTGTTTATTGGCTTATAACCAAAAATATTTTGATAAAGTATAATTATTTGGTTACCTTAACTTCAACTTCACTATCACCATTTCACCTTCAATGATCATTTTACACCATCGTTCCTGGCCACTGTATGAGAGAGAGAACCTGTGTCAAACACAGTATGTGATTATGTAGTTAAAGACTGTAGCATAATGCATACACACACGATGGTTGACTTAGGGTTGCACAGGCAACTTTAAAGCTGGCATTGTCTAACTCAAAAGTGCTTGACTTGGCAATCAAAATAATTTTTTATAATGTAGGTTTAAAAAAAACCAATTTCCTATATTTTATAAGAGATAACAGAAGAAAGAAAATCTAACACGAACACTTCTGTCCTACTCCCAAGCATCTGCAGCAGGATTTGAACCTTCAACCATTGGCACTGACTTCTACCAGTTGAGCTACCACACTATCTACTTAACTGGATAATAGGAGACAGCTGTTACTCTCTGTGTGGATCTCCTACTCCACAGCTCAGCATCAACATTGTGAAGGCTGGCCCTGCCCTAGGAACCCCGTTTGGCTGGGGATGGCTAGAGAAGTGGAGCTGGCTTCTGCATCCCCCATGGAGCGCTGATGGGCTAGACAGCTGGCTGGAAATCCCACTCCCACTACCTGCTGCTAACCCTCCCTCTGAATGGAGGGTGGCATTGCCACTGCAGAAGGAACTGTGGAGCTGTAGGAGCAAGCATGTGCTGCAGGGACCTAGCTGGCTTGTGAGCCTGAGCTCAAGACTGGGGGAAGGCCCAGAGAGTAGCCTGAATGTTTGGTCCCTAGCAGCCTACACCATGTGTAAGAATCTGCCCAAAAGCAAGCAAATGCCTTCTCCTAGTGCTGAGGCTGGAGGGGCTATCAAAACTGTTTGTATCTGACAGAATAGTGTTCCTTTTAGGTATCTTACATTTATGCCATACTCCCATTGGCTGACTGCTCTTTGCAATGACATTAGGGTTCTGTCTATGCTAATAAAGGCATTGAGATGGATCTGTGCATTGGAGCATTTGCTAGATGAATTCCTCTGTCCCCAAAAATTGGGCAAGTTTGAGACTTAGCAGCCAGGGACTCACCACCACGTTCTTTGCCACTAGAATAGGAAGCAAAACACATTGAAATAGTGAAAAGAAAAGGAGTACTTGTGTCACCTTAGAGACTAACCAATTTATTTGAGCATAAGCTTTCGTGAGCTACAGCTCACTTCATCGGATGCATCCGATGAAGTGAGCTATAGCTCACGAAAGCTTATGCTCAAATAAATTGGTTAGTCTCTAAGGTGACACAAGTACTCCTTTTCTTTTTGCGAATACAGACTAACACGGCTGTTACTCTGAAACCCGTCATTGAAATAGTGGGTTACCTATGCATGAGTAGCCCATTTTACCGACAGCATAGCCAAGGAGAAAGCTATGATATGTTTTTTCTAAGAAGCAGTCTGGCTAAACAGATGGGATTTGGGTCCGGTGTGTTAGAACACAGGGTTCTAATCTCAGTTTGTGTGACTTCTCTGGTGTTTGGGGCAGTGGTTAATACTAAAAAAAAATGTGAAGGGTACAGCCTTATTAGCAGAAGGAGTCTGGAACTCCATGATTCTCTATTATTATTTGTACGTTTCAGTTTCACTGGTTCTCATATCAACCCTGGGAAGGGTGTGTGTGTGAGGGGGATCCTGCCCCATATGATACCCCAGAGGAGGGCCCAGACTACTTGGGACATGTGCTGGATCTGGGCAGTGGTCTAGGGGAGCCTGGCCCAGCTTTCTCTTCCAATCTTCCTCTCCTACAGGTGCTTTTGCAGCAGCTGGTCTGGATTTCTGTTCCCAAGGATTCCCAGTGCAACACTTGATGCTACTATAGTTTCAGCAGGAGCCTAGCCTTAGGTTGTTTAAGGTATTTGGTTTGCTGCAAAATTAAGCAGTAGCAACACAAGCGAGATCAAGGAAATGATGATTTGCTTCGGTTTAGATCAGCTAAATCGGAACAAAATTTCACGTTGCAAGCAGAAGGTAGCTCTCTGATCAAAGACCTGTTGTAAGCAATGGAGAGGTTAGAACTTCTCAAATAAAGAAGAACGTTATATAACTGAAAGTGTTAGAGGGCTTGCTGCAAGTTCACCCTGTAATACCCTGGATCAAATCAAATAGCCCTGTGACAATGTAATTAAATCAAAAATGAATCCACCTTCCCCATATAATCCCCACTGGAGTTCAACACCATTGTTACACAATTCTTCAAAGGCAACGGAGAAAAGGTGAGCCTTGTAGTGTGCCTCGGGACTTTAGTATTACTTTGTACCAGCCACTGACTTTGCTCGGGGCACCTAGTTTCTACTCTTGGCTGGATGGATTCAGTGAGTCTTGTAATTCAGAAAATGCTTTGAAATTTATGTTCTTCATTTTTCATCTTCTCAGGAGAACTTTTATATTTCAAAAATCTCATTTTTTAATAATAGGTAGTTGATCATTCCAAGATGATCTAAATGCATTTAAGAGTAGTTTGGTAGTGTTAAAACAAATTCTTCCCTCATTATCTTAGCAGTTGCCTATTCATATCTCTAAAAATATAAGCAATAAATGTTCTCTAAGCAAAAATCCTTAAGCAGTATTCCTCCTCTGCTCAACAACAGCCGAACACATCATACAGATTAATTTTTTTTAACAGCAATTTGTACAGGAATTTCCATCAACCTGCAATCATCACAAAGAACACATATGTCCCACACTAAACTTTTATTGATAAAATAGTTTGAATTACAGTTTTGGATTTTCACTTCTACACTGTTTCTTTGAAATAAAAGGCATAAACACCAGAGATGGGTAAACCTTCCACTGGGTGGAATATTTACATAATGCAACTGTAGTTTAAAGTTTTACATTATTTCACTAAAAGGAAGGAAACAATACAGCAATGTAGGAAAAAAATCAGTTCCCTTTTTTTCTAGTCTACAGCTTTGGAAAATTGATGATAGTCATGAGGAAAATTTCTGGTAGGGCTCTTACTTCCATCATAAGTTACTTTTTAATAAGGAAACCAACATTTACACTGTAATTATTTTTGTAATTTCCCCTCTCACTTATAAAGAAAATTCTGTTTTTATGGAATTTATTATCTGTATTAGTGGGAACATAAAGCCTTTATTTAGGAATATTTATAAATAAAGTATAATAATTTCCCTTTCTCTACAGGGCAACAAGTCATTGTCAGCACTGAAAAATGTGAATGACCAATTCACATATACCTAAAAGATGGATCATACTTTGTGTTCCTTTTTTTTTCCAGACACAAGGAAATTTGTAGACCAGGGATTGGCAACCTTTATCACATGGCCCGCACGTCCCTCGGGCTGCGCTGCTTCCCGCAGCCCCCATTGGCCTGGAGCGGTGAACCGTGGCCAGTAGGAGCCCTAATTGGCCGAGCTCCTAATTGGCCGAGGTAAACAAACTCGCCCGGCCCGCAAGGGGGCTTACCCTGGCAGGCTGTGTGCCAAAGGTTGCTGATCCCTGTTGTAGACCATTAGTATTTCTGAATTTTGTTTTCCCCTTTTAGACTTGTCCCTTTAGGTTTGAAAGATCCATTAATGCACATCCTTTAGGAATTTTAGGAAACTCAAATGATTGATTCACAAGATATAGGAAATAAGAAATAGACATGTTCCAAATTTAAGATCCTTAAATCCCATGTACGTAACAGCATGTGTTACACACAAGCATTCCTATAGTAATTATGTTCTTTTAACACAGCATCATCTTGAACTTAATATCAAAGTTCTGTTGATGAATTCACAATTAATCTCAAAAGTGGCCTATTTTATACTTGAGAGACAAGGTGGGTGAGGTAATATCTTCTACTGGACTAACTTCTGTTGGTGAGAGAGACCAGCTTTTGAGCTTATGTAACCCACAGGCCTCCTGGGTGTGGTGTTCTGTCCTATCTAGTGGCACTGAGACCACTTAGAGAGAGAGAGAGAGTTAAATGAGTCTTCTCTACAGTCTGAGCTAGGAGACAGTAGGTTTTTAGTTCATGTAGTAGAGGCTCATGTGCACTAAGCTCCAGAAGTCTCCGGTTCGATCCTGCCCACCAACAACTAGGGTCTGTCAGTGTTACACAGAGTTCATCTGAAAAACTGCTCTGTATAAGCTTGAAAGCTTATCTCTCTTACCAACAGAAGTTAGTCCAATAAAAGATATTACCTTATATCGCTAATATCCTGGGACCAACATGGCTACAACAACACTGAAAACTACTATTTTATACTTGCCACTTCTTTCGATGAATAACATCTGTACAATATTTTTTGTTGGCTACAATTCCCAAATTGGTAGGCTATAAATGAGGAGGTTACGTCTATTCTCATGGCAATAAAACAGAAGGACCTAATCCTGCTCCCACTAACTGTCAGTAGAAATTTTGGCATTGACTTCGCTGTGATCTATATCAGGTTTAATGATTTGATACTGCTCTAACTGAAGTCAATGGGAATGTTTCCATTGGCTTCAGATCAGGCCCTAAACCACTGATCTTGCAAGCAGCCCAATTATTTTCAGAGAAGTTACTTATAAAAGAACTACTTTTGCAAATGAGAGCACTAAGCACTGCAACAGATCAAGTACTGTATGAGTCAAGACAACTAACATTGTCTCCCTGATGAATCGCTCTATGAAGCAATATCGAAATACATCCTTTATTTTTAGGCTAAACTGTCACTAAGTATATCCTAATTGGAGTAAACTAATACATACCAACATATACCCAGTACATCCTTCTTTTCTCTGTTACTTTGGACCAATATCCAATGCAGAAAAAGCACACCACAGAGACAATTCTGGAGTCCCTCTAATTCCTATTTTGGACTGTCTGGTAATTCTTGAAAATGGTTTCTTTTGACGATTTATGTCTTTCTTCTATGGGAACATCCAAATTTCCTACTAAAAAATCTTTCCAAGAACAGGCCTCTTGTCCTTCTGCTCCAAAATATATAGCACAACAACACTTCAGAAGCAGATCCCATATACATCCCACTGTGCACTTGGCTTCCAAAGCCAAAACCTATACAAATCAAAACTTAAGCCCCCAACAATTTTTATGGAAAACCTAGTCCCCAAACTAACAGATCTAATTTTTCCTGACTCCATATTTAACAATCAAAATGATTATTTCCTTAATTTCTAAAAATTACAGAATTGTTTACTGGTTTGGTTATGACCAGAAAAAAGTAGACATTAAAGCAAACGTCTCCATTTTTCACCTACTAAAAAAATCCAAGAGTACCAAACTTTTGCATCCCTTTATAAGCTTCTACCACCTGCTCTAATAAGTAGCTTGCTTCTACTTGTTTAACTAATGGCCACAATTTTCAAAAAGTGATTAGTGATTTTGGGTTCCCAGTTAGGACACTTGGGAGAGACCTGATTTTTCAGAAAGTGTACATCCTACCCTATTGATTCTCACATATTGAGGGACAGTTTCAAAGAAAAAAAGTCATCTTGGTTTTGGTTTTGTTTTTTTGGTCCCTTTTTATCCCATAAACACAGTTTCAAAAAAGGAAAGGCCTGGATGTAGAAACTGACTATTTTCCACACTTCCCTTGAGAATAAAAAAATGAAGAATGCCTACACCTTCAGTTTTTTGAAAAGTTAAGTCCATAAGCTGTATCCAAAATAAGAGCCTCATTGAAACCCACTGAAGTCAATTGAAAGACTCCCATTGACTTTATTCAGCTTTGGATTATGCCTTTAGTGCACACATAACTATATTATACTCCTGTGCAAAAAGGATATTTGAGCACTCAGAGGTAGCTGTATATGTACAGCTTACTTTTTAACGTGCAATGACTTGTGGATGTGTAGATGTGTAGGTACCAAGGGCAAGATCAGCACTGCAACCTCTAACATTTAGAAGCCCTGCCACCTAGTGGAATCCACAGCCCTGAGTGAGACACTCAGGCTCCCTATACAATTCATGGTGAGAGTTAGGCACTGAAGAATGTGAATCACAATAGCCAGCAAACTGAGCAGGGAGCCAACACCTAAACAACCAATAGGAAACACTGAAGCGAAGGGAGTGGCCTTCTCCCAAAGGGAGTTAAATACCTAAATCCAGAGTAGAGGAAGCTATCTCCCTCTGCTTGGTATTCACAGCCACGAACCTCTCCTGGAGTTAGGTGTCTAGGCCCTTTCTCACAAAAATAAATGAAGAGGAGGTACTCCCCACCACCTTATAGCCTTTACCCTAGTTGTTAAAGCACCCACCCAGGATATGGGAGACCTGGGTTCAAATCCCCTCTCTGCCTGATGTAGAGAAAGGACGTGAACCCAGCACCCTAATCAGTGAGCTATGGATTATTCTGGGCATGGGTCTCTCCATCTCCCTGTTGAATGTATCCCACTTTGTATGACTAGTTTTTGAACTTGGGTCTTCCTACAACCCAGATGAGTGCCCTGACAATGGGCCTAGAGAGTTGTTCTCATTCTGCCTCTCATCCAAAGCATAATTATTTATACACAAAGCAGAACAGCTTCGATAGGAGAGATGGAGAGAGACCCACTCAAGAATATCCTATAGCCCAGAGGTTAGGGCACTTTTCTGAGAGCTAGGATCATGGGTTGAAATTCTTGCTCCACAGGAAGTTGAAGCTGGGTCTCTCACATCCTGTGTGAATGCGCTAACCATTGTACTTAAGTTATAATTGGCGGCGGGGGGACACTACCGCCTCCACCTCTGTTTTAGGTGAGGACCCATCCAGTAGGCGTGCTCTGACCATTACTGAATTGGGCCCCACAGGCAGGGTGGATGGGGCAACTTTTAATTTGAGGATGCTGTTGAGACTTAGACATCAGCTGGGCATAAGACATAGGCTGCTTTTGGCATGCCCACTAGCAGAAATTTAGGCATCTAGGGGACTTTCGGTCCCAGTAAGATTAAGTTGCAGTTCAGTGAGGTGGAGGGGGGAGGTTGATCTAATATGCCTAATATGACAGGTAGGTGCACAAATCCTTTTGTGGATATAGCCCTACATATTTAAAAATTACCCCAAAGAGTCATATACTCTGTCCTTAATCCACCTGAAAACTTCCATCAGTGTCAATGATCAGTCTATGCACATATCATTGTAAGCTTGGTCGATTCCAAGTCTAATTTCCCCTCAATTACAATTAGCATCCATATTGGGATATTTGTGCATATAGGGCCTAACCATTTCCAAAATAGATGGAAAGAAAATAGAACAGGAAATAAGATGGGGCAAATAGGAGGTTAACTTGGTAGAGTTGCACTGGAGGACATGAGCTGGTTCCTAAAAGGACACTGGAGATGTTAGGTTAAATTATATCCTATATTATCTTCACTGTGGTTCAGCTAATGATTTTACTGATCCCTAGTTGTGTTCAGTATCCAATGGTTCATTGGATCATGGTATTAATTTCCTAATTTATTTTCCTTAGTTTCATCTGCAAGGATGCTTTAATTGTTAGACTCTTGAAAACAAAGGAGAACAACCCCATCTTTTAGAGGAAACATTACAGAGATGTTAAAGAGCCTTGTGGGAGAAGTGGAAGGGCAGAAACTTACACATAAAAAAAAGATGTAATTTTTGGTAGATCATTTCAATTTTGCCAGCAGGATAATCTCAGAATTTTGAGGTTTTCTATATTGTTTAGCAACAGCCATTGCAGAGAAAAGGAAGCTTAATTATTTTATGGGGATAACGGATTGTAAAATGTGTCTTCGGAGTATTTTTGGAAAAGTTAAATGGAAAATGTGGCTGGATGGGTCAAGAACCATCGTAGACTGGGATAAATTTGCAAGAGTTTACAGATGCATCAGGTGGAAATGAATTTCTCCAACATGCATGGTAAGCACTGACCTGAGCTGCTGCTGGAAATGAGAATTACAAAAAGTTACTTTATTTGAACTGTATTAAAACTTAGGTGCCTGAAGTTAAATAACACTGGTTTCATTTTTAGAAGTGCTGAGCTCTCACAACTCCCCTTGATTTGCTCAGCACCTTATAAAATCCCAGGATGTGCCTGTGTGTATATACATGCTGGACATATACATTGTATAGATCTACTGGCACATATTGTTGTGAGGAAAAATATTTCCAATACCAACTGTTAAAAACAATTGTTAAGGTCACTAAGGAAACAGTTATGTATGATCCAAAAAACTTAATGCTGGGTTTCTGTGCAGAACAAAATTATTTTAGACAAAAAATTAATTATATACGTGGCAGGGCACACTGATAGATCGGTGCATAAAGAATTTAAGATAAAGGATACAATTGCTCTGGAGATGTTACCATAAACATCAGAGAACAATATAAAAGGAACAGGAAGAAATTTTGGAACCATTCAAAGTACTAGGATCAAGTGAATCAGTTGTGAGCCCATCACCATAAAATATATTTGTTCCTTGGACCAGCACTTAAATTCAAAGGCTTTAACCATAAATTAGAAAGATGACACAATGAATACTCAAGATTCTTTACTTTAGTAGGCTCTGTTATCTTGAATTCAAGCTACAGTCCTCCTTCAGTACAAGTAATTTATACTCAAGTCACTTAAAAATCACATGGACAGGCTGAATATATGGATTCATATTATGTTATGGAAAGTATTGAACGATTCATCAGGAAAACAAAAATATTATTTAAAAAGAAAAATTTATAGAAATACAATTTAACCATTATATTAACATGGGCCAGTGACTTATCCTTCAGATGACATTGGAATTTCTGAATGCATCATTTTGTATATTTTTCTTGTACTAAAGAAATATATCACAAAATACATCTGATCAATTGCAATAATATTGCTGATTTTTAATCGTAAACATAAGGGTTTGTAGGAGAAACCTGATTTGAGGTTACATTCATCCAATCAGTAAACAGAAACATAATGTGAGCTAAAGAAACAGTTGATACTGACCAATACTACTTGTATTTTGAGTTTCAGTGATTTCAGATAGGACTTTTGATGCAATGAATGTGCAAACAGCAACTCCAAATATACCAAACCTCCCCTTGCAGCGAAATGATTCTGTGAAAAGTACCACTTCACTATGCAGCACATTAAGCCTCTTCCCTCATACGTATGGCAAGCTTCTAGCAACAGAAGTGGTCCATCTCCCTTTACTAATCATACAGGTAGACTAATTCTACCTATTTCTACCTGCCTAACTCCTATTTCAGACAAGATCACTTTCCAAGTAACTGCATCTTTTCCCTCTAAAACTGGCTTTTGGTTTGACATATCTTCAGAATGAGTCAAGAAACATATTTTCTATTATTTTTTTGTTTTGTTTCTTCTTTTTTTTTCATTCTTCAAGCTATTTTTATATAGCTTAAATTGAAGTTTCTTTAAAAACTTGGAAATTATGCTGGAAATTAAGAGGTGAAGATTTTTCAGGGTGCTTTTTTCTTAAAACACAAAACAAACCAAAAAAACCCCAACCTTCTCTGACTTCTAAACAAAAGGTCTCTGGATTTAGCAACCCTTCTCGAGAAAGTTTATTTGGCATAAAATCAAATGTTGAAGCCAGAAGAAAACTCAGTGCACTGATTTTTTTATAACGAAAAGAAACCACTGTAATAAGGTATTCTTTTTCCAAAAAAGGTGACATTCATGTGCTGTACTACAATGCTTCACAATTGTCCACTATTAATAAGGCATATGAATATAGCATATTAGATTGCTTCACACACTCTTGATCATTTTGGTTATTTAGAATTAGAGGAGGACAAACATGACTTGGACTTCTTTTTTCCCCAGGTTGCAGAACTTGTCTGTGTATGTGAACCTTTGTCCTGTCAGGGCCAGGAAATAAAATTTCGGGTTCTTGCAACATTCCTGTCCGCTGCACTCTTATTACACTCTCTACCTTTCCTGCAACCTCTTTAGTTTTCTGATGTACATATTATCATCTTTCAATACAGAAACAGAAAGAACTGTTTTACTGCTCAGTGTCTCGAAAATGAAAGGTGGCAGATACAAGATAACCTGCCTTTATGCTGGCTTTACGATGTCCATCTCGATCCATCACTTGCTGAAATAAAATTAATCATGAAATCCAACAGGAGACAATTACAACCTAATATAGTCACTTTCATCATCATAGGTTTCTATTATAGTGTTGGTACTGGCTTTTGATCGACATTAGTAACTTCATGTCCATGCTTCATAAAAACCAAAAATGAAGTGCCCTAATACTGACAAAAATATACATATAAAAACTCCAATTTGATCACAGTTCTGAAAGGCAGAAGCAGAGGAGAATGATCATAATCATCTTTACTTGTATAATTTTCATAAAGTCCAACATTCTCCCAAGAAAAATCAAGATCAGGACTCTCAAATAAGTAAAACTTGTTCACATAGCAATGCTTTACATCATAAAAATATTCTGAAAGGTTCAAACAAGAACCGAGTTACAATAGATACACTTACTTACGCTCTCTTGTCAAACAGTACTGTGGAGTAGCTCTCCAGAAGCTAAGGTGACAATTTTGTATATTTTCCCCATCCTTGTCTCAGGAGCAGGCATTCCATTTAAATGTGGCTTTTAATTAAGGGTGTGTGCAAACAAATGCCCCCTGCATTTATCAGATCAGATGGGCTAACAAATGACAGACACATGGGATGGATTTTAAGCAGCAGGCTGTAACTTCATCTAATACTGGAGAGGGGAATCATGTGCCTCACTCCCCGGCTCTCACATATCAGGCATTTACTGGGTTTAGTGTTGGGTTCAGGACTCCCACCACACAACCAATAACTTGGGATAAACCAGCCTAGACCCACCCTATGACTCAGCTCATTTCTGAATCCTTTCCACCTTCGCTGCAGAGGTAGAGGTTCCTAAGGGAGAACTTTTGTCTCCCTTTTTCCATAGGCAAAAGGGCCAGGAGTGCAATCCTGGGTCTCCACTGACCTCTGGGAGTTGGTCCCTTTTATCCTTGTCTGCACTGGATACCTGCCGCAAGTTGTGACAAGCTAAAACAGTCATACTTGCCTAATGTTAAACTTTTTAAGTCTTAGTGCTATAACCTAACTGTGCTTCCGTGATGTTGCAAGGAAGGTGCAAAAACCCACCACACCTCTTGCCAATTTGGTTCAATGGGAAAAATTTCCTCGTAATCTGTTTCAGGGAGTATTTTGGCATTTTAAACTACGATTTTGTTCTGATTTGGAATGAAATCCAAAAAAATTGAAATGCTCTGTGAAAGTGAAAGGTGACTCTGGGGCAATCTGTCTGGCAAGCTGCCCAAGAGCCGTGGAGCCTAGAAGACGAGGATTCCCGACCCTAAGGCAGTCTGCCTGGCAAACTGCCCTGCAGTTGTGGACCTTGGAAGTCCTGGGAGCCAGGCTACTGAGGGAGCTGCCGGTCTCTGGGAGCCAGGGCTCACAGAGCTTCCAGCTTCTCAGCTCCCCATCAGTCAGCCAGGTGGACTGTGGAGGAGCTGGGCAGGCGAGCTGGCAGGAAACCAGGCAGGCTTCCAATAGAACCCTGCCTGAAATCTGTCAGAATTGTCAGAGTCCAACCATATCAGCAAAACATTTTGATTTCGGCAAATCAGTGAATTCCAATGAAAGATTGTTTTGTCAGAATTTTTCCAAACAACTCTCTTTATTACCCCTTTTCTGGAGGTTGGGAACTGAGGCACAGAGCAGTTAAGTGACCAGCGCAAAGTATCACAGGAAAAAAAAATTGTAGGTGAGCTGGGAATCTCCCTATTTCCAGTTCAGTACCTTACCCAAAAGACCATCTTATCTTTCTTTCAAGAATAGGGTCCTTATGCAAACATTTATACATGAGTTACCCCACACACAAAACTAGAGTTCAACTGGACGACTCCTTTGAGTGACTTTAAGCACGTGCATTAAGTGTTTGCAGGATCAGATCCTAAGCCTGATATCTGTAGAGTAACACACACATTTCTGGACTAAGGAGATGATTGCGGAGTTAACGTTTCAGGATACAGAGTTTGTTGAACAGTCAAACTAAAACAGGAGAGGCTGAAGCAATATCGTGGAGGAGAATATGCTGAGTCTTCAGAGGAAAATGATATTGGTTGACAGATACAAGTTGATACAAGTTATTGAACTTTATGGAAGTTTCAGAACACAAATGTAATTAGATGGTTTCTGATTATAGTTATAGCCCGTCACACCAGACTGTTTATTTTATTTTATTTTATTTTTTAAAGAAGATGCTTATGAGAAAACCAGCACTTTGAACACAGGGGATTCTAATTTCTCAGATTCTGACTGGAATAACAGCTATGCAAAAAATAAGTAGGGAAATGCACCCCATAAGGTATTTCAGGATTGGAAAGTCTGTTGGCCAGAGGGTATTCTGGATCTAATCTGAGGGAAAGAGCCAAGCAAGATAAAGCAGTTGCAGCCAGAGATTGTCTAGTATATAATGATCACAATATTCTTAGTTTATAAATTAATAAATATGTGCTCGAGTAAGTAGTACAAATAATCTCATTTCAGAAAGCTGAATTTCAGAGAATACTGTAGAGATTTTGGACACTATGTGCACTTAACTCAGTGACAAAACTCACAATTAACTTAATTGGGAGCTGCATCAACCAATTTTTTATTATTTCTAAGACTACAGTATATGGAAAATTTACTGAAGAAAAGTGGACACTGTCGAACATGCAATTAGAAACACTGACATGGAAATTTCTCCTCAAAAGCAATAGAGGCTAAGGTGGCTAAGTGGAGATCTAAAACAGTAATATAAACATTAAGCAGGAGGGTTTTTTTTTTTTAAAGTTATAAACAATCTAGTGAGGATCCGGATATGGGTAGCTATAAAAATCAAGAGAAGCAAATTAAAAGGATAAATTACTGCAAAGAGAAAATGGAATATATTCACAGCAGGCAGGATGTGGAAAAAGGGAAATTGGTCGACGAATGATTATACTGGGAAATCAGATAAGGAGGATAAAAAATAGCAGTCATTAAATAGTTATTTTATTTTGATTGTTTTTAAACATAACAAAGATTAAAAAGATGTCTAACAGCTGTCTCATCTTTTATATATATTTAGATTATATTAGACATCTCATTTGTATACATATATTAGACAAGAGTTAGGAAGCAAAAAACAATTGAAATAGCTGAGAAAAGAGTGGAATTTTTTTAGATGGACCAAATATCCACTACAAAATAAATACTTTCATACGTGCTTCTTTTTTGATCTATTTATTTATATCGGAACTTTTAACATGTTTACAAATCATTGACCTGTAAATATCAGAAAAAATTGATGATGATTACAAAAGTGAGCTTTTCTTACAATATCATCAGCAGCCGCATCGATGTCAATTTGAATCAGATTCTTAAAGCTAAGCGTGTGTTTTAAGTACCTTAAAGAATTAGGGCCATGATCCTCACTTCTAAGGTAAATGAGAACCAAAATTAATGACCTTTTAAGAAATTTTTTTGTAGCATATTATTGAAGACCAGTCAGATTTCTGAGAACTGGAAAGTGAGAAACAGGGTTTGTTTTTTTTTTTTTTTAAAGTAGCTTCAAGATTAACCGGCAGGTTTGGTATAAAACTGTTTTTAATATTAGCTTGCCAGAAGGTGTTAGAAGTAATATTGTAGGGTTTTAGGAGCTACCATTAAAAGCACATTTTGGTTAGATTTTCAAAGGAGTCTAAATGAATTTCAGATGGAGTTAGTGTGTCTATCTCCCAGACTCCAATGAATTTCAGTGGAGTTAGTGTGCCTATCTCCCTCAAGCCACTTTGAAAATCCCAGGCTTTATTTATAGGTCAATTTTATGAGGAAGAGTTTTTTCTTAGCTAACTGGGTTAGGTTCTACCATAGTCTAGTAGAGAAGGCATCAAGATGGAGGAGACATCATTATGAACTTACAAGGAGCAGTTGCTAAGGCATTGTGGTGTAGGTATTATTTTAGTGGACAATACACTGCTCTGGACTATACTGAATTGAACATATGTAAATGAGAGCAGAAATATGGCATCCATTTAACAAATAGTCATAGGATGGCAATCAATAAATATGTACATCATGTCTCAATTTACACTGTTTTTGTATCCCACTACAGTGATGCTTGGACCAAAGTTTAAGACAGTGCAAAGCGGTGGGTTTGGACAGACTGTTATTGGAACTTGATCCTTGATCCTTATAGAAATCTCCTGGCTGATTATGTTGATGAACAAAATAAAGGTCCCTTGATCTAACAAATCACTTCAGTACAGCTTAAGTCAATGGGACTCTCATGCACTTAAATTTATGCCCATGATGAAGTGCTTGGCTGAAGAACATTTAATTAAAATTACATTAATAGGAAAGATTGGGCAATGAAAAACAACAACAATTGGAATTCACAACTGGGCACCTGTTGCTCTACAAACAGAAAAACCACATGAACAAAATTGGACTTGTGGCATCCAAGTTCATACTTGTAGAATCAAAAAGAGGTAAGTTGAATAGAAATGCAATGGAAGAATCCTCACTACATCCTCATCACTTAAGACACATTGATGCCAATACTAGCAAGACAGAGCAGAAACTACAGTCAATGAAAAAAATTGATATATCTTATGACTGTGCATGAAAAATGAAGGAAATGTGCTATAGTGTATATGGCAGAAAGCTGAAGGAGGTACTTTGTTAAAGAGGTGGATGAGGAAAGCGAACACAAAATTACACATGAGAACTTCACGACTAATTAAATAATTCAGAGTTTTCAGTCACAGTTCACACTGCCATTTTCATGGGCTTGTCTGTGTTGAATGGAATAAATGTGGGAATTGGAGAACGGACAGTAAAACTCAGGCTAAGCTGTGCACAAGGAACAAAAGGCAAAAACTCATCAATAAGAAGAGAGCTAGAGTGGAAAAGGTATTCTTGCAGAAGAAGGATCAAAACTATTTGATGGAGATTTAAATCTGATTCAAAGTTTTGAGGAAAAAAACAGGAATCAGAACCTAATACAAATTCCACACGCTATGAAGCCGTAGCCACATAATGGAGTCATTCAGAGTACAGCATACTACTACTTTTCCGGGCATGCGTCACCTGGTAACCCCATCTGATTTTTTTTTTCTTTTTAAATAGCTCTTCATCTTTAATATACACAAGGATGGAAATCTGTCTGGTGTTTCTCACTGTTGGAAGCCAGAAAATCCATGATGCACAGTTTAGGATCTTGTAACAAGGTGAGGGTTAGGTCCTGGAATAGATTCTAAAGGAAAGAAAGCTTCACCACCACCAAGCCTGGATATAATGGAAAGGAGAGACTGTTTAGGCTAGGAAAAGAGTCCTATGAGCAGCCATGCATGTGGAGAAGGCTTAGACTGGGGTTTATATAATGTGTAGTTTGCTGGAGCCATGTAAGGACTGAACTAGATTAAAGGGCCCATTTATGATTTTTTCTAAAACAGTATTAAGAGGCTGCTCAGAAGACCCCAGGCAAATGGAACTGTAGATGTGCATTTGGGGTAAGGAGGCATGTTCCAACTATTGATACACACACTCTCCTTGGCACAGGAATGCACATACTCTATGTATGGGGGAACCCAACCACTGATTTACACTTTGCAATTTTCCAAGGTCCAGACACGGATCAGTTAGCTACCCAATAGTTTCATATTATGCATTATGAGCCTGAAATCTAGAACTCCCTCCCTCCAGTCATATACTTCATTTGATCTTTTGCATAAACCTGCCATAGAGATCAGTAGCCCAGAGGCTGTCACGTAGCCCCCAAAATGTTAGAGGAGCTCGACACATGATCAAAATGTTACTTCTTAATTTAATTTATCCAAATAGCTGGTCTGTTTTTATAGCTGCATTTTACTGCTCTTACTGTAAAGTACTTTTTGATAGCTGCATAATTAGGTAGCTTATGAATGATTATTGTAGCTAATGATGAGAAGGCATCAGATCAAGTGTTTGTGTATGGGGGCGGCGTGTCAGAGTATGGATCAGGTTCTGATACCCTTACTTTGAGTACGTATATACTCTGCAAGAGTTCTGTTGATTTCAACAGGGCGTTACTGAAGGTGAGTAGGTGTGGCAGATCTGCCTATCAATTAAAACTATATTTTTGCATCCAGAATATATTTTTAAATCAACAACCACAACAACAAACATTCAGCAATTACCCTGAAGGAAACAAATTTCTGTGTTTTCCTCTCTGAGTTCTTGCCACTTCTCCCTTGTAGTTATGGCTATAAATATTTAGAAAGCAGTTGTAACAATAAAAGTTTCAGTATTTTATAACCAGTGACAAATTACTGAATCCAATAAATGTTTTTGTCCACTGTAAAACATTGGTATGAAGTAGAGTGTACAAAAGCATAGATGTATTTCACAGAAAATGGCAATTTGGACTAAATTACCAGAAATTCTGAATGTATTTCTACTAATATGGCAAATGATCCTAAGATTTCATCAGAGTGGTCTAACAGTTTTATACAGCTGGTAAATTATTTCCAATGTTAACAGTTGTTTCCTTGTGAAATAGGGTATACAAGATATCCTTTAACTTAAATATAATGTAGCAAATGTTTAAACATTATTTAAAATAGTCTTTTATTGTTTTGCTTCCATTGTAGTCAGTGGAAGATGCTTGCATACCGTTAGGGGAGAAGATAATCTTTGATGTAAAACTATATAACCAAGTTACCTTTGTAATGAATATTTGATTGGGAGGTGACATTTTTAAATTGTATTAATTATGGATTTTCCTTTTTTCTTATATCTTTCCCTTGGTTTCTCTTATATCCTCTTGATAGTTAATATATAATATGCTTATTTTTTTACTATACTAGGTCAGAATATAATGAACACATATGGGGCTACAAATGTCTTAAAATATATTTTATAATATGTTGCATTTATTAATATTTCACCCTCTGAACTCATGAGTATTTCCTTACACATTTAGTTAATATCTCTCCTCTGTTTCAGTGCTTCTTTTCTTTTCATTGTATGACATTATCTTTCTTCAAGCAATCTCTGGTAACCTCAGATCATCTTAATTCTTTGCAGATTTAGGTAATAATATATTCTAAAACTCCCAAGGATGTGAATGAAACAATTTTATTGAAGGTTCTAACATTCAATTACTCTAAGAAATCAGTGATAAATTCTACGGCACGTAAGATTAGTCTTATGGTGTTCTAGGTGCATTCTTCTCAGATACAGCTTCCATATGTGTTGCATGGGTTAAACAGCCCAGCCAAGTAAGTAACTGGCACACTGGACCTAAGCATGGTCAGATTCACCAGTGTCTTGTCAAGACATGCAACATCAAACACCAAAACCCTGGATAAAAATGACTTTTAAGATTGCTTTATTATTCAGGCATTAGAGCGTAATCTGCTGTCAATATTAATGTAAGGAGCTCGGGGGCTGCATCTTGAGATACAAATATCTGTGTCACTTCTGGAGGTGGAATCAGATGCATGAGGTTGGTTTGTTTTCTTTTTTCCCCATTTCTGTGCCCTCCTTACCTGGTGTGTGGATATCTAAGACATTAAAATGAAACATCTGGGAAACATCTGCCATCTCTGCCCTGAGGATTAACTTCATGATGGCCCTTAAACTTCTCCTATTATGGCTTCTCCTAGAATACTCATACTTACGTTTGACCCATGACTAATAGAAGCTCTGCTTTTGTTCTGTGTTCATACATTGTGAGGATGGGGACAGGAGTGGATAGCTGCACCACCCCTAGATCTTGCAGGGCCCTGTGTGAAATAAGATGTACAACAATTCCGGCACTTCCACAATCTGCATTCCACAGAGAAGGGTGGTAGGGTTTGGCAGCTGGATAGGTCAGGTGTTGTTCTGAAGATCGGGTAGGGTTTAAGCATGAGGAGATCAGAGTGCATGCTATTAGTGGGAGGCTGGAGAGGATGAGCTTCCGTCACTGATCTTTGAAGGTGAGGGGAAGTGGTTGGAAGAGGTCTTGACAAAATACTCCCTCATTTCTTCCCCTCCCTCCAAAAAATCAAAGACCCTTGGGCAATTCAACATTAGGTACAGACCTAGTGTCAGCCCTGTGGGTTAAAGATATTGTTGGATCTAATGAAGCATTCCTGTTAAAACTGTGTCAATGTCTCCTTTTGGAATCCTTGCACACTTTGTTTGAAAAGCTCACTCTGAATAGCCTTCACTTGCATGAGTCCGTTAGAATTTTTTGCAATATTATGAGCACTACTCAATTATGTTACTCATATATAAAATAGAAAAATATAAAGCAGATATGCTGTATATGTTTGAATGTGATTTCCACTTAAAGGGAGCATAAATTGTAAATGTATTACAATGTTGAAATGTTTCACATTCCTAAATCAAACCACCGTCTTCATGTTTTGTAGTCAGATCACTCGTACATTTTGAATTTTATAGTACAGTATGTTGGAATAAAATTTATGTGTAAACATATTTATAATTCATTCAATCCATACATTTAATTTTTGAAATACAGTACAAGCAAACATTGCCTCAATGCATCTTCACTGATTTATTCAGGAAACAAATATTAAATAAAAGCATAAATAGTATATAATCCTTGTTAGAAAATAAGATAATCCTCTTTTTTAAAATTAACTTTGTCTGAAGAAGATTGGTTATTCAGGAAAATATGTAGGCAATGAATTTGCAAACACTTCAGAAATGTTTTATATAGCTGAAGATCGAAAAAATGCTTAGTATTAGCAGTTGGATTTAAAAGTGTGTCACTCCTGAGGAACTGTTTTTGATGGATTAAAGTTACATTGCTTCCCATCTTTCATAAACCTGAAAAAACTTGCGGAGCTTGTCCCTTCAGACTAGACAAATTGAGTCCAATGATGTGACAAATTAATAGTAATAATTAAATAATTACTTTTGTATATTCAGGGTGTTCTGTTTTCAAAGCATTTGTTTTTGTTTGCCTTAGAGCTGTTTGGCACTAATTCAGTGGATCTCCATTATGAACTATAAATTCAATATTATATATTAGTGCAAAATTAAGGTTGTGCAAATAAAACAAGAAGTTAGAAGATTCAAAAGTTGGTGTCCCTGCAACAACATTAATTTGGTCTCATTGCACATGCTGTGTAACTTATGGTATATGTATTTATTTAAAAATAAATAGAAATGTAAGAAGACAACAAGAAAAAACAGGAATAAGAAGTACCGCATTGTATTTCATCTGCTAGATCAGACCCTGGCATAGGGTTCCCAGGGTACAATATCAACCAGAAAGAAGGTCCAAAATTGTGTAAGTGACCCTCCACCCTTACTCTGAGTGATGCTGACTGGGAGCCAACATAGCTAGACCACCTGGAGGATGTGCTACATACTCCTCTAGAGTCTGGAACACCAATGGAAACTTTTCTCTGAGTCAGGGATCAGCAACCTTTGGCACGCTGCCCGGGAAGCAGCGGCCAGCACATCCCTTGGCCTGCGCCGCTTCCTGCAGCCCCCATTGGCCTGGAACGGTGAACCGCAGCCAGTGGGAGCTGCGATCGGCTGAACCTGTGGACACTGCAGGTTAACAAACCGTCCTGGCCAGCCAGCGGATTTCCCTGACAGGCCGCGTGCCAAAGGTTGCCGATCCCTGCTCTAAGTTGTGCTCCGTGGACGGCAGTTAATATCACTGAAGCTCAGCCTCCACCCACCCATGTAGGGCATAAATCGAGTCCCAGAACATATGAGTTAAAATTGTTGTTGTACTTGTAACTTATGAATTTACTGACTTTTTTCAAATTTCAGAGTAACAGCCGTGTTAGTCTGTATTCGCAAAAAGAAAAGGAGTACTTGTGGCACCTTAGAGACTAACCAATTTATTTGAGCATGAGCTTTCGTGAGCTACAGCTGAAGTGAGATGAAGTGAGCTGTAGCTCACGAAAGCTCATGCTCAAATAAATTGGTTAGTCTCTAAGGTGCCACAAGTACTCCTTTTCTTTTTTCAAATTGTAATTGTTACAGGAATATGTAAACCAAGGATAAACAAGCAAGAGAATGGATGTGGAACCCACTTACCAGCCAGTTTGAACTGGACCCAACAGCTGACTATGGACCTACTTGGAGACCGGGGAAGCCACAGAGCATCTGGAGGACATACTCCGAAGTCAACAATTTAACATTTCTCTGACACCGCATATCTCAGTGCATTCTGTTGTGCAAAGACAAAGAGTCCAGGAAATTCAATGGTTGCACATTGAAATAAACAATATTTTGGGGGAAAACTTAAGACGCTGGGGCCAGAAGACTCCAGGTTCAAATGCAGCATGTAGACTTTGCACAGCTGCAGTCTTAATACACTGTAATAAATATGCACGCTTCCCAAGTGGCACACACTTATGCAGACACTCTGATACTATAGTGAAGAGCAAGACACAAGGGCTGATGCTTCAGGACATTCCATGCTTTTTGGGATGCATTCATGTAAGATAAATCTGTAATGACATGTTTGAAAATCTCCTCAATGACTTCAGAGCAATATCTCATTTTCAAAAGCACCTATGTCACTTAGGAGTCTAAGTCCAATGGGATTTGTCGGCAATGGTGGTGAAATACCCCAGACTTGTCATCGTGGGGGATTTCAATACTCATATTGACAATGCTGCAGATGCAGAAACCCAAAACCTCATCTCCTCACTTGTGTCCTTTGGACTTTCAGAGTCATCTTTGGCCCAATATGCACAGCCTGATCTTCAGCCTAGATATCAAGATAAAGGATATTACAACCCAGCCACTGTTTTAGACAAACCATTACCTCAGAGACCTACCAATGCTCAAGCAACAAGAAAGATCCTGATCCTGATCTGATCACAAAGACTCATGGATTCCAAAAAGTTTGAAAGCCTGCTAAAGTACAACAGTATCCCATCCACAGGACAAGGAGTTGAGGACCTGGTGAATCATTACCATTATACTCTGGCCTCGGACATTGACACATTGTCCCCCAAACTGCCCCTTCCTCCTCACTGATCACACAGATCTCTCCTTGGTTTTCTGACACCCTATGCTGGATGAAGAGAGAGAGTTGGAAACTCAAGCATCGATGGTGGAAAACAGAGGTTGATTCAGACAAGATGAAACATAATGGATTCCTCAAAGCCTATGCTGAAGCTATTACAAGCCAGGAGAACCTTCCCTATCAACCTCCACCAATGGTGCCAAATCCCACCCAAGAAGCTAACTGGCGGGTAAATTGCTCCAGCAATCCTGAGTGCCTACCACCTGCATCATCCTACTTTACTGAAATATCATGTACATTCAGGAACTCTTCTGGACACCCTAAAAGAGTCCCAACCCAAGACTTGTGAATCTGACCCATACCCTTCCTGGCTTGTGAAAGAGTCATGAACAATTGAAACTACTCCTGACCAAAATAGCCAATGCCTCATTCAGAGAAGGAATCTTCCCTTCCTCTTTCAAACACTGAAGAAACTCTCTCCTAGATATTTCACTCCTAGCCAGCTATTGCCCAGTGTCAAACCTGTCATTCCTGAGCAAGCACATAGAGAAGCTACCCAAGGGCCAACTACAAGCTCATCTAACTGAAACCAACATCTGAGACTCAACACAATCTGGATGCAGGACAGAATAGGAGTCTGCTTTAGTGGCACTGATGGATGATTTTCTCCTGTCACTGGATAGAGGACAGACTTGCATTTTTTTACCCTCCTGGACCTTTCTGCAGCTTTATACCAATGTCTCACCTGAGAGAAGTGGCAGGAGTCCAGGGTAATGCACTAAAATGATTTGAGTCCTTCCTGGGACACACACACACACACAAAGAATAGTGATGGAAACTGCACCTCCACCACTAGATCCCTGCAACTGTGAGGTTCCACAAGGATTAATTTTCTCTCTGGTCCTTTTCAACATGTACATGCAACCACTAGATGAATTGGTCAGATGACAGGGACTCAAGTGCCAATAATATGCAGGTGACACACATCACTACTTATCCTTCACCACATACAGCCATACCACTACCAGCCCAGTGCTTGGATAAGATCAGCTCATGAATGAAGAAAAGCTGGCTGAAGCTGAACCTGAGCAAAAGAGAGGTGATGCTGGTGGGCAGACGAAAGTATTTTGAGGAGTTTGCAGTGACAGTGCAGTCTCCTTTGAGTCTCCACAGTCAGTCAATTCAGTCCGTAGTCTAGAAGTACTCTTGGATTCCTCACTGATGTTCAGTTCTCACATTGAGTAATGCTATCTACCATCTCTGGTTGGCTAGGAGACTCTGTCCTATCCTGGTGGATGAAGACCTCCTCTGATGCAATGGAACTCTCAATAATAAGAGTAAAACTCATTTGTGAGGGAGCCAGAACCTTCTCCGGGTTGGTCCAAGACTATGGAATGAACTCCCCCCCCCACAGGAACTAAGGACTATCACAAATCTCACCTCTTTCTGCTCCAAGTGCAAGGCTCATTTCTTGACCTTGTCTTGTCTTATATAAATACAGAGCAATAAGTATATATAACTTACCAAAACAAAACACTCCACTCCATGTGATTCTTTCTCCAGTGAGAGGATGTGTAGTCATGGTGTTTAATGCACTCATGGAAAGCACTCAGATACTGTGGAGTTGAACATGATATAAACATGTATATAGAATACAGGCTTAGGCTCCTAAGTCATTTAGACACTTTTGAAACACACCCTCTGCCTTTCTGTGTAATTAATCTATCTGGAAGCATTCACTTGTATACTTAAAAAAATTGCTGTGTGCATGGTCAGTTTCCAAACAGTCTTACTTTTACCTAATTAAAACCATTTTTTACTTGAACCAGCAAAACATTACTCCTATAGAAGACTAATTAGATGTCAAATTTCCACTTTCAAATGTCTATTTTATTTAGATCAATGTCTAAAAAATGTGCTTTAGAATTAATAATTGTTTCCTCTTTTTTTTTTTAAAAAAATCTATTTCACCTTCTTCCAATTCTAAGAAGGCTGTAAGGGTTTCCCTCATAATTTTGGAAAAAAACCAAGTGTAGAAAATTTGATCTGAAGAGGTGAATTCATTACCTTTTCAACGGCTGGAAATGGCCCACCTTGATTATCACTACAAAAGGTCCTCCCCCCCCGTCTTCCCCCCCGCTCTCCTGCTGGTAATAGCTCATCTTTCCTGATCACTCTCGTTACAGTGTGTATGGTAACACCCATTGTTTCATGTTCTCTGTGTATATAAAATCTCCCCACTGTATTTTCCACAGTATGCATCCGATGAAGTGAGCTGTAGCTCACAAAAGCTTATGCTCAAATAAATTTGTTAGTCTCTAAGGTGCCACAAGTCCTCCTTTTCTTTCAGTCAGACTAGTCACCTAGATGGATTTCCATTTCATGGCTCTGGTTCCAAAAGCTTCTCTCAGGAAGTTAGGAACTTGTCTGCACATGTCCAATTGTCTCTTGCACCTCCTTTAGGCAGACAAGAAACTCATTCACTTTCAGGAGTATTGTTGCTCTAGTGATTCAGATGCATTATTTTTCATCACAGTTTTAATGATGTTCCATAAGGTGATAACGTTGACAGCTGGAGAGTGAAACTGCCTCCACACTTACAGCGTTGCTATCCAAAGCTCCAGCTGTTGCCAGTTTCCCAGCTGGTCAGTTCATTTTTTTTACCCGGTTTCCAAACTTTTGGTCTATTAAGGGCTAGATCGACAAGAAGGACCTATTCTCTAAGTTGCAATGCCTAACTTTAGGCGCCCTGTTGCCTAGTGGACAGCACAGCAGATGCCCAGGCTCCCTACAGAGTGCATGGGACAGTTATGCAACTAAGAATAGGATCCGCAAAAGCCAACAAGTTGAGCAAAGAGCTGCCTGACCTAACCAACAGGAGAGGAGAAGGGTGAGGCCTCAGGCCCACCCCGCAGAGGGATTTAGGCACTTAAGTCCAAGTCAGAAGGAAGTGCCTATCTCTGCTTGGTATTCACAGCCAGGAACTCTTTGCTAGAGTTTGGCACATAAGCCTTTTCTTGTAAAAATGGAGGAGGCGGTGCCACTGGCTCCCTTAATTAAATAGTCATTAGGCCAAAGAAGGCCCCAGAGAATAATGCTGTATCCTCGTGGTTAGAACACTTACTTGGGGTGTGGGAAACCCCTGTTCATGTCCCTGCTCCAATGACTATTTATACAAAGTGGAACATAGTCAACAGACAAGACTGAGAAACATCCACCCCAGAATACCCCACAGCCCCAGGGCACTTTCTGAGAAATGGGAGATGTGAGTTCAAACCCCAGCTCTACATCAGGTAAGCAATCCCAGCTCTCCCATATCCTGGGTGAGTGCCCCCACCCAGTGCTTAATTTGTAATGAAAGAGGTGCCAGGGCTCAAGCAGCTTTTTTACTTTTATAACTGACATGGCAAGCCCAGAGGTGCTGGGGCTATGAACTGGCAAGCCTAGGGGTGCCAGGGCTCAACCCTGGCAAGCCCTGCCCTGAACACTGAGCTAAAGATTGTAACAGCATTTCCTCCTCTAGCATGCCACTCAAAATGAGGAAATGCTCCTCCAGGCAGCACTACTAAAGTAGGGCCTCGTCTTGCAACTACTACTCACATGAGAAGACCTTACTCACACAAATAAACTATCGAAGTCAATGGGATGGCTCATATGATTAAGGATAGTCCATGTGAGGAGGAGTTTCAAATTTGGGCTAAAAATCACTGTGTAATTTGAATTCTCTCTCTGTCAAATACTGAGATGTTTTTGACTGTCTACTCTGTCTCCGTCCATAGCCTTCTCTTTGCCTTTACCTGTCCTGGCCTGAAATAGAGAGACATGTGAAATTATGCCCAGTGAAATTTATCTCATACGATTTTAATTAATTTAGTTTGCTCACATGTTGCATACAAATATTTCTGACCAAATAAGTGATCTAATAATTTTTCTATATGATGGACATACCTAAAACCGATTTTCCAAAAGTATGCACCAATTTGGGGTGTCTCAGTTTTGGGGGGACCAACATGGGGATGCCTTAGGCCTGATTTTCAAAAGTTAGCATCTGCAGCCCCCACCAAATTCCATCAGTCATGGGTGCTCAGCACTTCTGAAAACTCAGGCCCTAGGCATATGAAACTGAGGCACCCAAAGTCAGCAGCCACACTGGAAGACATTGGTCTAACTGTGTTAATGAATTAAATATACTGAGGTAGTATACGTCCCCATGATCGGTAGCAGTGAAGGTCTCTTAAGGGGACCAAATGGAGTTTGGCGCCCGCAGAAAAATGGAGAGTTAATCGAGAAACCTGCTGGCAGCTCCTGCCATATGGACACAGCAGGATTGGATCAAGAAGCCAGATTACTAATCATGTCCAATTTCTGGAGAAAGCATTCTCCCCTTCATCTGACTCATGTCCTGACCCACCCTGAGTGGCCTTGTCTTTCCACTTTGTGCATTAAAAGCCTTGTTTTGAACTGGACTGAAGAGAACTCTATATTGCAGTACTTGATTTGGTTAATAAGAAAATGTGTGCTCTATTTAAGCAATAAGAACAAGGTGCAGGCATTTCTGGGGATTAATGAGTGACTGGGAGGAGCCAATGGCACTGCAGCACTGAACTATTAATCCCCAGGAAGTGCCTTGCCTTGAAGTAGCTGTTCTTATAAACTAAAAAAAGAAAGAGCCCAAATTGGGTTTATCTATTTTTTATGTGAGATATAGTTTCAGTTGATATGTACAAGGCCTTTCTGGAGAATTAATGCCCTCTGCTTTAGCCATCATCTCAAGGTTCAATTCGTTTTATGATTTCTGTTTGAACACTCAGGGTGTGAGCAATCTGCGGAGGTGCTCTTGCTTTTATTTTGGAGCAACTGCTTTCTTTCCTTCTGCAGTAGGTGAAAAGATACTATTCCAGGAAGTGGTCCTGATGTAAGTCAGGGGATATAAGTAGCCCTGCGGTGACTATAACAAAGTCTCACAGCAGAGCCAAAAAAAATTGTTAAGACAGAGGTGTTTACATATTTAATACTAATGGAAGCATGTTTGCTAAAAATGGGTATTAGTGGTGTTTAAAGGCTAAATGCAGTTTTAATGTTCTGACTAGAGTGGATGCACATAAAAGCTGTAGCGAACACGCCAGCGAAATCAAGTGTATTAGAGAAATAGGGGGACCTTTCAAAGTGGTGGGCCTGGAATCCTGGTTAGCGATCCTGAGAGGGAATAAAACCCCATGGCATAGTAGCTTTGATTTTCTGATTTCTCTATTCCATACAGTGAATCTCTTTAATACTTAATACACTTACTGTGATGTTTATAGGTCAGATAGTCCCATTCTCACAAAATTTCCTGCGAAAAGGTCTCTGAATGATAATAGATCATTAATTTTGTTAGCAATTATATAGTTTAGAGCATTTTTACCCTTTTTTTTGAACCCAAAACTTCAAGGGGGGGGGACACCTAATAAACAAATCAACTGGTGGACTACATATAATTAAAGAAAGATCTCTACTGTGACATGAACATTCACCTCCACCAGCCTCATAGACTCACACTGCATTGGGCCTATCAATGAGAACTTAAATATATTTGCTTACAGCCTCAGTGAAGGAAATGTATTTTAAACAACAAAATGTTACAAAGAATTAGTCTGCTTTGATCCAGTGACTTGTTTTCCCCGCCTATTACTATTAGGAGATAACACATCTAGTTGTTTTATTTATAACAGAGCTAAATGCATGCATGCTAGCAATATCAGTTAGTGGCTTTAGAAGAAGTAATAATATCACTGAAAGATAGGCCTGATCTTACTTTCCTTTAGAACTGGCTATATTAACACAGTTATTGAAGAATGGGACCCTTAATGATCCAATCAGTAATACCTATCATTACAACATTAGCAATGATACATAAACCTTAGTATTTAAAATGGGATAGCACCAATCCTGGCAGAAGTAGCATGTTTCATAATGCTCCGGTTTAAAGTCTGTGTATAAATAGTTCCATGCAACCCCCCCAATAAAGACCAGTATTAAAAAAGAAAACCAGCTTTGAAGGGTGAACATATACATATTAATGGGGGATTCAAGAAACCCTATGATAGGTTGAAAGGCCTTGTCACAGTTAAATCTGCTGGGAAAGGTCAGAAAACAGCCTACTGGAAAATCGTAGATTTTTTTTTTAAGTTCTAATGATGCAGAAGCTGCATAATAATCTCTCTGTGAACCACAAAAATAATAAAAGCTGAGGCCATTTCTAACATAATCTCTATCAGCAAGATGCCAGCGCTTTTCCAGATTTCCTAACGGGTCCCTGCTAATTCCATGCCAAAACTAGCAGTGGATTTCTTCCTTTTAATCTCCCCTAATGCCTTATTCGATTATTGTCACTGCTCTCCGACCGTGCACCGTCCCTTCAAACTCTAATTCCCCAACTGAAACAGCCAGACGAGGCTGAACCGCGGTGTGGAAATCAAACCGCGCTCACACACGCGCACAAAAGGGAGAAAACAACCAACTCCATCCGCACAACTGCACTTTTAGCTCATAACCCGCAGGGAGAGGGGAAAAGATGGGCTCTGGAAGTTGCTCCAGTTGACTAGGCGGAAGGCTATCTGGGAGCCCTGAGCGCAGTGCTGAAGCATGGCTTGGCTGTTCTCTTGGATATGCATCGCTATCTGGTGAGTAAGCTCTTCAGCAATGCTAAAGACAATCAAAGACTAAGCAACCCAACTCCCCTGCCCGGGGTCGAGTCAGTGGGGGAAAGAGGGTGGGTGGCGGGGTGTACGTTTCCTGGTGTTTCCCTGACGGCCCTGGCTAAAGAAAAGCAACCGTTGACTTTGCACAGAAGGGGAAGGAGTGGCTGGATGATGGCATTGTTGGTGTGTTAATTGCAGTATAGACAAGGCGCTGGGGAGCCAGACTGATGAAGGGAAACTGTACTCTGAAAACATCACCCGAATTCTGGATAACTTGTTGGATGGATATGACAACAGGCTCCGACCTGGATTTGGAGGTAGAGGAAACCCAGTATCTTTAACTGTAGCTCTCCCCTCCTCTTGTGTCCTATCTGTTGTTGAAAAGTAAATCGATCTTAGAGATAGGGAAACAGGTCCATGCCCTGGATTCCTACCCTCTTCTCCTATGGAGAGTCACACCAGTGAAAGGTGTCCTCCCACCCCGAGCCCCCCCTTCCAGATAGATGTCTCTCTTCCAAACAGATATGGGGCGGTTTGCCGAAAGTTTGCACCTGAATTACCCCTTCATAATGGAGCTGTTGACAGGAGAAACAATTGCTTTTGATTTACACAAAGCCTTAGACATCCAGAAGCAGGAGGTCAACGTGAAAACCGGTCCCCGCGTGCACACCGTTTGGTTTGCAATGTACTCGGGAACAAGTTCGAACAGCAGCTTTGCTGTGCCCCGGGGGGCCACGCTCCTGCCCGAGGCAAGTTGCTGTGTAGGTACGCGGACTGTTGAGTGCAGTCCTGGCGATAGCATACATCTCTTTACGTCGGACCCTGGCAGTGCTCAGAGCTTGTTTGAATGTCCGCTAGGTGCTGTTACAGAAGTCAAAACGGATATCTATGTGACCAGCTTCGGCCCCGTGTCAGACGTGGAGATGGTAAGACTCATTCTACATTGCATACCCCCGGGCCCCAGAAACAGTTCCCTTTTTGGCATTCTCGCCACACAAACCGTGGGATCTTTCCAGCACGGGAGCTTCGCTTGTCCCTGGCCCTGGTCTTGTTTTTCAGGATTCATTACGGTGGCATCTGAGTGGACTGTCATTAGAGCAGATTACTAGGTTTAATCTTCTTGACAATCTCTGTCTCTGAGGGACCGAGCAGAGAGCATTTTACTGTTGGGTTGCATATAGCTAGTTCCACAATCGTGTCAGCCTAACGGGCCGTGCAATTTCGGCAGCATGTGCAAGGAAAATTTGAGAGGAATGTGTTGCAAGTAAGTTTGTTTCCCAAGCTAAAGCAACGAGAGCAATTGTTGATTTGCTGAGCGTTGAAGGAAAGGAAGGATTGGTTAAAGATGCATAAGCACCATTAAGAAGATTGTAGGCATATGTGCCACAATGCATAGCTTTACAGCAGGGCTGCGTGTTAGGAAACAGTAAAATAAAGACAGGAGTAATTCAGGAAGACTGATGAGCTCAATCTTTCCCTTTTCTCAGTAGAGCAGTCGAAGCTATAAGGCGTGGCACCCGAAAACAGGCAGCTGCAGACTCCCATAAAAGTTATTCGTTTACAACAACGTGCATAGAAACCAATAGCAAGAGTTTAAACCATCGAAACTAAACCATTTTCCATGCTCCCCAAATAATCATGAAGCATATTTTCATTCTAGAAATGGTGTTCGCTCTCCAGCTATGAGTCACAGTGGCTGTATATTGTCTAACTTGGGTGGTTACTGTTAGGTGTCTCTATTTGGGCTTCTGAGTAACTTATTTAGGTGCTTGAATATGAATTTAGGAGACTAACTTTAGACACACCTACTTGAAAAGTTTGGACATGAACATTAGAAAAAAGTTTTTGCAAACATTAATTTGCAGTAGTACTATGAAGTAACTTGACATGCTGTGTAATCACACTATAATGAATATGTATAAGATTTTTGTAGCAAATATGCAAAAGGATTTGCATAAGAGATATTTAGGGTGTCTTTTTTGTTCACTGTCGCTAAGTACTGAGAGTTTATTTTAGCAGTTATAAAGCGTATAAAATGAGACATTTGTATCTCCTTACAATTGCAGTCATTTGAATTATATATATAAATAAATTATATACATAAATGTTTTGTGAGAGCAAAATGAACTTTCTTTGTATTCATATCAAATTATCTGTTCAATGATTAATTTGCAGCTCTTTATTAAAATAGTAAGAAAATAGGATATTTTTCTCATAGACTGGCTTTTTTTTTTTTTTTTTTAGCAACTACTTGATAATAGGATTAACACGATTAAGCAGCGGTGAATGAAATGTGGTTACCATGTGTGTTGTCTTCCACTGAGTTATAGTAGGTCAGTACTGTTGGCCACGACCTATGATTGATTTGTTTTCCTGTAGGAATACACAATGGATGTTTTCTTTCGGCAGACATGGACTGATGAGAGGTTGAAGTTTAGTGGGCCAACTGAAATTCTTAGATTGAACAATTTAATGGTCAGTAAGATCTGGACACCAGACACCTTTTTTAGAAATGGAAAAAAGTCGATTGCTCATAATATGACAACTCCTAACAAACTTTTCAGAATTATGCAGAATGGAACTATTCTTTATACGATGAGGTAAGATGCTACTGTGCTGTTTCCCATTCAACTTGTTTTCTTCAGCTAATGAAGGGACTGAGTACAATTTATTTTAATGTATTTTAGACTGACCATTAATGCTGATTGTCCCATGCGGCTGGTAAACTTCCCTATGGATGGGCATGCTTGTCCATTGAAGTTTGGGAGCTGTAAGTTTTGTAAAAGTTTCAGATTTTTTAATATTTATTCATATTTGAACAACAGGATGTAGGGCACGTTAGTGACTTTAAGAACTTGAAAATGGGGTCTTAGGGCAGTCCTTAATGGGAGTTAACTAACTATAGGCCCATATTCCACATCAGAATCTGCTCATGCATACCACTAGGACCAGGGCTTTGCATAGTCAGAGGAATCCAGGCTAGTGGATCTCATTGTAAGCTCATGGCTATAAATTGTATTGTTTTTTGTTATTCTGACACAGCCAAGTCTATACTGGTACCTTTTAAACAAATCTATTGTTTTAGCAGTGAAGAAAGATTATCATTACATGCCCTCACCTATTAAAGAAACTGGTATATTTTGAATGAAGAAATATGCTGAAATGACCACTTGCAATCAACAGACTTTCTGCCCTCAGCTGGAGGGAACCACCCCTCCACTGTGGGCAATAGCGGAGTAAGTGGGATAACTCTCAGGGCCCTGACAGTCTCAGAGAACCACATGTGGCAGATACACATCAAGAGGGGGCTTATGCAGAGAAAGGGGGAACCATCATTCCAGGGAGCCATAGTGATAGCTTATGTTTATTAATAAGGCCCTTTAATGGTAGGTAGATGGGTGGTGGTTGTAGTCTATATAGAAAAGGGGGAAAACAAATACAAAGGCCATGGGTACAGAGTCACCTTTTATTTATTGAGGGAAACAAGACAAATATTAAGGGAGCACAACGCATTATGATTTGATAGGGAATTTTAAAATTAGAATAAAAAAGAACCTTAACATAATTCAAAACCCTCAAGCTGAGGCATGTTCTTAGTCTATGTTATGGGTTCTCAACCAGGGCATGACTACCGTCTACCCTTCTTATGTTGCTAAATGGGAGAAAAGGGTCCTGTGTAGATGCTAGCTACATGGGAGCCAGGGTGGAAGAGGAAGGTTGAGAAGGAGAAGTTATTTACCCTCATCCTTCCTCTCCCCCGTCCTGTTTGTTATGCTCAGGAGTTCAATCTTAATTAGAATTGAATTTTAATTAGATTAGAAAGAGCTTGTAATGGTAGGGACCAAGTCTCCTTGTTTGTACAACACCTACCATAGTGGGGCCATCGTATTTATTTTGGCCATTAGGCACTACTGTAATACAATTAATACTATCGATTCTTTCCTCCATGATACCCCAGATGCCTATCCAAAAAGTGAAATCATTTACACATGGAAAAAAGGACCTCTATATTCTGTAGAAGTACCACAAGAGTCTTCCAGTCTCCTCCAGTATGATCTTATAGGACAAACAGTGTCTAGTGAAACAATTAAATCTAACACAGGTAAGACATAGCCTCATGTAGAATTGACACATTATAAAAGACTCATTGGAAACCAACTAAATTGCTCTCGTTTTTATCTCTTAAGTGTTTACTCTTCTCCCCCTAACTAAAATTGCTGAAAAGTTTCGTTTGTTTCCTGCAAAAGACTGATTTTCAACATATTGCTCATGGGTGGGCAAAGTTTAATGCAACTTCCAGGAATGCTGCTTTTTCAGTAGCAGAATAACATATCAAAGTAATAACTGATTCACCTTTTCCCTTTATCTCAGTTGATTCACTTTAGCTTCTATTGATCAGCTAAACTTTACCGTATAGTAGGAGGCCCATTATTCGCCACTGCTTTCCTCAAAACACAGCATATTAATTTAAGACATTCCAAGCTTTACTCCAGTAACGTTCTTTCATATATTGCCAAAATAATGCTGACATACTTGTCTCCTAACAGGTGAATACGTAATAATGACAGTTTATTTCCACTTGCAAAGGAAGATGGGCTACTTCATGATACAGATTTATACTCCCTGCATTATGACAGTCATTCTTTCTCAGGTGTCTTTCTGGATTAATAAGGAGTCTGTTCCAGCTAGAACAGTTTTTGGTATGCTTTGTTAAAGTCTCTGCAACAGCTCATGTCATCATTCCATTTATTCATCGCCTTTCATTGCTTGTTTGTTGCAGGTGAATATTCACTTCAGCTGCTCTATTTTCATCTGCAAAGAAAAATAGGCTACTATCTCATTCAGATATATATTCCATGCACCATGACTGTAGTCCTGTCTCAAGTTGTATTTTGGATCAACAAAGAATCTGTTCCAGCAAGAACTGTGGCTGGTATTAATGTTTTTACCATGAAATTAATTCGTTGTATTGAATCCACAGTATTGAACAGCTACTGTAGTGTGATGGGAATTTGTTTTTAAGTAGAGAAAGAAAAAGCTAATGGATCCCAGGGAACAAAAATAAATAATTATATTGAAACCAAATCAATAATGTTAAAAAAATCCTACTGGGAACATAATTCTGTTCTCAGAAAATTTACATCGTCAGTTTTGACTATTTCTGCTGTGTAATGTCCATAGACATTCCAGGCATATGTGCACGGAGAATTTCAGAGTTAAGATCCACCATTCAGATTTGAGAAAAGAAGTTTTCCCTTGATTTGTGTTCTGTTAAAACCAATACTTAGATTCAAAGAAAGGTTTACCTATAAAATTAATGAAAAGTAAATGTATAGTGTTAAATTGGAGAAGTCTATGAAAAGTTATGTTAAAAGAGTGACAAAATGCAAACAGAAACCCCATCACAAGCTCTCTTCTCTGCCTGTCTCTCATGACACTGGGCCTCCTTCTCTCCAATGACTTGGGTTAATGGGTGGACTATCAAGTTGTATATTTTGGATTCTCATGTCTCATTTATATATATTGGCTTTTGTAACTTAGACTCTTCTGTTTACTTCATTCTTAATTTTGGACCCGTACTATGCCCATCAACATCAAAGACAAAACTTCTACCAACCAAATGGTTGAGAAGGACTGGAGTATACTTAGAGCTGGACAAAAAATTCTCATCAAAAATATTTACAGTGAAAAATGGAGAAAAATTGTAAATTTTAATGCGTTTTTCCCCATATCATTTTTCAACCAGCTCTAGGTATACTATTGTAAGTTCCATGGAGCCCAGTCCTGTAGTCTTTGTATAGACCAAACTCCTGTATTTGCCTTTTATACTAAGACTGCAGGATCTAGGGTCATATTTTCAAAAATTTTGGTTGCCCAGCTTCAGGGGAGAGGAGGATTGTTTTTTATGGGTCTCACTTAACTGCAATGGAACTATGAATACACGTACAGCTACTTATGTGCATGTTAGAGCCAATGGACACCTTGGGCCCAATTTTTAGAAGTGCCAAGCGCACACAACTTTCATTGACTTGAAATAGAGTTGTGCGTGCTTGTTCATTCTTACAATCCTAACTGCAGTTGGGCACCCTAAAAAACAAAAACGTGAAACCCAAAATTAGAGGCCACTTTTGAAAGTTTGGAGATTAATTTTTATTTTCTTAAGCATTCAGACAGAACTGTAAAGAATAATCATGTACTGGGATGAGATGATATAATAGATTATAAAGGGTGCTTTATTGCTGTTGAAGTGCAGTGTGTATAGAAGAAATGTGGGCTGACAATCTGACATCATAATACATAATAATAACTCCCAGTACTGTGTTGTTCATGGAACAGTTACAGATGATCAGAAACATATCATGGCATATTTGGTGAAATGTATACTCTTCACCTGACAGGCTGAATGGGTGATTTGGAACTGCTCAGTCTATTGGGTAAATAGGTCTTCAGACTAATTTTTTAAAAAAAATATTTACAAACATCTGAAATGACAGCTCTTATGAGCTATTTCAGGCTGACGAGTAAATACAGAATTAGGAACAGAGGAATAGTCTTAGAAAACACAGTAAATGAAAATGCCATTGCCAGTTTTGCTGAAAATTAGTAATACCAAGACTGACACTTTGTATAAAAAAAACCACCAAGTCCATCACTCCTTATTCAGGGCATTCAGTCCAATGACTATACTGAAAGTTTCACCAGAGTAAGGACTGAAGGATTTATCCCCATTACAGTCTGAATCTGCAGTCTTTATTCAGACAAAACTGCCTTGACTCCAGAGAGTTTCACCTGCAAAATGATTGTGGGGTCCGTTCCTTACTACCTAGAGCAAATTTTCAGGCCCAGTGACAAATCAGAGGTTTAAAATGGAAGGTCTGACATCTCATTATGTATAACATTGGAAAATGCTGATGTTATAATTAGTATCTAAGTGAATTTGACTAGAAAAGTCATCTGAATTTCCCCAAATTAAAGGTTTAAAGAGGGGGAAAGGAGAAATTAATGATGGGAGATTAAAGCTAGTTTTCTAAAACCAGTTCCAATATTATATAAATGGGACAACATTGTAAGCAGATTGAATCCCTCAAAAAGGGGTGCAAGATTACAGTCTACAAATATAAGGAATGCTGTGAGCCCAAGATGAAGAAGCAGCAGGGGTCATAAAGATCTGCTTGCTAGAACCCTCTGAAAGAAACAGTGTGGTAGGCAGAACCATCTCAGGTACAGTAGTACTCCTTTGTACTGCTATGTACTCAAAAAGGGCCATGCATTCCCAATATATGTGTTACTCCTGCCCTGGACTGGAATAAAGAACATGGGTATTTCTAAGTTATCCTTTAGCTCACACCCACTCTGTTCCTGGTGTCACCACTTCATCCAGATGCCATGTCTGTCTCAAGAGTCCTCACAAAGAGTCCCCTCTATATGAATTTTAGCTAATAGGTTCAGGATAGAAAATTTTATGCACAGATAGATATGATCACCTTTCTCTTGTTTTTGTATCACACTGGTAGCCAATATTTGACTGTTGATCTAGCATATTCATTAAAATCTCAGATGTGGAAAGATTCTTAAAGCAAAATTATATTGTGCAAGTAGTGAAATAAAATGAATTTTACATAGTTATGTTAACCAATCTCTCTTAAAACTTACTGAGAAATATTCAAAATTACAGCCAAAAATAAGCAAATATCAATTGTACAGTTTTTTTCAACTGTATTTTAGCATTCTGCTAGATAAAGCAAATTTTGTCAATCCAGAGCATTTCAAGAAAACCACCTTCTAAAATCATTCAGCCCTCACTGATAGGAATCTTTCAGATTCCTAATATCTAAATTCCAGTAGTTGTAAGTATTTATACAGACACTGAATCATTACATTACTAAATATTGCTAAATAGCACATGACCATGTTCTAATCTCAGCACACGTAATCTTGAAAAGTTCACTTGTGTGCATATGTGAGACATGGACTTTTGGCATTGAACTATACCTCAGGCTTATGTATACTCCTGTTATAAAAATGTCTGCCAGATTTGGGGGATGGGAGATACTGTTTTTTTTTTAAATCTTCTACTTGCTTTTATTAAAAACGTGTTAGGTTATGACATTGGAACAGTGGTACTCAACTGCAGATAGTTGACAAGCTGCAGCTTGAGAGAGAGTTGCAGAGAGAACCTAAAATAATCAACTCACATAGTCCAGAAGCTGCAGTGAGATGTTACATCAGTATGTGATGACACTGCATTCTCATTGCTCAGCATCATTCATAGCATACTGATGATCAATACAACGTACCATAACATTTTCTACCTTCCCACCCACCCTTTCCTGACCACTGGGAGGAGAGAAGCAGTGTTCTGCAATCTATTTACTTCAATATATGCTATCCCCAGACCCACCTGCCACAGTAAAGAGTGAACATTGATTTTGGAAACTTGCATGCCATGAGATCTCTTTGTTCTATCAGGCATCTGTGGGGAATATGTGAGTGATCAACCCTATTCTCACTTCAAATAGGAAGAATGAGTAGAAGGTTAATCAGGCATATGTATGCCATAAAACATGAAAAACATAATGTGTGTCAAGAGACAGAGGTTCAGACTTGTTCTGTTGGAACAAATGTGGACCTTAAACGTTATGGTGTTTTCCACACCTACCTGTCTCTAGGAATATGCAAACTGGGGGTCCTCATAAATGTATGAAATATCTTAGTGAATCTTACAAACACTTTGATCAAATTAGGCAGTCATTTTTTTCCACAAAGAAATAAAAATGCTGCATATGGGACTATTCCTCAGACACGTCCTGTTCTTATCTAAAAGTTCTCAGGGCTCTAGCATGCCACTGGTCTTCATGCAGAATTCCCATGAATTCTGTATGACATCTTATGTCCATCTAATGTAACCTCAAAGGTGGTTGGGGGGGGGGGGGGAGAGAAGGATGCTGAAATTACATGTCACTAAATTATAGTATTTTAACCTGGATTACAGCAATAGATGGTGCTCACTAACCTATAGGTAAAATAGGTTTTTGAAATCTGAGCACTTCCCTTCTTATATGGGAATTGCCATGTGTGGTCCTCATGTCATTCCTGCAAATACCTTCTCTAGAAAGTGGTGCTTCCAGGCATGTTGTTATGTCCATGTTTTAGCATCATTCTAGAAAGAATCCCTACTCAGTAGCTGGGTATCTAAACTTTACATTTGTGTACCATTTTAAAATAAGGCATACAGTCTAGGGTGGCTTATTCACTATGATTAGATATACAAATATGAACTATTTGAAGCACAAGGAGTACTTTGCAATCTGTTAATCAGCTGAGAGGGAGCACAGTAATGAAACAATAGGAAGTGTAATCTACAGAGTAAGCAATATGGATATAAGCAAAATCCTAATACCTTGATTTTCATTCTGTTATTTTAAAGGGATTACAACAGTTCTAACAATGACCACTTTAAGCATCAGTGCCCGCCACTCTTTGCCCAAGGTGTCTTATGCTACTGCCATGGATTGGTTCATAGCTGTGTGCTTTGCCTTTGTCTTCTCTGCACTTATCGAGTTTGCAGCTGTCAACTACTTTACCAACCTGCAGACTCAGAGAGCAATGAGGAAGGCAGCCCGGGCAGCAGCACTAACAGCAGCACTAGCCGCAGCAACTGTACCAGCAGAGGACGAGACGGTCTCGGTAATTGCTCATTTTTCTAATAATAATAAGCGTCATATAGGAGGAGACAGCCGAAGTAGTGACCGCAAAACAATTGAACAATGTTAAAGTGATCTTAGTCTGGAACAGATTACATAACTGAGTCACATCCATGCAAATGTCAAGGAAGTTATTGCTCTAACATCAGACGGTGAAAGTAGTTCATTTTCAGTTGTTTGTATAAAGTGGAGATCTTCTTCTTCGGTCATTCTGATTTGTATAAAGCAAAATAATTAAAGAAAAAACAACATTAGACAAATGTGACACACAAATACTTTCTTTAAGCAATGCTATAAATACTGTGATTCACGGAAATAATCCCTTGTATGTGGACTACATCATAGTAAGATTGCAGAATTTGTAGGGCACTGTTCAAAAAAGAGTGAGAGCATGCATTGGCTGGATGGTTATTGGATCACTGTAATATACATACCATAAGTGGGTCAACTGGGGGAAGGGGAATTAGCTTTTACATAAACTTGGCATCTGTTACTCGAATAAAGAGCTGTGTTGGTGGAAGCTTTGAGAAAGACACAGAGATACAGTTTTAAAGGAAGAGGGGTAAATATTCAGCACATGTGATAGACAGAAATGCTTTCTCTTATCAAAAGCAAGATATGTTAAATGGTTGAAGATCGGTTTTAAATATTTTCACTACCAAGTCTCCCTAAGTGATGATATGGCCCCCATTATCACCAACTTCAGTTTATTTATATGCACAACACTAATGCAAGGTAAGTTAATACTGTGTTATCATCATCTCCATTTACAGATAGGGAACTGAGGCACATAATGATTAAGGGACTTGCCCAGGGTAATCCAGAAAGTGGGTAGCACAACTGAACCCAGTTCTCTTGAATACCAGTCCACTGCCTTAACCACAAAGCCATTCTTCTTCTCCATTTCACATCTCAGAGTCCCTAGCTAAAACATTTCTATTTAAATGTGTTTTAAAACAGCTAAAACTGTAACAAGCTAGGTGTACCCAAAACCATTTAATGAGTAGTAGGGTCCATTTACTAACAAAGGTGTAGTTGTACAGCCTGTTACTGTTCCCCATTGAAATAAAAAGCAACATTTTCCTTAACATCAGTGGCAGAAGAACTGGGCTCATAAATCTCAGGGCTTGTCTAGAAAAACAGTTAGTGTGTGGCAAGCTGGGGTGCAAGTCTACAGTGCACTAGTTTATACCGCAGCTTGCCGCACGCTAACTAGACAAGCCCTCAGTGTATTTTAGTAAAGATTTGTTTTAGCATTGGGGAAAAAATATGAGACTCCAGAAAAGATGGACAAAAAAAAAAAGCAGATTATACTCATAAGATCTTTTGTCTTTCAGAAAAGTTTAAAGAAACCGTATCACACATTAACAACTCAGAAAATGAATGCTTTTTTCCTGCCCAGATTGTGTAAAATGAGGTTAAAGAACCTCTGCAAAAAACTCAAGCAAGACTGACTTGAGCAAAGCTAGTAATGTGTGATAGAGTTTGCAGAAGTTTGCAATCATGGATAATGAAAAAGTAGATTTTCAATTTTGATGAAACTTGTAAATAAATATGCATAACGTAAATCTAAATGTGCATGTAGAATATTTACATTTTTATTATTCTAAGGAACCCTTAATAATAAGTTGCCTCATCAAAACTTGCAATAAAAACAGATAATATATTTGTTAATGTTCAGATAAAGTAATTTTTTTCAAATGTCATGACATTTGAGAAAGGCTCAGTTGTTATGACTGAAATATTATCATTTGACTGAGGACATTACATACCCTATGGGCTGTATATTGTAACAGCAAATTAATGCTACAAAGGAAAATGCTACAGATCTAAAGACTCGGAGCACTTTAAAAGATCCCTAGTCCTCTTTTTTTTCAAATATAGCTTTTTCACAGGAAATCACTCAGGCAAATATCAAAATACTAAGTTAAATAGATCACCTTGCATGACACAGTAAAAGAAAATATTAACAGAAAGCACATCACTATATTAGAATAAGAACCCTAAACTGGAAAGATATTTCGGGTCTGAATCCCTGAATAATGAATCAATGCTCTTCATCATTTGTTCCATTTAAAGACCCAAATATATAGAATACTAAAGAAAATATAATATGATCTGTAGAGGGTCCATTATAGATAAACAATGAAATTAATTCAGAAAGGACAGAAGGAGGAGAAAAGAACAATGTGATAATGGTCCATAAAGTCCTGTGTTCTTGGAGAAGACAAAAATGTAATTTTACACAATTTAGAGTCCAAACACATTAGGCAGAGACATCAAATTATATCCAGTAAAACACTTACGTAAGTACTGCAATGATTAAAATTCTGAGATCCCAGAAGAAAAAAATTATATTAGAAGATCCAACTCCTCTTCATAGGTAGACAAACATTTGCCTCATTTTTTTTTTTAAGACACCGATACATACAGTGGAACCTGAGTAAGACAATGTGGCTCAAGGAGGCCTGGCAGGAAAACTTGCCCAATGGAGTTCCTATTTGCTGTTCCCAGAAGTAGCAGTGAGGAGGCCCACCCACAGCACTGGTTGCCAAAGGCATCATGAGCCTGATCCTCCAAGGTGCTGAGTGTCCTCAGCTCCCACAGAACAGAGAGTTTAGCAGAACTCTTCCATTTTTAACTCAAGAGTCTCTAGTGAAAAGAACATTACATTCATGTTGCAATTGTTCAATCAAATACCAAAATCCAGTCAGCACTTTCATTATTCTCAGCCTCTTCATCAGTTCTCAAAGTCCTTATCTTGGGTTTCAGAAATGTACAATCCAGGGTTTTGGGTGTGATTCTGCTCTCTCTTATAGTGAAGTTAGAATGGTGCAAAATCTATATAAGGGAGAGGAGCTACAGAGCCATTGCCTTTCACAGAGGAACTACCCTATTTTTGAGCTCTAGTGCAGATCACGGAGGTGTTTCAGCTTCCCCAAAACAGGGCCCATATTCGGCCAATTTATCTTCACACTGAAGCGATTACAGCAAGTGACTTTTTTCAGTTTGCCCTCCTCTGCATAGTCTGCTGTGGGGTGACTCTGCAACAGATGCTACAAAGCAAAGGCAGTGAGAGCCCGGCTGCTGAGGACATGGCTCCCCATAGCTGCTTTCCCAGTCACACCAGGGCTTGATTCTAGAAAGCCTGGTGGCTCCTACAGCTGCTGAAGAGATTTACATATTCTCCATACCACTGCAGCCCAGTGTGAACACAGGCTAAAAGTCTGACCTTGAAGGAATCAATAAAGCAAACAAAGAAGTTTGAAACTCTCACAAATCACAAACAAGTGTAGAAGTAAGTACAATCAATACGTTCCTCTTTTTTCACCGTTTTAGCAATAAAAGTCAGCAAGTGAGTAGTAAAATACCCAAGAAACACAGTCTACAAATATTTTCCTTAACAGAGCTATTTACAAGTAATACATGGCATCTAGAACTAGGAAAGAAGCAAAAACCAACCAAGCAAACAATATAAGCCCTATTCAAAAGTCTCCAAATTTTAAAAGGTTGCAAAGAGCAGTGCATAGACCTTCTCCCCAAGCCGAAATCCAGAGTTTGTATCTTTAGAGAGTCAGCAGTCACTTTTCATAGCTGTAGAATATTGTTCCAGTTCCACCCTGCTTGTTTGGCATAAGGATGTACCCATCTCCTCAGGAACAGGAAAGGGAAAACCAAGGGAAACCACAACAAGAATCAAGAGTTCTTATGAACTAGAAGAAGGAGATGTAACAAGCAGTTGCAAAAGTGGCTTGTTTAGGACTGCAGCTGCTTGACTCTTGTCAGATTTAAAGAGCTGACCCCTATAAAGGCATGCTGGGAAAAAATTCTTATAAGAAGGCAGCCCTGGCTCAAGGGGAGTTAATAGGATCTAGAATGTCATTAAGGAGGGTGTGTCTGTGTTTTGTATACTACTGCTATATCACTCTCCTATTTGTCTTGTCTCTTTTTCCTTTTCTTTCTAGAATCCTGCCCCTTCTGTTTTTTATTTAGTTCTTATGCTTTGGTTCCTTACTCCTTATCTGATTCTAAGTCATATCATTGCTTTCTTTTACAGTTCCTTTTCTCTCTGATTTCTGCAAAGTCTATTTCTTCTTGTTCTAGATCCTTGTATAATATTGTTGCAGGACTTTCAGTCTTTTCTAAGATGTCCTCTGTGTGTCTCAGAATTTTTTTTAACCAGGCCCTGTGCTATTCTTCCTCAACAATGTTTTAAAGAGGAAATTTTTTCTCTAAACCCCCACCTTCCTAAGTAGCCACCAAGTTCATGTGATTAAAAGAAACCCCTTAATTAAAAATCTTCACGTTTTCTTATGCCCTCAGATCTTCTTGTCTCCTTTTTTGTTCTGGTCTATTATTTCTCCCTCAAAGTAAAAAAACCTTTCTTCCACTATAATGGTGGGTTTTCTTTTGTTTTTTGGAGATTGCCAGGGGTTTAGTTTTATCAGTTGGGAGTTTCAGGAGAAATGTAGTGAGCAGTGTTTGTGTCAGAAGGAAGAGTGCTATCTGCCTTCTGTCTTCATTGAACTTACTCCTTAGATAGTGAAAGCTGATGGAGAATGTTAAGGTTGGGCTAGTTACTGAAGAGTCCAGGAGCAGAAAATATAAAAGGCTTGTGTCTGTGTTAGACTGGGAATCATTCAGTGCTCCCAATACAATTTCATTAGTGGTAATAATGGTGTGAGTTACAGGGTAAATAAGACACCAGCATTTTTGCCAATATGTTCTCTAAGCCTGCCCCAACCAGGCTAAGTGATATGGTGGTGTGTATGTCCCTGTCTACACAAACACTTCCACTGGTGGTATAGTAACGATGAGATAGTTGCACCCAAACGTTTCATTGTAGCAGACAAGACCAGAGAGAGAAGATCTAGTATTGATGAAAATTCAGAGTCATTTGAAAGCTTTAGTTGCTTGAATAGTTTTAAACCCATCAAGTTAAAGTGGATTCAGAATAGGTTCAATTTTTTACAATTCCAAATCTAATTTTGTCTACTACAAAAATCATTCAAAAGACATTAGAAGTGTCCCTCTCACCCTTTAAGATAGTTAATTTTGTTTAAATGCCTCTTTTATTCAAAATCTTACTAATATGTTATTACATAATCCTCCACCAAACCTCTTATCTAAAAATAGAGAAGGCACAGGGCCGAATTCTATTTTGTCATACTCAGAGTTGCTGCAAACTTCCAATAAGTTCTTGGACTGTAAGATACAGTGGGCTGAATTCTGCTCTCAGTGAAGTGATACAAACCCAGAGTGACTTCACTGGTTGCCAAGGAGTCACTATGAATTTCCCTCAGCTAGCTCAGAGCAGAATTTGGCTCATTGTATTTGTGAGCTGCAGGTGATCTCTGTGTGAAATACAAAACTGTGGGCATTCCACTCCAAAATATGACAGCCACCAGCTGAGAATGCATCTGGACCCTGATGGAAGCCCATTTTTATTCTTACAGTAATTACATTTGCTTTTATAATTACAATTACAATTAGCATATCAGAAGCAAATTCAGTACCGATAGCATAGGAAAGCAGGGCAGCGTTTCGATTGTATTCCATTTAAAATGTGTGTGTTTTAAATATGAATCATATTGTTTGGTTCTTCACAGCTCTCTTTATTTAGTAGGCTCAGATCCTGAAAGTGTTCCATGGGTCCCTGGGTGCCTCACAGAACCCTCTGGCATCTCACTGACTTCAAGAGGGAGCCAGGGTCCCCCAGTACAGAAAAGGACAGGGACCTAAGTCACTTGGTGTGCGTGCCTGTTGTACAGTATCCAAGAGCTTTTGCAGCATGACAGTCACAGAGTTTAACAGGGATTATTTCCTATATAGAGCTGGTCAGAATTTTTGATGACATTTTGATAAACAAATAAAAACACTTTCCAATTCAATATTTTTGTGAAAGCTTTTTGCTGTTTGTTTTTTCAAACAGCTCTTTTTCCTAAGCCACAGAGTGATATGGCTCAGACAGCAGAGGATTCTTATTCTGTCTTTAAGCAACATTCCTCAAGTGTAGAGGAGCCTGATGTCTTTCCAGTAGAAAGGATTTAGTTCCCTGTGATTACATCAATCAGAATATGTTGGACATGTTTAATGAGTATCCTGATGTGGCTGAAAGGAGAGGGCAAGTAACTGATTATCATTTGTATCCACATGTCTTCAATGTTTCCTAGAGCTACAGAGCTGGGCAATAGGGATGGGAGAGAGAAGAGACAGCTGAACTCAAACACAAATATATTTTAAATGTCTTGCATTTCAAGATATGAGGGTTTTCCCCCACTAGCATTTACACATTTTTGCACAGTGTTGCAGTCTGATCTCAGTAGTCACAGCAGCACATCTTAAAATAGGACAAAACAAATATGATTGCACAGGAATGAAGGAATATCAGTTGTTTTTGTATAAAAGCTGCAAAGATTGCACAAAGTAAGTGGAGAGACTGCCTTCTGCTCACAGTTCCACAGGGGCCATTCCAGAATTATTCCATTTAAATTGCTGGGTTGGCACCAGTGTATCTAAGAGCAAAATGTGGCTTTAATCATTTAACATAAATAACATAAAATAAATATATTTTGTCAGAGGCTCTGCAGTGTCAATCTGCATTTTGATGTGTCGTATCATGGAACTGCATTGATATAGCAAGATCGTAAATCTTTAAAAGAGCCTTTTTTTTTTACCTGCTGAGATGTGATGTTGGAGTTCTGTGTTTCTTCTGCAGATGTTAATAGTGTTAGTAACAGCTGTGGGCCCAACTATGCCAATTCCTTACCTGTTTTACATGTTGGTGATGGAATCAACAGATGTTGGGAGCAATGTAGAACTTTGGAGAGAAGGTTATTAAATCGAGGGCCAGACAGTGAACCTCTTATACTGACTGGTAAGCAGTTACGCAGAAGGTTGGTCTCGTTGACTTCATTGGGACTACTCGTATGAGTAAGTGTTCACCAGTGTGAGTAAAGGCTCAGTAATCTGGCCCAATTGGAAGTAGATTTAATATTTTCAATGGTGTTTTGGTTTTAAATGTATATCTGTGTCACTGGGATCTAAAAGAGTGTCCTTAGAGTCCTTTTGCCATTAGGTCAACAAACAAAAATAAGAAAGAAAGCTTTATCAATTATTAATTATTATTATCTAAGTTTTATAGTGTCTAGGGTTTAGATCCTCAAAAATAGTCAGGTACCTAACACTCGTAATGGAAGTTAGGCCCTTGAATAATCTTTGAGGATTTCAGGCCACTAGTTAGTGATTTCATTTATATTGTGTAGCACTGGTAGGAATGTCACATATTCATAGGTCTATTAATAAGAGGAAGGGGGGAAAAGAGTAGGAGATATGCTTTTTTCTTCTTTAATGCTTGTCCAGGCATATTGAGCTTTGGCACTAATTTCATTTTTATTCCGGGGTGATGACAGCAAAATTCTATATCCTTAGCCTGGTAAATTATAAAGGAAATAAGATCTATCACATTTTTCTATCTGAAAGTTTAGAGTTTATTGCCATTATTTGCTTTTTACTTCACTGTACTGACAGGAAAAGTACATAATCTTAAGTGAGCAAAGAAGACAGCAATAAGAACAAGTACAAATTGTTTTAAAGTTTGTTGTATCCAGGCACATACATAAGATGCTCATTTTAGTGCCATGCTACAAGCTGCACTGACAGCAAAATCACATATCCACAGTACAAAGGAAGGCAGATTCATAGATAATTTCAAAGTGATTTTTAATTAGAAATATCCAGAGAAAAATATACACACAAAATTAATAATACGCACACAGCATTCCTATAAAAACAGAGAAGGCTGGAACACAGAATTGCATACATTCCAAAGCGATGTTTACTTTATCTTTTCTAACTGGAGGTAAGGGCCTGATCCTGCAATTTGCTGAGAGCCTCCTGAGTTGTGCCAAGAAAACCCTAGCAAAGTCAATGAGAACTGAGGGAGATCAGTATCTGGATGGAATAGACTTGTGGCTGCTTTGTGGGCATCCAAAGAGTATAAATTAGTTTAGTTGTATGACCTTAGTTAGTCCTAGACTGCACCTTACTATTCTATGCCATACAGCACCTCCTGTTTAGTTTTGAGTCATTGTGCAAAGGTCCACACGCATGGGTCAGACTGCAGGCATGGGGCAGTGTTTTTCATTGTGCTGCAACATCACAAATCTGCACTGCCAGCAAAGAGGCCATGTAAAGAAGCCAGTTTCTTTTGCAATTTGTCAACTCAGCTAACAGTGTTTGAGATTTTGTCTTAGGTGCGCTGGACAAGTTTGCTTTATTCTATTCCATAAAAGCAGGGATTAACATAGCTTGCTAGTTGTAATAGTTCATATATTTTCTTTCTGTTTAGTGTTTTGGGCAAATTTCACCACTGCACCCTAAGCTCAATGCTCCTTGTCAAAGAAAACTCTCAAAAGGGAAAATCCAAATAGAGAAAATTAATAACTGCAGCAACTACTCAGAGCTTAGCTGTCACAGAACCCCATCCCCACACACAGACTTTATCAATTTAATTTGAATGAGAGCCACAGGTTGTTGCCTCCTCTTGCTGCTGTTCCTTTGGCCAGGGTCTCTGGTAGTCTTCATTGGTAGCTGAGAAAAAGTTGTATTATAAACTGGAGAATAATTTACAATGATAGTGTTGGTAAAGACAGTCCATTGCAACACATCAGACCAAGTCCTAGGCTTCTATCTGCCCCTTTTGCATTGCTTAAGTAGCAAACAGGAATCTTTAATTTGGTTTAAGCAGCTATTTGAGGTTTCCCCTCCAGAGAGTTATACCAGCTCTACCTCATGTTCCTCAGTGTATGGGGGATGTCCAAGGAACTGGCCATTAACCGCTGGAGCAATAATGTGTCCTGGCTGCTGGAATAGGCCACTGAGGTGTAACTTAAAGCAATCGGATGCTCCTTTTAATTGCTCCAGTTGCCATCCAGCCACTGCCTAGGTCCAGGGTTGGGAGCATAAAACTATCTTGTCTCTCTCCTTTTATGTCTTCTGCTGAGTACAGCTCAACAGGACCCAAGAATTGGGACTAATTAATATATTCCACCTTGAATCTGTGATCAAGGATTCTGTGAATGCAATGCTAAATGAAGATATGCAGGTGGGCCCTTGAAAGTAAGGGAGAAGTTAAAATAAAAGGAATCTCCTGTATTTTGTGGTGGCAAAAATCCCCCAATTGTATCATCATCTGATGTGAAGAGCATGTTCTTTCATAGCATGTAGGGACAGCGGTGCTGGAACAATTTGTATAGTGGGGGTGCTGAGAGCCATTGAATCAAACTGTAAACCCTGTATATGATGGAAACCACTTCAAGCCAGGGGGATGTGGCAGCAACCCTGCCCCCCCCCCCGCCCTCGTTCCAGCACCTATGGTTAGGGATACTTATTTCTTAAAATTTGTGCTATACTAAATAAAGAACTGCCCACACCATGCTCTGGGAATACTTCACTCTTAAAAATACACCCTCCAATAAACAACCTCCGGCAAGTACCTGCAGATAACCCAGCCTTGTAGCAACGTAAATATAACAAAGATTTAATAAACGCATTGACAAAATCACCACCTCCCCTCCCCTCAACCAACTCCTTATACAAAGGGATTTCCTATCTTTGCATTAACAAGGGAGGAATAGAAAGAAAGTTAGTGTACCTTCTGCCAAAGCATCATCAGCAAACAGTGGGCCTATTTTTCTTTTCACTATGGATGTCTACACAGCCTGGGGGAGCGAGCTTCCCAGCCTGGGTTGACAGACTGGGGCTAGCAGGACTTGGCTAGTGCTCTAGAAACAGCGGTTTGAAGTTGCAGCTTGGGCTGGAACCTGGGCTCTGAAGCCTAGGAATTGGGATGGGCTTTGGAGCCTAAGCTCCAGCCTGAGCAGCAACTTCAAAGCAGTGCCCACACCGTTATTTTTAGAACACTCTTGTGAGCCCCGCTAGCCTAAGTCTGTTTACCTGGGCTGTGTAGCTATACCCATTTCGACCAGCTAGACACCATGGTACCTCCACGACTTCAGTGTACTGAATCCTGATTTATACCAGTGTAATTCAAGGCAGAATTTGGTCTGATCTATATATGTCAGAATGCTGTTTATTGACAAGTGATACGATGAAATAACAAACACTTTTTAAAAAGAATTCTCCTGCACTGGGGAAAGACTAAAGCTAAAGACAAACCACATTGTGTGTCTAGCAACATTGCAGTTTCGAAAGCAGGGCAGAAAAGCAGAATGGGATAGTGACTCTAAGCGAAAGTAATAGCTCAGGCTCAAACAGTCAGTCTGTTTAGAGAGAAGGATTATTATGATTAGTGCCAGTGCACATGGATAACCCTCTTTCTTTTTCTGTGACACATCCGTGGATGATCCCCCCTTCAAACCTGTGTGCTGCTTGCAGTGTAACTGGAAAATACAAAAATCAAACATCTGTGTTCCAGATACACATAGCCCCACAGTATGTATGCCACTGATAATCCATCTGCAAAACATGTTACTCTTCAGTTACTTGACATAGTGTGGGCAGGGGGCTTGGGATTCAGGAAAGAAACGGGGGCGGGGGGGGGGGGGTAGAAACAGAGAGAGAGAGAGAGAAAAAAAGCATTATCTGTTGTGCAAATAGAAGCTTATTTTTCCCCACTGCCTTCTGTTTGTCTTTTTAGACCAAATTCTGCAGGAGGATACACATACACAACTTCCATCGATTTTTAATGGGAAATCAGCATGTGCATCCATGAGCAGAATCTGGCCTTTGTGAGAAGTGTGCGGTTCTCTTTCATACTCTAACAGTGATACGGAATACTAAGAAGATAATTCTTTTACATCCCTTTTGTTTAGCAAACATAAGACATATTGTCAATACCAGGTTATCTGGTTATCCGTAAGTGCATGATATTAACTATAGATTACCATCGAATAGAATAACTGTTTCAACATATGCTCATCTCTTAATATGCTAAAGGCCCAATCCTGCAGCTTCTGCATTGAAATGAAGTCCAATGCATGGAGCAGCTGAAGAATCAAGCCATAAAACTTCTACAATAAGACACTGGGATGTTCTTAAATGAATGATTGTCATAAAAATAAATGTCCAAATAATGAATTTTGCAGAGTTTTGTCACCAAAATTAGACAGCCAACAGCATTTTACTGTGCTACACAATTCAAATATAAAAACATAGAAATGGCCATATTGGGTCAGACAATGGTCCATCTAGCCCCGTCTCCTGACTTCTGACAGTGGCCGGTGCCATATACTTCAGAGGGAATGAAAAGAACAGGGCAAGTGTTGTCCAGTCCCAGTTGCTGGCAGTTAGAAGACACCCAGATTATGGAGTTGCATCCCTGACCATCTTGGCTAATAGCTATTGATGGGCCTATCCTCCATAAACTTATCTAATTCTCTTTTTAACCCAGTTATACTTTTAGCCTGCACAACATCCCCTGCCAAAGAGTGCTGCAGGCTGACTGTGCGTGGACTGTGCATTGTGTGAAGAAGTAATATCACAACTCTGTTTTACAATACAAGTATTCTTAATCTAATGATATTTAAATTGTTGAAGACTTCAGTCATCAGTTTCAGTCATTCTGTTTCTGCAGAGGATGATGGAAAAAGCTCTGTAGGTTTTCACTAATTCACATCCACAGAGATTATACTCAATTTAAGTGCCAATATTTTTATCCATAACCCTGAAACATAGGTTCTTGGGACACCTTCCTTCCTCAGTTTCTGTAAGCCTCAAGCCTAGCTATGATGATAGTAGACAGAACTGAGCAGTATCAGTGAATCCACTGGATTGTAAACTCTTTGGGGTATGGGCTGTCATTTGTTCTGTGTTTCTACAGCAACCAGCACAATAGGATTCTTGTCTAGACTAAGGCTCTTACTTTCTAAGGTAATATAAATAACAAATAACAGACTCACATGGTAGAAGAACTTCAGTGGCAGGAATTGAGAGAGAATTAAGATAGAACTGAGCATAGATATCTCCTTGGTGGTTAAGGAGCCCCAGGAGAGTTCATCCACGCTTAATAAGCACAGTCAACCTGTTTTCAGTCTTTCTGAATCAAGCAGGATAGGAAAACATTTGACAATGAACTGGGCATTGTCTGGATCCTTTATAAGGAAGGCAAACACAGAATGCATCAGTGGGTCTGTCTGAATTTTATGGATTTCATGGCCTAGTTGGGTTCGGAGAGGGGTAGTTTGGCAAGGGGAACAATGGAAGAACAGATGTTGATGTCAGTGATCAGTGATGGCCAGTGCTATTCTGCAAATTATGAGAAACAGCAGCGTTTCATTTTTATTAAACATAGATTATGCTATAAAAAAGTGGCAGTTCTAAAAAAAATCCTAGTTTTAGAGAAAATGTCTGTCCTCAGCCATCTGTATACAACTTCTGTTGGAACCAATGGGATTTGTGTGCGCATATCTGAGGGTAGAATTTGGCCTTATAAGCTGAGGCACTGACGTAGAAGAGAAGTATTTATGTCTACTTAATCTCTTTTCTTCTGTGTTCTCTCATCTGTCTTTTCTCTCTGGTTTCTCTTCTGATCAATTGTCTTTCCCTCACCCAACCCCCATATATAATAATGGTAGCACAACATTATACGTAGAACCTTTTTCTGCTATCAGCTTCTATCAAAGCTCTGAGCCAAATATTGCCTGAGATATCTGCATGTATCTTTCATGTCATGAGAGTGGTGCACAGATATACACCTGTGGACTGACTCTGGCCATTAGCATGTCTATGTGTATTATTTTTGTGACTACTTTAAACTGTGCAAAGAGGAATACAAAAAAAAAACAAAACCCCTCAGAAAACCAAGAAGAAAGGCAGGAGGAAGCCTAATTTCAGTATGTTGAAAGAAACTGCAACCATGTGTCTCAAATCTCACAGCTGAGAATCTGGTAATGTTTTCTCCCTACAGCATTCTGACTCGAATTGCAACCTGAAGAAGCGAATGAACTCCACAACCTCTCAGATGGACCAGTCTCCTGAAGCCAGCATAATATCCAATAGTGCATCTCAAAGTCAACCGATATCTATTCCCCCACCAGCACTCGGAGGCACTAGTAAAATAGACCAATATTCCAGGATCCTCTTTCCAGTGGCATTTGCAGGATTCAACCTGGTATATTGGGTTGTTTACCTTTCAAAGGACACTATGGAAGTGAGTACTAGTGTTTAATTGCATTCAACTGTTACAGAATGGAAGTATGCTATGGGGGGCCAGCATTCTTTTTAATTCAGCCTTGGAACTTCAGTTACTCAGTTCTTTGCAGCATGGAAATTTTTAATAATACATATTAGCAGCCAGTGAGAATGGTGTGTTGAAAACAAGGAAGTAATATTATTCATAGGGGAGAAATTAAAACCTTTTCTTTCAACATACTTTGAGCAGGTTGGGGGCAGTTGTCTAAGACTGTATTCCTAGCAAAAATATATATATAATTTTATTTCTTTCATCACTTAATCTTGCTAGGTGTGACAGGGAATGGTATAGTATTTGTTGAAGCAGTGCAATGAAGGAGATAAGAACCCTAATATAGCCTATGATTGTTTTAAGATGATGAGTTTATTTTGCATGGTCTCCTAAAAAAAAAAAAAAAAAAAGGAAAGTTTAAGATGCATTCTAAACATTAAACAGTAGGGGAAAAATGGCTGCACTTGCATTGTACACTCTCTAATATTGTTCCATCATTAATTTATATCTATATCTATCTACCTATCTATATATAAAAACCCTGGTGCATCTTTTTACCGCAATAAAGTTTGAATACACACAGGCACATACTCCCACCCCTCCACACCCCGTCCCCCTTTGCATAACTCTGTTTAAAAGATTTAGTCTTATCTGCATTAAATGGCACAATGTCTTGTCCTTTGTATTCCCGGCCTCATTCCTAGGTGGCGTGGAAAAGATGCATATGATGCAAATTAAATGCTCCTGGGATAATCTGTCAATGATTAGTTTATCATTTCCAGGCAGTCATTAAAACCCTAAATCTTTCTTCTAGTAGCTTAAATTCTCCTTTGAATTTACTCTCTTTCACCTAAATACAGCAGATGGGCAAAAGAATGATACAAACCATGAGGTGTTTACTTTGTTGCCATGTTGTCTTTGAACCACCTAATACATTGCACTGGATGTTATGAATATACTCTGCTTTGTATGTGAGAGTTACAGAGAGAATGGCCACATTTGGACAATATTGAATACACAACAGAGAGCGAAAACATATATACTTCTCTCTCTCTCTCTCTCTCTCTCTCTCACACACACACACACGCCAATCAGAAATATTCAGGTTCCCCTAAAACAAATATATAAAATACATAATTACATGAACTGGTAGTATGAGAGTTTGGGGGACAGATCCTCAGCTATTGCAAACTGGTATAAACTCCACTGACTTTATTGGAGCTGTTCTGATTTGTACCAGATGAGGATCTCGCTCTGAAATTCTAAATTGAGGTATGGAAAATGAAAGACTATTGTTGTTTTCCCACAGTAGCTATGGAAAATTTAAGTTGAACCAGGTATATTACCATAAATATTAACCCTAGACTTTTCAAAGGCTTCTCAAATTGTGCTGACTGCAATAATTTTTCATGTGTTACTTTTAAATGCTCCCAAAAGGCACACACAACTGAGAAATTCTTTTCAATACTAGCTTTATAGTATGGCAAAAATCCTAAAGCAGAACTACAAAAAGGGAGACTATTGACACTTGGTCAGTGTTTCAGTATTTTTCAGACACCTCTCTGTAAATTATATTTTGCTTTTCGTTTACTCATGTGTGAAAAATGATGGCTTTGATATTCATTGTTAGAATTATAATCTACTATACCATCTCACTAACTTTTCATTATTGCCTTAAATGCCTATAGTCGTTTTGCTATATTAATCTTTTCTACTCAAGCCATAAGTGAATTCTGCAAAGCCCGGGCCATATAAACAGGCTAATTCAACTCAGTTTCAGGATTAGGCCCAAAGTTACTAAACAGGGATATGCTACTGAAATAAATTGTTTAAACAAGTTGAATCCTGCCACAATATCTTTGAACGTCATTAATATTTTTCACACCCTCGCTACATTGGACCAGTGTATAACTTGTATAAGAAGTCAATGGAGATTAGTCAGTAGACTTGCATCTACTTTACGGAAGTGGCACATTCGGTCCATAGAGCCTTTCTTTTCCAAAAAAAGAAGCAAACTATGCACATTTTGATATAACAATCCAGTTTTATTAGATTTTTTAAAATCAGTTATTTATTACATCTTTTTAAAAAATAAATACCTTAGTATTATCCAAATATCCATTCCATGTGCAAACACTCTGGCACATTCTGTATAGTAATATTATCAGGGATTAGTGTCCCCAGTCATGAATGTGCTTAAATGCTTTGCAGAACCGGTGAATAGTTTCACTAATCATAGAGCAAAGTTACACACATGCTTAAATGCTTTGCAGGATTAGGGCAGACAGGAGATCTAGATCACTGTAATATGGACCTTATGAAGTTATAGTTTTAATTATTTATCACTTGGGCTTCACAAATTAATAACAGCTTGCATGTGTGTTTGCATTTTTTTTAAAATAAATCCACTTTGTACAGTCAGATCTCATAATCTAAGCAAGGGTAGTCTGGATAAGTAGTTGAATGGGCGATCTTTAAGGAAATCATACAATAGGTGTTGCAATAAGTGGTGTTGTTGTTTCTGAAAGTGGTACTTTTACCCCTTTAGTCTGTAGTCAGTCAAGGTTGCTCCAGTATGTTTTATGGGGGAGAGTGTGGGGCTAGAACTACTGGGTCAGATCCTCAGCTGATTTAAACTGGGTGTAGCTCCATTGAGCAAGGTCAACGGAATGATGCTACTTTGTACTAGCTGAGAAACCGACCAACCATTTTTTAGATGAGACTTAACAACGAGCTCTGGTTCACTTGTAATAAAGACCCATGGCACTTTTTGTAAGCGCAGGTGTGTTAACACAGATGTCTTGGTTGTTTTCCAATTCAGATCATTATATAGTCTGCCCAAATTCTTCTTTTTATTTCAGTAGGCTACAGTATTCTTCTTTACCTCATGACCTGGAGTCAGACCCTCATCTGGAGTGAATCCGCATAGTTTCACTGAAGTGAATGGAGCCATGCTGATTTACACCAGCTGAAGATCTGTCCCCTAGACTTTTGGGAAGCATTGCTGTGCACTATCAAATAGTTACTGCTTATTGCCCAAATCATAAGTGGCTGCATTTTAGCAGTGAATGAAGTGATCCCTGTATAGTTTGCATGGTGCGTCAGTTAATAAAATTTGTAAAGCACTTTGGGATTCATAATGAGGTGCAGTGCTGTATAAATGTTAAATCATTATCATTAAATAATTTTCTTATTAGAGAACAGTATAATTCTGGAAAACGCAGTTAAAAAGGAAAAAATAAAAATATTAAATGCACAAATGCAATAATTAGATTTTTGTATATTGAAAGAAGTGCCTTCCCATGTTTACGTATTCTGAATGTTGTTTATATATGCAGAACAATAGAAAATGCCATGAGGGAAAAATATACTATAAATACAAACAAAATGATCAAGGGAAAAATGTTGTCCTAATGTATACATAAATCATATCAACTTCAACAAGCTAAAAACTGTAACTGAGCATTTATGCCCATTGGTCACAGAATACCACAGGATAAATTTATGGTTCCTTTGTACCAATCCATCTGTTCAAGGCAGCGATAAACCCAGTGGATCCAAGCATTGGAGGATTTCTCCTGGAGAGAGGAATCCATTGATGGCAGAGTGCTGACACAGCAGGTCCTATGTTGTACAGTCCTCCTAAGATCTGGATTATGGTGCATGGCTGGGGAAAGTTGGTGCACTGGGACGTTACTGAATCCAGCTGAACTCTGGGTGCTTGAACAGACCCTGGCAGCCTTCCAAGCTGGTTTGTTTTATGCAGTTGATAATTCATGACATCAGGAATGGGGGTTGCATAAATGGTGTAATGCCAGACCCTCTTCCCCTTACTGGTCCTGTGCCAAGTACAACTCAGCTGGATCAGAGAATTTCACAAATAAGTTTAGCAAATTTTTTGTAAAATTGCTAGTTTGATCTATGTTGGGGGTCCCCTGAGACCTCTTCCACACGGTTACCAAAGAACTCATTTTGACTCCAGTCTCATCATTCAAGCTCCTTTATTTTGCATACATCAAAGCTATGCTGAGTTGATCATATTCAAGTATAGGGGGTGGATACAGGCAAAAGTTTTCCTTACATACATCTTTGCCAACACTAACAACACATGCATTCTTAACAATACAGGGCATCACACGCTTCTGGATTGGTTTGGTTACTCTGCAGGAATCAATCCCTGTACAGCATGCTCTGTCCACACATTGTGCATGCACGACCTACTTTTTACCTCATCTTACATTCCAGGCTTATCTTGTCCATTGCAAACGGTACCCTGAAATTCCCCCTTATCTCAGCTAATGCAGACATCCTGTCTCTACCCAACTGATCAATTTACCTCGCCCGTCATGCTCACTAAGAAATGAGGCAAATAAGTTACTTATGCCCAGGCCTACATTACATTTAAGTAAAATGACAGAACCCTCTGAAATGAAAGAAAAGCAAATGCAAGTTAAAACAAGATGATTTTGGGGAATTTTCTGTTCATGAAGAAAATAGGGTAAAGAGAAATGATTCACATCTTGGCTAGATCATGAGTGAAAATGAGTTTTCTTTGTCCCTAAATAGCAATTATCCATATCATAAAACCACCACACAGTTTGGTATTTTTGACACACTTGGACATTATTGCTCAACACCTGTTCAGGGCTGGAGTAGCAGTGGTGTTGCAGGGCCACAGTTGTATCAGCAGAGTTGTGAAATGAAGCTAACACAATGTTCTGCCTGCTGTTTGCTTGGCTTTACAGTTAGTGATTTTAGAATCCCACTGATTTTTTCCTCTCATGCAATTCGTAACAGGAAAATTGAAGTGTTTGTAATGTTTTATATAAAAAAAATCCTGAAACCACAGATGTCAGTTTCTAGACCAAAATGAATTTTGGTAGCCATGTTATAAGCCTCTGCAAAGATAGATTTATAACTGAAATGCTGACAGATGTTTAACTGCAGCAGCATGGATGTACCATTTATAATGTGAAAAATCAAAGCATTAAAACTACTACTTTAAGAGGACTTATTTCCTTTCTATGTAAGGTCAATTTGTAATTAATTTAGCTGCAAAATATCAGAATATGACTTCCTCATCATACCTACATGACACTGGAATACTGCCAACTGTATTTGCATGCACACACTCATCCGCTGAGTACAGTGGGAGGCAGCATTCCAAAACCACCAGGACGGACAAGCCAGATACAGGGATTTATGAGTGGAGAATCTAACAAATTTGAAAAAAATATTGGTTGCTTCAGCGAAAGCTGCCCTAGTCCTGAAATAACCCTAACTATTGGAAATAATATGCGAGGGATAATAAATTCCCCCAAATAAACTTTGTTCACGCAGTTCTATATGAGACATACTGTCCAAAACCAAAGTGCAATTAATAATGTATTAGAAAGATAGCAATTGCCATTAAAAATTCGGACTAGTGGTCCATCTGCTCCAGTGTCCAGTCTCTGACATTGGCTGGCTGCTTCAGAGGAAGGTGCAAGAAGCCCTGCAGTGGGCAGTTATGGGAACATCTGCCCCAAAGGAATCTTTCTCCATCTTTCACAATCAGTAAGAGTTTGATTTATGACCTGAAGAATGAGGATTTATATCCCTTCCCAAATTGTGGAGGGTTTTTTTTTGAAACCTCCATATTGTAACTCTGGCTGTTTTTGTTATGCGCATACCTGGAGATGAGCATGGTGGGGTAGAGGAAGGAAGCTTTGCAGGGGCTTAAAGGCGAAGATGTAGAGTTTGAATGTGATGCAGAAACTGCACAGAGATGTGAGTGAGGAATTGATTTTAGCAGCAGCAGAGTGGATAGACCAGCAGAAAGAAGTGTGAGAACTGGAAAGGCGTTTAACATAAGAACGGCCATACTGGGTCAGACCTACGGTCCATCTAGCCCAGTATCCTGTCTTCTGACAGTAGCCCTGTTAGGTGCCCCAGAGGGAATGAACAGAACAGGTAATCATCAAGTGATCCATCCCCTGTCGCCCATTCCCATGTATAATATGTTAACATTCATAAAACCTCGCTGACCCTTGGAATGTATATAATATCATGCTTCATTTTAACCACTGGAAAATAAAATGAACTGCAAAAGAACTAACCAGAGTCATTAGCATGCATACTTAGAATTCAGCTTTGCTGATCCCAGTAGTGAACATTGTTTCTAATCCTGAGAAGATTCTCCCTTACAATATGTTGCTGGTTTAAGCCTGCTGAGGCAGCTGGGAAGCAATAGCTAAGTTGTGTTGTTGATTGAGTGCATTGTTGGCAGCACATGACTGAAATTTCCCTTGTATCTTTTCTTCCAGTTTTTTGAACCCACTGCAATGCATCTTCGGAATGACTACGAGCCCAACTGATATACGCAACACCGCTTTGACAAATCACTGGCCGTCTTGTAGAGCTCAGTGACTTCAGAGGATGAGTGTCTATCTCTGCCTGCTGTAAATGTAAAATATCACGTCTTTATGCGGGACACCATCTGGAAATGTAGACTCTTGGCCGCTTGAAGGGACAGACTCTACGCAAAGTTCTAAGGTGTTGATTCAGAGTGCAAGCTCAAGTTCTTATTTTGTTAAATGGTTTAGGACTGAGTATTATACTTGTTCTAATTCTATTATGAATGTTTGAAGGTAAATCTTGAATCAAAATTGAGATTCCTTGTAACATCTCCCTTAAGTACTTTTAAGGGTACTAATGAAAACCTGATTCTGAGCTAGCGTGAGTAGGCTCTGCTCCATTGCAGTCAATAGGGCTGTTGTCAGTTTACACCTAATATCTGTTGAGCTGTCCTGTCAAAGAGGGCTGAACCCTATCCGGTTTTCATGATGAATGCTGCACACTTGTTTGTATCCTTGTTTTTATCATCTTGTTTAAATGTAAACTTTAAATGAAGATTCATACACTGTTGTAAAAAAAATCCAAAACCATATGCCAAGCAGAATGGGACAGGACATGTAAACCATTGCTTATGAATCTGATCTCATAAATTAGGATATTGCACTTTATCTTGCCAATACACAGATAAGTACTACCAGCAAGTTTGGTGTCACTTTCATCCCCATTAGATTTGAAGGTATTTACAATTTGATTCACACTCCTGTAACAAAGAAAGGTCTAGTCTTTGTTGTAGTATTTATGTTACATATTTCTTTGCTTTCTGACATTTTATTATATACCCACCCTTCATCTCCATTACCCTTGTTATTTAAGAATGTAATTGGAGAGAACTTACCCAATGAAATAAAACCTGAGCCTTCTTTCTAGCAAGCCCAGTGGATACTGGTAGGCACTGAGAACAACATGCAGTAGAAATAAACTAAGAACTCCTACATTTATATTAAACTGTTGTTAAACTAAATGGAATTAAAATGAATGGGATTAGGTGCTGTTCATAGATCTAAGCATTGCAAAGGATTTCTTGTTTCATCTAAACCAAACCTCTTTATCACTGAGTTAATATTCAGGGACTAGATTTTCAGCTCTTGTAAGTTCTCCGTGCTTCACTGACTTCACTTGAGCTATGCCAATTTACACCATCTTAGGATCTGACTTTAGTTGTCTACTTTCCCCCTATTTTAATAGGCATGTAGCTTCTCCTGGTCTGGCAACCAGACAGCTAACACTAGGTCAGATCCTTAGTTCAATTTCAGCCTCCACCTGTGTGTACTTTATGTGGGTGGAGTAAGTTTCATGCTCAGTACACTTGGGCTAATACAGTAATTGCAGCCGACACAGAGAGATGTCATTATATGCAGTTTATTTTATTCCAGAGGCAACAGACTGGCATGTTTGAATGTACTTGTAAGTGTACTGAATTATTTCCCATTTGCTCTGAAACCAGAATTGTGAAAGCTTTCCCCATTTTTAGTCTCCATACAATATCTTCATTAAACACGGACCCCCCCCAACTTTGTATTTTATAATTTGTAAATATATTTACTTGACAAAGAACAAACTGCACTCCAGGGGCCCAAAGGTTATTTGTATTTTAAAGTGGATATTTGGCTTGTGTAACTGTAGTCATTTTTGCTTTACAAACACGTTTATATTAATAATACATACCCCCTGTGAGTAATCTACCACAGGTTTCAAAATAATTTTGGACAGCCTTGTTTATAAAATATAAATGTATAAAGGTGAAAGGAAAGCTAAACTGGAATTGAAAAAAGCTTAATTTTGTATTTAACTTTGTTTTAGTTAAAACAACTCAATCTAAACATAAGCTGTGAAACAAATCCTTTCAAATGCCTTTGAAAAAATGTGCTTGACACCTACAGCTCCCCCTGATTACAGTGTTTTAAGCTATAGGTTGGTTCAATGAAACTTATCTAAACTTGGAAATAACGTATTAGCGCCTTCACAACTGACGTTGAGCTCTCAGGTTTTGACCCATATATATTCTGTATAGTATGGGCCCAAATTCTGTTCATCTGACTTCAGTGGGATTTCTTTCTTACCTGTGCAGGGTGAACAGCAGTTGCCTCTGTGTATCTGCTTGGACACTTGAGCATATGTAGCTCAAATTAAAAGAAATTAAGGGAAGTAGTTAATTTTCCCTTGCATTTTCTAAAGGAGGAACAATCCTGCTCATAATTACTACTCCATATACACTGCTTTTATAAGACGTGAACCATTTAAATAGGAATAGTAGGAACTAGACAGTGGTGCTGTAAGTAGTTCCGCTCACCACTATTGCACCCCCTTGTACTGGGGTGTGGGATGGCAGGTGCTCCCTGCCTCAGTTTACAAGGAGTAGCAACTGGTCCAGACGAGGGTGGTCTGTACTATAAGCTCAGCATACAATCCTTAAATGGTTAACTCATAACTGCCTTAGAATCTGGCTATCCATTCTTTTTAAATGGGCAAACAAAAATAAAAGACACACATGTGGCTGCAGTGCTATAAGCCAAGGACCAGATTGGACCGAACCTGGCCTGGCGCTGGGGTTCTGAGTTAGCTCCTTCATCCCAGCACTACCCTCAAAGGAAGCAGGTAAGCCTTCTTAATTGGCCTGCTGGCTCCCTATTCACCCATATCACCTCCTGGTCCTTCTAGGCCAGGGGCGGGCAAACTTTTTGGCCTGAGGGCCGCATCGGGTTTCAAAAATTGTATGGAGGGCCGGTTAGGGGAGGCTGTGCCTCCCCAAACAGCCAGGCGTGGCCCAGCCCCTGCCACCTATCTGACCCCCCCAGCTTCTTGCCCCTAACAGTCCCCTTCAGGACTCCTGTCCCATCCAAGCCCCTCTGCTCCCTGTCCCCTGACCACCCCCGGAACCTCCGCCCCTGACTGCCCCCCTCCGCCCCATCCAACCCTTCCTCTCCTTCCTGACCGCTCCCCCAAGACCCCTGCCCCATCCAACCACCCCTTCTGCCTGTCCCCTGACTGCCCCCCACTGCCCCATCCAACCCCTCCTCTCCTTCCTGACTGTCCCCACCAGGGCCCCTGCCCCATCCAACCACCACTTCTCCCTGTCCCCTGACGGCCCCCTGCCACCCCATCCAACCCCTCCTCTCCTTTCTGACTGCCCCCCAGGACACCTGCCCCATCCAACCACCCCTTCTCCCTGTCCCCTGACCACTCCCTGCCACCCCATCCAACCCCTCCTCTCCTTCCTGACTGCCCCCCGGGACCCCTGCCCCATCCAACCACCCCTTCTCCCTGTCACCTGACTGCCCCCCACTGCCCCATCCAACCCTCCCACACTGGTGGCTGGCGGCACGGCTGCACCAGGACAGGCAGCTATGCTGCCCGGCTGGAGCCAGCCATGCACCGGGTCAGGTCGGGCTCTGCAGCTGCACTGCCCCAGGAGCTTGCAGCCCCACTGCCCAGAGCATTGCCCAGTGAGCTGAGGGTGCAGGGGAGGGGGAGCAGCAGGGGAGGGGCCAGGGGCTAGCCTCACCGGCCAGGAGCTTAGGAGCTGGGCAGGAGGGTCCCATGGGCCGGATGTGGCCTGTGGGCCGTAGTTTGCCCACCTCTGTTCTAGGCCTCTGGAGGACTACATCTCTCAGGTAGCACAGCTGAAGTGGGTTTTCCTTAAGCAGGGGTAGTCAGGACACAGATGCTTCCAGCAGGGAGGCCAAGATGGCCTGAGACACCCCCGCACAGGCACTTTGAAAAGCTAGAGATGGGAACAGGTATATGCCTAACAGGATGCTCGGACCAGAAGACACAAGAATCTTCATGAATAATGAAGAAAGATCCTGGGTTTTCACAGCTTTCCTTAAGTCCTAATAAAAAGTGAGCTCTGATTTTGTACCACAGACTATTCAAGATGTGGATTTGAATTAATCCAAAAAGTGGATTTGAATTAATGAATGGGAAGCCTGTAACCATGGTAAGTGGGGAGAAAGATGACTAAGAACAGAAAATGGGGCAGAATTATATTGTAGATACAGTGGAAAGCCCCTTACAATAGAGAGGTTACCTGTACCGTTATAGGTGGTCAGCGTTTTTCATGGTTTATAAACTGAATAAAATTCCAGCCAGGGTTTTAAAATGTGGAACATAGGGATTGCCATAGTAGATCAGATCCGAGGCACACCTAGTCCAGTATCATATCTCCAGCAGTGGTCAGTACCAGAAACTTCAGAGGGAGGTGTGAGAACCCGACAGGAGGCAGATATGGAATAATCTACCCCCACAGTAGGTCTCATTCTAATCTCTAAGAGTTATAGATTGGTTTAAACCCTGAAGATTTAATGTCTCTTCCAAAGTTTGTATTATCATTTATTATAACAGCAGACCCAGAGTTATCTAGAATCTTTGTGAATATTGCTAAACTCCTGGCCACAATGGATTTCTGTGGCAATCAGTTCCTTAATCTGATTCTGCATTGTGTGAAAAGAAATTCCTTTTTTGTTTTGAATTTGCCCCCTTTTAATTTCATTGAACATCTCTTCCCTTGTGTTTTGAGATAGTGAGAAGAGAAGCTCCCATTCTACTTTCTCAATGCCATTCATTTTTTAAATATATTTGTATCACGTCCTGTCTTATTCACCTCCTTTCTAAGGTAAGCAATCCCAACTTTTTCAGTCTCTCTTCATGTTAGAGATGTGAAAAGTGACTGCAAAAATGCAATGTTGCTGTAACATATCTGCTAAGTTTACTGAGGAAAAAACAAGTTATTCACAATATAGAGCCAGCATAGCTGTGGGAAGAGTAAGCTTTATTCCATTTTGTCTTACATATCCTCAGCAATATTGTCACCTGAATACTGACTCCAAAATGTGTTGCATTGGTGATATACGTAGTATAAAGATTACTGCTTGATTTTCAGAAATCAGGTTGATATTCCCATGCTGGAATATTGTGTGTTATCTGAATACATTGGACATAGAAGTTACCGACAAAGTGTAAATATGACACACACAGGCATTCCACTTTTGCATTCTGATTTCTGACCATAACTACACAATAAATCTTTCAGACCATCACTTAAACAGGAGCTATTTCCTTTAAAAAATAATAATAATAATAATAATAATAATAATAATAATAATAATAAAAGTCACCTACAAAAAGCGGAGCAAACAAGCACGTTTCAACATACCTTGAGAATCCAGTTTTGTCTCCCTTGTTTACCAGGCACCACCTAGAACTCTAAACCGGACACAGATATTTAGTGGCTGACTAATACACTGCAAGTCAGAAAGCCATTACACAGAGCACCTCACCCAGGGATATTTACATATTTGTATGGGAATCAAAACTAGGCACAGCCCAAAGTAGAGGGATGTCAGCTGTGTGATTTGAACTGAAATATTGTCATAATCAGCCTCCATTCAAATTCAAACAGGATCCACAAAGCCGCATTACTCCCATAGGGCCTGACTTCTGCTACCCTGACATTGAGCAATACCTTACTGCAGGAGTACTCTCATTGCATTGTTAAAATAATGTAACTCTCTAAACAATGCAAACATTGAAATGGGTCCTTTCAATTCTTGCTGGTCTAGCTCATTTCTGTGTACTGATATTCTTATTTAAATTACCTCATGGTAACTACACGTGAACAGTTATGACTCCCCCTGACCTGAATCTTGGCAGTAGTTTCACAATAAGATGTGTTCTTCAGATGCGAGCTTGTTCAAGCTGCTGAGGCTGCATACCCTTGTGAAGCAGTTATTACAATGAAATTTCTAATCCCCTTTTGAAGCTAGTTTGGAAGGGCACACACAACTCTATCCCAAAGGACTTTGATTGATGCTCTACTCAAGGAATGTAGTATATGACACTGTATGCACCATTGTTTAAAAGGGTTTCTTTAGCTTTTTTCCAAGTGATGATCATTATCAAGTGAATTAAATCCAAAATTAAACCAAGCAAAACTCAGTCCTGCAGGTTGTATCAGCTCACTCTTACCTAATCTCACCTGATACTGTTCTCACACAATTCTAATCATTATGAATGTGATGGAACAGCATGAATTGAAGGGACACTTTTCAAAAAATATATTGTTAAGAAAGTCTCTTTCTCAAGGATGTTATAACAAGAATGAAAGAAAACTACTCATTAAGAGCTAGGCCTAGCTACCTGTTATACAAGTATGCAGTGTGTGTGTGTGTGTGTGTGTGTGTGTATGGGAAGGGGAGAGACAGAGAAAGGACCCTCCTTGTGCTCTTGAATGGAACACATAAGGCACTCCTCCTTAATTAGGGTCTGATCCTGTAAGCTGCTGAGCACCTACAACTCCCATTGACTTAAATGAGGATTGGAGGTGCTCAGCACCACTCAGGATCAGGCCTTTCCTTGCTAAAGGCACATGATGCCCTCCCAAAGAAGGTGAGGAAAGGCCAGAGGTTGGCTGCATGGGGAGACGTATGCCCTTTCAGAGTTTCTTAAAGGTATTTTTAAGTTTTATGACTTCTCCTATTTGTAGGATTCTCTCTATGGTAGCATATATGTATCCTTTTTTAACAGCAACAACAAAATGCCCAAAAGGAAAGCTGCACCTTCAACTTGAACTTAAGTAACTAGAAAAGCGTTGAAGGGGAAAATTCTCAGTTAAACTTCTTAATACAGATGTTTTCTCCTGGAACACACCAGGTCTACTGCAGATATAAGCTCTGCTTGTTGATACACATAAATTCCAGCATTTTCAGTCTCGTCTTGGAGAGATCTGTGATTATTTTCAGGGTATAGTATAGCCTCTGTGTCTAGAAACATCTTGTTTTCCAGTTCCTCAGGTTCCTGAAACTTCTTTGATGCCTCCAGTTTCTGAATCCTACAGTTCTAGAATCCTCTAAAGAATGAATCCAAAATTCAGCTCTACAGGAGAACCTCGATTTTACAAACACCAATCACTTCCACAAACCTTTTTCCTGACTCAGAGGGAGAAATCACATCATAAAAGTGATGTTGATGAAGAGTAAGTCGACATACCTTCACATCTTCACAGTCTGATGCCCTCAGTACATTAGCATGCATCACTTTGCAGTAGTTTGAAGGGTGAGGAAGAAATTTTTCCCCAAGTCGGACTGGCAGTGACTTTGGGTTTGTTTCACTTTCCTCACAGCGTGGCATGCGGGTCATTTGCTGGGATCATCTGGGTATCTCTCACTTAATCTATTTCCTGCCACTCTAAAGGCCTCAGGTATTGGTGCACCTCAGTCCCTCCTATGTGCTGCCTGAGGCATATAATAGTTTAATCTTCTGAGAACTGTAATACCTTGGTCTAAATTCTGTTGTTGCATTCGGGGGCCAGTGCTGGGTGGTATTGGTGGGATGTGATATACAGGAGGTCAGAAGAGGTGGTCTCTTCTGTCCTTAAATTCTAAGACAAGAAGAAATTGATGCAGTGCTCCACACTGCAATTTATGCTCAGTAACAATTGTAATTTTGAGATGTTCAATTTTATGAACTGCTCAATCTCCAATTAGTTTGTAAAAGAGGTTCTGCTTGTACTGCTCAACCTCAAATCCAGGGACTTTTATGCCTTAGGTATAAAAATAAAGAGTGCTCAGCTGGTGTTTGTGGCTGGCTACAGTGCTCTTTCAATAATTCTTCTCAGTTCATGCTGTGTTTCTTCCAGCTTCAAACTGCCCAAAAAGAGCTCTTGCATTTTCTTATGATTAAGTAATACACATTTTTAAACAGATAATAAAATCTTCAACCATGTTAAACATAATCATATAAAACTGTTGTATCACAAGACTTGTATTTCATAAACCAAAAAGTATATTTTCACTAAACCAAAGCAGAAATGCTCTGCAACACTACCCAGTGAATAGAAATGTGTGACTTTTCCAGTTTGTGGGAAATTCTACAATTTCTAAATTTGTTTTCACTCCGAATCAGAATGAACAAAAAAAAAAATTGCCCCGTGAAATAAAATTTCAGAAAAGATTCTATTTCATGTCATTTGAAACATTGTTCTGATAACATCAAAATGTGTATTTTCAACATTTCAACATTTTAATTTAAAAAAAACATAATAAAAATAAATTTTTAAATGAAAAGTAACTTCAAAATCAAAAGCATTCAATTCTGAAAATGTCAAAATAGAACATTTCAACCTTATCAAAATGCTTTTTTTCTGTTTTTTTTTTTAAATAAATTTTGTCAATATTGATACACTTCTCCAGGAAATTTTGATTTCAAAGAAATGGCATTTTTCTGGTGGAAAAATGTTCCATCAGATTTATTTTTTACCAGCTTTAATCAAGACCTTTCACAGTAATTATTATAATATCTTGCTAAGGACACTAGTAGTAGAAAATGGGTGATTTTACCATATGTGGTACCATACATAGGCACAGCAACTAGGACTACTCTCAACTGGGAACAAAAGATGCAAAAGAGAGAAGGTATACTGGTATCTGAATTATAACATTTCTGTCTTTGATCCTTGGTCCTATAGGTCTGTGTTACTGATCAGTGCTTTTACAAGGAGATAATTAGTGCACGACAATTCAATCTGCTTTTACTATCATGTTCCCTGAAGCCACTTTTTTTTATTTTACCACTGATATTAGAATCCATAATTATTTTCATAGATTTTTAAGTACTAGAGTCAGTTAGAAGTCAAGCATTGCACTAAATTCTATGCTTCTCTTAAGAAATAACTGATCCTTCTATTTTAGATATCATTGGATATTTTATATTCAACCTTTGCTCTAAAGTTTTGTTTTTTTAAAATTTTGTCTTCTACACACCGTGTTTTAGTAACATTTCTATAGCGAGGATGTTAATAATTTGGATTTAATAAAGCTAGCAATCCATATGTTAGTTACTGTGGTACTTGTCATAATCCTAGTGGTAAGAACAAGAATATCAACCTTTATAATCAATGCATGTCTTCTCAAGTTTTAATTGGTCATAAAAATTCCTTTGGGGCTAGAACTTGGGATATTAAGTTTTCAACTTGGAGATTGTAACGTTAGGCAATACAGTCAAAACTTTTCTGCCCCCTGATTTACTCATACATATATATATATATATATATATATATACACTAGATGTTAGACAATAAAAGTTTGTATGCATGTAGCTCAGATAACTTACATTTTTAAGTAATAACGATAATTTATAGGTACTTAACATTTGGAAGGTAGGTAGCATACATGAAAGTATCTTTCTAGCTAATACTGTTTATTGCACAAAACAGCTCTAAGAGCAGTGTCCATGACTACATTGAAATGAGCCCTCCAATGTTATTATAGAGTTAATCAAGTTTAAGAAAGTTCCTAAATACAGATGTAGGCCAAGAACCACAGCTGGTGTAAATCAGTGCAGACCTACTGAAGTCAAGAAAGCTATAGGTCTGTCACAGTTACAGGACTAGCTGTACCTAGGTGTCACAGTATTCTCACATTCTTAGACCAGGTCCTGAACTAGAGTACCCTGTGGGTCAACTGAGCATACCCAGCAGGTGCAACAGGATTTGTGTACCTGTGGTTATTCCCTCTGACTGTTTGTGTCCAAGTGGCTTAATGACACAAAACAGCCTTCTTAAATCAAAGTATTGTTTCATCTTAAGAGTAGGAATAACATAAGAGAAAGAGTGTTCTAAAACAATGGAAAGGCTACACATGTGACTGTTTTAGTGAAGGTTTATCATCCCCTGTCCTGGAAGCCTTAGAATATCATAGAATCATAGAATATCAGGGTTGGAAGGGACCTCAGGAGGTCATCTAGTCCAACCCCCTGCTCAAAGCAGGACCAATCCCCAATTTTTGCCCCAGATCCCCAATGGCCCCCTCAAGGATTGAACTCACAACCCTAGGTTTAGCAGGCCAATGCTCAAACCTCTGAACTATGCCTCCCCCCTTCTTATTTCCTAACCTCCTGCTATTAAACTAAACTGACATATTCACACTATAAACAGCCCAATGACTTAATATAGTCATATGGTAACAATCCCAATCACTATACAGTATTCATGAATTATTAGCACCATGTCCTTCACAAGATCTACTGGTTAAATATTAACAAGCATTTTTACAATTTTGTAAATATGTACATATCAGATCTAGAGCCCAAGCACTGAATTACCCAGTAATCTAGTGTGTCAACTCCCATAGTATATGCTGCCAAGAGAGGATTTTCTTTTGTTAATTAACTTAGTTGTGAATATAAAAAGAAAGTGTAACTGCAAAAATATATTCAAATCACAGTGCATTCGGTGATTAAGGTTATAAAAACACATCTATACCTTATGTTTTTGCATCCAGGAATAGCAAAAGTCTACAAACAATGCTGCAGGTGATTACTCATGTAGTTGGGGGCATATCATCTCCTCAGTGGAAGAACTTCCACGGATGTCAGCGGGAGTTGAGCATATACACTGAGGTCAATGTATGGCCTTATCTGTGCACCAGTAAAATATAGTCACGACAGGGGGAGTTGGGAAGTTCAGCTTTACCTCTGAATTTTAGGGCTTTTGTGGGCTTATCTCATGTTCTTAATTAGTCTTATTTCAATTAATAATTTTAAAGTTTGGACAAGGAGAATTTTTTAGTGGGATTCATGGGTAGAGTGAGATCTCAATAGCACTGTCTATATTAAACCACTAAGGAATTTGAAACTCTTCATAGCAGAAAGCTCATTTTTTACGTTTTTGAGATTTTATTTCCTCCAATTTAAGAAATCCGTAGGCACAGACCCTGTTTGGCCTTGTGCCTGAAATCATTCTGACATTTGTCACTTGAGGTACAATTTGTACATCTGTCTCAATGGAAATGAATGGTCTTTTCCTGCTAGACAATATGGACCAGATCCTTTGCTGGTATAAATGTACATTAGTTGAAGACCTGACCACATGCTTTTAAGATATTTGAGCTGAAGCTTATTCAGACCGTATTTAAATCAGTGTGACTAAGTAAGATTAAAGTTTGTCTTGTCTTTCTTAGGGCTTGATTCTGATTTTATTTACAACAGTGTAAATCAGGAATAATTCCACTGAAGTTAATAGAATTAGTCTGGAGTTAAACTAATGTAAGTGAGATTGGAAGTGGGGCCTTATATAAGAAAGCTGTTTTAAATATAAATTTTTATTTTTATGTGATAGCTCAAATGGAATGGTGATGTTGGTCAAATCTAGCTAATCTATTACAAAAAAATGATGTAAATACATTTGAATAAATGCAATCCCTGAAAAGTTCAGTTATAAAAGCCCAGAAAATATTGACAACTATAATTAATTAAATGAATTAAGGCAAATGTGTCTCTGAAACCTGCACTTAGAAATGCCTGCCATTACATTTAAAAAAAAAAAAAAAGCTTTGCGTACAATATGAAGGCAACATGAGGCGCTTCTAATGGTGAATAAAAGACAAAACCCTCATCGGGAGTCGGAATTGAGATGCAAAAGAGACCACAAATGCCTTTATAAGAAATACTGCATATGATGTATCTATTAATTTATTTTTATTCTTTGGCTGGAAAAAGAGTTTCTAGATCAGAAAATGGCTTTCTGCATTTGAGATGTGTTCATTAACAGCTCCTTACAGAGCAGTTACAGAAGCATTATTGTGAGGTTATTTTTAATTAAAACCAGTGGGTAAATATGCTTCATTCAGCATTGATAAAACAGCCACAGAAGCTAAATCAAGTTTAAAATTCTAATTCCAGCAGCACTATGCAATTCATATCTACATGATTCCAACAACCTCAATTTATTTTAGGAACATGAAATAATTTGTTCACTCACAAGGTACCATTTCACTAAATTTTATACCAATCAAGCACTCAGCACTTTTATAATCAAACACCTTTTCATGTTCCCAAATCATCAGAAATATATTCAGGTCAGAGATGTGTGAGTTTAACACTATGACTTATGAAGAGTTCCATTTAAAGTTACAGCAATTTAAAGGCATCTCATAACATATATGCCTGATGATACGATCTGTGTCTCACAGACATCAACTTGCAAAATTATATATTGAACCCAATCTTTGGGTCTAAGAAATCTATAGTCAGTGTAGGACTTGAGGAAGAGGAGGCAAAACTGAATATATACTACCTTTGTGCTCATCTTATCTAGGGGACACTTGGGGTCCATTTTGGCTAGCCACAGGACTGCTCTAAGCCATGGGTAGTGACCCCTTAACGGGACATGATGCCATTCAAAGATGAGTTGGAGAACAACAGCACTTTAGTTACTCTTCCTTCACTGGCCACACCCTTGACATACCCTCGACATTGGGGGCTGAAGGAGGAGGTTGTGGAAACCTAACTATGTTGGGAAGATCAGCTCTGTACCACCTGGTGATTTCCCATGCTAGGGAATCCTTCGCTGTATGGATAAGGCAGCTTTATAACCCCACTGCACCAATGGAGTGGTACAAAGGGATCAGAATGTGGGGCCTAGGCCTGGCCCATTGTTCTTATTAAGAGCTAGTCAGCATGCTTTTGACAAAATGTACTTTCTTCAGCATGGTGTGTGTCATCGAAGTCAATATGTTTCATGAAGACATATTTTCTTTCATGTTGCTGGCATAGAACAGTAACTACAATTTCACCTGAAGATGTATCGATTTTGACTAAGTCTGTGTTTGGAAGATCTCTGAGGTCCAGAGTGCTCTGGTCCCTTCTGACTAGACAGAGAGCATGCAGAACCAGAAACCCGGACCCTCTCAAGCAGAAAGAGTTGTTTTGAGAAAATGCTGGTTTGTGAAAATGTTTGAAAGGTTTTGTTTTCTTTCCAGTGCTGAACAAAGACAAATTTCAAAACCTGAAAAGTTGTGGTGACATGGAATTGTCATTCTCTGGTCAGCTCTAGTTTTTAATACTATGCTTCTTCTTAGACACTCAGATAAGTACATCAATAGATTAGATTCAAATATATAAGAAATATTAGGATGAAATAAGACAGACCACACCAAATCATCTCCACATAAGCAACTGCATTCTGTATTAACAGCAGAGCACACTGCTTGAGCAGAGGGCAGATAAAGATTACTTGGAAGAATTTGGATTACTTGGAAGAAACTTTTCTGTTTCTAGCTACAGTGATGTTTCTAGAGCCGGCACTAGAGGCAGGAGATCAGGGTAGTTGCCCCGGCCGACAGCATCTGAGGATGCCATATCAGTGGGGAATTGGGGGAGAAGAGTTGCCACATCACTTAGTTGCTCCTCTCTGCTTTTTGTTTGTTTGCGGGGCTTTTTTGGCTCAGCCACTTGCAGGCACCAAAACATTTTCCTCCCTGGGCTGCAAAACAACTAGGGCTGGCCCTAGATGTAACTGCACCAGTGCAGTTCTATACATTGATGGTGTAAAAAAAAAACCAAACAAACACAAAACCCAGTTTCAACAGAAAATTTTTGACCACTCCTACTTACACTCTAAATAGAGAAGGTAGAAAAGGGTAGGTAGTGAAAGAGAAACAGTGTCACAAAGCAAGTCAGTGACAGAGCTGAGGATAGAATCCAGGTTTCTGGAGTCTCAGTCTAGTACTCTATCCACTGGATGATGCTGTTTCATCTAAGATTTCAAATAGGAGGCTATATTATAGTAGATAGAAAATTCTTCAGGATGAGGGAGATTTACATTCTGACATGAGATTGCAGCAAAGAGTTCTTGGTGCACCATATTGTGTGTGGAGCAATCAGAAAAGCTAATGACGCTGTCAGCATTCTGTAATCCGCACTATGTAATATGGGGAAAATGCAGCATACAGTGGCTCTGGACTACAAAATCCAAAATGGCATCCAATACAAACTTAGACTGTTGCAGATGGTACCTTAAATTCCTTGGCTGTTGCAGCTAGCGCTGCTCAACAGCCCTCATGGTCTGAGTGACACTGGTTTGGCACAAGCCATAAAAAGGGGGCCGTTTTATGTCATGATGCAATAAAACTATCAGTGCAGAAAATCATTAACCCTTACATGCGGAGATCTTGGTAAAATAAAGTACCAAAATCTGATCTGAATACCATTACGCAACAAATCAATACTTGCATACTGAGATATATATGACACACATGAATTCAGACCAATTGTTAATAGAACATAATTAAGAAGCTAAATATATCTTCAACTATCATGTGAATTTCACAACTAAATACAAATTTCAAGTGAATTTGCTAGAAATGTGATACTATTGATCTAACAATGTATAAGGTGTGAGTCCATCAGAAAGATGGCAGTGCAGATGTGCAGACAGAACTGTAAAGATTTATGGCCTATTTTAAAAGGCTCCAAGTTCCTGCAGCTTCCCACTGGCTTCAAAGGGATTTGCAGGTGCTCAGCACTTCTGAAAACCAGGCCATTACCGCACAACAGATTGCATGATCACTGAGGATTTTATAAAGGACCCCTTGGCATGTCATTTTATTATATATTTTTGTCTTGTTTTATGATTTATTCAAACATTTTTAAAAAGCATTATAAGCCATCTTGATTATATATCTATCTATATCTATATCTATATAGATATATATCGCTGTGCCTTTTACTGGAAGAATAAGTAAATCTGTTCATACCCATTGTCATCCATTCAAGCCCCTAGCAATCAATCTCACAGCATTTCTCTCACATTTCTATGGACTGTGCCTTGAAGAATTTTTCTCTTATTGCTTTAGAGAATAGCACTTACTGAATCCTCTCCCAAAATATAGAGGTTATGCTCCCTCAATAATAACTGGAAGGAGAGAGAGACTCCTGCAGAATGATTCCTACACGGACACTTTGTTATGATAAAGAGCTTTCTCCTGTGAATAATATTCATGCATAGATTATTCCATGTCATTTTCTGTCAATTGTCAAATAAATTATTCACAAATAACTTTTTGGTACTAGTCAAGCAGGTACAGGTGGCAGAACAAGATCTGTCAAATAATTTATTCTTTTTTTTTCTGTGAAGCATCAATAATTTTGTGTGAATAATTATTTTCACTATCTGCTCTGATCATTTCAAAATTAAGGGTCTCCTGCTCAGACACTCATTTTGCACAACATCTTATTCCACATCCAAAGAACCAGCATCTGTAGTGTCAGCATCTGGCCCAACATGGTGACATAATTTGGGAAATTTTCTTTCTATTCTTGATATTCACGGGTGACCATCAAGGGCCCAAATCTGCAATCCTTATTTAAGCAACACTCCCAATCAAATCAATATTTTTCCTGAGCAAGAATTGCAGACAGATGTATGTCAAATGTATGACCGTATACAGTTTTAAACTTTCCTGAGCTAATGTTGCTTATGGTGAAGAGTGTTTTTAAATCTTCAGGAGGCCTTTTACTAACTAAATGCTAAATTTATGTCCATTTGCATCCAAGACTATAGCAAGCTATGGTCAGGGAGCAATGAATCAGTTGATGTCTGTATAAACATCAAATTGTGGTACTTATACCTCTCGTGTCAAGCTTCACTTTTGCAGACTGCTACTTAGTATGTTCATTTGACAAGAGTTGTCAGTCCAACTGAGATTGCATTATGATTCTCCACTATATTGTGGAGTGACAAGACAGGAGAAAATCAGATCCTGTATCTTGTAACAGATGTAGTGAGTGTAAAATGCTAGTGTTCCCATTTGCTTGTGCTTACTCTAAAGCCAGTGGAAAAATGAAGCAAAAAATAAAATTTTGTCAAAATTTTGAATTATTGTAAAATTGCAGCCACTCTAGAAGATGGTTGAAAAACGAAACAAAGAAAAAAGAAAGAAGCCTGGAAAGAATTTCAATGAATTTTTTTCAAAAATATTTTCCAAATTTGAAAAATAGAGCAGTTTTTGAACAGCTCTACTTTACACCCACTTTCCACTGATGGCAGTGGCTGCACCAGATGCAGAGAAGTGGAGAATCAGTTCCCATGTCTTTCCTCTCTATAGGCTAGTTTATGTCAATGGGAGTAACTGTTCATCCTGAGTAAGGTAGGCAGAAAGACACCTCTCCCACCGACACACACTTTTATGTTCTTTTGTTGAGAAGAGCTCAGCCAGAACAGAAAACCAGGTGCCTAACATTTGTGCTTGAAGAAGTTAATGAGTCTCTGTACACAAGACATGGGATAATGTTGAAACATTGAAGGAAGTGAGACTGTACAAGAGCATGACATTTACATTTGGAAGCTAAACATGCTGATGAGGATTCTGCACACAGAGCATTTGTCAGGCATGGAACACATACTTCCAGAGATGTATCTCCTTTGAATTTTCACCCCCATGAGACTGTGTTTGCATGAGTGACAAGGATGTCAGTCTTGGTGTTGGGTTAAATGCATTGATGGGTTATCTGTGCCCAGACAGACTCCATTCTGCCAGTGAGAGTTGCTAAAACATCCCTGAGCTTCTAGAATTCCCCTAATTGGCCAGGTCTACTCTCCATTCTTCAGTCTCATACTGAAGAGATTCAGAAGTCAACCAACATTTTGAAATCCATGGTAGGGATAAGCCTGACAGGAAAGAGAATTTACAAACAAACAAACCCCTACTGTGCCTAGGGCAGTAAATTATCATTGCTCCATAGATTTCCCAAGCTGTACCCAGGACCCGCTTTGCACTCTGCTGCGTGGGAACAAATGGCATTCTCCTACCCCTGATAGTTTTCTTCTAGAAAATATATAGTCTTATTTATGGTATTATCTGGTTTAAATTTAAGTCATGGCTTCATTCGCCTATATGAACACCTAAGTTCCCTCTGAGCTGTGTGGCTGCAAAGCAGCCTATTAAGCACCGTGCAGGCGCTCAGGGCTGTGGCGGGGAGCGATGCCATGGCTGGGGGAGAGACTCCCCTGCCCTGTCCCAAACCCAGCTCCGGCCCGGCTCTGCCGCAGCTGGGGGAGTGGCGCCTCTCCTGAGGCCCCAACACAGCCTCGGCCCAGGCCTGCTGTGGCCAGAGGAGAGATGCCTATCCTGTGGCCCCAGCCCCACTCCTGCCACAGTGGTGCCACTCCTGTTACACATCACCTCCATATTGGTGCACATAACAAAATTCATTCTGGCACATGCGTGAGAAAAATTAGAGGGAACACTGATGAGCACCCCAGATGAATTGAGGATGGACAATTTAACCAGTCTTAAAATGTCTGGTCCCTTTGCACTGAGTCAGAGTGCACCAAAGATGTCCTAACTAACTTATGCTGTCTGCAAGTAGGCTCATAGAGGTGAAAATAAGGTTGAGTACCAATGTGTGTGGATCCTGGCCATTTCTAATTTTCCCTGATATTCTGGCAGCTGGGATAGGAAGTAGTATAGGCATCCTTGTGCTGATTGTAGGAGTAAAGGATAACCCTTTCACTGGGGTAAACTTTTGGGGCTGTCTATACTGCTTTTATGGACAAATTTACACCAGATGTATCATGCCACTAAATCCAGCCTTACATCTTCAATATTATTTGATTAATGCATTTTATGGTTTACAGATAAAATTTTCTTGGGGAATGTGATGGGTTTGGTCACAGAAACCCCCTTGGGACTGTCACCTGACGTGCTGAAGTTACCTCTGAGCCTGTTTTCCCTTCCAGCTTGGGACTTCCAGAACCCTGCCTTGTTGAGCCAGACACGCTAGCCTGCTGCAACAAAGACTCAGGTCTGGTCCACACCCCGAAAGCTGCAGTTTTTCACCAAAAACTGCTCAGCAGGTCACCGATCTCCAGCATCCAGACTCCCAGTTCCCAATGGGATCCAAACCCCAAATAAATCCGTTTTACTCTGTATAAAGCTTATACAGGGTAAAATAATAAATTGTCTGCCTCTATAACACTGATAGAGAGATATGCATAGCTGTTTGCTTCCCCAGGTATTAATCACTTACTCTGGGCTAATTAATAAACAAAAGTGATATTATTAAGTATAAAAAGTAGGATTTAAGTGGTTTCAAGTAATAACAGACAGAACAAAGTAAGTCTCTAAGCAAAATAAAGCAAAAACACGCAAGTCTAAGCCTAATCCATTGAGAACTGATTACAGACAACATCTCACCCTCAGAGATGTTCCAATAAGCTTCTTTCATCATCCGATGAAGTGAGCTGTAGCTCACAAACGCTTATGCTCAAATAAATTTGTTAGTCTCTAAGGTGCCACAAGCACTCCTTTTCTTTTTGCGGATACAGACTAACATGGCTGCTACTCTGAACCCTTTCACAGACTAGACTCCTTCCTAGTCTTGGCCCAATCTTTTCCCCTGGTACAGTCCTCGTTAGTTCTAGCAGAGATCATAGGTGGAAAGCAGGGGCTTTCTCATGATTGCAGCCTCCCTTTGTTCTGTTCCACCCCCTTTTATAACTTTGGCACAAGGTGGGAATCTTTTGTCTCTCTGGGTCCCCACCGCTCCTTCTAAATGGAAAAGTACCAGATTTAAGATGGATTCCAGTATCATGTGACATGGTCACATGTCCTGTGAGACCTCATTCTTCATTACCCCTGGGCTGGCCCACAGGTACACAGAAAGGCTTGCAGGTAAATACACCCATTCACAACCAGTTGTCCTAATCAATGGGAGCCATCAAGATTCTAAGCCACCATTAATGGCCCACACTTTGCATAATTACAATAGGACCTCAGAGTTATACTTCATATTTCTAGCTTCAGATGCAAGAATGATACATACATACAAATATGAGGAATATATTCAGTAGGTTATAACCTTTGTTATGATATCTTACAAGAGACCTTTTGCATAAAACATATTCCAGTTACATCATATTCACACTCATAAGCATATTTCCATAAAACATATGGAGTGCAACATCACAGGGAAGCATAGAAGAAATCTGTGGGTCCCTGTCAATACATATCTACTCACACAGTTGCTAAAAATGCATATTATCTGCTCAATGAAAATGGTTTGGCTCCAGCAGTACTTAAAACATTACTTCTGGGCTTTCTGTCAGCATCATCTTCTGCCCTCAGTCCTCACACTCCACTGTTTCAATCTCTACCTGTTACTGCTCTAAGCAGCTCAGAACAATAGCTCTGAACATGAGATAGACAACTTAAGAAGATGATAACAGAGAAAGAGAGACCATCAAAAAGCTGTGGTTAGCTCATACAATGGACCATATAATGAGAAAAGCACAGGCCACTAATAGATCCCAGTCTTCTAAAGAGATAATGATGTAACACACATCTATTAAGGGTAAAGAAAACCCTGCTGAAGTCACATTAAAGATCTTATTTAAATGATCAAATCCGAAATAAATCAGAGCCCACATCTGACTTGCTGTATTGTGTCTTGGTCTTGCACAGGAAAATGTAGAGATCAAGTGGAAGACTTAATTTTAGCTATCCACAACAAACTGGCCTGATCCACCAGGGAACTTACCCTGGCAGGCCGCGTGCCAAAGGTTGCCGATCCCTGATATAGCACAACATTTTGAAGTACAAGTGTTTAAAGTTAGGCACCTAAATTCATATTTAGGCATTTGAACAAGTGGCCTGATTTTCAAAGTTAGGAACCCAGAGCTCCCATTGACAGAGGGCTCATCTATGATGCCCTGCAGTTTGGAGTACAGGGGTGTCAATAGCAGTGCACACACCCCAAAATGCTGCTCGGTAATTTCCTCATGTGCATGCTGAAGGTGCAAACTAAAAGGTTCCTTGTTCACATTCATATAATCCTCCTCTTCAAACAGTCCACACGGGAGTTATAGTGCAGCACTTTGGTGTACACTGCTATTCACACCCCAGTAGTCTAAGCTGCAGGGCAGTAGAGACATAGCCAGAAAGTTTTACTTCTGTTACCATCCACCGCTGCTAATAACCCAACCTCCTTCCCCAAAAATGTGCAAAGGCACATTACTTTATTATTACAACTTATCCTTAAAGCAGAAACTAAGCATGGAAAATGTCAACCCTCAAGGTAAATGTTTTGAGGAGTTACGAGAATTAGAAAACGGGACTTTTATGGAAACTGTTCCATCTTCTTTATATATATTCATGTATACATATGTACACAAACACACACACATTTTCAAGGCCTGTCCCTTGCCATAGAGCAACGCTTAGAGGACACTAGCAGTGGAGAATAGGTAAAATGTGGTGGGTCTCAGCTGCTTTCTCTCCTTCCTTCCAGAGTGCTCCTGGAAGATCCCTTCCCTCGCCTGACATGTCCCCTGTACTAGGAGGGGAGCTAGCAGAGAGCTGTCATAAAGGATCTCTGTCACCTGGGGAGAACCCCTCACTGGGTTATTGCTCAGAGATTGTTTCTGCCACCTTGAGCAGCATAAAGTGGGTTGATCATGCTGCAGGATGAAGCCCAGCATTTTAGAACTAAGTGGCTTGCATCCAAAAAAATCAAGCCAACCAAATAATGTTTTGGAGGCTTATTTATGATAGTTAATTTAAAAACATTTCTCATCCTGTGTGACTTAGGACCCTAACCTTTCCATTGACTTTATGAAAAACATGTGTTCTTGCTTGTGACCTGTTGGTCTTACATTTCCATCTCATTACCTCCTTGAAAGATGTGCAAGACTCTCCGCTGTCTACTAGGAGCAAAAAGCCGGGTGGGAAAGTCTCACTTTAATTAACAGAAAAACACTGTTGGCAGGGCTCAAGGGCTTCACTCATGTTGCTAAATAAAAAATTGTCAGCGTGCTTGTTAACGTGAGCAGATAATTATGAGACTCATACATACACATACTTTTGGGATAAATTTTCACTTAGATGCCTTATTAAAATAATGTCAGGTACTACTAATAAATAAGTGCAAGGAATGGAAAACCAATTATGTGCTTATTACACTCATGATTTAGATAGCAATTCTTAAAGACCGAGTTTTTCAAAGAGAAAGCAAAAAACCCTGAATATGTATGTGGGTAAATATCTATGTATGCAACATTTCCTGCAACCTTGAAGCTAATGGTAGCTTTGCCATATACTTCAGTGAACACAGGGTGAAATCCCAAATAGCAATTTCATAGGAGCATAGAAATTGCCATATTGGATCAGACCAGTATTCCCTCTAATCCACTATCCTGTCGCCAGCACTCCTAGGTACCATCTGCTTCAAAGGAAGGTGGAAGAAACCATAGGGGAGGCAATTATGGAATATCCTGACCAAGGAAAATTTTCTTCCTAACCCACAATAGTTAGAAGTTGACTTGTGCCATAATACAGGAAATTTGGTAATTCTTCTGAAACTTTTGTTTTTGTTTTTTAAACTGTTGTAATTCTAAAAGTTCTTGTTATCGATATAAATGGCCAATCCTTTCTGAGGATCCAGTGCCTCTTGGCAACTGTGATATTTTGTGGCAATGAATTCCACAAGCTAATTTTGCTTTGTGTTAAAATATGTACCTTTGTCTCTTGTATATGAATTTTTCACATCATATAAGAACATTTCCAGTCTACCTTCTCTATACCACTCATTACTTTGCATACTTTAATCATGTCTTCTCTCTATGGTAAGCAGCCCCAGTCCTTTCAATCTCTCCCCATATGTTAGGATATAGATATTCAGGCCTGTCTGTAAAGGCCTGTACTTTAAGAATTTAGGGGTATTCTTATCACTTGGCTAGTTCTAGAAGTATAAAAGAAAGAATCAAAATCACTGTCTGCTGGTGTAAGGGCCTTCTCTTACTGTGACAGTCTGAGGCCCTGTGCTTAGGCTAAGGCCTTTGGCTAAGCAGCAGAGGCAGCCATAAGATAGGAAGCGACAGGTATGTTGGCAACAAGAAGAAAGCCAAGGAAAGTGTGGGCCCCTTACTGAATGAGGGAGGCAACCTAGTGACAGAGGATGTGGAAAAAGCTAATGTGCTCAATGCTTTTTTTGCCTCTGTCTTCACTAACAAGGACAGCTCCCAGACTGCTGCGCTGGGCATCGCAACATGGGGAGTAGATGGCCAGCCCTCTGTGGAGAAAGAGGTAGTTAGGGACTATTTAGAAAAGCTGGACGTGCACAAGTCCATGGGGCCGGACGAGTTGCATCCGAGAGTGCTAAAGGAATTGGCGGATGTGATTGCAGAGCCATTGGCCATTATCTTTTAAAAGTCTTGGAGAACGGGGGAAGTCCCAGATGACTGGAAAAAGGCTAATGTAGTGCCAATCTTTAAAAAAGGGAAGAAGGAGGATCCTGGGAACTACAGGCCGGTCAGCCTCACCTCAGTCCCCGGAAAAATCATGGAGCAGGTCCTCAAGGAATCAATCCTGAAGCACTTACACGAGAGTAAAGTGATCAGGAACAGTCAGCATGGATTCACCAAGGGAAGGTCATGCCTGACTAATCTAATCGCCTTCTATGATGAGATTACTGATTCTGTGGATGAAGGGAAAGCAGTGGATGTATTGTTTCTTGACTTTAGCAAAGCTTTTGACACGGTCTCCCACAGTATTCTTGTCAGCAAGTTAAAGAAGTATGGGCTGGATGAATGTACTATAAGGTGGGTAGAAAGTTGGCTAGATTGTCGGGCTCAACGGGTAGTGATCAATGGCTCCATGTCTAGTTGGCAGCCGGTGTCAAGTGGAGTGCCCCAGGGGTCGGTCCTGGGGCCGGTTTTGTTCAATATCTTCATAAATGATCTGGAGGATGGTGTGGATTGCACTCTTAGCAAATTTGCGGATGATACTAAACTGGGAGGAGTGGTAGATACGTTGGAGGGCAGAGATAGGATACAGAGGGACCTAGACAAATTGGAGGATTGGGCCAAAAGAAACCTGATGAGGTTCAATAAGGATAAGTGCAGGGTCCTGCACTTAGGACAGAAGAACCCAATGCACAGCTACAGACTAGGGACCGAATGGCTAGGCAGCAGTTCTGCGGAAAAGGACCTAGGGGTTACAGTGGACGAGAAGCTGGATATGAGTCGGCAGTGTGCCCTTGTTGCCAAGAAGGCCAATGGCATTTTGGGATGTATAAGTAGGGGCATAGCGAGCAGATCGAGGGACGTGATCGTTCCCCTCTATTCGACATTGATGAGGCCTCATCTGGAGTACTGTGTCCAGTTTTGGGCCCCACACTACAAGAAGGATGTGGATAAATTGGAGAGAGTCCAGCGAAGGGCAACAAAAATGATTAGGGGTCTGGAACACATGACTTATGAGGAGAGGCTGAGGGAACTGGGATTGTTTAGTCTGCAGAAGAGAAGAATGAGGGGGGATTTGATAGCTGCTTTCAACTACCTGAGAGGTGGTTCCAAAGAGGATGGTTCTAGACTATTCTCAGTGGTAGAAGATGACAGGACAAGGAGTAATGGTCTCAAGTTGCAGTGGGGGAGGTTTAGGTTGGATATTAGGAAAAACTTTTTTCACTAGGAGGGTGGTGAAACACTGGAATGCGTTACCTAGGGAGGTGGTAGAATCTCCTTCCTTAGAAGTTTTTAAGGTCAGGCTTGACAAAGCCCTGGCTGGGATGATTTAATTGGGGATTGGTCCTGCTTTGAGCAGGGGGTTGGACTAGATGACCTCCAGAGGTCCCTTCCAACCCTGATATTCTATGATTCTATGATAGGTCACATCCTCACATTCCAAACTAGTCACATTGAAATAAGGTGCTACTGGGCTGTTAGGACTACAATCCTGTCCTGAATACAATCCTGTCCTGATAATTCCTATCACCTCCAGAGAAAGGGAAGTGCCTAGAAAATGTAAAAGGAAACTTAGTTTGATAGCATCCTGTCTGGCAAGAACTCACTTATCAATAGCTGGGATGTGAAATCCTCACTTCTGTATTGTTTTGTCATTATAGTTCCCACTTTGCTATTGTTTGTCTGTATAATCTCTGTCTTGTTCTGTGATTGCTTCTGTCTGCTGTATAATTAATTTTGCTGGGTGTAATCTAATTAAGGTGGTGGGATATAATTGGTTAGCTAATCATGTTACAATATGTTAGGATTGGTTAGTTAAATTTCAGTAGAATGATTGGTTAAGGTATAGCTAAGAATATTACTATATAAATTAGGGGCAAACAGGAAGTAAGTTGGGATTCGAAAATAAGGAAAAAGGAACTTGTATTTAAGCTTGCTGGAAGTTCACCCCAATAAACATCGAATTGTTTGCACCTTCGGACTTCGGGTATTGTTGCTCTCTGTTCATGCGAGAAGGACTAGGGAAGTGGGAGAGTGAAGGAATAAGCTCTCTAACACCATATAAGAGATTTTCCATGTCAATAATTTTTGTTGTCCATCTCTGAACCCCCTCAGTTTCTGCAATCACCTTTTTTTTTCAATGGGCTGATCAGATCTGAACACAGTATACCACACAAGAGCATACAACTAATTCAGATAATGGCATTGTAAGATTGTTATGGCAGAAGTCCCAGACAGTACTATTACAGTCTTTTAATTTCTCTTTCTTAGCATTAGCACTGTTCACTCAGATGAAATGATATATTATTGCTAGTTTTGTGATTAGGTGTCTTTTGGGGAGCTGTTGCAAGTAGCGAGATGGTTTTCTTTCTGACAAACTGTGACGAGAGTCAATGTTGATGCACAGTGGCTTCTTCGATATGGTGCATTGGCATTAGTGATGAACTTTCTGAATGTGGGGTTTGCCTGCATGCTGTTTGTGACTATTTCTGTTCAAGGACTGCTGTATATAGTGTAAATGAAACAAGAATTACATTAACAAGATAGCCAGACTCTGATAACTCACCCACAGATTTCTCTTCCAATGGGAAGGTGACTGCTAAGCAGATGGCTATTTTTAGCTCTGTTTTTCATCCTGAATGTTGTTTGCTTTTTTGACCACTGATGCGACTCTAAATACTATACATTAGAGCTAACAATACCCATTGTTAAATTGACGGATTAGTGTACCCAAATCAAGCTGTGTGTGTGTGAATGTAAGTTTGTAGAAAGAAAAGGAGTATTTGTGGCACCTTAGAGACTAACAAATAGGCACTCCTTTTCTTTTTGCGAATACAGACTAACATGGCTGCTACTCTGAAACCTGTCATTATGCGAGGTTTGTACAGGCATCTTGGAAGACTGGAGGGTCTTTGCAGGCCTGCACTTCTGCCAAGCGTTCAGATATATCACAGGCTTCTAAAATATTCCATTTGAAGCACATATTTTCTCCTTTTGAGTTTAAATTCTATTGATTCTGTTATTCAACTTTACTTTTGCACCCACAAATTGAATTTAATGGGCAAGTCATAACATTCGCACATCTGACCACATAATTTGCACATACACAGATCGGGTTTTAACACCTGTAGCTGATTTGCACTCACAATCCAATTGCAGGTATGAAAAGATGGGTCTAATTTGCACCTACAACAGGGAGGCTAGGCTCATTGAGAAGAGATATGGCACTGTGGTTAAGATGCTAGGCTAGGATGCAAAAAATCTGGGTTAGATTCCTGGTTCTACCTCAGACTTCCAGTGTGACCTTGGATAAATCAATCTCTCTGTGTCTCAGTACATGAGATGTAAATAATTAGATAACTTTTTTTTTCCAGCTTCATTCCTATTTAGACAGTAAACTCTCTTACTATGTGCTTGCCTGCAGACCATCACAATGAGGTTCCAAATTTGCCTGCGGCCTCTACGTGCAATTGTAATTCATATAACAAACAATAATAAATAAAAACATGAGCTGTCCATGACCATAAAAGTTTATGTCAATGTCCTTTCTGGTTAAAGCTAATATCAGAGTTTTGTCATCATAGCTATTCTGCAAGTGTTCAGCTATTCATATTGCTTGCTGTGAGTAGAAACACCTTTCAGAAGAAGTGATACTTTTAAGTATACATGTATCAGCAGCTGTTATTAAGAATGCAGTCATATCACTTTGGACTCTAATTGTGGAAGTGTGTAATCAGTTCAAGTGCAGTAAGGAGAATTCAAGATAAATTCTCAGTCACAGATAATTACTATTAATAGAAAACATACCTCAAGGAGAATGCAAGTCATTAGACAAGTATCATCGGTGCTCCTAGCAGTTCAATGGAAAATAAATGCCCTTCTAAGACTACGTCTACTTTGTGAGCTAGAGGTATGACTCCCAGCTCAGGTACACATGTGCTAGCTTGATGAGAGTAGAGTGAATAGAAATACCACTGTAGCCAGGGTAGCATGGGCAGCAGTGACGCATGTGTCGGTTTCAAGCGGGTTTGTATTTGGCATGGCTAAGCTGGGCTGCCTTTGCCCATGTTACCGTGGTTACACTGCTACGTATCCTCATGCTAGCTTGATGAGAGCGAGCGCAAGTATGTGTACACGAGCTGGGAAATCCCACCGTAGTGCAAACGTTGCCTGGCTTGTGGTGGGCAAAGGACATTTTGCTTATGAATCCCTTCGCTACGGAGAGTTGAGTGAATTTTCTGGTATGCTCCCTGCTCTGAGGCATCCATTTTCCGGGCTGGATTATGCAAATTGCATATACTTTTGTGGATGAAGAGTAAACGATTGCAGAGTTGCACAACCTAGGGGAATGCTGCAGGAGACTGTGCTTCAGGAGATACACTATCTCCTGGGGGCAAGGCAGTGGTACTCTTGTACACTCCTCTGCCCCTGTGAGTCCACAGAAGGAGTGATCGCAATCCAGCACTACCTATGTCTTTTATTCTTCTGTGGTTGTGGGTGTCAGGGAAGGGCGTACATTTTTTTAAAAAAAGAGATAGGCCTTTATGGATAACAACCTGGTTATGTTAATGAGAGGCTCAGCTATGCAGAGAAGTGAAGTGATTTGCCCATTACTCCCACCCCTTCTTTTGTTTCCTTCCCAATGACAGTAACGCTCATTAAGGAGGAAAACGTACTTTCTTTACTCCTAAAAGTTATAAGAGAAGGCAGCATAAAACTTGCAGGATAAATCACTTCCAGTTATGTGTTTATTACAATATGTGAGATGTGAGGAAAGCTTGGAAAGGTTTCTCCAAATTTACCAGCTAAACAGTTTGCGAGGGAGAAAATTTTCCAAGCTTTCCTCACGTCCCACATATTGTAATTCTCATTAAACACCCTTGGGTATGTGTCCATCTAGAGATGTATCTCGCTTATTACTTTTTGCTTCACTTGAGTGTTTTAAATGAAATGAAATATACTTCAGTCTTAGAGATGGACTGAGTTATTATTATTTGTGTTACCAGAGTGCCTAGGGGCCCTAGTCATACAGCAGGACCCATTTGTGCTAGATGCTGCACAGCCAGAGAACAAAGAGATTGTCCCAGGCTCACGGGACTATAATTTGAAATACTTTATTTGCTTGGTTGCACAATACATTCCTCCAATTATTTGACATACCCAAATTTATGCTGAATATTTGGTGGTTGGCATGCTTTTATATCCAGAAGCATGATGTCTAAAGTATCATGAATAAAGTCACATCACTGGCCAGTATAGCAATAAGTCACAACAGGATTTGTATTACTAGGCTATTGGTACATGGCTGTGGTGTGAGGAATGAAACCAAGACGGATTGATTTCAAGGTATTAAGAAGTGAATCAATACCATACTAATGCGCAAGATATACCAGTATCTTATTGCTGGTCTATTGCTATTTACTGTAACATATCATTAGAAAAAGTTTTAAAAAGCATTATTTGTATGACATGTATCCTTCCACTATGAAAAAGTGGTTCCTGAGAAAATACTTACTAGGACAAAGATTCCATATACATTTTCTATACTATTTTAAATATAAATTGTTTGTCAATATTATTCAGATCCTCGCTCAGTTTTAAAGATTCTGTGAATGATTTTATTTTATTTTTACTGCAGCTTTTAATTAACCTATTCCCCCGGTATCTACCCCCTCAAATCCAGCTGAAACCAAACTATTTGCAGTGAGTTTTAAAGACTTTCCTGGCATTTAAGTTCCTGAAGCTGCTGAGTAGCAGGAGAGGAGAGAAGGAAAAACAGCTGGAGAGAAAGTCAGAGAGACAGAGGTGGCTAGCCCAAGGGAGATTGGATACAGGATTAACGGTCTTTACAGCTAAATCCTGTAAGGACACATGCCGAAACATACACATATAATCACTTTAAAAAACAGAGGGAAGGTATTTTTTTTAAAAAAATCTTTACCTCCTATTATTTTGCCTATCCTGTTGCTAGGATGGGTATTAGGTAAAGGGAACCATTTAAATATTACCATTCTTTAAAGTGTAGCTCCAAAGTTGGAATTTCCATTAATTAATGATACCATAGCATCTGCTAATGCTTATTGGGTTAATCAGATTATATAGCTACATGATGTTTTACAGCTAATGATTGCAAGAGGGATAGAACATGCCAGACCACCAATGCTCTGTACATCCATGCATAAGTTAAGCACCAGCCCTGTATTCAGAAGTGCTTATAGTATGTAGAATCTCCATGGTTTAACTGCAGTCACAGAAAACCATGTTACAGCCATTTCATAGAACCTGATTCAATCTGCTACTTGCAAGAGCAGACCAAATGATGGGTTATTGTGAAGACTGAATTACTTCATACATTTTAAAAAAAAGAGAACAGTAAAAAAAAAAAAAAGGGCTAGTGCTTGGAGAAACAAACTACCACTGCTTGCAACTTTGTCGACCAGGGGTTCAAATAAATAAAATGATGCAGTGCATGTTGGAGAGCAGTAATTTTCCATCTGGTCTCCATTTTGAATACTGTTCACATTTGAAAATATATGGAGGAGGAGACACAACCTCCTCCTGTCACAAGTGCTTGCAAATTGGCATTCTTTCAAAACACTTCTGTTTTCTTTACACCTTCTCCTCCTCCCCTGTCTTCCAAAGCTGGAGAGAGAATGAATGTCAAAGTAGTATGAGGCAGCAGGGAACTGAATCCGTGTGAACTATTGGCCTGATTATAAACAATATTTGGAAGCCTAGGAGAAGCATTCATGCAGCAAGAATGTCAAATTTAGCTTAAAAAGAACAAAGCTTACATGCTGTCTATTTTTGAAGTGGAAAGTGGTACCAACAGGATTCCATCCCTTAGAAAAATCCCATTCCCAGATAACTACTTATTTGAATCCCTGCCACAGCACATATGGTTCCCAGGTACAATTCTGCTGATCTTGATCAACACACATGCAGACACAGACATGTGCAGGAACACGGACAAAGTGCAAAATAATATTGCATGGTGGTGCCAACTTTGTCACAATTTGATTGCTCTCCTAGTAAAGGAATGTCTCAAAAGTGACATCTGCGATCTCAAGTGGGAGGGAGTCATGGACTTCTGTTGCCAGCTGGCCAAGGAGTAGCACTGATGTCAACTGTGAAACATCTGTTCTTCCACCTGGAAGAATGATGGTGGCAAGCTGCTGTGATAGCAGTAGGTGAGATAGAAATGTGTATTTAACAATTATATACTCACTGTCTCCAGCACATTTTCCATTTGGAAAAAGGGGGCAAATTAGCACATTTAGAATTAGTTTTAACTACTAAGCACGTGGACCAAATTACAGTCTTTATTACAGAGGGGATCAAGAGTCAAAATGTGTTTCCCCATCACCACCAACTGTAACAAAAATAGTTATGAGTATGGGTTTGGAAGGATTACATTTTATTGGCAAACATCAATTGCACCATACACACAAACCACAGAAAATATATTTGCATCGATAACAGAAATTTACAGATAGGCAAAGTGAGAAAACTGCTATTTGGGAATGTATTACAGTAAAAATCCAGTGATTTAGACTTTTGAATTAGGCTTGTTTCAAATGGATTAGTGAATGAATAGTAAAAACTGATATGATTTGTTGAATAAGGACATTTACTTTGTATATTTTGCTATTTGGTGTTGACAATTTGTGTTTTTAATAGTTTATAAAGTTTTAACTTTTTGAATCACAACATCTACTGTCATTAAATTGTCTGACACCTCCCACCCAACTTTCCACAACTGTGAAAATTTTAATCTATAAAATTGGAAAAAAAATGCTTAGAAATAAACTGCAGTATTGTCCTTTGAAAATACATATAAATCAAATTCTTCCCAGTCTAGTTATGAAGTCTGGTAATTTAATACAAAGGAACTAAATCGAGACAGACTGCAATTAAGAAACCAAATGGTGAGTGGAAACGTATAATCACAAAGGGACAGATTTCATAACAAACATTATCATGATCCTCTCAGTCATAAGGAGGAGGTGAATTCTGAGATGTGACTGTTAGAGGCACAGAATTTACAGCCCAAGGAGCGAGGAACTATGCCGGCTTTAAATTACGCTTGTGCTTTCCCGATTCTGCTCTGCTCCAGAGCCCACAGCAGCTCCAACCCTAAGCGAATATTCAAGTTACAGCAGAATCCTCAAGTTGCCCTATGAGCAACAACCTTGCCCAGAATCTTCACAGTGCTCCGTGCTGTAGTCTTGTCCCCAATGTTCCCTTCCCATCAGCAGCTCCAACCCTTGCCTATCCTCTACACTACGATGTGACAGTGGGTTCTCAAAATTTAGATCTATCTTCCTCAGTTCTTGCACCAAGAGAATTCTCCCCCAGCCTGATATGTCCCTTTTGGTGTATTGATTAATTTTTTAAGACCACAGTTGTCAATAAGGGTTGAGTCTCCTGAACGGCTACTGCATCAGGAAGATTACCACTAATGTTATTAGAATGAGAGACCTGAGAACCACACAAGAAACAATTGCAATTTATCACACATCCCTTTATTAACAAATCCACTAAGCAGATAAGCAACAAACATGGAATTACCACCACAGATAGAGATAATACAAAGTGGTTAGTCCTATGACTGGCATCACTCACAACTCCTTCAAAGTGTGAGTCATTATTGTCCTCCTTATTGCCACGACTACCAGTGGCTGTCATCCTAGTGTCTCCCAGGGCACACAAACTATTATAGTGTTTATGCTGAAACCCATTGGGGTTCAGACACATTTATGAAGGTTTCAATCATTATCTATACTTCCACACCCCACCAAATTTGGTGTGCCCCATTTTTCATAGGCACTTGTAAGGTCCCCTTATACTCATTCACACATATGTCACTCAGTCACCATAACAACTTGTGGTTAGCCCATTGCTGACACCCTATGTCTGCAATAATCCCCAAAATACTCTAACCTGCTTTAACTGGAACATTGCAATATATAATTTCCTAAATATCTGCAATTAATACATCTATTACTGTAACTGTTTCATCTGATGACATAGGGTCACTCATTGGTTAGCTGCTCATGTCAGTCTATCTTTCAAAATGTGGCCTTGTTTGGCTAAGCTAAATATCTTACATGCCTGAAGGCCCTGTGTTACAACATTAATACTTGTATTTCGCTGTTATATCCTAAATATACCTGATATCTTTTATAATTGGCTATAGGGCATTAAGAGCCCCTTTCTGCTATTCCAACTCCTTTATCCAGAGTAAAAAGGAGCTGGAGTGGATGTGAGAATCTCTTCCAAGAATTTGACCCAATCTCCATTGAAGTCAGTGAAAAACCTCTCACTGAATTCAACAGGCCTTCCCCTAGACTCTAACTGGGTCTGAGTCAGTCCACAAATGACTTATTTGCTAGTGTACCTTCTGAAGACCTTAGGCCACTGCTCAGTCTTTCACAAACTCTAAATATTAAAGAAGAGACATCACATGGATTTAGGTCATGCTAAACTATATGGAAATAAAAAACCTGCTTCTTTCATTTGATGTTATATGACAGTAAAAAGCAAAAGAAAGGAGACTGATTAAAAATTACTTTAAAAGCAATGAAAGGAAAATGTTAAGAGCTAGAAGTTGATACAAATAAAATAGAAGAATCAAGTATGCAGTTCTTTGCACCAGTATCATAATACAAGTTACTGGTAGTTTCAGGAGAGTGAATGTTATGGATAGTATACCGTATATGACTCCGAGTATCAAGCCTGAAGTTTAAAAAAAAAAAAAGGTTGAAAATGAATCAAGCTATGACTATTTAATTAAGCCTTAATGAATCAGTAAGGTGCATCCACAGATAAAGGTACCTTTTGAGCCAGATTTTCAGAAGTGCTCAGAGTTGAAAATTGCAACCAGATTTTCAGAAGAGTGCTGCTCTCATTTAGTTACCTCTATACAGGACAGAATGCAGCACCCAATACCTTGAATTCTTTTGAAAATCTGGCCTAGTCAACAACAAGCAATATGCCATGCACAATTTTGTTATATTAAAATATCTGTTTAAATACCCTGTCTAAAATGAACAGATACATTTGAAAGATACTTGACCAACCAAATTGAGAAATTTCATATTATTTGCACCTGTTATTTTGTTGATTTTCTGCTCATCCTTAGATAAATTCATATATCTATGAATGCTCATGAAAGAAACTTGTTTATATTCTTAATGGTCTGATGCTACAATCTTCACTCATGTGATTCAGCATATTGAAGTCAAAAGCTTGCAGGACTGGTCTCCTACTTTTTTCAACACTGCCTTAGACTGTTTAGACTTAATACCCTTGCACATTTCTTTTCCCTGACAAATCATTTAATGCAGCCATGTAGACTGGGGAGGGGGAAAGAAAGAAAGAAATTCCAGGGATGTGCCAGCTCTGGGGGCCAGAAAAGAAAGTCACGCTGGCACAGTGAACACTGAAGCAGCTTAGCCGGTATTGCAATATGAGGGTTGGAGGAAAGATGGGGTCTAGGCAGGAAGCCATCCAACTCCCCTCAGCTCCTTGTACCCAAAACTATGCAGGGTCCAAAACTATTGTGACTCCTACAATAGAAGCTCCTGAGTGCTGAGCACTTTTGAAAATCTGGTCAGTCCATTTAGCTGCCTATAGCAAAGTTGAACACTTAAAAAATCACCACATGGTTACATAGGGAGTCTGTTGCATAACCAGGTACTAAACCCAAATCTCCCAAATCATAGTCCAGTGCCTTAAGCACAAGGCCATCCTTCCTCTCCCTGCCCATTGTAGAATTACATGCTACCCTACAAAGGTTGGAAAGCAAAGAGTAGTGAGCTGGAGTGTGTGGGATTCAGAATCTATGTGGATCAAGCTTACTGGGTGTAGAGGGGATGTGGCTACAGTTCTAGTGCATAAGTTGGAAGAACAGTCACAGAAGGTTGGGCTATGCACTAATCCTGCCCACTGACCTCAAGACTGGATCTGCTGCAGAAAAACCGGATTTATTGGGTTCTGTGCAGGAGGAGGAGATTTAACGCTAAAACAAATTGCTTAGAAGGGAGATAATGAAAAAAAAATATTGTCACACAAGGACGCATGTTTGGATTTTGAGTTCAGTTCCACATGCTAAGCCGTTGGGGGATAAGAAGCTCATTTGTGTAAGCATCCTCTTTCAGTTGGGGCTCAGAGGTACGTACTGGCCATGGAGTTTACCCAAAGGTTTCGCTCTCCTTGGCGAAGACATAGTTTTTAAGGGTGGCTGCATTAGAAAGGGAAAAAGCATTTGGCAAAAGATCTAAACTACTGGCCATAAAGATTTGTTGAAAAAAAAATTAGGAAGTTCAAATACAGTAGAAACTATCTAAATAGCTAGCAGGGACCTGCTGGGCAACAAGGCATCTAATTGTGATGTTTTATTGGAAGACAAAATAAAGACTGAATATTTAAAGGCTAGTTTTCAGAGGTGCTGTGTACCCCAAGCTGCTACTGAAGCCAGTGAAAACCAATGTACCAAGAACCTCTGGAAAAAAATAAATCAAGCCATTAATATAGTTAAGATATTAGTCAATGTCTAATTGAAGAAAAAGGTTTAAAATGCAAGGGAGGACTTTTTGTTTTCCTGTCTCTACATTAAAAACACTGCTAAGTAACTGTGAGTTTGGGGCAACTAGAAAATTCAAAGCCCACATTAATGGAAAATCAGTTAGGAAAAATAAACCAGAAACTCTGTCAGAAAACAAAAACAAATCATAATAATTAAAACCCCCACAATTCTGACAACAAAACACACAAAACAAAACAACCCCCCCAGCAATATTACTCAAGAAAGAAAAAGTGCTATGATAATCTACAAGTCATATTCCAAGTGCTCAAGAAGGTGACTTTAAAGGAAACTGGATGACAACATGCATATTAATGAGCTCAAAGCAATTCTCAATTACACCTCATTATCATTACCCATTTAAAAAGTAAAACCCAGATAAACAACTCATCTTACCCTAGGAGGACTTGCAAATTGCCTAGGAATAGATGCTTCCCTCTGAGGAATTCTAAGTAAAGCCAAAGAGTCTCCGACTCTAGCATTTAGGATTTAAATCAGATAATGAAAGACTTGGGAAGAAACTTTTGTCCAGAAGGGCAAAACGTCAGACCAAAAGACAATGCACTCTACATATCATTGACACATTTTCTCTAAACATATCCCATGCATGTATTTTTTTATTAGTGCACTACGCTGAGGGTTATGGCTAAGAGTTCTCCTAACTCTTCCACCTTCATTTAACCTTGTTACCCAACACACAGCTCTAATCATTTTAAAATAATGCTCAACCACCTGGTTTCTCTGCCTGCTGATTGCTTTCCTGCTGTTCACCCATATAGAAACTCTCCCTGTAGCTCACCAGCTAAATATAGCTCCTGTGCTTCGGCATACACACTCTATGGTATATGTATGGTGTAATCTTTATGGGTTCAGTATCAGGAGGTCCTTGTCCCCCAGTGGCTAATGATAAAATGAGTCACCTGACTCTTGTGGCTTCCTTGATTAAGTTTTGGAAGGGGTGGGGGCATGGTACCAGGGGTCAGGATTTGAAAGCAAGGAGCTTAGAATCTGGGGCTGGCAGAGAAGAAATGGTTGGTTCCTCTGCACGAGGAGAAACTGGACTGGAGAGAACTCACTGTAGAAAGGAGTCCTACCTGATCCTTTTATACTATAATACCTGGGTCACAGATCTTCCTGTTCTGTGGCATAGGATTCCCTACCATCTCCAAAATAAGTCTAGAAATTTCCCTTTAACAAGCACCTGGGAATTAGCCAGTTTACAAAGTTTAAGGGTACTTTACAACTTCCCAGGACTGGAAGTGAAAGGTTGAAAGCTAGATTGCTGGGCAACCTTGAATCTCCATCATCCTGCGTTGTAAAATATGTGTCCTTAGCCATGGCAAGTTATTGGAAAATGAAGCTTTAACACTGCACATGATCCAGGATTCAACTTTGAATATCAGGGCTTCAGCCCAGTGTAATTTTCAGTCCCTGCTTTTACCTGACTCACATGTAAGGGAAATCAAGAAATACTTTGCTAGTAGTAGGTGCTAGAAGGCTTCTGAGAAGCTTGGAACAGGAGACATAGTCCGTTGTGGCAATGGATAAGTGAGTAATTTTCGGATGAGGAGGCCAAAGGTCAAAATAAGTGCACTTTGTGCACAGGCTACTTTGTGATGAAATTATCCTCTTCTATGCACTTAGAAAATCCTCTTTTAAAAAACAACAAACAACAAAACAACACAGGTGTTGCTTAGCTATATTCGAAACTCCTGCTTCTTGCTACTCCAGTTCATAGTAACAGGTTTCAGAGTAGCAGCCGTGTTAGGCTGTATTCGCAAAAAGAAAAGGAGTACTTGTGGCACCTTAGAGACTAACAAATTTATTTGAGCATACGCTTTTGTGAGCTACAGCTCATTTCATAGTAGTGAGAGCAGGGGAGTTGCACAGAAATTAGAAGCTAATCAAAGCCACAATATTGTCAAGAAATTTCATAGCACAAATGACCAGCCATTCTGTACTTTAATGAATGACATTATTTGGTAGCTAATGTTCCATGACTTGTATCTGTGCAGGAGTTATTAAAAAGCACTAGATCAGATTGAAAAAATATTTTCAGACAATAATAATAATAATGTAAAGGATCATATACTGGGATAGGCATGTATAATTTTTTTCCACTAGCTAAACATTGTTGGCTGCTTTTCTATAAATGTTGTTGCAAACTTTTCAAACAGTTAACGTTTTGTTTCTGTAAAATGAAAGTGACCACCATAGATTTGTTCAGGCCAAACAAATCTTAAAAGCAGAAATTAATGTGAGGGCCTCCCCCCAAACTTTGAGCTCTACTTTGCTCCTGCAGAGTTCTTTCAAATTTCCTGTGACACCCTGGGAATGAACCTGACTATATTTCCCAGCAGTCCACAAAGTACTTTCTGGATTATGGGGCATTATTTAAATAGAAAGAGCTAAGGTAAAACAGCAGTAGGAGAATAAAGATGCAGAACGTAATCCAATAAATTATGTGATTCCCTCAAAATTTTGTGATCCCACACAAGAAATAATATTTGTACAATGGGAAGAATGTTCTACGACAAAATCTGCCACTCCTCTAGTAGAGAATTTGAAGCAAAAGCACCACTATTTTGTATTTATTCATTGCACAATTTTCTGCCTGATTTTGCAAGTAGTTTGTATTGACTGACAACTTCCCTGGTATCTTATGTATTTATGAAGTTGCAGCTACCTTTACTTTACATTTCTTAGTAAAGTTTCCAATGTTATTAAAATAATGCATGGCTTCTATCCAACAGAAGCTTGTGGCAAACTGTGAAATATTTATTTTCCAAGGCCTTTTTGTGAAGAAGTTCCACAATAGCATTTATTTTACCAATCTTTTTTTAAAGTGTATTGAAATTGAATTTTTCTGTTGCTTTGACCTGAAATCTAGGTACTATTAAAGATATTTTTTGCTTGGCTGCTTGACAATACAGTAGGTGATATTCCTTTTTTTAAAAAAATGAAACCTCAGCAAAATATCATGGTGTTGAAATATCAATTCTTTAATGGGCTAACCCAACTTCCATTGAAGTTAATAGAAATTTCACCATTGGATTTCAGTCCTCAGTTTGAAGGTGGTCTCAGAGGAGTAAAAACTTTGAATACAATGGATCTGATATCCTAGTTGTAATCAGCAGGAATGTGAAAAGTCTGGATTTTACATATCTATATTTGGTATATTGCTGTGGCAATTAAAAGGTTCAGTGCAATTGTAATTGTAATGACATAGTTGCCTAGCTAAGTGTTCTGATGACAATGTGAATAGAGTGCAAGGAGAGTCCTAAAGAAAAAACCCACACACAGAACTACATTTGCATTACATTATAAGGTACTTTGCATTGATATTCTTTGTCAGAAAGCTTTGGGGTGCACAAGGAGGGCTCTGGATATGTTGTTAACCTACATTCCAGCTTCAATAAAAGGAACAGTGAGAGCTTTTCAGATAAATACAATATCAATGTATGATGAGAGAGGGTACTAATTCTTCCCAAGAATCATAAAGATTCAGAAGAACGGGGTTAAGAGAGCGGGGGAGCATATATCAGTATAACATTATTAATCCATTGTGAGTACTCCTTGTTAACTTAGTAATAACTGTACTCCAGAACAAAAACAGAAATGGTCTTTGGCCTAAGAGTTTGTTCAACTCAAGATATCATTATTAGCTTTTATATAGCAAATATTACAAGGTAAGTGGTGATATTAAAAGGGAGTCTGTTTATATTTTCTCTAATAGTACAAAATCTTCAGCATACTTGGGTAGCTTTATATCTTTTGATTGCAGTAACAAAGTACTGTGTGAAGGGTGAAGGTTAATAGAAGACTAAGTGAATTGGTTCAGTGTCCTACCGTCCTACGTGCCATGTTGACAAAACTGACTTCTCAAAGCAGATCCAATGGAAGAGCAATAGGAACAAAGGAAAGATGCCTACATCCAATGCAACAGATTAATTCTACTTAGATGTGCTCACAGATTGGTCCAGATGACAACCCAGCTTTTGTGGGTTCCTCCCACACTCCCAGGAAAAGACAATTGTGGTAGTATTCTAAAGTTTGATAAACACTTCCTCCCATAAATCATAATGTTACACACAAAGATGCCCCAGTGTTACCAATGGGAATTGCTCACAAGAAAGGGTGTTTTTCTTAAAGCGCCAGTTCCTAGAGCCATGTGATTATTTAAAAACCTAAATTTTCATTTTGTGGGACGTGAGGCAAAAAGGTAAGTTTCTTTCCTTCATGGTTGCTGAGAAAAGCTTGAAAACATGAATCCTAAAGGCTCAAAGACAAAAAGGCAAATAAAAGAACATACAATTTATTATATTTTTAAGAATACCATGGTTTTGGAGACTTGAATCATGATTTTACACTTGGAGTTGGTGGTACGGTTGTCCTTTTCTGCCAAAGAACATACAGAGAAGGTGAAACCATAGGTCCTTCCATAAGGTTTTCATGTGACCTGGTGATTAATTTTGGAACACTGTGATCATTGTGAACATTTGTGAACACTGAAGAGTAGATTATGACAAAAACTCTGAGATAATGACCTCTCTCAAAAAATGAAAATTACAGCAGATTTTAACCTAGCTGCCAAATTCTGTGCAGCTCCATGTGTGACGTTCTCTGCACTGTGAAAGAGTGACTCTGAAAAAGACTTGCGAGAGTGATGCTAAGTCATCATCTGAATATGAACTCCTAGTGTGATGCTGTGGCCAGAAGGGCTAACATAATGCTTGGATGTATAAAAAGGGGAATCTTGAGTAGAGGTAGGAAGGTTACTACTCCTGTATTTGGCACTGGGGTGACCAGTGATGGAAAACTCTGTCCTGTTCTGATATCTACCATTCAGAAAGGATCTGAACATTTACATTTATAAATATTTATGCCAGACAATAACCACTGACAAGATGGAACAGGCAGAGGGCCCAAGTTACCGCATTCTGGGGAACTGGAAAGTTCTTCTACATTTCTTGATGGTTGTAGCCTCCTCTGAACCCTTGGTCTGATCCTTCAGACCTGTTCCTTCAGTTTCTGATCCAGTGTTCTCAAATTTGGGCCTTTTTCACTTGGATTTTTTCACATTTCCATATTCCTTCACTTTCTCTCAGTCAGCTTGTAGCACATCAAGCTTTTGGCTTTTATGTAACCCCTATTTTATACAAGTGCAAGCTTCACTTTACCCAACTTCTGCATTTTTGCTTCTTTATCCAGTTTGTGTCATGTTTTCCTCACCTGGTTCCTCACTTTTGCCAGTAAAAAAGGGTTCTTGTTACAGGTTTGTGTTTTTACCTCGAAACTTTCATTACCTTTGTTCTGTCAGCAATAACATCCTTTTAAGCAGATCAACAATTCAATGTAAAAGGAGAATTGGCAAAATCATACTTATGTTAGCCAGACCTTGGCCTGCGTGGTACCTCATCTGAACTGATTCAGTATTGATAATTACAAATTATTAACATACACTGACTTATAGCATTGAAATATAAAAACAAAGGTGTGCTTCATGGTAAAATTAAACACTTTGTTATTTATATGTATGTTATCATACTCTACCCCTTAATCTATTTGGAGGGGGAAAATTATTCAAACCATTATGATCCTTTTCTGTCAACATCTCATCTTCTTTAAACATCAGTTTTCAAAGACTCTTTTTATTCAAAGACCAGTTTGGTGTGAATCATTAGAAAGAAAAAATTCATTAGAAATTTTCCTGTGTTGCATTTTAAGGGGCATCTCAATTTTAGGGCCTGATATTTAGTTGCTTTAACGGTGCCCCAAAATTGCCCTGCAGTTTGGACTATGGGGGTGTGAATAGCAGGGCTCAGCAAAGTGCTGCACTGTAACGCCCCCATGTGGGTGCTGCTGGCACAAACTTAGAGGTCCCTAGTTTTCACTAATGCAGAGGACTGCAATAGAGGGGAGTTTTATAGAGCAGCACTTTGCTGAGCCTGAGTATTCACACCCCCGTAGTCCGAACTAGAGGGCATCATAGACAGGCACATAGCGAAACACTGAAGCAACTTTGTCTTAAATTTCCCCTTAATCTTCCACAACTCTTTCCAGGCATCAATGCCTTCCAGACTGCTTAGCCCCCAAGCTAAGTCACATTTAGGGCTTGGCTACACTTACGATTTATAGCGCTCTAACTTGCTGGCTCAGGGGTGTGAAAAATCATCCCCCTGAGCGCAGCAAGTCAGAGCGCTTTAAAGTGCTAGTGTAAACAGGCTCCGAGCACTGGGAGCCGCCCTCCCAGCTAATCCCCTCATGGAGGTGGAATACCAGGAGTGCTGGGAGAGCTCTCTCTCAGCGCTCACGTGCGACCACACTCATACTTCAGAGCGCTTTGAAGTTTCCAGTGTAGCCATGTCCTTAGTCCCACCCCTTCCAGGGTACTAACGTTTGTGGGCCTTCCACTCAAATCTGTAAATACTTCTTCTTTCCCTGCATCAGGGCACACCACTTTTCTTCTACCTCCTCACTTCTCATTTCTTCCGCCTCTCATCAGGGTTTGTGAAACTTCCTCTGCCCCTGCCCTTTCCCCCTTAGTTCCAGGTGCCCACAAAAATCCCAGGAAAACTCTGGCCTTCTCACTGACTTCTGCTCCTAGGCTCACTCAGGTTCCTTCCAGGCCCTTGCTAAAAGAGACCCAAGTGCCAGACATGTTTTCCTTCAGATCTTCTAGTGGAGAGACTCCCTGCTCTCTCCTGGATCTCTTCCTCAGCCAGCCCTCTACAAAGGGCTCAAGTCAGAGCAACCAACCCACATTCCTCCCCTCTTACCTTCCTATTGCTGGACTTTTCTTGCTTTTAAGTCTCCCACCCTTCCCAGGTGTGGCAGGGCAGAGCTAATTGAAGGGGCTGGATGGCCCCAGGCCTTAAAGGGGGCGGGGGGCACCCTGTCACACCCATGAAGCTCTTGGCCTCTCTGAGAAATCTACCACTTAGTGCAAAGTGTGGTAGTACGTTTGTCAGGTGAGTGCTGGAACTGAGATCTACCAAATTCAATGCATATAAGGGCTATCAAACATCCATTAAATGGGAGCAACTATTAATACTTACTGGGATGGATTCATACCAGTGGCCTACAGACAGGCTCTGAATGGCATTTGCAATATCCTGAAGCATTCAGTCCCCTAATAAATTTTATTAAGATAATGTTGAAATAAGAAACGGTACAGAGTTCAAGCACAGAAGTTTCTGGTTGTCAGGGGATAAGGTACAGATTATCAAGGGGTGTAAGATTCGATTCAGGAGCTGGTGGAGTAAGGATCACATAATAATCTGCAGTCTCTCTGACTGGGGGTAAAAGTTTAACCGGTCAGAGTACAGACATTGAGATATGGGGTAAGTTATCCACACAACGGCTATGTTCAGTATGCGGAGTATAGTGAGTGGATACGATGGTGGGGATGGGTCTACCCTCATTTGGTGGGGTTTAATGTTCAGTGGGTTTATGGTTGCAGTTCATACAGTCCAATGGGGAAGGCCTCTCAGTCTCTTTCCCACAGTGTGTGCACAATGTCGTACCGGCTCACTCCTCCTGGTACTGTCGGTGGCCGGTGATGTGCTCGATGTAGATGTCCCTGGACCATCGGATGGTGTCCGAGACCATGAGGCGCCGCATGAGCCATGCGTAGCGTCTACCGATCCCGCAGGTCCGCAGCACACGCTCGTTGCAGGGGTCCCAAGCGCCCAGGGCTCCGACGATCAGGGCGTCCAGCTGCACCTCGTAGCCCTTCGCTCTCAGGGTGTCGGCCAGAGGGGCGTATTTTTCCAGTTTCCGAGCTCGGGCTTCTTGGAAGGCTGGGGTCCTGTTCTCGAAGGGGACCGTGATGTCGACGAGGATGATCTTTTTCTGGGTTTCGTTGATGACAACCACGTCGGGTCGCAGTGGGCTGTCAGTACCGGGGATGGCGCAGTTCACGGCGACCTCCCCCAGGCGCGGTGCGATGGCTTTCACCAGGCAGTTCTGGATGGCATTGTGGCGCAGCTGCCAGGCTCTGGAGTGGGGCTTGCAGCTGCACAGGACGTGGGGCAGGGTCTCATTGGAGTAGCCGCACTTCCTGCAACGCTTGTCTCGGTTCCCGTGGCGGACTGCTCCGTTGAGCGGGACACAGTTGAGCCGGGCGCGGTGGATGAACCGCCAGTCGGCGAAGCGGGTGAAGCCGCCCCCGCGAGGAAGTGGTTGCTGGCGTCCCACTTGCTGGTCAGTTCGAAGGCTTTTCCCTGGTCTGGCTTACGCTTCAGGGCTTCTATGTACAGCGAGTGGGTGGCTGCCTTCAGGGTCCTCTCCAGTAGGCCCCTGGTGCCCGGGGTGACGATGGTGTTGCCCTCAGACCTGATCTGCGGCACCAGGACTCCCAGCTCCTGGCGCTCCTCGCACCACTCCCAGCGGCAGCCGATGCGCTTCCCCAGGCGGCGCGTGGCATTGCGGGCGCGGGACCACAGTGTACTACACCCTTTTATACCTTCAGGAGTGCAGCTTGTTTTCTGGGAAGGTGTGTGAAGTGAAGCTTGTTTTCTGGGAAGATATGTTCATTAAATCACTTTCTGATTTTTTTTCCCACTCAAAAATGTCAGGATCTTCCACTATGTGCACACACTGCTCTTAGTCTTCTTACCTATAATATGTACCCCACACTGTACTTAGAGAGAACTCCCATTAACCAAAACACAAACACTGGAAAAGAGCCAAGTATAACAATGCCATGTTTGGGTCATCTGGAATTCCACCTGCAATCTCTATATTTAAAAGTATAAGCTTCTACCACTTGAATTAAAGAGCAACACACAGTAGCATGGAGGTATTGACAGACTCATAAACCTGTATATGTGCTCTGAGAGGGACAAAGATCCACACTGTTAGTGTAGATTAGACAAGCATATAATCTGGACCATTTCTTCTGACAGGCTGTGCGGCAAAGTGGATAAAAATTTGATCTGCCATATTACAGGCCTGGGTTATATTCCTACCTTTACTTGCACTGACCTCATCTAACTTTCCAGCCACCTTAACTGTAAAAGGGTTGTTTGTTGCGCTCCTTAAGATAGGGGTTTGATGCCTTGGTTAGAAAGAATTGTGAAGTGCACAAAAATATTAAGAGGTGTCAGTAGAAGAACTGGGATTAGATTTCAGACTCTTGTCTTGTAGTTCAGAGCATGTTCCCTTAAGTTGCAGGGTGGTGTGTGTCAGAGGGCGACACACACACAAGTGCCTGCCATTCTACCAGTTTTGTGGGATCTTGTTACAGGCCTGCCAAATGTGTGTCACATGACATACATGGCAGGTCTGTATCCACTTTGCTCAGCTTTCTTAAATTCCCTTTCCCTGTCTGCCTCATTGCCACCAGGGCCTTTCTCCCTCCCCTTCCTTTGGAAAGTACAGAGTCTGGGGGATTTCCCTCATTCCCTTCCCTGTAGGAAAGGATGTGAGTTAAGTTGTCTGAATTCATAACACTTTATTCTTAAAACTGATTTGTTAAAATACATTGCTAAATCCCAACATAAGGCCCTAGGTCCTGAAGTAATGCGATTATATCAGATCCTAAGCTTTCATGACAAGAAAAAAGTAAGTTGCTAGCCTCATGGTTGTGAAGAAAAGTTTGGAAGTGTGCCCCAAATGTGACCAAACCAGCAATATCTGCCTGTATTGGTTTATGGGGTGACCTGGCACATTCATATAAATCGGGTGTTAATGCCAAACCCCATTGCTCTGGGATGCCCAGAGGGGGACTCTGTTTATGGCAGAAGGAGGGAAATGCTGGGGGTGGGGGGCTCACCCAATCAGACACAGCCCAGCTGTTGACATAATTCCTAAGGGGACCTTGTTGCTATCTCTAAGGATTCTAATTTGGACAGATACACTGTGCAGTTGTCCTATGGACCGTTTTATTGTCAGTGACCTGGGGGCTGATGTCATGGCTACAATTCTATAGATACCACAATATCTTCACCTGGAAAGCTAGAACAAAATCAACTGGCCACAAAGGCCACTAGCCAAATGCAGACTATTTTATGGCTTATCAGGGATGTGTGGCTAAATTATTCAATTAATGTTCCAGGCACAGCCCAGGAGTTTTCTCATCAAAATAGCCTGTTTATGGTACAAAAATGGTTTTCTCCAAAGTGCTGCAAAATACAGTTCTTGTTCAGATACATGAGGGCCATTAAAGATGAGCCAGGTGCCTTGATATAGGTCATTCTCACACACATTTTATATAGTTTATTAAACAGAAGTTTAATGCAAAGCCTATGAAAATCATTGAAAAGTTTGCTGTGAACTATAAACTTTTGAAGCAACAAAAATAATAATTTCCCTTATTTAAAAATATCACATGGAAACTGTTAGAAACCCTAACCCATTAGAGGCCCTTTATTTTGTCAGTCAGTCTTCTGAAAAACAAGATGTTTGTGCCCAATGTCCAAAGAAGGAATTAGTGTCTTTTCTTTAGCTGCAAATAAAGGAGTCTACTTGACAAAGATGTTTAAACAAAGATGTTTGTTTTAAACAAAGATGTTTAAACATGCCTCTTGTTTTTAGTAGTCAGATACTGAGGTCAGTGTGTGGGGATAGTCCAATCACCGCATCACCCATTCCAAGGCAGGGACTAATCCACACGCCTCTCATTGATAGGGAAGGGTTGTGTCATCACAGCCTCAGACACTTATGATTAGAATTAGTCAAAAATTGGTGAAGTATTTCATTTTTTTAAAAATCCATCAGCTGTACATGTGAATTCCATGGGTGTGTCCAAAAGATAGGCTCTCGGGATTATTTTAAGCGAAGTTCTCCGGCCTGTGTTCTACAGGAGGTCAGACTAGAGGGTCACAATGGTCCCTTCTGGCCTTGGAATCTATGAGTGTCCTCACTGGTGAGTTACACGAATCTGATCTCTCTTTTGAGCTAGGGTAGTTGTGTGGGCAAGGTTTTACCAAAATCATATTCTCCATTTTAGTCCTTCCTTGTCCCAGCCCAAACCATTCCCACGTCTTCTCCACTTGCTCACTCACCACTAGCAGTCTTCAAGAAGTGGGAACCTCAAAACTTCAACCCTTCAATATCTTTTTTTTTTCCTGGAGGCTTTTGAGGTGCTAGCTAGGAACTCCCTACCAATATCTCTCTTTGGAAGGATCCATCAGTGTCTACCAGTCCTTTGAGGACTTCTGGGAGCTGCTAGGTGTCTGTGCTAGAGCAACTGGGATAGATATTTGCAGCTAGGAGTGGTGGGAGGAACAGACTGTGATGCCCTCCTGAGGTCACGTGTGGTGATCTTGAACTGGCTACTTGCCATATGGGGCCTCATATGATTAGGGAGTGGTTGTGTCCTGACTCAGCAGCCTCTCTGAAGGTACTCGTTGCAGGGGGGTGAGCTGTTCAGCAACCTTGATTGCAGGCAGAAGGGATGAGGTCAGAGAAAGGGTGCAGAAACTTCATCACAAGACATGCTATTTTGGTTGAGCAGATAGATCTGATTTCAGATCTGAACTGGTAAATACCAGAACCATACAAAAATCAAATTTTGGTACTCTCTTGATCCAGCCTCCTCACCCCAACTATATTTATAATTTAGCAAGAATATTTCTATGTACTAAATCAGTATTACTCTTTGAAACATCTAAAAATATCATTGCTGGAGGAAGCCAGCCATTTGAACTAGGTATATTTAGTCTTCTCCAGCTGCTGGAAATGCTGATAGGATTTGAATTTTGGTCTAGGCTACAGATTTTTCTTAGCAACGGTTGCTATGCAAAATATCCTAAGAGCTTTTATTATTATAAATGATGCTGCATGGAGATTTAGATATCTGATGCTTAAAGACCTCTGCTGTAAAGTACCACAGTTTTAAAAACTTTTTAACCAGTGGTAAAGATTGTCAGGTATATTAACAACAACTAATATGATCCTTTGCCCTTCCACAGCACTTTTTACCAATAGGGTCTTACAGCACTTTACATGTACTGAATAACTGAGGGTTAGAACGTGCCTAGCTATGCACAAGAATGCAAGGGGAGAGACATGAAATGTATCTTCCCCTCCCCGCTTTCACCAGTGGACAGAGGTTAAGCTTAATCCTATTGGAAAGAAGAGGCATTACTCCTGGTTAGTGTCCATGGCAGCACTAGCCTCTTGAAAGAGCGTGGGGAAGATCAGGGCCACAATCTGGTCTCAAGTTTCAGAATACCACTAGGAGGTAGGCATTTTTACATCCATTGTATGGATGGGTAAACCCAGGAACAGAAAGATGAAATGACTTGTGCAAGAACCCATTAGATCCACTAGCAAAGCTAAGAATAGAACCCTGCATTCATGACTTCGGGACACTTGCTCTAACCCTCTCATAATGAGCCACATCATAATTTTCTCTCCCTTCTCAGCACAACTCTTGGAAGGGCTATGCTTCCATTGTACCCCACCCTGCACCTGTGCAAATATCTCACCCCACAACCCATCCTACTCTCCCAATGAGGGTTCAGTCATGGATCCTAAGACAATTGTGCTTCTTCTAGCATTAACTTAGGTGCAGTTATCTGCTTATAGATCAGCTGCCTCTGTAAAGGACTATAGCACACATTGCTCCTTAGCTTCTACCTTTCTGTCCATAAGTTTTCCTGGAGCTTGTGTATAGGCGTTTCTGTGAGGATGATGCTTTTGCAGAATCATGCCCCCACCCTGGTGGTTCTGCCTTGGTTTATCTTCCCTCCACTCATGCAGCAACGGGAAGACGATGCCCCAATGACAGTAGAACAATCTGGTGGGAAAAGCCCCAGCAGGTCTCATCTGAAGTGAGATATCAGCAGAATAGTTAGCCAGCCAAAGAGTCTAACAGGCTGATGATTAAAAGTGTTTTTGAATTCAGTACATCCCTATATTAGCAGCAGTTTGACTGATTTATCTCAATTTTCCATGTTGCCTATTACCTAAGTTAAGCGCTGTAAAGATATCTTAGGTCTACACAGTCTACACCTGAGGCGGCCTTACCATGAGGCAAACTGAGGTGGCCGCCTCAGGTGCCAGACTGTGGGGGGGTGCCACTAGGACCCAGAGTGTAGAAAATTGTGTCTGCTTCTGGTGCATATGTATTCTCTCTGCTCTAGATGCACAGAGATGGTGGAGTGCTGTGCTGGAGGAAGGAGGGCACAAGAGACATAACAGGCAGGCAGGAGAAAAGGTGAGAGGGAATAACAGAAAGCAGAAGGAGCTGCAAGGAGAGAGAGGAGGAGGAGCTTCTTATGTACCTCTCTAACACCCCCAGGAGCCTGGACTGATTAACCACCAGCTTCTCAGGGAGCTTCCTGTTTCCTGCTGCTTCCCTGAACCCCCTTGAGGGAACAGGCAGTCAACTGAAGTAGTAGGAGCCAGTTAGGCCCTTAAAACACTGATATCTTCTCTCACTCAGGCCCTGCTACCAGCCTGCTTATTCGTCCCCTTCAACTGAGTGTTGAGAACCACTATAGCTGGCACAGAACAGCAGTCATGAGTGAAAGAAGAAAACACCCCTCTGGGGCAGCATTCAGAAAAAGAAAGAAAGCAAAGGAAGCTTTTCTATCTAAGCAGGAAGGAGCTCTCCTGAGATACATAGACACAAATGTTCACAGTGAGACTTCCGGCCCCAGTGAGGATGTGAGTGGTGAGGAGATGCCTGATCTGCCAGTTAGTCAGAGTGCAGGTGACCTGGCAGCTATTGCAGCATCCATATCTCCTCTCAAATGGATGTAACCATGCACATTCCTGAAGAAAAATGTAGATCAGAGAAGAGTGTGGTGGAGGCGCAAGAAACAGCTGCTGCTGAGTTTAGTTCCTTAAGTCTAGCTGATCCAGGACTATGGACTCACTTGAGCAGCAGCCTGAGGGACTTCCTTGTACTGCATGAGCCACAGCAAGTGAAAAACTTCATGTTCCCCAAAGACAATAAAAATAGAAGTTTCCATCCAACACATTACTAGTGTGGAATCCCCAGTGGTGACAAAGTGGAGAGGCCATGGCTTATGTATTCAAAAACCCAGAATGCTGCATACTGTTTCTGTTGCATATTCTTCCAGTCTAGTATTCCAGCCACATTGGAAGCTGGTATGACAAATGTGCTTTTTAAAAAGCTGGAAAATATGGGAATTGTGATAGCTGACATGAGAGATCAGGGCTACGATAATGGTGCCAACGTGAGAGAAAAGAATAGAGGAGTGCAGACACGGATCCGCGACTTAAACCCTCAAGCTTTTTTTGTCCCATGCCATTCTCATTCATTAAACTTGGTGGTCAGTGATGCAGCATCAGCTTCTAGTGAGGCTGCTGAATTTTTTAATGTAATTCAAAGCATCTATGTATTTTTCTCTGCATCAACTCCTCAATGGCAAATTTTGAAGCAACATCCTCTCTGACACTGAAACCACTGAGTGTCACACGATGGGAAAGTCGAGTGGAGGCGATAAAGCCTATCAAACACCAAATTGGAAGATAGATGATGCCATAGTTGCCATTATGGAGGATAATGCTATGACAGGAACTGTTTGTGGGAGAACAGTGGCAGAGGGAAATGGAATTACCAAAAACATACACAACTTCAAATTTCTGAGTGGCTTAGTGCTGTGGCATGACATACCGTTTGAAATAAATGTTGTAAGCAAGAGACTCCAAGGTGTTGACCTTGATATATCTGAAGCAATGGAACAACTGGAGAAAGCAAAGTCATACCTACAGTCTCACCGGTCAGATGAGGGATTTCAAAACATTCTGAAGAGTGCACAGAAGTTGGCAGAAGAACTTCACACTGAAGCTCTTTTCCCATCCATTCAAGAATACAAGAGTCACTGAAGAAGAAGACATTTTGATTATGAGACACGGGATAATCCCATAAGAGACCCCAAACAACAATTCAAAGTTGAATTCTTTAGCCGGGTGCTAGATTGTGCAGTAGAGTCAACTGAAGAACGTTTCAAGGAACACAGCATTATATTTGGGATGTTGTATGATATACCAAAACTCCTCACTATACCTGAAGAAGACCTATACCAGCAATGCAGGGCACTAGAGACAGTGTTGACATATGATGACATGCGCGATATTGATGCGAGTGATTTAGGTGATGAACTGAAAGCCCTTTCAAGATACAGTTCAGCAGGATCAACTTCAAAGGCTGTTCTGGAATATATGTGCACAAATAAGATGACCACCCTCTTTCAAAATGTTTTTGTTGCTCTGCGCATACTTCAAACACTTCCTGTAACAGTTGCCAGTGGCGAATGCAGCTTCTCCAAACTGAAGTTAATAAAAACACATCTACACTCCACAATGACACAGGAGAGGCTGGTTGCTGGTCAGATGCAACCATGCTTTATTGAGATGGTTGCTTTTCAATAGAGCATGAGCTGGCCCAGACTGTGGACCTTCAGGAAGCAGTTCAAATCTTTGCAACCAAGAAGGCACAGAAAGCACCACTTTGATTATTCAAACAGATAAAAATGCCAGTGTTTACTATGCAGACAAGAAAAGGTACATTTGCTGTTCGGGCGTTTGAAAGTTAAGTGTTACTTAAAATTTTTGAACAAGGCATTTTAAGTTGTTAGTTCTCCTTTACTGGGGTAGGTAGCAGAGCAGTACCATGAGAGGAGTAGAACAGGAAGAAGGCAGAATTGAGATCTTTCAAAGTTTTGGCCCAAGCGAGGGGGAATGGGGGTGTCATTTGAGCTCCCCACCTCAGGTGCCAAAATGTTGTGGGCTGGCCCTGGATCTACAGCATGAGGACCATAGTGGACTTTATGGAGTTCCCTTTTCTCCTCCATAGTTATATGGCTGCTAGCTGGTCACTGAAGTGGGTGAAATGCCAATTTCTGTTTCACCACATTTTATCAGGCAAAATGGATATTTTGTTGTTGCAGATGTGAACAACGTTGTGAAACTTATAACTTTTGAACCTTGATACAATACCTTGAAAAGTGTAGAGTAAGATTAAAATAATAGCGATGAACTCCTACTGCTATTACTCTGTATAAAGAAACTTGAAAGACAGCTCAGAGGGCAGACTTCACTTCTCACTATATTCTGCAGCAGAAAAGTAAAAGTAATTAGAACAACTTATGGGTTTGAGGCACAGCACAAAGGGAAGTTATTAGAGATGGGCTAATCTGGATCCAGTTTAGAGTAGATTTCATGGTTTGGGTTTGTCATTAAATCAGGGCAAAATGTTTATGGTTGGCTGTCAACCCAACAGCACTAAGATTTTGTCTTCTACCCCCAAAATCTCATGAGATCAAGATCAGCTGTTCTCCTAAAAGGTTGCTGCATTTAATGTGGAACCCAAAGATAGGTCCCTGTAGGGATAGAATTAGCCCTGTGGGTCTAGGCCTTCATATCTGACCATCCATTCCTCAGTTCAAGCTTCTAAAGTGAGGTGTGGTAAACAGAACATTAAGACCTTCTCTGGAAAGCGTATAAAACATTTGGTATGTCATGCAATTCCAGTGAATTTATCCTTTTGCTATTTTTGTGGAAAGGAGAAAAATAAAATCTTCAGGAAGTGTATTTTTTTTTTTTGCCATTAGCGAAAAAAAGCCAAACAGATTTTTGGAGGATTTTAACTGGGGAAGAGGGCAGGAAATACTGAACTCATGCATCATAGAAACAGATGTGAAAACCAAAGGCCAGGAGGTAAATTTTGCTTGTTGCCACAGGGGTTGGCTAGTTCCATGTAATCCTTATGATTACCAGCCGGACACCTCACTCTTGCAAATGCTGCAGTCCTTGGTCAAAAGCTCTCATTAATTTCCAGATGATGTACACCTTTGTCAGTATTGCCCTGATCATGGGGAAATCTTGAAGGAGGAAAGACCAACCACAGGAAGGAAGTTGAGAAGATGGCTAGGAGGTGAAAAGAATCACAAGTCCAGGTGGGTGGATAACAAAGCTAAAAAGAGGCTGAAATATCAAGGGCCAAATTTTGCACTAGGTCACACCTGTGCAATCCTACTGACTTTACTGATATAGACTAGTTAGAGCAGAATTTGTCCTTCAGTATCCACATGCCTTTCTGCAATTTGTCACTTTTGAAGATGTTGGCCTGGCTAGTTAGTTTCTCAGTGTCCGAGTTAAGAACTTCATGTTTCTATTTATAGGAAATTTATGTTTAAAATGTGGGATGCATGTGTTTTCTTTTCATGTAAATGCCATTGTGCAGTAAACTGCCCTTATTTCTGTTTATTTTTACAGTGAGCTGTCAGTATAAGAGGTTCCAAAGGCTACTGTTAGCAGGAAAACTGTGCAGTTGGAAGTATACTAAGACTCCAACTGCACAGCTACAGACTATTACAGGAATGTATCTTTAGAGCTCTTAGTAGTCAGCGCAAGTAGACATTAGAGGCAGGAACACATGAAATCAACCTTTGTTGTCATGACTTAAAACTTGTTAGGGAAGTACCTGACTAGAATACTTTCCCGACCTTTCTGTCACACAATCATACCACATGACCCATAAAAGTGAACATAAAAAGAGAAGTTCTCCTTCAGGGACAAAGACAGAGAAATAAGTGATAAAATCCCCCACAAACATACACTAAAGGAAGAATTTAGCATTTTCTATAGCAGTAAACTTAACATTTTGAACCTGCTGGTCTCTCAAGAGAAAAATGGAATCTCAAAAATACTGCTTTGGCTCTTGTGAGGTATCTGCTCTGAATCATCATCATCCTTATTTTAACCTACTTACTTCAGAAGTGTAAAATCAAGCAACAGAAGGGCAAGATGCTCCGCTGGTGTAAATAAGCATAGCTCTATTGATTTCAGAGCTCCTCTGGTATAGACCAGCTGAGGATCCTGGACATTATACATTATTTTAAGCTTCCTATGTGACTGTTGTGGGCATGGGAGATGTTCAAAATCATGACCATGACCACCATAAGGAAAGAAAGATTTTGTTTAACTTTGCATGCATCAAGATATGTCCTTTTGTCAAGGTAGCTATCATTCCTACTTTTGAAAAATACATTTGAACATGAACTTTGCTCTAGCCACTCTTTAGTGAACCATTAGGAATGAACTAATTCACTGAACTGAATGACAAAAGACAAACACTGATAAAAGCCAGCCTTGGGCAACAGCTTTTGATTTATTTATTTTTAGTTCCATCTCTAGTTCTAACATCTGCGGGCTTGGGCAAAAGACTGCTTTTTCTCATGAACCACCCTCTTCACCTTTGACTCAGTGATCTCCATCACAGTGCAATCCGGAAATAAAACAAGTCTGCTCATTATTATGAAAGCCACCTATGAGTGGTACATCCAGTAGCTGTCCTCCCTACCATGTTTACCCATTTTGATTCAGTATCCAGCTGAAGCACTTGTTTGTGCTTCTCTAAGGAAGGAAGCTCAGTGATAGCCCTGCCCTTCTCCTGACCTGCCAGAGGAGTGGAGTTTTATCATGTTCTGTGTGATAAGAATACTATTACAGTCACAGCTCTGCTACTTGAGATGTAGTGATGATAGGTTCCCTTCTGGCACTTGTGCACCTTTGTCACCTTCGGATCACAATCCTAGGCTTCTCTACATCTGAAGCTGGAAAAGAAAGTGAAGCAGATGGGAGTTATAAAGGAAACCCAGAACGATTGCTGTGGTAACATTTATTTTTAAGCAGTGAGGATTCTTCATGCTCCCCTCTGCTTGCCACCTAATGTCAATGGAGGAGGTATTCTTCTTCCATTCAATCATCTCTGCCACCATGCTGATAGCAGCCCTATCCATGAGAATATTTCAGCAACTTGTTTCTCTTCGCCTTAGAATTTTCTGGCAGCACATGTGTTATCTTTGTTAATAAAAACAAACATTCACAGGTATCTGCCCCATAAGGGCTAAATTGTCATAGAGCTTCACAGTTCATGGAGACAATGCAAGGAATCTTTCCTCAGACCTTGCAGGGCATGTGCAAGAGGCGGTCAAAACTGCAGTCTTTGCACTGAAGGTTATAGAGGGACTCTTCCTTTTTTACACCTTAGGGGTGCATGGTACTTCAAAAGAGATGGGGAGTAGCAAGGAGGCAGCCTTCCCCTTTCAGACTAGTCCATGAGCTGGGTTAGCCACAGTGAGGGGAGAAGGAGGGAGCAGACTACACTATGTACTGGATGATGCAGCCAGCATAGTCCCCTTGTGCTGGGGGAAGAGATTGATGGGGTTCTACTAGCTGAAAGTGTGGGGTATGATTTGTTAAGGACACACTCTGTTTTCCAAGGGTCTCTCTTCCTGATACAGTCCTAGAGAGTCTCAAGACACAAAATTTGTATTTGAAATTAGAGTCTGAGTAGCCACACAGTGGGATGCCTTTGGACCTGAGATGTCAGGTCAGCCCACTATGAAGATAGGAGCCATTTGTAAAATTCAAAGCTGGAGCTGAGCCTGTGTGTTGCTATAGGGGATTTTGTTGAGGTCTCTCTCTAGTTTTTATTCTTCCCTTGTTATACTACCTCTTATTGCTGCTGCCCCTTGAACAGATACACTCTTTAATCATTGCATAGCCCTCTTTTGGCATGGTTTTTATTCATTAATTATTGGTGGAAGTCAGAGCACACAGCTTCCCACGTGGGACAAAGTTAGAAAAAAACCCAACCTGTTAGTTTAGTTCAGTACTAACGCTGAAAAAGAAATGGATTCATCTCCTTTGTAGAGCTGCAGTTGGATAACTTTATCCTCATTAATATCATTTCTAGAAACACAAGATAAAACAATAAGGATCTGTGGGAGAGTCCCATTTCAGAGCATCCATTGTGGCATAGCATGGCCCTTCAGTTCCTTCCTAGTTCCCAATAATTCGTTCATACTTAAAGTACCATTCGCCTTCCTGCAGTTCAATATATTGAGTCTTTAAGAAATACATTTACCCTTCAGGCCTAAGTCCACCTCACATCAGGACTTCAGGTTCCCGCTTGCCCCTCCAGCTACCTCTGAGCCAGAGCACTCTGCCAGTCCCATCACAGCCCTTGGCCTCTAGGGAGCATCTTTTTCACAGACCTCCTCCTGCTCTGATTCTTAACCAACCCCCTGGTTAAGGGATTTTACAGCCCTCCATCATGGAGCTATACACTCCCACTCCACTGAAGCACTCTTCTCTCCCCCAGGGCCAGCTAACAGCTGAGTTCTATCCCATTCAGGAGACAGCACCCTCATTAATACCCCAGCTTGTCTGCTGCTCTCTAAAATGCCCATTTCCTTAAAGGAGCTATGTCATGGAACAGACTGGGCTGGATCTGAGCCGCACTACATCTTAAAGGGGACAGTCCACACAGTTATATGGACATATGATCTCATGCTCCAGGACATTGAATGGTCACTTACAGAAATGAGGAAAGGATTTCCCATCTCCCATGTACATAGTATATCACAACAAGCTAGATTTATGTGTGTGTTTGTTGATTTTTCCTTTCTCTGATGCTCTAGGAATTAACCGCTGCCAGATATCAGACTAGATGGACAACTGCTATGAAATTTTATATACTTTTTATGACTATTTTAAGGCATTTCTAGACTATAGAGCTTCAGTGATATGAGAACTATCCTTGATCTTTGTGAATGAGTTAGATGATTCTTATTAGTTCAAAGTGAATTACTACAGTTTACTACATTTTATTATACAGCCACAACAACCCAAAACTAATGCTGTACAATGGGAAGAATAATGATTGCTTTGCTATTTATTTATTGATTGCTGTGGGCTTTTTGTAGAGTGGGCTCCTTTTCCCCTGCAAACACAAGAATCCTAAGGTAAAAGACTCCCATAGGCTTTGGATCTGGCTTATACACAAATGTGTTTTGCTTCCTATTATTTATGTACTTTTTAGAAAGACTTAATTCATTTTGCAGAGACCATTTGTGAAAAACTATCTTTAGTGCCCTACATTACTGGTATTCATTCCAGTCACTGCTTGTTCTGAAATGAATTAACTTTCAAAATAAACGAAGTTCCGATGCAGTGTATAAGCTACTTTTTGCTGTGCCATTCTGTGTTACTATTTGTCATAGACAGATATTATAGTGCAAACAATGTATTGGGATGACCACCACAGTGATTTTAAAGGCGATCAGTTTTCTAATTCCTTTAGTATTAACTGCTAGTACTCACAGATAAGGGTTTAGGATTTTAAGGCCTCTGGTCATAGCTTTCTTGAATGAGTCAAATCAAGTTTAATTGACACCTCCTAACCCCACAACACAGTACATACCCAAAGCCTACGTCTGCTAAAGAGGTTGCAGTACCTCCTAAACTCTAACCTCTCCTATGAGTCAGTCTCTGCGTGGGTGCCTCATAACGGTGCATGGGCATAAAGTCCACGGACAGGCCAGATTCTCTCCAAGGTGTGCCCCACTTGCTCCCAATTTACAGCCAAGTGTCAGCCAGATGACTTATCAAGCCCAACTCTAACCATCAGGGATTCATGCCCAGAATCTGCAACAAGTTCTGAACAACCCTGAATGATGGTACAATTCCAGTGGCCATAGTAATCAACAATAGCCATGAAAACTTTTATCAGCAGTCCTCTGTAGCAATGAAAAGCCCAACCCTATGGCACCAAGTATTAAGGCCTGAAAACTGCACCAGAGGTAATCAACACCCCACATTCAGATATTGCACCAACAGTATGCTATGAGAGAAGAATTCCTTAAGGGAGGAATCCTGTGCTGTAGAGTGGGATCAGTGCCAGATTAAAGAATTTTGGGGCCCTGTGCACTATGGAGATTGCACCCCGACCCCCGATGGTCCTTGCTCAGTTACTCTTTCTCCTGCAGTTCCTTTTCTTTAAATAATTTTTGTTTGGAGGAGCCTCTCCTGTGTTTCCAACATACAATTTCTTACTTAAAATTAGTTGATCAATTTAAATATAGTGTACATGTGTCTTGATTTTTTTTGTACATGCTATGTGCAGGTATTCAGGGGCTGCTTTAGCAATAGGCAAACTAGGCAGCTGCCCAGGGCGGCAGATTTTGATTTTGATGACAGAGATTTTGCCTACGGTGCCAAAACTGAATGGGATTGTGACCCCGTGTGCCAGGTCACAATGTCACTCACTCAAATTTGCCTGGTCACCTCTCCATTATGACAGAGGGTCAGCCAGGCCAAACCTGAGTGGCTCTATGACCTGACACTTGTCCCAGCCACTTCTACCATAGCCACATGTATGTGCATCATTGATTTGGGCTGGCTGAGGTAAGTTTTGGGTTGGTTTTTTTTGGTCTGTGTGGTGTTTGTTGTTGGTTTTATTTTTTCAGTAGTTGGGAGGCCCTCTGAAATGAGAACCACCTATGCAAATGCCCCAAGTGCACAGTGGTTAACACAGGCTTAGCTGGACACATGGAGATAAAACAAACTTGTATTTGCCCTTTATATTAACTATTGGCTTTGAGTGAAATTTTCAAAAGTGCCTGATAGCACAAGAATCTTTGCTTTCAGTGGGACTTGTGCTCCTAAATGTGTTAGGAACATCTGAAAATCTAGGCCTTTAAGTTTTAAAAATATTTTGCATAAATGTACTGTGCATAAAACAAGTGCTGAAATTGCCTTTATCCATGGAAGAGATATGCCAATGTCAATAGGACTTTCCACAAACAGACCCACCAAAGCACCTCAGTCCTTCCTTGAGGACCATCTCTAGTGTTAAGGCATGATCTTTCAACTGCTGAAGTTAATAGAAAGACTCCTACGGATTTCAAAGAGACTTTGATTAGGGGGATTCCTAGGCCTCTCTAATGAGTTTACCAATAGGTTTGCCAGTTAATGAAGGATATGGTAGTAATTTTTTTAATAGGAAAGCTTATGTCCTAGAACTAAGCTAATTCAGGATATTAGGGAGACAAGGTGGGTAAGTTAGATGATATTACCACACCCACGTTGTCTCTCTAATATCTTGGGACTAACATAGCTACCACTACACTGCGTACAACTAAATCCAGATAGGTCAGCAGTAACAAACGGTGACAACTCTTCGTCACCACCTGGTTTAGATTTGAATCACTGCCCATCCATTATTCAGGTTTGTGGCTGCCAGTTGTGCCCAAAATGGGTGCTGCCCATGACCTCTTACATGAGCTGTGCAACAGGGCCAATCCCTCTATGGCTGCCAAGGAAACTTGCCTTCTTCGTGGACATTGAGAGCCATGATAGATGAACATTTGTTCTGCATCTGAAAGCCATGTAGCCGTTTAGGCGGTCTACTACTTTAGTGCTAGTGTTTCAGTAGTAATGGAGATAGGTGAAAATTTCTGTCCTATAAATTGTTTGTTCCCTAGTTCTTAGTGCCCAATAGCTTCCAGCCTGGGAAAGCATTTTCACCTTTGCATACCTTTTTGCGGTTTGTATTATTCTTTGCTAACTATATTATGAAACTCTGTTTACCTCGCTCTGCATCTCTGAGACTTTTTGTGTGGTTTCCCCCATCTATCAACTTTGCAAACAAATCACTGTCTGTCACTTGTACACTGTAATCTTTATTCCCCTCTAAGTGTTTCTTTTAATGGTCTTGGAATATGTTCATGGTTACTGCTCCTACTTCTGCCTCCAGTAGTCAGTTACACACATAAATCACCCTAAACTCCCCCAGCCTTATTCTTTCTTTGCTTCTGTTCACATTCTGTTATTTTTGAGTCTCTTATTTTCTTACCAAGTTTTGGGGCATCTATCTTTTATCCACTCTAAAGTATGCCATATTTCAAAATCACGATGCCTCAGTCTCCTTTTCGAATCTAAATTTTTTTGATTAATTTTAGAGTTATCCCACAACACATAGTTTTGTCATATCAGTAATAGCACACAGCTATTGTTAACCAATTAAAATATCAATATAAATATCAATATATTTATTAGAGGATGCTCAGAAAATGTCCATGAAATATTTGTCAGACAAAAAAAGAAATAGTTTTCCCATTATTTTTCCCTTGGGTTTTTGGCCATTTCTAATTTGTATATTGAAATCCAAGGACAGAAAGGCAGATATAGAAACAAGGAATTGCCACACTCGTTTTGCCAAATTTTGTACCCACTCAAATGTCATGGATTTGAAAGCTCAGTTTGAATTAGCACAATGAGGTTCATGTTCTGCTTATGGGAGAATGTAAAAAGAAGCACAAAGAGGGAGGAAAGAGACCCAATACCAGATGGAACTAAGGCTGTTTCCCATCTGTAAAATGGTGTTACAAGTTATATTATTTGCGATTTGAATGGTGTCAGTATGATATGTAGCCCCCTTTCTAAAGAGCAAGGCTGTATATGAGTGAAAGGTATTATTATTCTTTGTTTAGTTTATTAATCTAACATGCATTTTTAATGTATTTCCCCACATAATAGAATCTCTGTTCAGACTATGTTGCCAAATATTTCCTCTACTTCTCAAAGTGGAGAGGATAAAAATTTTTTGGATCCCCATCTAGGAGATATCTCTGCACCAGCATTTATCCTCTTTCCCTGGAAAGTTGGTTGGGGTGGTCTAAAAATGCTTATCCTGTCAAGATCACAGGGAATCTACAATAAAATTAAGTCTGACTGAGCTAGTGTTTGCTTTTGTATTTAACTTTTCAATAATAGAGTGAGATCAGCAGGAGGGTCTCTGACAGGATATCTCCTTCAGGGCTGCAAGGAGATCAGCTGAAAGTATTTTCACTCCTTTGTGTCTTTCTGTGGTTTGTCTTATTCTTTGCTAACTATATTATGAAACTCTGTGTACCTTGGTTGCAGCTCAGATACCTTTGTGTGCTTTCTCCTGTCTAGGAATTTCACAAATCACCATCTGTCACTTGTACGCTATAATCTTTGCTCCCTTCTAAGTGTTTCTTTTAAGATTCTTGTAATATGTTCATTGTTACAGCTTCTACTTCTGCCTCTGATAGTTCCACATGCATTAATCACCCTAAACTCCTGTTGCATTCATCTCTTCAGAAGTGGAGTGAGATCATCTGGAGAGTCTCAGGCAGCATGTCTTCAGGGTTGAAGAGCCAAGGAAGTCAATGGGAGGTCCTGGGAGCATTGCTTTCATCGCGGCTTCTCTCTCCTTGCTTTCCTTGTGTTTCCCAATGGGAAAGATTGTTTAGTAGTGACTCAGCTAACACTTTAGGTGGAAATACTGCAAGCTTGGAAGGGTAACAGGGCATATAGAGCATCAGAAAAAGTGAAGTGTACCAGAGTCAAAATACAGTCCATAGAGAGAAATCAGGAGACCGAGTGGGAGAAACAGTGCTAACAGGAGCAAGAGGAGCAGATATTTTTAACAGGAACTCAGAAGGTAGCCACAGAGGTCTGGGGATGGGATTAAGTCTCTCTTTCTGCCACTGATATCAAAGAGAATTTCTGCATTTGCATTTGTATCAGATTCTGCTTGACCAAATTTGATCCAGATTCTGCTTGACCAAACCTGATTCCATCTATGATTCTGTGAATATTGAGGGTCCCTTAAACTAATACTTAAACTAAAATGAACACACTACTCGGGGTAAAGGTCTCATTGTGCTTTGTGCTGGACAAACTATGGGAGACATGGTCCCTGCCCCAAAGAGTTTACAATTGACATTACATTAACAACATGGGTTTCCACCCATCTTCTTTTCTTTCTTTTTAAAGGAAAGTCTAAAATCCCTGACTAAGCTACTTTAAGGACTTAAGGCAGCACTTGTGGCTTAAAATGCCTTAAGACCGTCCTTAATAAATAATAAATCCTTAATGCAGCATATGAGATTAAACCACTTTAAATCCTGAGGACGAAATACTCAACCTTCATGCAAAGAATGATTAAACAGGGTATCGGGGTTGCTGGGACAGGAAGAAATCCTACCCGTAAACCTGGTGGCTTGGCACCAAGCAGCGGTTCAGCCTCTCCACTATCTCTGTTATATCCCATTGGCTACAGGATTAGCTGGGATTCCTGCATACACCATAGGCAGGGTGACACTTTCTATCCCCTTTTCACAACATGCCCCCACTATCTCCAGAGACATAGCATTTCCCTGTAAGAGCATTAGCCAATTTCCAGCCATTCATAACTATTAACACCCAATCACTTGTTAATCCTTGACCTAGGACATACTCCTCATTGAGTATTATTTATGTAATGAATTCCAGATTTCAGTGTTTAGCCATTTGGGGATTATCCATGTGAAAACAAACTACATATTGACTTTTTTTTTAAATGGGGAAAGTGTATTTTTTTCTAACCTCATAGATTTCCAAAGTGGATTTTATTCATATTTACCAATTAAATTCACTTTTAGCCAGACACCAAGAATAGAAAATTTGAAAGGTAACTGCTTAGGAAGTTATGAGAGTGTATAAACAGGCGATTATGATTGAAAATCTTTTGCAAATTATAGCATTTTCTACTGAGAAAGGACTATAATACAAGAGAGAGACAATGCAAGTGTTGTGTTGTGGTATCCAACCTGCTCTCTCTCTCTTTCTCTTTACAATAGGTAAAAAATAAAGGTGAATTAAATCTGTCCTTTGTGATAGGCATACAAATTTAAGAATGAGAAATATTTGTTATCTGTCGCAATGTTACTTTCTTATGTGCTATTGTATTGTAAAATAATAATGAAAAGATTTCATTACAAATGGAAAGTTAAAATTAAATTATGATCAATCATAAACAATACATGCACTTATTAGGACTTTTCATTTCAATTACTCATAAGAGTACTCAACAATATAATACACTGGGATGTGTGTGTTCCTCAAGAGACTTCATGTCTGCTAACAGCAGCTTGGGACACAATAGCAGAGATGCTGCAGCAGAATAATGGCTTGATCCTTCTAAGTTCTGAGTAGTTTGGCCCCCAATCAGCAAAGCATGTAAGCACATGCTTAAAGTTAAATAGTTACTAAAGTGTCCTGCTGGATAGGAGTCCTGAAAAATTTGAGTGATATAAACAGAAACTACAAAAAGTGCCAGTATAGAACCTCCAACAGTGATTAATTTCCCCCCTTTTCTCCTAAATTATTCTAGTGGGCCCCAATCAATGGAAGTTTTACCTGGGAAATTATAGAGTTGGTGATAGTGATAGATTAATGAATTCTGGGACCATGTATGCTATGCATATTGGGTCCCCATCACTTTCCTTGTTCAGTTTTGGTTCTTTGCTAAGTAACTCTTAAACTTCTAGTAGACAGTATTTGGAAGTGCATAATAAATGACATTACTGACTTTCAATAAGAAGTTATTAGAGATGAGATGGGTCTTAAATTCCAAATTCCATTAACTTTTCTATCAGGTAGAGTCTACACAAAAAATATAGCAATAAAGCGACTGGCATTGCATTGTTATTCCCCTTTTCAGAGGGACAATGCGGGGAATGCTTCTAATTTTTTTCTCTTTATCTCTTTGTCCATCTTTCCTTTGTCTTATGGATTTTATGTCAGTTTCAATTGTCCAGCTCTCTCTACATTTTCTGGTGTACCTTGTGATACATCATGTTGTTCACTTAAGTTGTTCAGGCTTAACGCTCTTTAGAAAATTTAGTGAGGAGAAAAAAGAATTCATGACATGTTATTTCACATGGATGGATGCAAATAGTTCAATGTTTAGAAACATGTTCTGGACAAATGCAGTACAATCTTGGTTATCTGTGCCTCAGTTATCGATCTTACCAATAACAGATCCATGTCCAGTGGTGCTGGCACAATTTTTATATTGTGGGTGCTGAGAGCCATTGGACCAAACTGTAAACCCTGTATATGATGGAAAACCCTTCAAGCCAAAGAGTGCTGCTGCACCCCCACCACCCTTAGTGCCAGCACCTCAGCCCATGTCCTCTAATGTTTTTCTAATTCCTTTTGCAAACATTTTTAATGTCCTCTATGATGGTTAGCATATACTGAGGCTGTACAGTACAGATTTTTCTCATGCTCTGAAATTGAAAGGGAAAGTTGCTGGGAGGGGAAATATTTGGCACACAATCCAGAGATGGAGCTGTAGTAAAAAAAATTCCTCTGCAAAATAGATGTAATGGAGTTGTGCAAACCATCTTCTTTAGGTTAATCTGTTTGTCTCTCTAAAAAAAAAAACCAGTTTACATTTTCCATTGGACCATACACACTAACAATTTGCCTGTAGTTTCACTGTCCTAAAGCCTTAACAGCCAAAAAAATTATGTTTTAGTGACAAGCACAGCATAACCTTCAGCAGCAAACCGCTGTCAGAAAGAACTCATGTGCCCTGACTGCCAAGTGAATTTAAATATGTTACCAACAGTATGAAAAAATTGAGTTTCTATGCACCAGCATGAGCAATCTCTAACTGCAAGTGTATATTCTGCCAAACAACTGTCTTTCTGTTTTACACACACCACCCATGCACACCATAATGTGCTGGAGGGCTCTCACAGTGGCTTCCAGGAACCACTTCTAAAAATAGCATCACCAAATGGACAGAGGGGATGGTGTTGGGGGGGGGGGTTGATTTCCCTTTCTCTGATGGAGTTTACCCCTCTCTGGATAGTGCTTAATCAATCTGCAAAGACGACTTTTCCCTGAGGTTTATGAAAAGGCTTCTGAAAAGAAAAATATTTTGCTTTCAGAATGTATCAGACTGCACCAAATAGTAGTTATTTTCAAACTATATGTTCCCAGAGGAGAATACCCTTACTACAAGATCTTCACTCTCCTTCTATTTCTAACAACACCTGCTGAACACCAGGTTATTAATCTCACATGCTCAGCATATGTTCATGTGAAAGCATAAACATTTCCAGCAAGTGCACTCTGTGTAAGTTTGTTTGGTAAGTAGCCTTACCTCATTCCTTGGTTATGGTTATAGAAAAGCTTCTTCCCTTTTAATTTTTTTTCTTAAAATGGGAAAACAAATGAATAAATTGCCCATTGCTCATCTCTCTGTGAGCCTGATCCAAGGCCCACTGAAATCATTGAGAGTTTTTCCATTGACTTCAGTGAGTTTTAGATCAGGCCCTGTGAGCATGTGACTCCCCCAGTATGGATGATGGACATTATTACAAGCTAAAGGGGATGTTTTTGTGGGTGCCTCTAGGTAAAATATTGGCAGTGCATCAGTGCACACATATTACACCCATGCTTAAAATGGGCTTAAAATGGACTTACAATAGATACAGCCGAGAAATAGAGGTTGTGGGCAGAGATGCTGTTCTATCCAAAAGGCATTAGGGAAGATATCAGTGATACGGCAATCACAAATGATGTTGCAGAAAAGGGTTCATTTCACTTCAGTTGGAGGTTAACATTTTACACAGAAAAAAAGAATGGGAGTGTGTCATTTATTTTTTGCCAAGCTAATTAGTAATTTTAAAACATCAAACATTTAGCCAATCCTCTCCAGGTTTCTCAATAAACTATGCTTTCTGAAAAAGTGCATAGTCACAATTCACATTGCATCTTATTACAATTACAGGGACAGATCCTGCCACCCTTATTAGTAGCATCTTTCCCCACATGTAGTCCCACTGAAATCAATAGAACTACTGGTAGAATACTTGTGTTTAAAAGTGGCAAAATTTGGTCTCCAGTTAATAGTAGTCTTGAATAATTATCATATCTGTATCACAATTTGCTTTGAATTAATGAAAGGTATAAAAATGACATTAACATATGTGTATATTTCTTACTGTGCTGCAAGCGCACATATGCTTGAGAGTTGTCGTATGTATCCTGGACTGGAGTTTTCTGAATATAATTTCTTTTATATACCATCAAGGTAGGGTAGAATCTGTGGCTTGATTTAATGACAGGATTGAATTTTATGTACTAAAATTACATCCCAGGAGAAATAACCATTTTTCATTCTATTATACAGTATAGATAATATACTTTGTTAGCTTTAACGGCAATCTGAATTATTCAGAATTCTTTACACAGCACCCTATGAATTTTATATTTGTCATTTGTCATTCCCACTATACGCAGCATCAAGCCAATACAAAATAGAAACAGAAACAAAAGCAAAAATGAAAACAAATAAGCAGAAAGCTTCCTGTTTGTCTCAAAGTAGGACCCCAGTTTGGGAAGAATTTAGTCATATGCTTAATTTAAAACAAGTGATTAGTTCCATCCTCTTCATTGGGACTATTCACATGCTTAAGACTAAGCACATGATTACCCCCCTCCACCCCAAAAAGTTATCAAAACAAAACACTCCACTGTACTCATAATTTTCCTCCTTGGGGGGAGGATGAGAGAACAAATCACCTGCCTCCTACTTACCCATGACTTTAGCTTCCATTGCCCACATGTTAAATTTTCGAACAAGGAACTCTGTGCTTTCTTGCATGCTCCCCCTCATGCATGGGTGGTACTGCCCACCAACATCTGCCAAGCCACTTCACTGTTCTCCTTCATATCCCTACCTTGCTGTGATGCCTACAAAAGAACTTGACAATGGTGAGGCTGTTATCATTTTGGGACCACAGCCTGACCAATAGTCTCATTATCATTATCATTATTTTGTATCATGCTGACCAATAGTCTCATTATTATTTTGTATGTCCCCATCAGTCCTTCTGTATTCATCTTCTGTCTCTTGTCTTAGACTGTAAGTTATTTGGGGAAGGAACTCTCCTTTTGTCCTGTGTTTGTGCAGCTCCTACCACAACAGGGTCCTGGTCCATGACTGGAGATCCTAGGTCAGTGGTGGGCAACCTGTGGCCCACGGGCCGCACGCGGCCCATCAGGGTAATCTGCTGGCAGGCCACCAGACCGTTTATTTATATTTGCACGGCCCTCACAGCTCCCAGTGGCCCGCAGACTGCAAGTTGCTCACCAGTGTCCTAGGTGCTACAGTAATACAAATAAATAAATTAATTAAATTAAATAATGTTAGTCATGTTGCTTAATGCACTACTGGGAGGTGTTAAGATACTATGGTAATAAGTATAAGTATAAAAAGCTATCTAGAATGGACTAGATTAGAATAGAATAGACTGAGGTCCAAGTTTGGTAGCATATGGAAGACTATTAGGACACAGTTATATGCTTAATGAAGTCTACCTTTTAAAACACTGACTGGATTTTTAAAAGTATAATAGATATAGAAAAAAACTGGCAACCCTCCAAGCTTCAAATCTACTGCCAGCTCAGCAAATGAAACAGAAAGCAGAACCTAAACTAAAAGCAATGATGCATATTTTAACAGAAATAATAAATCATTCATCGGTTTTTAATTATGGTATTGTATAATCACAGATTTAAGCATCAAGAATTTGCATTTTAAGTTGAACACTTCTAGCTGCCCAGTGCCTGAATTTGGAAGCACTTAAAACATCATATTTTGTTTTAAATTTAGTAAACCCATGTTTGATCTATGATTTTATTCTTATGTCTGGATCTGATCCTGCAAACTGGTATGCACTTGATGACTTTAATCTCATGAGTGATTAGACCAATGGCGCTATCTACTCACTAAATATAAATATTCAGATGCATAAGTGTTTGCAGGCTTGGGTCATTGGTAAAATCTATATTTTCATTTTAAACAAAAGGTTTCAGTGCTCTAATTTTAAATATAATCAACAGCCTATAAGCAAAAATTGACCAGCAACAAACCAGTGAGTGTGAGAGAGAGAGAGAAGCTTCTGTGAAAGCAGATCTCAATTTCAAAATTCCAAGGAGTTATTTCAAATACTGAGATATTAAGTAGATAGTGGGGTAGTTGATATACATTTGAACATGTCACCACACTAATATTGCAAAGGATTAATTGAGGCAGTTTAGAGATAATGGAAAATTGTTTTAAGCCAAACTAGGAATTTCTTTAAAACCTCTGCTGCCTCTCGTGAAAACAAATCCTAACCTGAGCAATTTCTCCTACGAACAGAATAAATTAGAGAATGTGTGGGTTTGACTATCATGAAGGGTATTTTTTCCCTTAATAGTGTCATGCTCACATGATGTAAAAAAAAAAGTTTAGATGAAATAACATTCAATCATAAGTTAGAAAAAGACATGAGCTTACATTCTAGAAACATAAAGAGCATATGTAGGATTTTTTTAAATGTTAATTTAAAACTGATTGTTCAAGCAAGGTAGTCAGTATGATAAGCAACATCTTGGCTGCATGATGGGTCAGAAGCACAACAGCTAAATACATACAATTGGTATAAATATATATGTACCATATGCTTATACAATATGCCATGTAACAACATTATATATGTATTGGAAAATAAACTCATTTGTCTTTACTTAAAGACCAACTAGCAAGAGGCTCTTAGTGCTCAGTTTATAACTTCATAGCAAAACCCACCAAATATACTGCAGAAGGTATAGTCGGATATAAGCCCAATAGGTATGGGGAAATATGGGCATTTCTAAGCCACATGATGTATAAGTTCACGCTGTGTGAGTGTGCATGTGACGGTAGAGATGTGGGTTTGGGTGCCTGTGGGCAGAACATTTTATTTTTATGGAATCTTCAGAATCAAAGTCTACTCTCAATAATGGATACCTGTCTGGTGTCACTGGGTACGTACTAGGGCAGCTAGCCCAAGCGTCCAATGCTGCCCGGGCTACACTGCTATTTTTAGCAAGCTAGATTGAGCAGAGCTAGCATGAGAATGTCTACACAAGCTGGGAATCACACACCCCAGCTGCAAGTGTAGACATAGCCTCAGAGGTACAGCACAGAAATCGCAGCACAGGGAGAAGGGGGGATGTGGTGACTGTAAACCACCTTTATGCCCTCATGAACCCAGATGGCTCCAGGGTCTGCAGAGATCCAGAATGTAATTTAGCTAGTTCCGGAGGACTGCCTAAGGTACAGCAGCCTCCCCAGGATGCTCATTGGGCCACAGTGCTGCCTAGAATCTACTCCAGGGCTTGTGAGGGGGTCCTCAGAGGTCAGTCTGGTGGCCATCTTCTTCAGTATCTGATGGCTTTTAGGATCCTTTTATCTGATCTCATCTTTGATGTTTAGGCTTTACATCTCTTTCAAGAGGCTCAGAACCTCAAGGAAAATTCCCCAGACACTGGAGCTGGCTCCCTATACAGACAAAAGAGGGTTCTCAACCCTGACACAATTATCTTACAGACCATCCTGATATGGGTGCTGCAGCCAACATTTATGGGGTCCCTTGGGCAAGTCCTTTCTTTAATTTTCTGTGTGGCGTTTCATATAAAAAACTTTTGTCGGTAATTCATAACAAGCATTTTATTAACACCTTTCTATAAACATATTTATAGTTTCAATTATAATCAAACAATGCTTTTTACCCTGGGAATTTCCTTTAGTTGAAAAAAATAAATACTTCAAAGAACTGCTCAGTTATCCCTTAGGAGTTTGCATGTTGTAGATGAACCTCAAACTGCCACACTTTAAGGTCTTTCCTGGAAGTACTAACGATGTGATTCTAGAGATAGACTCTGAAAGGCTGAACCCTATGGTATTTATCTCAATATTTTTGGATGCACTCAGCTAGAAATGAGATCAGATAAATGAAGGGGTCCACATATTTTGCAAAGGGTTCAGAGTAGAAATTTTTCCTTTCCTTCTGAAAAGTCATCCACTTTTTTTTTAGACTAATAGCCCCATTTGTCCAGTCTCTGAAAACTAATGCTCTTAGGAAGAGTGCTAATCTATACTCTAAGTTTTATATCTTGATGTGCAAATCACACGGTCATTGCCAATCAATACTTAGAACCATATATCAAGTTCTCTCCTTTAACTAGGAGGAGACACAGGTCCCTGCATCAAAAGTCACAGTAAAATTTTACTATGAAAGAACAGAGGACTTGGAAATATTTTTGGTAATGTTCTCATCTGTACATTGGCAAAGAACTGGAATATAAATGCATTGCCATCAGTCTCATGCTTCTAGTCATACTGATGCTTTAGTGAAACTTTATTGGCTGATCACATCAGTTGGGATGCCAATGTCAGACAGACTCCTGATGTTGATGTGTAGAATTGGCAGTGAGGGTCCTCTGTTTGAATGCTTGCTCCAGATTGCTTTGAGGCAGGAATATATATATATATATAAAATTCTGATTTATGGCTCCTGCACCACTTTATGTGGCCTAATAATTTAGAATCACAGAAGACTCAAGCTTCTGCAAGTAATGATGCATACGATGAAGTAATTTGGAAGTAAAATTTTTAAAGGTAGTGGTTTACATTTTTAAAGGTAGTGGTTTTAAAGGTAGTCAGAGTTTTGTCTTGTTTGTAGCTATGAAGAAACAAGGGGAAGTTTTGTGTTTTTGCAATAGTCTTGTCTCTTTTCTCTTTCTTATTGAATGGCAGAGAATGTTATAACTTCTGTGAAGTCACTTCTAAAAAGTACAGTCAATATTTTTTGTCAGAGGCAGGACTCAATGATACCATGTCCACTTCTCACCCTGTGCTGTCCTGGTCCAGATTCTTGACCCAGGCTTTGAGGGAAAAAGGGAGAGATTGGCCCCCAGATAATCCATTTAAAGTTTGATATTGACTCCTGCGACAGGACTTTGGGAGTTTGACCAAAGCTGTGTGAAAACTAAGACAAGGACACATCCTGTGAGATGCTGAACACCCACAACTCCCTCTGACGTCAAATGGAGTTGAGAGAGCATGGAACCTTGCAGGGTAAGACCCAAAGTATGGCCATGATCCCATGAAGTTTATGTACCTCTGTCATTGACTTCCTTGAGCCTTGATTCAAGGCGATCCTGAATAACTTGGGATAGAAGGTAAACTTAGCTATAGGAGGTACCATTATAAAAAAGACCAAGGTGAAATTGAATACATGGGGGCCAGGATTTGACCTCAGTTGTTTAGCACCTGAAGTATTTGGATTAACTACTGTATTTGGAGTGCTTTCTATTCCAATTATAATACTGCATATGCTGGGGCAAAGGAAAGTATTGCAACATGAAAAATCTGCCCACTTTACAGGGCATTCAGTGATTCCTGTAATTCATTTCTGTAATTCATTACTGTTGATTGATGTGGGTATTGCTGTCTACTATTTATTTAATCACATATATTAATAATTCAAAAATAAATGGTTCCAGAGGATTTGTCACAACTAGGGCATAGGCAGTCTGAGACCCATCAGATTAAGTTTCAGGAGTCAGACTGAGTCAGCTACCAGCAGGTCAGAGTCTGAGGCAACCCCGAGGGCATAACCAAGAATCAGGTGTCAAGCCAGTTCAGGTTACTAGGAGAACAGAGTCTGAGACAGGCCAGAGGGCAAACTAGGCAGTCATTTAGCAGGCAGGGTCTGGTTGCCAGGCAACCAGGAGCAGGTATTGCTGGAGAAGCAGTTCTAAGCAGGGAGATCTCAGTTGCAGGACAACTTCCTGTTTCTGGGCTGGGTTTATATAGAGGCTGTGAACCAATCAGGGCCCCCAGTGTTCTGCCAATCAAATTCCAGGACCGGCATCATCTGTTAGGGTTCAGCTTCTATTCTGGAAACTGTTAACATGCCACTGGGTGGTAGGTTGGAACTTATTTGTGCCTACGAGCTTGATAGACCCATCTTCAAGACCCATGGTCCCTGATAGGACTAAGAATTGTAAATATGTGTAATTTTTAGTTATGATTATTTGATTACACTTATATAAAGAGGTTTGTTTCTCTTTTAAAGTGCATCATCTATTGCAGAATCTAGTTAATTTCTAGTTTATGAAAATGATGGATTAAAAGCACAGAGACAGCCTGATAAACAGTGCTGCAAAAAGTTCGCCAATACAATTTTTAAAATTTTTACTTACAACTCTGCAGCTTTTGCAGAACCTCGGAGAAAGGACTTGGAATTATACTAGATTTTTTGCACTGAAAATGTTCTTCTATTGGATTAGTTCAGAAGAACTTGGTTCAGTGTTTGCCAAGAACCTAACAATTGTGTAGAAGCCAGATAAATGTGTTTTGTTTTGGGCCATGGTTAGCCATATTTTTAAAGAAATGAGTTCTTCCTGTTCCCATCTACCTATTCCCAGCCATGCTCAGATGGTGTTTCTGCTAGGTCCCTCTGATGTTTTGTGGTTTAATACTTGTATTCATGTTCTACTGTGTATAAGATTCCTGTTCCTTCACTAATCTTCAATGAAATCTTTTAAATTAACTTGGCACATTTGTCTCATTATAAATAAGTTGGTGCTCATTGCTGTATATTTCAAATGTAAAAAATCAGCTGTCATACATTCATGTGTAGAAGCCTTGTCACACAGGCTATACCTTGCCCCCTTCATTTCATTGCCAACTGCAACAGTCCCACACCACCCATGAGAACGCAGAGTTCTGCAGGTAGTGTCTTGAGATGGGGCCGGCAGAACAAAAGAAAAGCAACGGTACAGTATCTGCTCTCACAGAGACTGGATAGGCATTAACTCTCACTCCATAGCTTCATCCCTATGCACAAGATGAAACTTTAGAGGCAGCACCAGGTGAGCCAATGACAGAAAAAGGTAGAGACCTGCTACTAAAATTGGTGATGGTGCAGTGATAAAAGGAAGGATTGAAAGGAACTGATCCAACTTCCACTGACTTAAATGGAGCTGGATAAGATCCCTGCTGGCTGAAACCCTGTTAGATCAAGATCAATAGGTTTTGCCCAGCCATTGCTAGTGATCTCTATCCAAGGCAATATGGGCAGGCCAACCTCTCTGCCTTATATGTGCTGCTGCATTCACACAATGATGGAAGACTCCGGCACATTTTCTCTGTCAGTTTTCTCTATCTCAGCCTTTTGTTTATAAAGCACATTAGGAGATTATGTTTCTGTTTTCCTACCCATTTCCTATCTTAAACCATATTTAAATTGTTCCTCAATAGCTTTGCTTCTTTTCATAACCCACAGCTTCAAAAATTCCATTTCAGCAAAAACAAGTGTCAAGGTTCCTCCCCCACTCTGAACTCTAGGGTACAGATGTGGGGACCTGCATGAAAAACCTCCTAAGCTTATCTTTACCAGCTTAGGTCAAAACTTCCCCAAGGTACAAAATATTCCACCCTTTGTCCTTGGATTGGCCGCTACCACCACCAAACTAATACTGGTTACTGGGAAAGAGCTGTTTGGACACGTCTTTCCCCCCAAAATACTTGCCAAAACCTTGCACCCCACTTCCTGGACAAGGTTTGGTAAAACGCCTCACCAATTTGCCTAGGTGACTACAGACCCAGACCCTTGGATCTTAAGAACAATGAACAATCCTCCCAACACTTGCACTCCCCCTTTCCTGGGAAATGTTGGATAAAAAGCCTCACCAATTTGCATAGGTGACCACACACCCAAACCCTTGGATCTGAGAACAATGAAAAAGCATTCGGTTTTCTTACAAGAAGACTTTTAATAAAAATAGAAGTAAATAGAAATAAAGAAATCCCCCCTGTAAAATCAGGATGTAGATACCTTACAGGGTAATTAGATTCAAAACATAGAGAACCCCTCTAGGCAAAACCTTAAGTTACAAAAAAGATACACAGACAGAAATAGTTATTCTATTCAGCACAGTTCTTTTCTCAGCCATTTAAAGAAATCATAATCTAACACGTACCTAGCTAGATTACTTACTAAAAGTTCTAAGACTCCATTCCTGGTCTATCCCCGGCAAAGACAGAATATAGACAGACTGAGACCCTTTGTTTCTCTCCCTCCTCCCAGCTTTTGAAAGTATCTTGTCTCCTCATTGGTCATTTTGGTCAGGTGCCAGCGAGGTTACCTTTAGCTTCTTAACCCTTTACAGGTGAGAGGAGCTTTCCCCTGGCCAGGAGGGATTTCAAAGGGGTTTACCCTTCCCTTTCTATTTATGACAACAAGCAACACCAACAACCTTTCCTGATTTATTTCTTTTGCAAGGTGATCTTAATGTTAACTCCTGGATCCTTATTGTGTTGTAATCAGTAAAATTACCTAGGTCACCTTTTGAGAGTTCTAAACAAGCGTTTACCGTCTTTGTAAGGAAAGCTCTGTGTATGTAATGTTAACGTGGTTATTTAAAATTGTGGATACATGGGATATTTTCGTATTTCACATTGCTCCATAGGCTTTTAAGAAATTCTTGTTTGGATTTCAGTTGTAACAATTGCTATATTATGGATGGAAGAGGCCCAGTTCTTATAAGGATCTACCCTGTTACACTTGACTGCCTTTCTCCCTTTGATTCCTTTTTCTTGTAAAACAGTTTAACAAATTCTTATCTGGGCCCTTTTCCCTTGTGTAGCCAACCAGGCTGTGGCAGTCAGGCCTAGTGGTGGATACAAGAGGTTGGCCTTCTGGTTAGAGCTGGATCCAGGTTGAGCAGAATCCAGAAAATGAGCCAAGGGTCAATACCAGACAGAGGCCAAATGCCAGAGCTGGGGATAAACCAGGGTCGTAAACCAGAAGCAGAGCCAGGGATCAAAGCTAGAAGACTGAAGGCAGAGGGAAGAAGGGGATGGAACAAAGCAGGAGCAGGGACTGAAACAAAGGCAAGCGCAGCTGCAGGCATGGTATGTGCTGAGTAGCTGTGGAGGCCATGCTTATAAGCAGGGCTCCTAAACCAGCAGTCCAATCAGAGTCTGTGGCCACTCTCTTAGTTCTAAGGCAGTGGGCTTCCTGGTTGCCTAGCAGTGCAGTTAGTCAGGGAGCTGGCCAGAAGCTGGTCCTGACTGGTCTGGTCCCTGACATGTTGTCAGCCTTTCCCCCTTATTACAATGTTTCTTTAAATCACTTCTCTTTGAGAGGTGCTACTCAAAACATTTTACTCGTGTGGACACACTGAAATTAAGATTGCACTTAAAAGATATAATTATTGGGAAATCTCTGATGAACATGTCCTCCCCATCAAGTTTTCTCTCTAAGCATCAGAGATTCAACTGCCTTGGTTCTGAAAATAATTTATTTTTGAAAGGACTCTAGAAGACATATTTTTATGAATGACCCTGTAAATACATAGAATTGATTCACTGTGCAAACTATTGTAAGTATGGAACAATATTTTTCTATCATTTCCAGTTTAGCCCTTTGTTGAACATTGAATTCATACTGATCATTGGACCCTTAAATCTAAGTTGAAACCATCCTGCTAAAATAAATCTTCCTCTTGTGGTAAATCTCTGGACCCAACAGTACTGAATTTAATCACATACTTTGGCATTTCTCTAATTAATTAAAAACAGTATGAGAATTTTATATCAGATGGTGCTATTAAGCTCAGGCTCACTAGAAGAATATGCCATCTTCTCGGGAATATGAGGCGATATGGGAGGACACAAAAAGGAGTTCACAATTATTAACTGGAATGTAAGCAGTGGCTAATTACACGATGGCCACTTCAGACCTGCAGCTGATTGACCTGCCAAAAATAAACTGCCAGCACCAGAAAGGTGTGCTGGAAAAAAGGTTCCTAGTAGAGGGCAACCCTGCATTGGAGAGAATTAGTAGAGACCAGGAACTCATAAAGAAATGTTGTTTTTGTTTTTGCTGACCACCGATATGGCCCTGATGCTTCAGTCACTTAAATTTATGCATGTGAGTAATTCCATTGAAGTCAATAGGACTATTTATCTAAGGGCCCATGCATTTCCAAGCCACTCTCACACCAGGCTGCCACTGGGCAGCTAACCCAGAACAACTGGAAGTGAGGAGTTAGTAGGGCTCTGGTCCCTCTGAGAGGCACCGCCCACAAGGATCCTGACTGGGGACAAGGACTGGCTCCACTGATTGGCCAGCCCACGCTATTTAAGCCAGAAGGAGGCATAGGAAGTTGTCTGAGCAACTGACAGACCTCCTCACTGGCTGCTGCACTACCTCTCACCCTGGCTTGGTTCCTGGACTCTGATTCGGACTCTGACCCCAGGCTTGGAATTTGGCCACTAGGTCAGGCCACCCATGTCCCAGTTCAGACAATGTACATGCACAAAGTTAAGCATGTGTATGTGTTCAGGATCGGGGGGGCGCTATATCACACCCACTATCAAATAGTAATTATCTTCAGTGCACAATGTCTAGGGTTTTGTTTTTTTAATTGACAAAGGACTAAATATTTTGGCATTTATTACTAGTATAATAGAAACTAGTCTTGTCACATGATTTAGTTTCTAGCAAGTTCTGGCACATTCTTCTATCAGTTTTTTGGTACAGATAATTATGAAACTTCTAGAAAGCAAAACGAATATTCAGTAAACTAGTTTTGTATAAACTTTTGTTTAGTTAAATTAGTGTTAACAAATAATGTTAACAAAGAAATAAACCATGATATTACTTCTGAAACTATTTATTTACATTATGATACTTCAGTTAAACCCTTAGGTCCTCACTTTTTAAAGTGTCTCACTTCAGATGTTGCATATGCAATTTTGTGCCCAGAAACAGACACACACATTATAGCACTTGTATATGCAATTGAATTGTTAGGTGTTAAGTAGGGTTTCATCATACCATACCCGCAAATATTTGATCTCACAATTATTTCCACTTTCAAAATTGTAGGGAGAAGCCATTTTTCAAAATTAGGACCTTCATAAACATACTTAAAACTGGAATTATTGTAGGTGAAAATATTTTACATTAAAAATCATTTCCACCCTAAGGCATGAATAAGCCTCAACTCTGTTTTCTGCTTCAGTACAGGGTTATTTATTACAAGAGATTTGTTTGTTACTCACACTAAATGAATGCATCATCTGGAAACACTTATTGGAATGCAACAGGGGTATAAGACAAATGAAAAGCACACCTTATGTAGTAATGTCGAGCCCTACTGAATCTTACATCCACCGAGGCCAAGAAGCATTTTAATAGCATTATTATAAAGTAGAAGAACAAGAACATTGCCATTATCAGGCTATATTCAGTAATAGATTCCTATCCTTGAATGATTTATGTGTATGATACTTTATTTGCCAAGCAGAAAACTGTGAGGGTTTTTTCCCCAGCACTAATTAATGAACTAAATCAATTGAAGCAGAATTAGGATATAGATGTATAATACCTTGCCTATATTTTTATAGAAATGTTTTAAACAATGATAATAGTAGATTTCGTGGTGACTTTTTACACTGTTCTATTTATCTCAAATAGAAGTCCTGTCAAATGATGTTCAGGAAAAAAGAGAAGTATCCAGTGAACAATATTTGAAGATTTAAAAATTAAGGCCCTGATTCTGCAGACATTTACACATGTGCTTGACTTTAGCCTCATTGAGTTCAATGAGACTACTGGCATGCTTTAAAATTAAGCACATGCAGAAGTGCTTGCACTGTTAAGGCCTCGGAGACTTATCTTGTCAGGTGCTTTTTGGAAATAGAGTGCCCTACAATTCCCAGTGAAATAGATAGAAGTTGAGAGCAATGCAGCACGAGGTTCCCCAAAGGAAATACGCTTTAGAGGATCAGTTCATATAGTGGGATGACATTTTAAATTATGAAAATAGTACATTAATTTCTCATAGTGAATTATATCATGGAGATCCAGGTTTAACCCTTTAGGGTTTTCAGACACGGGTTGTTGTTATATCACTGATAATGGACGATATCATACCATCAGTCCTTGTAGTGGGTCAGTGATAAGTTCTGTGTTAAAAGTAATGCCACAATGAGACCGGCTTGCCCAAGAGACAACCCTTCTCCCAGGACACTCCACTAAAATGGCAATTAGTGGAGACATTGATCCTAGATATAACAGAATTCGGGTGGCTGGCAGGGCATTCTCCATATGGGATGCTGAGTCTTTGGAATGCCCTCCAGCTGCTGATCTGATATAACCCAGGTTTATCACCTTTCAGGGCATGTTGCATTTGATTTGCATGGCCTTAAAAGGTAGAGAAAGTGAGATATACATTGATACATGGGAGTGTTTTTATTATTATTATTACAGTATGAGCTGTTGCTTGGAAGAATGGATGAGTCAAATAAAATGAGATTTTGGTATTGTCATTTTAAATAATTGGCAAGACACTCAGAGCCTGTGTATGGGGACTTTTTGTTATTCTAAATCAACTAAACTAAATTAGGAATAAAATTTTGCATAATCTGCTTGACTGTGTTTGTTCTTTGGATGTCTGAGCTCTTTTTTCTTAATAGCATAAATTCTAGAAAACAGCAGGAAGTAAATGTTAAGTTAATGCCGAGATCATATTGGACACCCTGTAAGTTTCACACATGGGGTGTAATGGCTGACAATAGGCCGGATTCAAGCATACTGACAAAGTCCTATTCCTGAGTAAATTGCATGGCCCTGGCTGATTTATCCAGAGAGAACAATTGAAGTTATGCTGTGGATGCCACAAGTACCCTGCTGGTAGAAGCTACAAAGGGAACGTGCTGAAACAGAGAATTTCCTGATCTTTGCAGGCAGGCCTTATGGAGAAGTGGAAGTGGCAGCTGCTTTCAGGCTTTGCAATGCTGGAGCTACAGCAGTAAGGGTCTGTCTACACTTTGAGCTGGTGATAGGTTCCCAGCTTAAGGAGACGTTACCTGTGCTAGCTCTGATCAAACCAGTGTACTAAAAATGGTGGAGCGATGGCAGTGCAACAAGCAGCAGGGGCTTGCTGCCCCAGATTTGTGTCTAGGGTCTTGGACGGGCACACACTCAGAGTAGCTAGTCACGCTGCCACATTTTTGAGGTGCTAGCTCAATCAGAGATAGTGCAGATGATTTTCTCAAGCTGGGAATCACACCTCCAGCTCAAAGTGTAAATATACACTAAAAATTGGCAAGATTATGCCCTTCCACTGGTGTAACAGTGTACAGTTTGGCCAAAGGGGTCTCAACCTCCTTTCCTCCCTCCAGGTTTTTGCCTGACTGAGTTGTACAGTATCAGCTAGGCCCAAAATAAATACAATAACAAATAAATTGAATAGATATAAAATCATATCCAGGTTGAGTACCACGTATAATAAACAACCAATAACAAAATAATGCCACATGTTCCCTGAGATTCAAATGTAGACATTAGTATAATAATTATCTCTCCACTGAGTCTGATTTAAAAGAACCAAGGAAAACATAAAAGGCACTTATAAGTCATCAGATTTTTTAGTGAATTTATTTCAGTATCATCTAGGAAATTCCCCTAAACCCACTTACTTTTGGGACTGCAAAGTTTACTCAGGGCTAGATTGTCCCAGGCCCTTCTGCTGATGCACAGGAGGTAAAAGGATGCAAGGAGCTTTCTAGCTCCCTTGTATGCCCTGCATGCATGGGCCAGGGACAATTGCAGTCTCCATGCTCAGGGATACACAGAGAATATTTCCTCTAGTAGGGCTACAACTACACTCAGAGCAGGGGGTGTTATTCCCAGCATGAGTGGATATATTTGCACTAGCTCTCATCAAGCTAGCATGCTAAAAATAGAAGTGTAGCCATTGTAGCATGGGCATCAGTGACTGATGGCATGGGCAAGCCACCCCAAGATCAACGAAGAGAGAAAAAAAAAAATCAAAAAGATGTTTATCAAATAAATGTGAAAAAATACATTTGAGGAAATAGTGAGCTACTTGTGGGTGATCCATGAGCAGAAAAAATTGGCAAATTAACACAATAAATTATCCATTGAAAATTATTTGTTTAACTCAAGTGCCTCTGGCTTAAACCTTTATGAATTACAAAAAATTTGCATTTTGACAGGTGCTTCCTGTGCTTTCTCCAATTTTTCCTTAGCCTGCTGGACTATTACCTACAAGTGACCTCCTTAAAAACCTTTCTTCTCCTACTCTTTTTCCTCCTTCTTCATCTGGGAAAGAAGCCCAAGACTTAGCACTCTGATGTTACTGTCTGTCAGAGTCATAACACTATAATGTAGTCATTAATGTTTCAAATCTTGTCACTTCATGTGCTAATGTGTTATATTTACATGGACATACTGGATTGCTAGCCCATGCATTATAAGTTGCATCAATCTTTTCTTAATGACATCCTGCATTATATGTCTGTTTTGGCATCCAAAGCAAAGCAAGGTTGTTTGATATATTTCAGACACCATAGCAAGTCACTATCTTTAATCCATGTATGTAACATCAATCATGAAGTCTTATGGCCACTGGCATCACCCATAACACAGGAGAAATTCATGAAACCATAATTCTCTATAATGCGATTAAACATTTAGTTGCTTACTACTGATTGAACAAAATGTGTCATATGCCTTTTGCTTTATCACACAGGCTTAACCATGTCATCATATAGACATTCTTATAAAGATGCTTGAATTACAGCTGTATGTAATTCTAGTGAATAAAGCTATATTCAGTCTGCACTTGAGAAACCGTATGTGTGCATTATAGACAAATGAGCTCAATTCCCAAATTAAATGTATTTGAAAAATGGGTTATGTCTTCATAAACCCCATCTCTGTGTCAGAATATTGTTGTGTTGCAGATCATTCCTTATTGTGCCCAGAGCACTCAGTAAACAGGGTGGATTCTGAGCTACAAGTAAATCAAATCATAATAACCATAAGTTACGGAAAGTCTTATACTTGCCCTAGGAGTAATGTTCTATAGGCCTGAATCTATAATCTTTATACATGGAGTACTTGGGACTAGTTGTGTGAGTAAATGCTAGGCACAATCATCTAGGGATGCAGAATCGAATCCCGTGTAGCTACCTTATTAAAAAAGATTGTAAGAGCCAAATATTTGGACAGATCAAGACACTTTTTGAGTTTTAAATATAGTTACACACTAGTTACTAGGAATTTGTGTATAACGCTCTATTTGTTTATTTCATTTTTTACAAAGTATTTTTACAGAAGTGGGGAAGTATGGGGAGGTGTAATGTATAACACAATGGGAAACAGAGTTCTTACTCTGAATGACTGCCTTTTAAAGATTCTAACTAGTATTGTTCACTTGTCTGCATCATTCAGATCGAAATCTTAGGCCCCTGGATGTTCATGGAAATTTTGCTATTGATGTTTATGAAGCCAGGATTTCACTCTTAGGCCTTGTCTACACTACAAGGGAAATTCAATCTAAACTATGCAATTTGAGTTATGTGAATAGTGTAACTCAAATCAACATAGCTTAGACCTACTTACCGCGGGGTCCACACTACGCGATGTCGACGGGAGATGCTCTCCGGTTGACTTCCCCTACTCTTCTCAACCCAGTGGAGTACAGGAGTCGATGGGAGAGTGATCTGCGGTCAATTTAGCAGGCCTTCACTAGACCCGCTAAATCGACTGCCAATGCATCAATTGCCACTTGTCGATCCGCCGGTAAGTGTAGACAAGACCTTAGTCTTTTATTTTCCTTTAAAGTATGAATCTACTCTGAAAAGAAGCATAGTGTGGTTCTATATTGTCACTCAATGACTTCTAGAGCAAAGGTTCACAGTTTATAAGTAAAAACATAATTTCACTACCTGCAACCTTGCCATTTAATCGGAAAGTCAGGCTGAATTTTTTTTGTGGCTTGTGCATCTTTTCTAGTAATAAAGATTCTGTAGGCCAAAATCTGCCCCCAGTTACATTTATGCAAACACAAGGTCTTCATGTTCTGTCCTTAGATGCAATACTTTTGCCTTCAAAAGAGTAGAATTTGGTCCTGCAACCAGATTTATTATCAATTCTCTTAATAATCCCTGAGCCAAAATAATCTAGCTCCCTCTCCCAAAGCAGTGCTAACAATTCTATATAGTAGTGCTAAGTATATTCTACTCTCATTTACACTAATATTATTGCTGAATATCTGCACTGATGTTAGTAGAGTTACTCTGGAATTACACCAGTGTGGAGGGAGAACAGTATTTGCCTCTAATTTTTGTTTACGTAGACATAATTTTAAATAGAACTAGGGAGAAAAATGGTTGACTAAGAAGGTAACATTTTTACAAACTCACTTTTCAAAATACATCTACACTTTATGTAGTAGACTGGCAAATATAGATCTTAATATTATGCAGAAAGAACTTAATAATGGGCAAAAGTGCACAACAATATCCAAGATACCAAGGAATATGTTAACAAACAATTAAAGAAGTAAGTAAAGAATGAAAATGCTAAATATGTATTCACATTAAATTAATTGACTGTACCCGAAAGACCCTAAGCATCCATATCACTTGCTTTCTTCATTTCAATAGGGTAGCATGCATGGACTAAACCTTCAACTGATGCAAATCAATGGAGGTACATTGACTTTAGTAGAGCTATGCTGATTTATATCAGCTGAAAATCTTGTCCTTGACCTACAAAATTGCTTAGGCTAATGAACATTTAAAGCACTTTCTCCAAAAGGCAGTACTTATTAAAATATAAAGTATAGCATCTTGGATTATCAAAGGTTTTAGAATGAAAGATTTTCTGCAAACATGGGATTCTCATAGCATCCATTTGGCAGTGAACAGTGTAGCATTATCTTGCAAAAGAGTTTCAGTTATAAACTGAGCCCTACTGCTCATGAGCAGGATGTTCCTGAAAGAACCAGTTCCTTGACCCAGGACCCCGATGCTACTTATTGCCCTGCTGCCCGGAGGAAGGCTGTTCCAAAGGGAACACACTCCATGGCCCAGGATCTCGAAGCCGCATGTTGTCATACCAGACAAAGAGATATCGCAGCCAGCAAGTCTAGCCCCACCCCAGAAGTGATTTCACCTCCTCAAGCAACTGTGCCAGACTGAGAGGAACCACCCAGCGAGTCTGCAGGCACAACAGAAGTCCGCCCCACAGAAGGTGAGGTAGGGGAAGACAATGACACCTACCTCCAGTACCTGATCCCTACAGGCCTCCTCCTCTGCCCTTTCTGCTTTCCCTTCCGTGGAGTCCAGACCCCTGGGGCCCTCAGCGAGCACGTCCTGAGGGAAACCCCACAACAAGCGGATCGCCTTCTGGTGTAGCCGCTGCAACTTACCCTTCGAGACTCAAAAGAAATGTAAGTATCATCAAACCACATGCAAGGGACCCCTCACAACAGCGATGGCCAATTCTACCGACACCCTGCGAGTCCCAACTCTGACCCCCTTCAATGCTCCGACTTCAGCACCCCAGCCAGCATCCCCAGAGACACAGCATGTAATGGGGGACTAACCGCCAGGCAAGGGAAGCACAACCTCCACCTCGAGGACTGACTGACGGACAGGACGGTGCCATCAAAAGAGCCAGCGCTGTCTCCAGAATCCCCACACTGGACCTGGTCATGAGGGGGATTACCGCCATCTCGCATGTCAGGAACCTCACCAGATGCCTCAGAGACCTCATACAAACCATCCGGCACAACACGGATATGAGATGGGGCAGTGCTCCCCCAAAGGTAACCTCATACCGCCCTGCCATAGGAGCAACCAGCGCCGCCTCCCAGGCCGCCTGGAGAGATCCAGCCAACGGAGGAGCCTCCCGCAACCCCCAGATCCCACGGCGGGAGCCCACCCCTGGGAGATGCAACACCCCCTCCAGAGTTGCCCAGTGAGACCCTGACCAAAAGTACCCTACCGAGGACCCCCTGCAGCTGGATACTGCCCGCAGGAGAACCAGCACTGTCCCCAGCACTTCCAGACACAACTGCATCCCCCCAAAGTCCAGCACTGGTGCTTCCAGAATCCCCCTCCATCCCGAAAGAGCCAGCACTGCCTCGGAGCCACCGAGAGCTGCCCCCCACCCTGCACCATGACCCCCGCCTCAAGATGTGCCTGAACACCACTGCCCACTCCAAGAGACAACAAGGCCACAGATCATCTCTGCAACACCCTAACCTGTGGCGACAGCACAGCAGGAGGAGCGACAGCCACGAGCTGGGGTCACCACACAGTGGCAAACCACCTGGATAGAAGAGCTGGCGAAGGCTGTCAACTTCGAGGACTTTGACACCCTGATGGACAGACTGACCGCAGAACTGTCTGTAGAAATCACAGCCAGGATGGGGAAACCCCAGAAGGCCACATGGACCACTCGCAGATTCCCCGCGCCAAGCCATAGCAATACTGCTAGAGAAGTCTGGAGAGGGGATGCTGGCTGCCACTATGATCCAGCGGCCGCATCCCATATCCAGATACTATATTGGATGAACTGCCTGTAAGCCATGAGGGAGATCCTTGATTGAACCTCATCCTACTCCGCCATCCGCCTGAGAGGCTCTGCTCCTACTTCAAGGGCGAGTTCGATCACGAGGCCGAGACCGATGTGTGACGCCCAGAGTGCCTTCTCCCACTACCCCAGATCAACCTCACGGAGGACATGGAGTGAGATTTTTCCCCACAAGAGATGCTGGCAAGGTTGATGAGGACCAAAAACACTGCCCCTGGAAAATCCACTACCATCTGCTGAAGAAGTGAGACCCCGGCTGCTTGGTGGTTGCCGCCATCTTCAACAAATGCAAGAAGTTCCACCACACCCCCCATTCCTGAAAAAAATCCATGACTGTGCTCGTCCACAAAAAAGGTGAATGAGATGACCCCTGCAACTGGAGGCCCATCTCGCTCTGCTCCACCATCTACAAGCTGTATGCCAGCTGCCTCGCAGCAAGGATCACGGACTGGTCAGTATGTGGGGGTGCTATCAGCTCAGTGCAGAAGGGTTTCATGTTCTGCAAGGGATGCTATGAGCACAACTTCCTTCTTCAGATGGCCATCCAGGCGGCCAGAAGGTCCAGGAGGCAGTGCGCCGTAGCATGGCTCGACCTGGCCAATGCCTTTGGGTCCATACCCCACCATCACATCTTCGCCACCCTGGAAGAGTTCGGGATGCCAGAGGCCTTCATCCAGATCCTCCGGGACCTCTACAAGGACTGGACCACCACCATCCGTGCCACGGATGGAGAGATGGATGCCATCCCCGTCTGCTGCAGCATGAAACAGGGCTGCCCCCTCAGCCCCATCATCTTCAACCTGACCACAGAACCACCCATCCGAGCCATCTCCAGTGGCCCGGCCAGCTTCGACCTTCATGGTAAGAGAATCAACATCCTGGCCTTTGGTGATGATCTGGTCCTGGTCGCCGACAGCTTAGAAAGCCTCCAGCGGATGGGCCTCCACTTCAATCCCCAAAAGTGCACCTCCCTCCACATCAATGGCTGTGCCAGGGATCTGGTCCAGGCGTCACAGTTCCTGATCCAGGATGAGCCCCTGGACTCACTCAAGGAGGGAGAGGTATACCAGCACCTGGCACACCCACAGGAGTCTGTGTCCAACAGATCCCTGAAGACACCATTGTGGGAAAAAACAGCCAACTGCGACCCGACATTGTCATGACTGACACAGAAAAGAAGAAGGTCCTCATAGTGGATGTCACAGTGCCATTAGAAAACAGGTCATTAGCCTTCCACAAGGCCCGAGCTCGGAAGGTGTTGAAATACACCCCACTGACCGACACCCTGAGAGCCCAAGGCTATGAGGTCCAGATCCACACCCTCGTCGTGGTAGCCCTGGGCACGTCAAACCCTCACAATGAGCCGTTGTTAAGAGCGTGCAGAGTTGGTCGGTGCTACACCCGGCTCATGAGACAGTTCATGGTGTCTGACACCATCAGGTGGTCCAGAGACATCTACACGGAGCATATCACGGGACACCGTCAGTACTAGAATGAGTAAACGAGACCACCAGTCAGAAAAATCACCCACTTTCTTTCCTGATGAGCCCCACCCATGTACCTATTTTCTACACCAATACTGACTTGGACTCTAAATACATTCTATGGGTAGTGCACCCAAGACCACTGTGACAAAGTTCCTTCTCTGCCTTGGTGAATCCTGCACTTTTTGGCAGATTTGCTGGCCTCAGAGGTTCACGGCAGCCCTCAGTTTGGCCGCTTCTGCTAGATGTTCAAATCTGCCATTCACTCAGCTAACCTCATCCCTTTCCAAATTAGACCTTCCCTTCTGGTGTTTCTCACTGACCAGGTCAACTCCTCCTGTGTCCAGTCAGGAGTTCGGGGTATGGGGGGAACCCGGGCCCACCCTCTACACTGGGTTCCAGCCCAGGGCCCTGTGGCCCTATGGATAGCAGCTGTCTACAATGTCCCCTGTATCAGCTGCATGACAGCTACAACTCCCTGGGCTACTTCCCCATGGCCTTCCACCAGCACCTTCTTTATCCTCACTGCAGGATCTTGCTCCTGAAGCCTGATCACGCTTGTACTCTTCAATCCTACAGCAGCATGCCTTCTCACTCCCTGCTCCTTGTGTGCCTTCCCCAACTAATGGGAGGTCCTTTTTTAAACCAGGTGTCCTGATTAGCCTGCCTGCCGTAATTGATTCTAGTAAGTTCTTAATTGGCTCCAAGTGTCTTAATTAGCTTGCCTGTCTTAATTGGTTCTAGCAGGTTCCTGATTGTTCTAGGGCAGCCCCTGCTCTGGTCACACAGGGAACAGAAAACTATTAATCCAGTGGCCGATATATTTGCCTTCTACCAGACTCCTGTACCCCACTGGTCTGAGTCTGTCACACCACTTATCCACTGACGTTTTAAAAACTCCAATCTGGGTCTATGCTGGTTATGTGCTATGTATGTATCTTGTGAACCTTGTAACCAATACTTGTAATCCCTCATAACTCAAGCCTGACCCCAGATGCACAGTACCTTCCCTCTTAACTTGTGTAAATTTGATTTTAAACTTTAGCTTTCATAAAAAAAAATCTTGAAAAAGAGTTTCAGTTATTACCTATATTTTCATTCTTTGATAATTTTCTGAAAAATTCTGATTTGGATTGAGATTTTGCATGCTTGGTCCCTATCCAAAGATATTTTCTCCCTTTTAAAAAAATTATTTCAGTTGCCTTTGAATTAAATGAGTCTGAAAAAATGTCTTTTCCCAATGTTAAACAAATTATGGCCCGATAGATGAATTACAGTAAACCTGAATGTACCAATGTGCAATATAATCAATGTTTTTTTGGATCAGGAACTTCAAAACATTTAAGGAAATGCAATAGTTAAGTATTCAACTATAACATTTCATTGACATCATTGCTTTTTTAATATGATCAAGAGTTAGAGCAGTATATAAGCACCCACATATTTACCACACTTCACTGCACCAACATTTTATCACAAAAGGTCACTTTGAAATGAAATATGAATCTGTAGATCTCCAGGATATTACTCAAGTGTTTTCTCAATTGTTTATATAGTAGATTGGCTATGTACATTCAAAACCATAGACACAAACAAATGTGATGACCATGTACAGTATGTGCAAAATTGCCTTGGGATTAACACCCCCATTCAACAGCTTGATCCACACCTAATTGGCACATGTTGTATCATGTTGGTAGATACATACATCACAAAACATTCAATTTATTCCAAGGATCTCAAAATGATTTACATACTTTTATGTAATTACTGAACAACACCCTTATGAAACCCCTAGTCATGCAGTCTTTATTCAGTCAAAAATGCCACTGAAGTCTAAGGGAGTTTTGGCTAAGTACAGATCGCAGGTTGTATTATATACATTTACAGATGAGTATACTGAGGCACAGAGAATTTAAATGATGTGCACATAGCAAGCCAGTAGGAGAGCTAGGGTTCCAAATCAGCAAATCATCCCTATTCAGCAAGACACCTAAATCTTGTACTTCAAGAGCAGTATTAAAATCAGTTTGAATTAATGGGATTTCATCATGTGCTTAAGTGCCTAAACAGGGATCTATTTAAACACGTTTAAATGTTCTGCTGAAGCGAGGCCCAAGAATCTTGACTCGCAACTCATGTGGCAAAGCCAGAGATAATGCTGATAACCGGGAAAGTGAACAGGAATTTTCAACATAAAACTAAAAATGAAACAAAACTAAACAGACAAACAAACAAAAACAACACAATGATAGTAACCATTGAGGCCATTCACATTTTCTGGATAATCTGGTATTTAGCATGTATAACATGTACACAAGTACACGGACATAGATTTTCATCAGATTTGTTTTCTGTTTCCCTGTTCCAGTCACCACTCACTTTCCATCATATTTTCATACTCAGTTATTTCATTTATTCCAAAGTGGCAAGCAATGGACGCTTACTAATGCACTAACCATGCTGCTGCAAGATAATTTTTTTTAAGGAAAAACAAACTCAGCAGATTTGGAACCATCTAGCACAGCTCCCACTCAAATTGGTTTCATCCTGTCAGATTCTAGGAAGGTTATAATCAAAGATAGTTGTAAGTGTAGATGTAAATGTGAATGCACATGATGCCCCTGAAGATCATTAGGAAAGAGTACAGTTAGTATGAGCTCACAGGTTGGTACACTCAACTGCTAATCACAATATCAAGGTTTGAATCCCAAAATGGATTTCTCAGTTCATGAGCAGGGCAAGCTGTCTGGAGTGCTGTGGAAACCACGGTGCCATTTCTTGAGTGTGGATGAATGGCACCCATTTGTCATTAAAGACTGGCATTAACAGAGTGCTGAAGGTAATTTAGTTCAGCTATTCTGCATGGAGAATAGTTGTGCTAGTGAAGCCTGGGTGCAGAAAGGTGAGTTTAAATAAAGGGATTTTAAAGGCTCTGGAAAGGTCTAGGCTTCAAATGTCAAGTTTTCACCTCATCAGTAGGGTTGGGTGGAGCACAGGGCGTACTGCTCTATGGTGGAGATATGGCATTCAGGAAAATCCACTTACTGCCAAAAATAGAGAAGTTGAAAAAAACATTTGAAATAGACCTGCCTCATGTTTCATCAATGGCCACCATCACAAAAGCTTACAGAAAGTTTCGCCAAATAGTTCCAAGGTTACAATGTTTTTTTTATACTTCTTTCTTGTCTTTTAAAGCCTTACATGACCTTGGTCAAGGAATTGATTCTTTTTCTGGTATTGCTATATATAAATTCTAAAATTTCTTTAAAAGATGGATTCTAATACCTTTCTGCCATTATGACATTTGTCATGAAGTGTTGTTAGCACCTATGATAGCAACCTAAATTTTCAGTTTCACAAACTTCATTTGGTGGTCGTATTTGAAAATAGCAATCTTCACATTCAAGGCAAGGAATAATAAACACATTTCACTGTATTTTAAGATGCTTGGATAATTTCACAAGTGAAAGTTTACAGTAGGTTGGCAAACTGTATCAGGGCATTTTAGAGTTCGGCAATCAATTATCTTTTTCAAGGTTCTTGGTATCAGTTAGTTCTTCAGTTCTTTGTCCCAGTATTTTGGTAGGAAATGTGTTCAATCAAAGTGTCAATTTCAGTCTTTCAACATGTACCCAGAAAGAACATCCATTTTTCTTTAATGGTACGTAGTATCTCAAATCCAAATGACTCTTTGAGAACAGTGAAACTTATTCTCAAAAATCCTCATAAAGATTTTCCAACCAAGTCTTCTTCCATTTCTACTCATATATTTTAAGGGGGGGGGGGAAGGAGGCATCATTTATGTGTACTCCTGGCTGATATCACCATGAGTCAACTGCAAAAATGTTAGGTGTCAAGAGATACTCACTCATGCCTTTTCTGCAGTTGTAAATTGAAGTAAAAAAGCAATCTAATTAATTAAATTTCCCTAAGTCTACGAAGGGAGAGTAGCCACACTTGTATATATTTATGGAGCACATTAAATTAAAAATCAAATCTTAGTTATATATCTACACAATATTTGTTTAATCACATAAGCAAGACTTGTAACTAACAGAGATCAAAGCTTTGGAACAGATGGATAATTCTTTATCTGATCTGCTGTTTGGGGTAAATTGTACTAGAGCATTTCTCCTGGAACATTTCAGTCATTTTACATACATATGATGTGTATACACTACACACACACACATAGATATATATGTAATTGTGTGATGGGAAAACTACTATATTAATAAGGTGAACAAACACACTATTTAAAAACGTTTTTTGACAGGCTGACCTGTCAATGTATATAAAAGATATTTTGTATGTAGAGATCATTGGCCAGATTTAGGCAGCTAAATAAGTGGACAGATTATGAAAAATGTTCCACACCCAGGAATTCACTTTGAAAAAAATATGAGATGTGCGTGGAGCAATTTTGAAAATCTGGCTGTGTGTTAATTTTAATATAATCTTTTAGTTATTTGTTTTTGAACATTCCACTGAAAGTAAGATGTCACTGGTCTAACTTTACTACCACTACCATTTTGCACTAATATGCAACTTTCCATACACAAAGTACAAACATTATCTAATCAATCCTTCAGCAAGATGTAACAGTTGATCTTTTTAGATTTTTTTAAAAAGCATTTAACTACAGCAGTAGCTCATCATGTGCATGATTGAACCATTTTTTGAAAATTTGCCCAATTAATAAGCTGGCTAGAAAATAATGAGTCACGTAGGTCTTCTTGACATCTTCATTTTCCAAATGTGAACTGCAGATCTATGCAGTGAAATGCACAGCTAATAGTTAACAACTTGGAGATATTAAGAGCCAAATCCATCTCTCCTTATTCAATTGAAAAACCCACTGAAAATCAAAATCAGCTGGACCTAAATGGTATTAGTTATACATTTAGGCTGAGATTTTCAAAGGCACCTAAAAGAGTTAGATACTCAACTCTCATTGAAGTTGGATGCCTAACTCTGATAGACTCCTTTGAAAATCCTAGCCACAGGATCTGATCCAAAACCTGCTAAAGTCAATGGAAAACTCCCATTAGCCTCACTGGGCTTTGAAACAGGCTCTTCAGACCAGAGCAATCTCAGAATAGTAAGAGACCTGTCTCTCACACTCACCCCGCCATCTTTGAAAATGCTTCCCTTTTGGTAAGAAGAACCTAACAAGGAACCAATGACTGTGCAAAACATGCTATCAAATGCTTTCTTTCTTTAAAAACCAGAAATCTCAGTTTACAATTTTTCTCAAAAGCACATAATATCCCAATCTTTTTTTTTTTCACTAAACCCAAATATTTTTATCACTTCCTATTGACTGAAATGAGGTCTGTGCTAACAGGCTTTGAAAGGAAATGGGAAAATCTGGGCTACATGTCTTGCTGATGGGCTGGAATCTCAGCCACAGAGGAAAAATGAATGGTTTTGTCCTACATTTTTAAGAGAAAGAATTAAAGAGATTATGTGCTGCTTCCTATTTTAGGTCAATATCTTCACCCAGGGAAAATCCCAAAACCTTGTCATCCTTTGGTATACAGCAGTTATACCAGTGGAAGAATGGACAATTCTATATAACCCTGCATGCTCAACTAAAATAAAAACAAAACACTTTTATTTTACATCCCAATGCAAGTAAACTGAGAAAAGAGTTTTAGCAGTTGCTATTCCAGTGTTGCCAGTGTAGCTCTACCCATTTGCAGTAGATTATAACTCAAAATATACTACGGATGAAATTTTGGCATGCAATATATTCCCTCTGGCTGTAATACTATAGTCACCAAATTTCTTTAAAATTGATGCAGTCATTTCTTTGAATGAGGAAAAGAAATGAAATAGTGAAGCAATGTAGGATGTCTGTTTATTTCTGCAATTTTGCAATGATCAACTGGGGAAAAAGAGAAGGCCTAGTGTTAAAAATATATTTCTATTTGCAATATTGTCTTCAATTAGATGGCTTTTTTGTTATTGTAACAAATATAACTCTTTATGCACAGGGCTGGGATTTTCAATTCAGTGCAAGGGATTCAGAGCCATACATCTTCTTCAGATTTTAATGGAATGTATGGGACTAAAACCCCTGCACTGTTTCAAAGTTTCAGCTAAGGGTCCTATTTTAAATACTACTCAGCCAAAACTCTCTAACCCTTCACTGAAAAAGTAAAGATTGCAGAATTAGGCCATAAATGCACAGGTGATTATATCAATCAATAGCAGGAAAAGTTTGCAAGGTAATGCATTTGGAAACTATATCTTGCCATGAAATAAGATGTGAGTGATTCCATACCAGCCGCTGATATAATATCTCTGGTTAGTGCTGACTGTGAACCAGTGTGTCTCTTCATTTAACAATTCCTTGAATTTCTTTAGATAGTTTATGAACTGTGGCCAACCTTGAACCAAAATGGGATGAATTGAAATGGAAACATAGAGAAACAAAGTCAAGAATGCAACAATGAACACTGATCTTTACAAATGTTATGTATCTAGATATCCTTTGGCTATTTCATGCAGATAATAACAAATGGGAGAGTACCTGGGCTAAGCTAAATAGACTTTCTCAAACAAAATTCCTAATTCTGTTGGGTTTAGGCCAAGCATTGATGCACTTAAGCTATAATAACTTCTTCTCCAACATTTTTACAGCACCTTAACACCTTGAAAGTCATTGCCAGCGTCAGCTATGAATAGCATTGTTCTGAAATCCTTCATATTCTGTTGCAGAAACAAATAATGCAATATATAGTGTGTGTGTGTGGATATATATTGTGTGAAGAATGTTATACAACATGAGGCTTGAAAAGGTAGCTTTACAGAAAGATTGGGGTTGATCCAGGGACTACTGTCACCAATAGGGATTTTAATTTCAGTGGGAGCAGGACCATGATGAAATGCAAAAAATACCCTTGGCAATCACATGAGAAAAAAGCATGAGAAAAAATTGTCTTACATACAATGTGTGACTGTGACATAATATTGCATAATATGTCCCTTGCATCTCCCTCCCTTCTAACTTAAAACTAAGGGGTCATTTAACCCTTACACTAAATATGGGTAACCCTAGAGAAAGCCCATGGTAATTCGGTGTGATGGGCATACACGTGCAAAATTACAGGAGGTTGGAGCTATTGAGATATGTCATGAGCTAAAAGCATGGTAGCCAACTTCTAGAACAGATGTGATTGGGTCATACTCTCTGAAAGTGTATTGGAATCTCATCAGCTCTGGCGTGTCTAACTTCCCCTCTTGACTTCTCCACAGAAGCAGAGCACACCCGCTGGTCTGCCCCAGTCTACTGCTGTAGGAGGGAAAAGTCAATTATTTTAGATTTAAAGTGATGCTAACCTTTGGGATTATCCTCAAAACAGATGGGCCACCGTGAGTTGTGGTAATTTTTTCTCTCTCTAATAATCTTCAGGTCTGAGGAGTTTTCTTTGCCTTCAGATGTTAGTTCTGACGAAAAGTGCTCCAGGACTTCTGGTGGGCAGCAATGCATTTATGCCCTATCAAAGTCCCTGTAGTGTCCAGAAAACCTGCAGCCATTGCTATTGAGACTGCCGTGTTCCAAGACTGAAAACCTCATTGATTTAAAAAAGGACCAGAAAAGTAGCTTTTTAGGTGACCCCATTTCCCAGGCGTGCAGCAGGTTGATCTAAGAAGATGGTAATGCTAGTTATTGAGCAGGGCACTCATCAGCCTTAGGACTTCTCCGCACGGTTTACTATACCGATGCTAAACACGATGTTCAGTGAGGTCCTCGGCAGGACCACGGAGAGCTCCCAGTGCTTTGGGACTGGATGGACAGCTCCTACCACCTATTGAGACAGGTCCCCCGTAAGCCCTCTCCTGCATCACACGGCGACTGTACCTTGTTCCTAAGCAAACCCATTCCATTCATAAAATCTAAAGATGAGCCCCATACGCTGTTCTGCAAGCAGGGGGATGTATATATAGACTCACGCGCGCAATCTTTCCTAGGCTATTATTGTGCCTTATTGGTAGTCTTATTTTGTTATTATTTTGCTGGGCTGTAAGGGATGCATCCTAAAACAGTGACATTGAAGAGAGTGGGGTGGGGCTTGGTAGGCAGGAGATATTTGTTCTAATTGATATAAAATAATCGCATCTCAGCTGTGTTTATGGTAAATGGCACAGTCTGGAAACAGAACGGGATCCAGATTCGCGCCCCCACAGCCCCCTCCCAATCTATCTATCTAGACACACACACACACACACACACACACACACACGAGTTTCCATACACGGCTACTCCCCCAACCCCTGAAACAGCCTTTAAATATGTTCCCTCCATGTCGTCAACAGCAAAGATCACTCTAGACAAACATGTCACCTACCATTAAATGTGCATAAAGGTCTGGAAACCTCCCCCCCCCCCGCCCCAGCCCCGCTTTAAACTGATTTCCTACGGGCTTCATCTACAATGTACATCTACCTATGCCTGTATACATATATCTGGACACACAAACACACTATACTGCCTCCTCGATATTTCCTAGCTCGCCTTCATTCATATTTATGCAGCTATTAAATATTGGATCAAAGGGGGAATGCTAACGCAGCTCGGTTGTATTTTTAGTGAAAGCGCCTTAAAATAGGGTGTTTTGTAAATTGCAAGTGTCATAAGATTCCAAGTGTAATCTCCCAGCCCCCCACCGTACACCCTCCCCCCGAAAATAATAATAAGGCTGCAGATTGTAGAAGGATTTGAGTCTGCAGCCAGAGAGAACGGGATTAGGGCGAGAGCACTGGAAGTTAAATTGTGCTGCATATAAAAATATGGGCGGATTGGTCTCTAGATGAGAGCTTGGTACCACCTTCCTTTCTAAAATAAAATCTCTCTGGCATGAAGTCACAGCCTCTTTCACATCCGGTTTACCCTGGGACGTATTACTACTGTCTTGGTAAAGAGAAAGCTTTTGTTGTGTAGCTGCGGTCTGAATACTGGGGAAAGAAATTTGGGTGTTAAATCTCTCACACCGAAGCACCGGCAGAATCCATGATGGCTGAGACCGAATGACTGAGAAGCGGAGCCGGGGAAAGCAGCATAGCCTCAGCCGCTCTGAAGGCTCCTTACCTTCCAGCAGCCTTGATTTCTTGAGCGATTTTCTCTGGCAGACTTTTTCAGGAATTCTGCGAACCTGTGCCCAGAGGGGCTCTAGGTAAGAACTGCTTATTTATCGCTAACAGACCATAGATCGCTGGGGTTTTTCTGGAATCACATCCAAGTATATAGGTGACCAATTTTTTTCCCCCTAGCAGGTACATTTCAATTCCCCCCCCCATTCTTCCCCCACCCCCTAACCCCAGGTTGAGAATCCGCAGCGATCGGTGGGCATTTTTACATGAACAGATCTGAAAATAGTCCCTTAGAAAAAACATTTTTCGGGGGCTTGGGTGGGGGGATGACTTTTTCTGGGAGAGGTGGGGAAAATACAAAAGTTGAAATGCAGGAAGGAAAACATGTCTAGATCTGAGCCTCAGAAAAAGGCAAATCTCTCACCATGGATCAAGAAAGGCATTAAAATGCATCTTTTCCAATGGACGCTACTAAAATGATCAGAGATGTGTGGGTCTTTCTCCCATTTTGAATAGGAAAACTGAAGAATATTTAAAATAATGTCTGGAGTGGGGGTGGGCAGGTGAGGTTGGGGGAACTGGAATTGCCTAATGCTCTTTTAAACTGTATGTTTGCATTTGCTTTTTTAGGCTGATAGAAACTTTACTTTTCCAGCAATTATAATGTCTCTATGGTTTTATTTAAGGGGGGTGGTTGGGGAGCCCATCTGATCACAGAAGATAGTTGAGATTGATTCATTTTTGTTACACTGAGGAACCTTTTGCAAAAACAAAAGTTAACAGTAATAGGAGATGGTGATTTTGAGACTACAGATATTATCTTTATTATTATAGGGAGACATGATAACAGTGAAATTTAAAACGACTACCTCTATGGTTGATTTCCTGTTACATCCAACTCACCTGTATCACATCCACCTAGATTAGCTCAAACCCACTGATTGTTTACCTTCTGATCATTTCACTATAAACACGTTAATTGTATTTCATTGCTCATCTGATGCTCTGTAATGGTATTTTATTGATTTAGATTGTCCCTGAGAGTGTGCAATGGATTGGGGTAGAATTATTTAAAGGTACAACAACAGGAACATATAGAGTGCTTCATTTTCTCAGATTTTTTAAATATTCCAATTCATTCCTCATTTTGACTCTTAGGGGAAAATAGAGGTTTTAGATTTTTGATTTTTTTAAATTGATGAACGCTGGAAAGTCACTGGATTCCAGCACACAAAAATATAGAGAGAGACCTGCAGCAGCGTCTAGCCAGCCACTTGAATGTTGAACATTGATTCCACAAATACCAGTGAAGTTTGTTTTTAAGCTTACTGGGGGGGAAAATATGTAGGGTCTGCTCACTTTTTACTTTAATTACAATCTGTTTGCATTAAATCATAGGATAATAAATAAATAAATCAGGAGCCATTTGGAGAGGCATGAAAAAAGACTCTTTACGCAGAAACATTTCCTAGTGTCAGCCAGTGAGAATGGCTAGAGATTTAGAAGACGGTATGTAGGCATTTAGCACATGGTTTGATTAATAAAGTGTGTCCTTTAGCCTGACGGAAGTATTAGTGTGCATACTTAGCAGCAGATCGCAGAATGAGACTCCAAACATTACACTAGTTACACAATGATGCTTCAGTAAACAAGAGACTAGAAACAGGAATGTCTTTGAAGAAAGTTGTTTCCACAATACTCAGGTAAAGCACTTATAACCAGGGAAACTGCTCCACTCAGTCACTAGCAGAGATCCTAACTAACACATCTGCACTCAAGCAGGTAAAAAAAAGAGCAAGCAACAAGCGATTATATTTGGTTATTCGCAGATATCATGAAAAACCTCGACATTGTTAACACAGGAGGATACTGAACAGTGGCCTTTTAAACCTATTCTGGGGCCAAGCACTTTAATTCAGTAATCCATTTTTTTTTAAAGTTGAAAAGTAATATAATCAAGATTAAAAACCAATGGCCATGTATGTGTAAATAAACAGTAATATTTCCAAGTCCAGAAAAGGAAGGCAAAGAGGTGAATGGATGGGACATCATTTTTGTTTTTACTCTGAATGATGTGCCATAGCACTGTGAGGTCATTGACTGACATCAGATTATTTAGCTAAAGTTACTAGAGTCCTGTTGTGTTTTCCCAAATGACTGTTTTAATGCAAGGGTTGTTGATTGTTATTTATTTTCCTTTCCAGCTTTCAGAGCCATCATGAAGAGCATTCTAGCACTTTGTGACTGTCTTTGGGCCTGGACCCTGCTTTTGAATACACTGACTGGAAGAAGGTGGGGAAAAATATTTTAAAAGTTTTTTGTTTGTTTTTTTTAATAAAAAAAGACATTTGGAACCTTTACTTTGTTATAAAGGCATAAGAAACAACTATCACATGCACTGGGCTCTACTAAGTGTATTGGAGGAAGTTAATCCTTGTTCAAATCCCAGCTAAATCTAAATAATGAAGAGTGAAAGTAAACTACAATTTGTTTACTTAACATCTTTATGCTAAGATTAAGAAAGTCTTCAGCAGAAACTATTTGAACCATATTCAAGCTAAATTATCAATTAAATACATATAAAATAATATATTGTCCCTTCTACTCAAAGATAAAGATTATGAGAGTTTATTCTATATTTCAATTGTGACTGTGAATCAAATAGAAAGGAAAGTGTAATTAAGGCATTTTATTTCAGTATTCTGGGCCAAATCCTGCTTTCACTGAAATCAGTGGCAAAACTCCCATTGGATTCTGGATTGGGTCCTAATTTGTTAATAAAACTGTTTTGTTCTTGCAAATCCTTAGTCATTAAAGTAGTTCTTCCTCATGAAACTGGCCCTTGCTGAGTGGTGAAGAAGGCTTACATGCCTAAGAATTTGCAGGATCAGGCCCCACCACAGAACCTTGGGTTTGAAAGTACATGCTGTTTAATCTATCTGTTAAAAAAAAACTTTGTGGAGAGTTAGCATTAGGGCTAGTACCATTCATGATCATACAATTATCTTATTTGATTACTAAACCTATGGGCTAAACTTGAATATACTTGAAAAGGAAAGTATAATCCAAAATTCACTGGAGGGGGGATCTCAAATATATATTTTATTGTATTTTAAAACATTAACATCCTATCTATAATCCTACGTAATGAATAAAGGTCATTATATTTTTCCACTGTCAATGATAAGCCTTAGAAAATATTTTGTACACACCTTTCTATGTCTTCTTTTACGTCTTTTATTCAGCAGCTCTAGAGAAATTTATCTCATGACCAACCAGAAAAGCTTAGATAGATACAAGAGGATAAAAAGGTCTATTTTGCATGAGTGTTTCTTCTAAAAAATAGAGATGTAAACAGTGTACGTATACAGTTTAACATACGTTTTGAACAAACAAGAAAGATTAAAAAAAAACTTGTTGAAAAATCTGTCTAAAAAGTGAGAATTTAAAGTATTCTTTGGGTATTTAATTTTGTTTTTTCATTTGCTAGTGTATTTTGGGAAATTATGTTTCACTGGAAATATATTGTGTATATTCTAAAGTAAGAATTAAAATTCATTTGACTGCTTTTGAAAAATTATATGAAGTGTCACTATTATAATGACCTGTAGATGGAGTTAGTGTATAGTGTTTTATTGTACAGTGGTGTAATATGAAACCACAGTCAGATACAGTAACTTTGATATGTTTCTTGAAAATATACACACCCCACATTAAATATATCTGTTTATGAAGTCATTTTATCCAAAGCAACGTCACTGGCCTTTAATTCTAGTTTTTTGTTAAATCCTTGGCAAGTATAGTATTCTAATTAAATAAAATTTCTCTTATGTGGAAAGGTTACAGGTTTTCAATCAGATGGTTCCGTTCACAGAAAATAAAAATCAATGTTGGAGCTATTTTACCAAGAATGGTTTCCTGAGTTTGGATAATTTACAGTGGAAAAAATCACTGTTACTTGGAATTGATAATGTATTGTCTGTTACACTTGTGCAAATTGCTCATGTTATGCTGATATGTCGGTTAATTAAAACCAAAACACCACCCAACACATTTGCTTTTGGAAAAATAATGTGAAGAATAGATAAATGTACTTAAAATTCCACACCCAGAAATACAATTAATGACATAATTATGTTTTATCACATCCTCTCAGATTACATTGCCATTTGTCCATCACTCTTTCCCCTCCTTTACCCCAGGGATACACATTTATTTATTCTCATCAACCTTACAAAAGTGTACTTTCTTCTACCTTAATCTTGATGACCTTCTGCTCTCCTTGAGATATGCACAGCAGTTTGTTTACTGACAACGAGTGTTTATATAGAATTTAATCCAGAGAAGAGTCCTGTACCACAGCTCTATGTAATGCATTTGGGAATGGATCCTTTAAAATATAATGCATATGGGGGAAAAGTGTAATACACCAGCGTAATTTGTTAAATAACATGTAAGTAATATCTGAAAAGATGTCTGAAAATATTTACATCTGTGACTTATAATTTAAAATTATCAATTTAAAAAGGAACCCCATCATACTAGAAATATTTTATGTTTATGGTAGCTGAAAGGAAACATGCTAGAATTTATTAATAATTTTTCATTAGGAAAGGTATTTGTCATTTTATTCTATTAATTAAAAACAGAACAGTAGATATCTTTGTTTAAACATTCCTACTAATAAAAGGAACATATGGCCCTCCAAACAATACATTAAATAAAATGGTGGTTAAAACCCTGTGAATATAGGTTCTGTTAGTTGTTTGAATCTGTAGTTTCCTTTATTCAAAACCTCTTTGGAAATTAACATAATAGTGATTTTTCTGTCCCATGGAACAGGTCATGCAAACAGATTCTTTCCTCCCCAACCCCCATTTTTATGTATGTGGGATGTACAAACAAGACTAAATTGATGAGGTTAAAAGAAATAATAGGGTTTTTTTATAATTTCATCTTTTACATAACCATGACTTCCTTATAAAACAATCCAGGCTGGTTAGAACAACTAGGGCTGGCAGAATGCTGACCCCCTTTACTAATGTTCATATAGGAAACATGCTGGCCAAGAGTGTAATAGTTTTCAGCAAGATGATATCACCCTACAAAAGGTGTTCTGCATCATATTGGTTACCTGAATCAGTAATAATATATGTGACAAAATTGTGTACTGGAAAGCAATTTGGGTTCAAGGGCCAAATTCCACTGGGTGGACACATGCTTAATGGGAGTTTCCCATGGTAATGGATGGAGTAAGGATTACAAGATTTGGTTTCAAGGCAACCATAATAGATGATTAAGGAGAATTAGCCATGACCTGTATTTGGCAAGGACTTTAGGTAGTTAAGAGACTGATTCTGATCTCATTTACACCTGTTTAATACCACATTAACTCCATTGACTAGAATAGGCTTCATCCTGATGTACACCAGTTTAAGTGAGAATACAGTAATCAAGTTCAAAGACTTTGATTCTGCCATTCTTATTCAGACAAAACTTTCCACTGACTTCAGTGGGACTTCTGCCAGAATTAGGACTAAAGCACTAGGAAACTGGGAGGGAAGGTTTACAGAGAAAGGTTTCCTTGTCGACACATAGCTTGATTACGCACTTGCATGGAATAATTGTAGTTGTTCTTCTTATATAAATCTGCTAATGGAAAAAGGAAAGCAAAAATGTACCAGCATAAGAAAGAGATAAATATGTATGTCTGTTAACAACAATTTCATCATATTTTGTTCTGGCTCCGATCCAATAGTAAGTTCCGCACAGATGTCAGTTGGACTGCACGCATGTTTAGGAAGGACACATCTCTGTATTTTTAAATTTTCTCTTTATTTTAGCAAATATTATCAGTATTGAAATTCCATTCAGTCTTAATTTATTATATATTTCTTTTCAGCTGAGCCCTTGATAACCATTATAAATCTAACACATTCTAATTTGCTGATAAATACAAATGTCATTGTGGAATATAAACTGAAAAATTATAGCCATTAATGAATAATGAAGTAAGAAATAAAGGACCCAAGTTTCACGTGGTTTCTATTTGTAAAAATGAACTGGCGTTGACCTAAGCTTTTATTGCAAATGTGTTCTTTAAAAAGAAAATGTTTAAGAGAAAGGACCACATAATGCACTACAATCTGGTATTATGGAAGAGATTTTGTCTCCATAAATCAGTATAAGCAAGATGAAGCAGATTTTGTAGGGGTTTTGTAGATTTTGTTTTGTAGGGTTACTGGTAAATTGATGATTTATCATGTTAACTGCTCTCTGATTTCAGCTATGGACAAACTTCATTACAAGATGAAATTAAAGACAATACTACAGTGTTTACCAGAATACTGGATCGTCTGCTGGATGGTTATGATAACCGGCTAAGACCAGGATTGGGAGGTGTGTGATATTGTCATTTTGAAGGTTGCCCCTTAGAGCAAAATTAAGTTTAAAGTGATTGTTTTTACATTCATATTTGTTTTGTATGTTTATGCAACAATTTTGATATACAAGGCATTTTAGTAAAACATCCATCTGTATACACTCACACATACACACCTTTTAAATTATGACAAAATCTGTGGTTCTCAGTTCAACAAAACATTCCCTGAGTTTAGCATAAATGAGAAACAAAAAATTTGGCCCAGGACTTGACTAACTTCAGTGGGCTATAGATCAGGCCATAAAAGCCTGATCTCTTAAAACAAACAAAGAAACTCCCATTGATTTCGGTCATAACAGAATATGACCCCAAGGGCTAGATTCTGCCACCCATACTTATACAAATGTCTCAGTAAAGTTTATAGGGTTTTGGCTAGGTAAGGGTATCAAGATTTGGCCCACCAGTCTTTGTATTTACACAATGCCTATTACTTTTTCAGTTTAATGATCCAAGAGTTAAACTGCCATCCTTTCTTGTATAACAGTGGTGTTAAGACTCTACATTTTTCTTTAGCAGGAAATACACTGTACCTAGAATCCACAAACAGAATAGGAAATCTGCATTCAAATTGATACTTGTTCCTGTTCTGCTATAACACACTGATCCATCATTCGGTCTTATATGATGGCTTTCCAAGGAAAAGGTTCTAAATGTACAGACATAAACTTGTTCTTTGCAATGATTTTGAACTGATGATCTTTGAGATGCCACAATTTGTTTTCCTTTCCACTCTCCAGGAAAAATATACCATTTAACTTGTTTCCCCTCATCTATTAGTTTCCAATAGAGTTCCAAACAGAAGTATTTATTGTAAGAACATTTTTCTATAAAAAAGAATGAATATATTATCCACTAACCATGCAAAAAGAATCAGATATAAACAAGTAATTGCATTCAGTTTGTGCCTGTTAATTCTTCTGTTTTACCACAGTCCTTGAACAATGGGTCAAATTCATTGACTTCAGGGATGATTATCTTCAAACTTCAAGAACCACAGAAAGGAATGTATTGTTCTATATTAAGGATTTCAAATGTAATTTTGAAGCTAATAGGCAACAAAACAAGTAATCACTTTGTCCACTTGATGTACTAACATTTTGCCTGCTTTCATGTAAATCCTTGGATTAGTCTAGAAATAAATATTCCTTTATCCTTGACTAATACCACTTTAGATTTCAGTCAACTGCTATAGTAACTGCATATACCATAGCAGGCAATGAGAAAGGGAATATATCATAAAACCTGATATCAGATGATCCCCCCTCACCAATACAAATATTTGTGCAAATTCTTACTTGATTTTTGCACCTACCATGAGTTACTTTAAAATTTTCTAGAATATGAACATAAATTGATACAGGGAAAGAAAAAAGAAATACACTCCTTTTCTTTGTTGAAATTGTTAATGGGATAAGATAATCTTATAATAATTTATTTTAAATGCAATTTGTCAGAGGGTGAAACAACCAGATATTGCTAGTGGGTGAACCCTAGTTTGTTTGTGTACGTAGGTCTATATCCTCCAGTCCTGTTTGGAAACAATGCCAGTGACTACGGGCCTAATGGCATGAACAACTATGGGATGATCATTCCAGTGTAACTGGAGTCTTCCACTGGTATAGAGTCAGTATAGTACCTCCTACACCAGCTGCTAGTCCCCAGCTACTATATTAGCTCCTCTGAGTCATTCACAGCTGGGTTGAGTTTGAACAGACCTGAGTTTTCTCCAGCTTACACTGAGAGACCAGCCTGGCACAGAGCTGGCCTAGGATTCAGGTAGCACAAAACTAGCCAAGGATTTGGGCTATAGTATTTATTTATTTTGATGATGTAATATTTTTTAGTTGCGTGAATATCTTAACATCTCTACTCAAATGTATTTCTGAGAATGACTGAAGAATCCTGAAGACTATAATAAAGAAAAAACATAAGAACATAAGAATGGCCATACTGGGTCAGACCAAATGTCCATCTAGCCAAGTATCCTGTCTTCTGACAGTGGCCAATGCCAGGTGCCCCAGAGGGAATGAACAGAACAGGTAATCATCAAGTGATCCATCCCTTGTCTCTCATTCCCAGCTTCTGGCAAACAGAGGCTAGGGACATCATCCCTGCCCATCCTGGCTAATAGCCATTGATAGACCTATCCTCCATGAATTTATCTAGTTCTTTTTTGAACCCTGTTAAAGTCTTGGCCTTCACAGCATCCTCTGGCAAGGAGTTCCACAGGTTGACTGTGCGTTGTTTGAAAACATCTTTAAATAAGTCCAAAATATACTATAATTGTGGGCAATAAGTTGTATGTTTCAAGCAAAAAGTAATACAGTAATATCTTCCACTGCACTGCATATTCATCGGGGAGCTAGGATAAAGACTGGAGCACTGGCATGATGTGAGCGGTAGAGCTGCTGGATTTTGTACCAGTTAGAGTTTTTTTCAGTATGTGTGGCTTCATTCCTAAGTCCCACCTTGTGTTGGAAACTTTCCTTTATTCAATCTTCTTCTGGGATCTCCCTTTCATGGAAAACCTAAACAGCACATATGCTGATTTAATGTAGGATATGGAGATTATAATTGACAACCTTGGTAAGGCCACACATAAAGTAGAGTGTACAGCTTTGAGCACTTTGACATTTTAAAAAAGGTTGATAAGTTAGAAAGAATTAAAAATATTGGAGCAGATGACCCACGAAGTTAAATCACGGTAGCCAAATATGCACATAATAGAAAAAAATGGCAACATGGATATGATTTCTAAAAAGCAGCTCTACATTTTGCACTTGCAATTTCCAGGTTGTAAATAATTGTGGTACAAAATGAAGAGAGAGAAGGTGGGTGAGTTAATATCTTTTATTGGACCTATTTCTGTGGGTGACAGAGACAAGCTTTCGAGCCACACAATCATTTAGATGTCTGCCTCTCTGACATCTACAGTAAATAGCAGCTGTTTTATGTCAACAAACTTGGACATAAAACTACATTTGCAGTTATTTGTGCCTGGAAAAAACTGCAAACACAAAAGGAAGGTCAGGGGAGACTACATTCAAGATCAGCCTAGTGAATGTCTATAAGTATATGAGGGGTAATAATTTATTGGAAGTGATGGGGCAAGGAATTGCATGGAGAAGTAACAGACTGGAAAAGGGAAAATCAACTTAGACATCAGGAAAAAAATTAAGATGGAAATCAGTAAGATAATAGAATCATTTACTAAGAGAACTAGCTGAGCCCCATCACTAAACATGTTCAGAAGCAGACTAAATACAACAAATTGGTTCCTATGATCCTTTCACCTGCATGGTGTAAAACAGATCAAAGGTACACAGATAGCAATGGAAGGGAGGCAACATATGGACTGGAAGTGAAGCCTTGCCCTTAAGTGCCCAGTAACCCATCTGCCTGACCAATAAATTTTTTAGGTTCTGTGGTAATTTGAGTGGAGTGGATAACTGTCTGTGGGGATAGAGACAGGGAGTAGCTGCTTTAAGTGCCACTAGAGAAACCTCAGATTTTCCAGGAGGAATGAATGGTCCATTAATTTCTGATCTGGGGCTACTGAACACGGAGGCTGAGGCTGTGGACAGTTGACAGTTTTGGACTGGGCAGCAAGGCCACAGACTGGGCTGTGCCAGTAGTGGAAAGGGGAGACTAGGTTGGTATGCAGAGGGCCAGGCATTCTTCACAGATGCCCTGAGATCTATAGGGTGAGACCACATTCACCTATAGGGTTTTAGGCTGCTCCTTCCACGCATGCGTGCATTCTTCCCTGCCGCTTGACGGATTCACTGGGCTCTGTGACATTTCAGCCTGGCACAATTGTAAAAGTAACATGTCCCCTTCATAAGGTCTTCCATGGAAGAAGACATTAGTGGATGGTACAAAACAATCTTGCAGAAGTATGGGAAGAAGAAGAGTGGGTTTGACTGGAAGATCTAGCCTGATATCCCTTATGGAGTCCGATCTTTGTAGTTATTGCTCAAACATATATTAGAGATCCCATGTGGGTTACTGTTGCTCGAGTTCTATTCTATCCTTACTTTAGTCTACACTTCATTATGTAGCAAAATTATTTTGTATTTGTTTCATGCAATGGGTAAAAGTTATTTTGTTGATTACTGTTTTGAGGCTCTAGTAAGAGTTATTGGGTCTAGATTATATGCTTGAGCTTCCTGAACACTAGCTAGGTATAATTACTGTAAAACCATATATGTGGACATGGATACTGCAAAGCATTCTGTGACTCTGAGAGCTCCCCTATCCCAGAACAAATTATTTTCACAATGTACATGATGTCTAGAGTATAAGCAATGACAATAAACTTTCCAAATACAGTTTGATAATAATGTTGTCAGTAAATATTCACGTTAGAGATCAGGGCAACCTATGTAATTGGATCTGAACTCACCCACAGTTTTGGTTTAGGCCATATCTGAGTGTGAAACTGTGGTCTCGATCCATAGATGTAAAGGCCAGAAGCGACCAGTGTGATCGTCTAGTCCAGTGGTGGGCAATCTGCTGCGGGCCACTAGACAGTTTGTTTACACTTGCATGGCCACCCGCAGCTCCCAGTGGCTGCAGTTCGCCGTTCCCAGCCAATCGGAACTGCGGGAAGCGGCGACCAGCACGTCCCTGTGGCCCACTCTTACTCATATTGAGAAGTCCAATTAAAATTATTTGGTGCCACTAAACGTGAATAAGGGTGGAAGAATCCATTCCTCTGATCCTGCCATTGTCTATATCTTTCAATAAAAAAAATGCTGAGAATTATTCTGATCCTTGTCCTTCCCTATGTCCGAAAAATGCCTCAATGGGTTTGATGATCTATCAATGCTTTATATTTTGGTCTAAGTCACAACCTTGGCATGCAATGTGCCAAGGATTTGTTTGGAAGCTGTTAATTAATCTTCCACTTCTTGAGAATAATCTTGCAATCATTCATTCTCTAGTGAATTGCGAAGTTATATTGCTGTTAAAAATATCAGTTACATAATTCTCCAAGGAAGTGCGACATTTTCTGTGTATGCGTGTAACACAGTAGGCTTACTTCCTGTTTGCACAATGTTCATTTTTCATTTATTTCTCTATTTATGAGCCTATCATAAGCCCAGAAAGTAACGAAAGTCCTGATAAGCTAAAACAAAGTATTTTACTTCCATATCTGTTTGTATTTGAGCCAGAAACTTACTTTACTCATTACTTTTAGGTTTTACATTGGTTTCATCTCAATATCATTAGTAAAACAGCTGTTCCAGTTGCAGTTATGTTATACTGGATGATGTTTGTTTATATCTTCTGGGCCACATCCTCAGCTAGTGTACACTAGTTTACATCTGGTGAGGTTCTGGTCCAATGTCTATTTACATGTGTTCTGCCATCAGGCAGAGGCCCTTTTGAGTGTTCTGATATCTAAGACCAGCACTGAAATGTACAGCATATAATGAATTACAGTTGGTTTTAATAGTTTGCTGAGCAATAATCATCTGAGCCCTAACTCTCTGGTGTCTTAATTTTCTTTTGGACGGTTCCCTTGGTGTAAATGTAATTTTAATCCAGTGAGTCAAATCCTTGAAGATTCCCTTTTGTAATGGCATCCTCACATGGATTAGAGCTAGCATAACAGTTCCTTCACTACCTCATCCCACTTCCTGGAAGTAGGGGTTATGGTCAGGACACTGGGGCATGTCAGAATATCTTTATAGACATTTGATCTATAGAATAGTTTGCGGCCAACAACTAAAGGTATTATAATGCTGGGAACCTTTTCAGTGATGTTTTAATGCATAATGTGGAATCTGAATCTTCTTTTGCTGCCGGCTGTTTTATCTTCAGCTCATAAACTTTATTTGGTAAGAGGTAGAGGCTGGAAGTGGGAACAGTCCCCATCCAAGTTGAATATGTCTTGTAATAACCATGTACTTCTTCCAGTGGTTGAGGTTAAGTTAACCACTGTGCACTTCTTTAAGATTAATCCAAAAGCCAATTAGAGTCAAGGGAGTCCTTAAATTTATTTAAGACAATTAAATTGCTTGCAGACCATGTTGATAAGGGCACAAATCCATTACACTGGGTGGTTAATGAGGACATTTCACCATCCAAATGCTTTTGTCAATGGAGTCACTGTAGTATTTACATGTTACTCAGTCCTGATTATAAAAGTCTTAGAATTCAAAAGACATAAGGAAATTAATCTACAGCTGTAATATTATGCTTTGTGTGACTAAGAATAGCACATGGAAATTTCAGTCTTTAATTTCTTTAAAGAAATGTTTGAGATTGACTTTTCTGCTATTTAAATTCTCTGCTGACTTCCTAAAAAGATGCAATAACATTGTTTGTTACATTAGCTGTGATGATGTATTACATCACAACTAATATTACATTTTGATAATTAACCACTAAAAATGTGTGGCTATTTTAAAATAAGATTTTAAATATTTAGAAGTTTTAGATATTTTCAATTAATATAAATAAAATTAACGTGCACAACTATTGCTTTCTCTTCATAACTTTTGGTTTCGTGTATACACATTTTGTGCTTTGTTAATGCTACTGGTTTTATTGTTGAACATGAGTTTATTTTTGCTACTGTCCTATCCCAGGTGCAATAAATTACGTTTATTAAAGAGTTAGTCTACCAGAGTTCAACAAAATGAAATCCGTTTGAACTCGAAGAGCGGTCTCTTAAATCAATAATTTCTCTATTATATTGTTTTACAACTTTGAAGGAATATGTGTATAATGTAAAATGTATGTGATATCTATATAAAATGTTACAATGTGTCAATGAACAGGATGTGGGTGGCCAGCTCAGCGGTTAGAGCAAGAGTCAGCGTTCAGGAATTGGTGCCAAGGGTTAGGATCAGGTTACCTGGGTCCTAAGCTGGGGCAGGAACTATTGCAACCATGGGCACATGCTTTGAGCAGCTGCTCAACTGTTGCTGCTGCTGGGCTTAAGGGCCGGTCTGCCGACTCTTCAATCAATCAGACTGTGTAGCCAATCAGGCAGTCTACTACAGGCCAGCTGCACTTGTTAGGTTGCCCAGAGATTGCCTCTGCTGCAGGCCCTGATTCCTGACACAAAGCCCTGTGACAAATGTCCTTTATCATGGACCTTTGATTACCTCTCTTGCTCTGTGTCTAATTAATCTATTTTCTCTGGGACTACTTCTAATATTCCAGGCCTCTCAACAACTGACATTTTACAACTGTCATTTTATTTGAAATCTGAAAATGTATTCTTCCTTCTTCTACATTTGGAAATTGCCCCCAAAACTCATTGGCTGGAGGTCAAGGATAGGCAATATTTAGAACTTAATATAGATTCATAGTTTCCAAGGCAGAAAGGGACCGTTGCGATCATCTCATCTGACTTCCTGTACAGCACAGTCCATAGAATTTCCCCAAAATAATTCCTAGAGCATAACTTTTAGAAAAAACATCCAATCTTAATTTAAACATTGCCAGAGATGGAGACTCTACTAGACACACACAGACACAGACACACACACAGTTTACGTAAATTTTAGAGGTTTCTAAGTTATTATTAATCTTTTTTGTCTCCCTTAGAGGCCTGTATAGCTGTTCTCATGATCCAAAGGGAACCCGGCAGTAGGGATGTTGAATGGATTCAAACAGCACTGCCAATAACAACTTAAACAAAAATCTAAAACGTTGAAAAAACAGCTGTTTAAAATATGAGGCACATACAGAACCCATGAAGATGTGGTATAATGGTTTAATTGGCATTTGTTTGGAATGGTTTGCATGGCTCACACTTGTCTTTTGCACTCATGAGTAATGCAGCCACCTCAAACCCCTGCTGATAAAAATACCTTTATATCACATAATACTGTATTTGCTCTGTCTTTTTCTCTCTCTGTCTCTGTGTATTATATAAATATGTAACATACATGCATATACATAAAAGACAAACAGTGGGTTAATTAATGTAAAACTTCATATGGACACATAAGATAAGTTTTGAGTCCAATATTAGCTATTGAGTACTCTTTATACTGTTGAAACAAGCAGGTATATTAGTCAAAGGTTCCTTTAAAGAGTTAATTAACAGCAGAACTATGACCTGTCTGCAAAGAGATATCAACACCTGGCATAAAAACTGATGTCTCAAAAAAGCTGTACTGTGACAGCGCATTGAAAAAAGGGTTGCTGGAAATATTAACTGTGAAATTACATCTATAAGCAGTAAATTATCGAGCCCACATTGTAGACCAATTTTAGAATAGCTAATCAAAGCCAATAAATTTTCTATTCGGGTGAGAGTTGTGGTGGTTAGATCTAATGAGGGCTGTTGATAGACACTCACTGTCCTAATTTCCTGCTTCATCAGAGCGTGTAACTGAAGTGAAGACTGACATCTTCGTCACCAGCTTTGGGCCTGTTTCCGACCACGATATGGTAAGTGCCATTCTATATTGTTACAGTAATAATTTTTAGGGGGGGTTCTATAATAACATGATACCTAACTTTCATTTTTTATATATATTTTGGTTCCAAAATAATGTCAGCTTTTACACTTTACCATAATTGTTAGCTATGACTACATTTAAGTGCCCTTAAATTAGCAACCTCTGTGACTTTAATAATGGGTTTATAACAGGCAATATTCCTGGACCATAGTATAGAATTCCTCTCATACTTAATCATTTTGAATGGATCAGTACCCTTGAGAGAATGATGACTCAGTCCAAATTGGCACACCGCTGATCCAATTGTCAGAAAAGATCATTATTTTAAAGCATGATAAACACTTAAGCCTATAGTCTGAGGCCCAGGCTGTAGAACCCATGTTTTTAAATTAAACGCTGCTGATCAATTGGAAGTGAATTTCCTAGATATTGGCTGGTCAAAGAAGATTAATGATGAGAATCTGAATCATTCCTTTATGGCATGGATATCAAAGCCTAATTGCTGCATAATCACTAGGGAGTCACATGTTCAGAAACCTCTAGCACAGCTGCTGTAGGTGCTGGCCTTAAATTTAAAAAATGATGTAAACAGGGGTAAGTTCCTTTACTTTTTTGCATATAAATGGAACCATGTTCCCTTTCACATGTGAAGGGGCACTATTGAGAAGCCTTGGTCTGATGTATGGCTACTAAACCTTGCTATATCCTCACCATCTGTATAAAAATGAGTACTGGAAATATCCTAATAAAGTAGGCTTTTATTTTTTCCCTATTTAAATTAATCATCTAGCTAATCGAAACACCAACGGAACTGGAAGAGAAAAATATAAGTGGAGGAACTAACACATCAAAGTAACTGATTCTTTTGGGTGTGTAAATTGCTGGGTGTATAAATTAGACCAGTCTCCAAAGTTACACCTGCACTTACATAGCAGTTAATTGAGGTTCTAGCTGAACAACGTAGCATTCCATGATGGGATTATAGATAAAGTGTTTCTCCAAAAATTAGTTATTTTTCATGTGCCACTTTTTGGTACTTTGCCCAATGCCACCATTCTAATGTTGCTCGAAGGGGATGATAGCATTTACACATTACAACTGATTTGAAAACTGCAACAGACAGTTCTTTTAGGATGATATTAAAGCAGGCAGATGTGTCAGTGTGCTGGACTGCACAAACTAGTTGACTGCCCCTTTAGATGCTCAGTCCTTTCCAGTGAAAGGTAATTCAGAAGAATGGGTTGATCAAGTGACCCATGTTCTCAGTGCACACGCACTAAGATGGGAAGCAGCTGCTTTCTAGTGGAGAGTGGGGCATACCTGTACAAAGGCTGCTTGTATTGAGTGGATAACTCTAAAGCCGAAATAATAATTCAAAGCAAGTAATGCATTTGGTGAGTTTTGCCTTTCTTCCACTTGCATATAAATTGCAAACAGATTGTGAAATTCTTACATTTATTTGTTATTTGAAATTATAAGTAAATTACTTCAATGGCAATTTCTTGGACTGCAATTTGTTTAATCCTACTATTATTCACAGTTTGCACTCTGTTGATAAATTAGATAAGTCGCTTCAAGTTGCTTCTCTTCCCTGATTGGCTAATTGATATAACCAGCCAACACAAGGCAACCCAAGTATTTTTTTAAATACTAGTATGAAATTTGAAATTAATCTTCAGTAAATAGTTAGGCTTTTAAACTAAAAATGTAGCAGTTTAGATTTCAAAAGTGATTTAGGATGCCTCCATTTTTGAGTGCTCAATATGGGACACCTTAAAGGGACCTCACTTTCAGAAGGTGGCTGCCCAGCACATTCTGAAAATTGGGATCCTTTAAAATCTCTCAGGTTCAGCACCCCAAATCACTAGCCACTTTTGAAAATCTTAGCTGCTTTTTGCAAGTTGGTTCAGATGTTCACAGGAAGCAAACATTAAAGGATAATGAACGTGATTCAATCAAAAATCATTTTAAAATTAGAATTAATATTTATGAACATTTTCCCCACCTATTTGCTTGGATAGACTATTGTCTGAATGTGGGTAGCCAGTTTCATTGTGGAATTCCAGCAGTGGATGCCACCCTGTTGAGCAATACATTTGGGGATCTTCTCATGGCATAAACTTAAGATCAAGACAGCTTGTAGGCTTATTGATATATATATAGGACTATGCCAAAGCTGGACTTTCTGTCTTACTAAGATTTGGTTGATTCAAGTGATTTAATTATTGAATACAAGTTGAAGCTAATTTGACACTTGATACATGTCTATCTTGATGTGACACTTGGCATTTGGGTAAAAATATAATACTAGAACCTAACATCATCTATTTTCAAAATTAAGCATAGGTGTATATTAAAACAAAGAACTAATATATCAACATCAATATATCTGAATTTATGTGGCACGAGGAACCACGAGGTATGAAAAATAGGATAGTTCCTAAAAATAATTTTATAAACGTACACCACATTCTTAATTTTCACTACACTAATCTTGGGCAAAGACATGCATTGATTTGTTAATAAAATGAAATTTTACAGTAGAGGCTTAGAGTTTATGAACCAGTTTCACATAGGCAGGTGTATTTTAATGTTTAAGGAATTGTTGCTAGTTATGTCACCTATTGCTCATCTACCTTTCAGGAATCCAGTAATATCTGTGTAGCCTGTTGACACCGACCCTACTACTCCCTCTTAGAAACACCTAATACTAAATTTGTGTACTAAGTAAAATGAACATGGAAAAAGAAAGAGAGATGGAACACATAGCATGTGGTTACCATCACCCCAGTCATTTTCCTTCTATGGTCTGTCTCTCTTTCCCCAAACCTTCCATGGTTTTTTAGATGCGAAGCTCCGCAGGGCAGAAATTCTGTCTTCCTATATATTTCTATAGCAACTAGCACAATGGGGCCTGGCCTTTGGGTGCTCCTGCAATATACGTAAAATAATAACAGTACAAACAAAGAAATAATAATAAATAATAGCCAGAGAGAGGCAGCAGATAGGATTAGGAAAACACAGAAAATATTAAATCATTTATTTTCTGGGCTTTACAGGCCTCCCCGAAAGCAACAACCCTAAAATATTTGGCAATTATGTGAATTATTGTGTGGATACAAAGGGTTAATTTATTTTTCTCTGATTACATTCCCATTAATGTAAATGTGACCAATCCTAGCTGTGAATGGTGCAGTCTGATTCTTGTCTGGCTTGTTTAACTACATATTTACTAGAACTACAGCAAGGAGTTTTGGGAACTCTATTTTCCTGCTCTGTTAAGTCATGTCCCGTGCCACAGAAATCACACCCATTCTGGTGAGAAGATCTGACCATTTGATGTTAAAACTGGCTTTCTGATAGCTTTCATCTGAGAAGAATAGCTAACCTTAATGAGGTGTGAGCATAGCCAAAGCATGTTCATTTTTAAATGTCAGTGAATGCTCTGGGAAAAGGTTTTGCGGGGTAGAGGAGCCTACAGTCAGGAAGAGCAGAGTGCCTGACTAGATCCATAAATACTTCCTCTCTGCTTTTGTTCCTCTTCCATCAAATTATTTGGTCACACAACTGATCTTCTCTCAACTTCAGATCCCCCTGCACCAATATCCAGTGACTGATTGAGCTCCTTAGTCTCCTCCTTCCAAACTTTCACGTCATCCCATTGTATTCCCTTTCCTCAGTATCAGTGCGGGTGAACAATTGCTTCTATGCTGCAAGGCTGTCATTTCCTGTGTTTATCTTTCACCACGCTTTTGAGTCGGAGGAAGTTTTGGGTAGAGCTCGGAGAACATGATGAAAGCCCAACAATCTCCTGTCACCTGCTGCTCATAAGCCACCGAGCCCTCTCACCTCTGCTTTGGTACAAACATTGGTGTGAAATCCTGACCCCACTGAAGTCAGTGGCAAAAGTCCCATTGACTTAAGTGGTTCCTCATGTGGGCCTTGATCCAGCAAAACCCTTTAGCATGTACTTAACTAGAAGCATGTGAGGAGTCCCATTGAAGCCAAATAATCCTGCCCCCAGTTGTGGGATGGAGTAGGAGTCACTAGGTGATTGAAAACAATAAAAATACTAATGTGATTAGAATTAAGCACATGCTAAAATGGCTTGCTGGATCAGGGCTTAAAGAAACATTTAGCCACATGTGACTAAACCATTTGACTATGTGCAAGGAATTTGATTATGAATATCATACCAAGATAACAGATGAAGCACAAAGACATACAGTAACCTTTCCCGTCTAAATAGCCTGTAATGCTTCTGATAGTTTACTGATTAGAAAACATCTCACAATGGTTTCTGCTCCATGAAATACTAACATTTGTTAAAAATAAATGGAGGAGTAAAGGTGGTCTGGTATGTGGGAATCTGGTGTGGAACCTAATTTCTTCCATTATTCTTTCCAGAGTGTCTGTCTTTCCTGATTGTATTCTTGGATAGATGTGTAGTTCTGTTACTTGTATGTGTAATATATGTCTATATATTTTCAGTGATGGCAGGGCCATTTTCCTTCATGGTTTGCCATTGGTTCTTTATCAAAAAGTCTAAGGGGAGACTCAGTCTTCAGCCAAAAACAATGGATGATTGCACAGTGTAATTTTAAATCGCAGTGTTTTTCAATAGCTTCATAATAATCACAGCATCATAGCAGTTACAGATGGAAGAGACGTTTAAAGTCACATAGTTTAGCCTCATGTCATACACGATTATTTCCTAAAAAATAATGATCATACTTAATCATCACACTTCATCAATTATGTGATTTATTGTGTGGATACAAAGGGTTAATTTATTTTTGCAGTGCATTGTTCAAATATGTCCTTTTAGCCATTATTATTTCTAATATTAAATCTTTTCTATCATTCCCTGTTGGAAACTATTCCATGATTTTATGTATCTTACTGTCTGATATATATATTTTTATATATTACAACTGTTTTGCAATTTCATCCTATTGCTTCTGGTTATGCTGCTTTGTGCCATGATAAAAAAAAAATTCATTCCTTAATGAGCAATGGTTACTGTCAAGGATGAATTCTCTTCTCATTTACACTGATGTAAATCAGGAGTAATACCCTACTTTCAAACTATTGTAAATGAGGAGAGAATCAGGTGTCCTGTCCCATCCCCCATCTCCTCAATTGTTGCCTAGGCAAGCTACAAGTTTGGTCCAAATCTTCCCTTGACTTCTCTCTGTACAGTCCAGTGATTCTGTGCACTGAGCTCTTGCACACTTTCTTCATAAATCATTTCTGCCATAATTTTCAGTGATCTCTTGAACTCCCCCACAACTTGGCTACATAGGGCTAGAATTGAAGGCAATATTCCAGGTGCAGTCTCACAAAGGTTTATTTTATAGCAAAAGACAAATAGTTTCCAACTCTATTACATAATGCTTCAGCATATGCAGTCAAAATATCATATCTATTGTAAACTCATATATTACTTGCTGTCCATAATGCTTTCTAAGTTTCTTCCTGACATTTGTTTAGTTTAAATGAGTACCAAAGCTGTAACCATCTTAATAACAATCTTTAGACATGCTATACTGGTCTCATAATCTTGCTCTTACAAAAATGCTAAACGTTTATCTGTCAAACACTTGTATGGAAAAATATGACATCTTGAGAGTTTTCCTGTTGTATGAATTGCTCTAGGAATATACAATAGATGTATTTTTCCGTCAAAGTTGGAGAGATGAGAGACTAAAATTCAAAGGACCCATGACAGTCCTCCGGCTAAATAATTTAATGGCCAGCAAGATTTGGACACCTGATACTTTTTTCCACAATGGAAAGAAATCAGTGGCTCACAACATGACGATGCCGAACAAACTACTACGAATTACAGAGGATGGGACACTGCTGTATACAATGAGGTAAGAATAAGAATACAGCATTTTTTCATTTCACTTGAAATTACTACTTTTTACAGTACAATTTCCTCAAACAGAATGGAGAAATATGTCTTTTTGAAGATAATTGTATATTTGAATATTAGACTTATTAATTATTTTCACAATAGGCCATATAATAATTGACTTAAATTCAGGAGTTTACAAAATAATCTTTTTTCTCATGCTATACCATGGCCATTTTTACGCTCTCTGCTGTGATTCTGAAAGGCACCTAAGGGAATTAGGCCTACAGCATCAACTAGCTTTTAATGGACCTGAAATTGGAGTTGCTTTTGAGAATCCCAGCCTAAAAGCACAATGAAGCCTGAAAGTTTGCTACGCACATTCTAGTGAACTAGGCCTAAAATGTAAAGATTTTTTTTTTTGAGTACTATGGAAAACAGACTCTGAGGACTAGAAAAATGAGGGCACAGAGGTTTTTGCACACTTTCCTTGTTCCAGGGGAAATATAGGACATTAGAGTCTAAAAATGGACATTAATTGTTTTAGACATAACAGGAAAAGCAAGTGGTCTGAAGAATTTGTGAAAATATTGGGGAACATGTTGTTTCATTGATAGACATTACTCTTTTTATTAGCAATGTATCATTCTACTCATGGATAATTTGGATAATGATGAACTTGTGCTAAATGCTAGTCAGCAAAGTAAATAACGAATTAATTCCACGCATTGTTATAGAACACAAAGATTTGGACTGAAAAGCTTTATAACAAACAATCGGAAAAGAATGTTGTTTTTTGGTTTGCTTGTATTCTTGTTTTTGGCATCTAGACAGTTGCCAGTCTACAGGTTTTGTCTATGATTCAAAGTATAAAATAATTCTTTAGACTAATCAAGCTGGTCAGATTTATACTTGTGTGAGTACTGAGATTTCTTTTAACACCTCTAAAAATGTTTAAAAAGGGGACAGGTGTCCCCAGTGTTTTGAGAAATCCAAATCTCCATGCTCCTGGGAGCATGTCAAATATGTTCAATTTATTCTGAAACATCTTTCAATACTGTCTAAGCTGGAGTCAGACCTTTTCGGCTGGCAGGGATACAAGTTCAGGTCAATTTTTCTTGTCTCCCCAAATTCTTGGATGTTGGGGACCTAATACACAAGAGCATCACTTTGCAGTGCACTGTTCAAATATGTCCTTTTAGCCATTATTATTTCTGTCTTCCTCACCTTTCACTTGTAAAAGTGCATGCATGCAATTGCTATATGGTATTCAATCATTACAGTCCTTTCCTTGCTGATGTGTGGTGCTTGACTTTTTCAGGGACAATATATATCCTGTTGTCATAAGCCTTCTCTATTTTACCTGTCTTACTGAGCAATATTTTTGCATCCAAGCCGATCAAATCTTTATTTTTATCAATCAGGAGCTTGAATTTATCCCAATATAATGCACCAACAACAAGGTTTTCATTTTAGGTACATTTCAATCCTCAAACCACATTAGAACCACTTCAGTAAGGCCAGGATTTTACCCTAAGTGTTTATGTTGTTGAGAGATTACAGAAGTATATAATATGAAGGCAGTGGAAGTTTTGTCAGAGTAAGAAGTATGTGATCTATCTTAATATAATTTCTTAATGTCTGAACCTTATATTATATAATGAATGTCTGACTCTGTTGGGTTGTCATTATCACCAATACATCTCTTTAACAAACTGGTACTGGACATTCTAAAGAACTGTGCTTAAAATGGGAAAAGTGCATCTACAGAACTCCATTTCTATTTCATGTGCAGTGGAACTGTCAATTGGGATTTAAGAAGTGGGTGTTCAAACTTTCTGTGTGGCCTCAGGAATCATTTACTGTGGCCTACCAAATAAAATAATTTTGAAAACTTTATGGGGAAGTCTGTTTCCAGACCTACACGGCCAGTTCATTCTTCCTGGGTTGTCAACTTTCCTGCAATGTTTGCACCAATCTATTGATTTTGGTTCATTACCAAACTGAGTCAGACGTCAAGAAAAAAAGGGCCTAATATAATGCCCATTGAACTCAGTGGAAAGCATCTCATTAATGCCAGTAGACCATGTGTCAGGTCCGTATTGTATTGCATCTTTTATATGAAATGAAGGCTTATGTTGCAACATCTGATGCCCGTGGCTGATGATATTAAGTAACTGGAAAATTGGCCAAACACAAAGCTACTGAAGAGGAAACTAAACAAGCTCTTTAACATGTTGTCCATTATTGTCCTGATTGTCCCATTACTCAGGCAAAACTCCCATTATTGTCCATGAGAATTTTGCCTGAGTAAAGACTCCAGGAACAAATTAAACAATATTAGAAGACTTGTGGAAGATTTCAGGCCAGTCAAGCAACATCTAGAGCTGAGCAAAGATTTACAGCAAGAGTGAAAAAAAAAGTCACATTTTAAAAAAGTTGTTCCAAACCGTCTTTTAGAAGTTTGTGAACTATGACAAGAATTCTTTGGATTTCTCTTGTTACTCACTTAGCAAATGTATTTTATAATTGTATTTATGACATATTCCTTTATATAAATTGTATATATAATTTTGTTTGTTAACTGCATGAAGCCATAATATTTTCTTTTGCTTATGAATCCATTGTAGACTGACTGTGAGAGCAGAATGTCCAATGCATTTAGAAGACTTTCCAATGGATGCACATGCTTGCCCATTGAAATTTGGAAGCTGTAAGTTTATTTTTAACTCAGGTTCCCCCTTTTAAGGCCACCTTACAAATATTTCACATCAGATCAGAGCAGAAGATTATTTAAAAACATAGAAACTTGTGGGTTTTTTTCAATCTTTCCCATTTTTTTTAAATGAACATTTTCTACATGACTAAATATAATCCAACATCTTGTCTAGGCATCAGCCAAAGAGATAAATGGCTACTCTCCAAAGACGTAGTTGCAGCATGGCATACAGAAACCCACTTTAAGCTTGACTGCAACTGAATTTTAGTTTGAGAATGAGTAAGATCAGTAATATAGATCCATGGATGGATGAACTGATTCAGATAAAAGTGAACCTCTTCCCCCCAAATTTGCACATTTTTGAAATCAAATACAAACCAATTCTTTTCTAAGATGCGCAAATATTTCCATCTCTTTTTAAAAATTGGAACTGAAGCAGAGGTATAATGAAAAAAAGGTGATCTTGTCGCACTTCTGGAGATAAAGCCGTTACAAATCTCATGAGAGAGTCCCATTCTTTCAAGATTTCTAGCTCAGATGAGCAGATTTATGGTTGAAAATTGAATCCTGTTGATGTCAATTGGAGTTTTGCTGCTGCCTTAAATGGGGCCAGGATTTCACTGAAGAAGTTTAGTTTAGGTAAGCATCCTGGCTGAGACCAAACTCTTGACTCTTTTGAGAGTCATCCATCACAAATATTCCCATTTTGCAGATAAAGATATTATTTTAAAATAATTTAATAAAGTACACATATCAAAAAGCTGAATTGTGAGAAAGTGCTTGGATCAGAAAAAATAACAGGAGGACTTTATTTCATCTAGTTCAACATGAAAAAAGATGACAAAATGAGTGCACATTTAATAGGATACAAATTGTTTCCTCAATGGCTATTTCTCTTTCCAGTAGAAATGGGTCATTTCACTGATAATGGATAATTATTCATTCAATTCATTCCTCACTAGGTACCAGACAATGTGATAATTTACTTTGAAATGAATGGCCCTATATTTACTCTAAGAAAGGATTGATCTATAGCCTCTAGACAGCTACCAGTCTTCTACACACAATTTTGAATAGTGCTGGGATTCAGAGAATAAAAAGCTTAGAAACTTTTAGTGCAGCTGGCCAGAATTTGGTACCTTTTGAATGCCAAACTTTCTTTCAGCTCTTCCAGGAAACATTTCTCACTATCTCCTGTGAATCAGAAGAAAATAAATAAAACCTCCAACTATAATAGGGCATGTGACTACAAGTGTCCACCAGGAAGCCTACCAAATATGTTTAATTTGTTTTGAATGTTCTTTCAAGAGTCTCTATTCTAGTCTAGGCTCTCTCTGGCTGGCTGTTTACCTTACAAAGTGTTTGGATTTTCAGATGTACAAGGCAAGTTCTCACAAGCAAATGGGAAAGGAATTCTCTGTAGATACAAACAAAATAAGGATGGAAGCAGGATAGATAAAATGAATGCATGTACAAATATAAAATCCTTAATACAAAATTAAAATAAAACAAACAATAATATCTTTAGATGTATTATTTTTGGCTCTGATCATGTTTCCTCTGCCCTATACTCTGCCCTATATTTCATTATTTTTATTACCATCAGTGTGTATGATTGCTCTTCAAATGAATTAACTAGGGAGTAGGGGTCAGATCCTGCAGTGATGTCAATGGGAGTTTTACCAATGACTTCAATAAGAAGAGTGTCTGCTATTTGGAGCTAGATATGATGTGTGTTTGTATGTTCCAAGCTTCCTTCACAAAACTCCATGACCAAAACACACACTGAACTTTAACAGCCCTGCTACTTCAGTCTCGGACTCTTGTGCAAGGCACGATCAAATATATTGACTGTTTTGTAAAACGTACAACAAATGGTATCCCTTTTGAGGGCACAAAATGAATTTCCTCTGAGAAAAGGAGTGCTGCCTTCCTGGCATCATTCCACTTCTGCTGCTCTGAAGCTCCCTGGAGACTGGGCTTTTGTAGTTTTGGAGGCATGAATAAAGGTTATAGCTAATCTATGCAATATCATCTCAACACCAAACTTGCAGAGACTTTGTGAATCAGTTAATGGTGATTCAGTCATCATTAAGATGCTTGGTGAAGTAGAACCCCCACTTTAAGGTGGCTTCCAAGTGTGGTGGCTAGAAAAAGCTAAGCTACCAAGTCGCTGGCTTATGTAGTAGCTTGGAGTTATTGTGGGGGCACAGGTGCTTTATAAAGAATTCCCTGGTCTTCAGGGATCTGAAATCACTACCTGTTCCCTGAAGAAGGTGAATCATATCGTGGGGGTGAGATGGCAAACATTTTCTTCCTAAATGGCATGATAAGGAGAAAACTTTGACAGTTTCCAGTATGCTACACTCATTTCCCCAGAGAGGATGATATGGCCCTAGGATTGGAGCTGAGGTCTCAGAATTAGAACTGGTTAAGAATTTTTTGATGGAATGTTTTTTCCTAGGAAAATGCTGTTTTATCAACCCCCCCCCCCCAAAGTTAGCAAAAATGTATCAGTTTTTAAGGTTTAGGATGGATTTTCTGGCCAAAATGAGAGCAACCAAGATCTCAGAATAGCCAATAGCCTGGTAGTTAGGGCACTCACTTTGCATGTGGGTGACTCAGCTTCAAGTCCCTGTTTTGTTTGACTCTATCCTGACTATTGGCTGTTCTGGGGTATAAAATTCAGAAAAAAATGTAAAAGGTCTTTGGTTCATTCCATTGTGGAACAAAAACAAATGTCAAAACCTTTAAATTTGTCATGAAACAAAATTCTTGTTTTCTGACCAGCCATACTTTGAAGTTAAAGCCTAGTTTATTAGCCCATTGTCTCCCTGAATCTCAATTTTTTTCCTTCTATTTACCTTGCTGACACCCAAGCATGGGGGGTTTAAACATACATAGATAGAGCAAAATGCATTCATGATGCAGTCTCATTTCCATTATTACCATATTAGTTTCAGCAGTTTCTGAATTATCTAAGAGTATTGGAAATCTTTTGCCATGCTATCCGGTGAGTGATACAGTTTCCAGGTCATTTTTATTTGGAAAAGAAACGTGTTATCATATTCACATGAAGGTGGGAAGATGGCTAAACATGACCGTAGTTTTCTGTGGTGAGATTTATCCTCAGGAAAAAGGAGGCCAGGCCTTACACTTACCCATAAGTTGGGAGGCATATTTCAATACTCATGGACCACCAACACTGCATATTTTGACTAAATCACATAGCATGTCTGAATGAACCTAAGAGAATATTAGCCTGAATAAAGGCTTCTCATGGTCACAAAAGCCACTCCATAAACTAAAATCTTATTATTACAGCTAATGGCTTGACACAGCAGTGATTGCCCAGCAATGTCTGGATTGAATTGTGCTGGACAAGAGCTTTTTCATTTCCTCCATCATTATATACTTCTTTCTGGAACTGATTCTAGAAAGGTCTCACAGCAATGGGGGTGGCACATATATTCCATGGATTCTGCCCATGTTGTCAAGGCCAGTAAATGCTCCAAAACTAAAATAACTTGCCAAAATATCATCCTAAGCAGGAGGAGGTTCCAGTTGACTGGGGCACTTTATAACAAATGCTTAAGAGGCTTCTGGAACAACAGAAAGGCATATGTTGGCAAGGACAATATCAGAAAGGGAGATGTTCTCCTCACCTCTATGCACAAAATCTGATTGTCAGTTCAGTTAACATTTTCCATTCATATAAAACCAAAGTCACTCAGGAAAGCAGCAGTGGTAATAAGGGCATAGGACATATGTTGTCATTTATCTAATACCTGCATCTCTACCTTCGGGGCGGGGGGGGGAGTTACAAAATGAATTTGAAAGCAAAGCTGACAACTCTCTTCTCCACACTGGTTAGGCCTCAGCTGAAGTACAGTGTCCAATTTTGGTCACCAATGTATAGAAAGGATGTAGAGAAACTGGAAAGGATCCAGAGGCGAGCGACAAAGATGATCAAAGGGATGGAATGCAAGCCATATGAGCAAAGGCTGAAGGAAGTGGGTATGTTTAGTTTAGAACAGAGGAGATTAATGGGGGACATGATAGTGGTCTTCAAATTCTTGAAAGGCTGCCATATAAAAGATGGAGAAAAATTGTTCTCTTTTGCCACGGAGGGCAGGACAAGAGGCAATGGGTACAAACTAAAACACAGCAGATTTTGATTAAATCCTAGGAAAAACTTCTTAACTGTAAGAACAGTAGGACAATGAAACAGACTGCCCAGGAAGTATGTGGAAGCTCCTTCACTGGATGTTTTACAAAGGAGGCTGGATAGCCACCTGTCTTGGATGGTTTAGACACAACAAATCCTGTATCTTGGCAGGGGGTTAAACTAGATGACCCTTGTGGTCCCATCTAATCCCATGGTTCTATGAGTCTATGAATCTGTAATACTGTAGTTATTTGAAAAGACAAACTGATTTTCAGAAGAGCAGAGAACCCAAAACTCTCACTGATTTCTAATGGAGTTTTGGGTTCTCAGCACTTTTGAAATTCAGGCCCTTGTCTTCTAACCTGTCCTCATACTCCAGAATTAGTAGAGTGCTTTCAATTGAGGAATAATATTTTCACCTTTCCATTATGCCGATACAGATTAATGGGAAAATGTTTGCATGTATGAATTAATTGCACAGTTACTAGGACATGATTTTGCATTTACCATGGTTTCCAATAAAGTTACCACTTATTTACATTGTTACTTTGAAATAATGTACGCTATTAATGGCTGATCCAACTCCAGTGGAAGTCAGTGCACTGACAAATGGCAATGGTCCCTTTTACTTTAATGGTGCAGGAGCAAACCCCATAAAATTCCTTTTATCACCACTCTCTATCAACTCCATCTTCTCAGCTTCCAAGTACATCTTATGAACTGATACAGTAAGCTATTAGCCCACAAGTGAGGTCATGTAAATAAGATGCCCAGGCTCTCCTAGCCACTTGCCACTCCCAAACTTGCACAGACATGCTCCCACACTAAGTGCTCTAAGTGAGGTCCATTAGATTGCAGAATACTATACCAGGAAAAATGATGGATGAATCATTTACAACATGAAGAGAAAAAATATTCACATATAGTCTGATTTTTGGTTAGTGACCTAGTCATTACAGGACACAAATACTTGAGTGGAACATGCAATGCAATGCTATGTGTGTAATACCACTGATTCATTTATGTAACACACTAGACTTAAACTGGATTGCAGAGAATGGGAAGAGAGTCTATAGTGAACTGCAAAGCTTGTTTTCTTTCTTTTTGTTAAGTATATAAATGTAAGTAAGTGTGAACAAGGATAAGGACTTTCAGCACTCTCCAGAGATAGCAGGTATAGAAAAATATATTCAGCATAGTTCAGAGTCATCCAAGCCCAGGCAGTCTCAGGGCTTGTCTATATGAGCAGTTAGTGCATGGCAAGCTGGAATGTAAATCTATCCCACACTATGCTGCCATGCACTGTCTATGCCGACCCTACTGCCAAGCACTAAAAGTTCTGTAGTGTGCTTTGATCTACTCTAATTTCAAAGCGGGGTAGATCAAAGCACTCTAGTATTCTGAAGGGTCCACACAGACAGTAAGTGCATGTCATGCTAGTGCAAGATATATTTACACCCCAACGTGTTGCATACAAACTGATAAGATAGTCCAGCGTGGAGGCCTGTCTGGGCTTAGATGGATTTGTGGCCTCTGTGCCACTTAAGTCTCATAAAACAGGGTGAGTGGGGAATGATGGTCTACAGATGGGGTGTCCATGCAGACGGTAGAGTTCTAATCATGCTGACGAAGAGGAGACCATTGAAGCTTAGCTGGGGGAGGTTTATTTGGACCCCGTGGCCCAACCCATAATGCATATAGGTACAGAGGGGTCTGGCTGCTGTCTCCCATCATGGTCTGGAAGCTAGAAAAATGGAAGTGGTCCTTGGCATGCCCATGAATGAAGGGATGCAGATTTAATGCCCCATCCCCACTTGGTGTTTCCTGCACAAAGTCTGATATACTCAGGCTTTTCAATATCAGGAATGGGACAGGGAAGAGATGGATTTCTTCCTCTCGGATTTAAAAGGCAGTACTCTACCTTTGCAATATAATGTAAAAGGCTAGGAAATGAAATCTTTTTTCTTTTAAATTAGATGCCTATACCAGAGCAGAGGTTGTGTATGAATGGACAAGGGAACCAGCAAGGTCTGTGGTTGTGGCTGAAGATGGCTCTCGATTGAACCAATATGATCTTCTGGGGCAAACTGTGGACTCTGGAATTGTTCAGTCCAGTACAGGTGTGTAATAAAGCATTGTCTTGTTGGGAGTGAGAAAAATTTATATTGATAAGATGCTTTAACCTGCCAGAACAGAACTTAAAAAGTAAAAGAGATAAAAATTGTAATGCAAAGTGATTGTAAATAGGAGGGCATTGATATCTAAAATGGCAGTGTGTTCTGGTACAGTAAATATCTTCACACTTGAACTGATGGTTAAAATGTTTTATCAATAGGAAGCCTACAATAGTGACAAACAGTATCTAAGCAGAAGAAATATAGTAATGTACATCAAAAAGGAAGTATTCATCTCATTCTTATCATCTCTCTATCTTCTCACTGTGATAGTTTCCTGCTATGAATGGGGGGAAAATTACAAGTTGTTATGAGAAAGGACAATATCTTGCGAATAAATATTTTTTTCATTATAAATCACTGTATATGGAGCTTATATGCCAGATAAAGGCCCATATAAGGGCAGAAAGCAAACCTGTTTGTTGTTTTAAATATATCATGAGAACTGAAGCACAGTTGTGGTTAGAATTAACAAAAGTTCAATAATTACAGTAAAATAGGCTTAAAATGGACTCCTAATATTAATAACAGAAAGACAAAATTTGAAATATAAGCACTCTAGAAGGGTCTTAAAATCTCATATTTCATCTCCCAAACAGATACTTTGGGTGCAAAAATTTTGTTTTACAAGCATAAATGCTGATTGGAAAGTCCAAATGTGGGATGTAGAAGTCCTATTAAAAGGCACCATGAAATCTATGATGGAAGAATAGGCTTTTACTTAAGGAACCTGATCATGAGTCAGAAAATCTGGGTTCAAGTCCCAGCTCCGCCACAGAGGTTATTGTCTGACTTTAGGGAAATCATTAAATATTTTTCTGTGCTTCAGTTCTAAATTTATTATTGTATCTTAAAAGCTCTGAGATCCCCTAATTGAAGTTACTACAGATAAGTGCAAAGTATTTTTATTTTTGGCGCTACTTACAGATGATTAAATCTGATCTGTTAATTTCCAGTGCAAAACTATTTGCTGTCAGGCATAAACAAACAATACTCACTCACCATCATAGTATCATATGGCTATGATTTCTGGGCAGGATAAACAATTTTGCTCGTCCACTGCTCAGCATTCATTTCAAATAGCTTTAATTTATTTATTTTGGCTAGTTCTTAAAAGCAGTATTAAGCTGAAAGTTGGGTATCAACAAGCTATGACACTGTTGATGGGATTGAATGGTCAATGGATCGTAAAGAATCGCTCCATTAGGAGAAGTAGCCACATTATATTGAAAGTGACAGAACCAGTGGATCAATTACAGTAGTACATTTACACCTGAATAAATAGAGAGCTTTTTTAATGCTATTCACAAAAAGAGTCCACTGAGAGTGAGCCCTCTAATACAGTCTTCCTGTGACTACACAGCTTCGGGAATTTACAAACAGACCTAGTGAGTCAACTACATTTCAGAACAAAAAAGGATCTGCTAGGATACTTGCAGGTCCACTCTAGAAAACTAAACAGAATTTAAAATTCAAATCACTGCTCAAGAATTATTTCATCAGTTCCATCAGGAATGATACAGCTTAAGCAGAAGAAATAAGGAGTTCAAGTGTGCAATAATATCAAAACAAAATTAAGAGAGCTGTTTAAAATGTATTAATAATGGTTGTTTGTTATGTAGTGCCAAAGGCGTACAAGGTGCTTCACAGGCAAATAAAAAGACAAAGGGTGAAATCCTAGCCTAATTGAAATCAGTGGTAGCTTTGCCATTTACTTGTGTGGGGCCAGAATGTCACCCAAGGTTCCTGTGCTAAAGGCCAATAAAAGTGATAAACAATAAGGATCACATCCTAAGCTCCTTACTCTAGCCACTGTTGCCCTGTCTTGTAGAACTGAGCTCAACAGGGGATCTATGGGAGGAAAATTCTGTGAGACTTCCTCATGGTGTTTCATCTGAATTTCTCTACCTAGTAGATGGGTAAGAAGGAAAGCTAGATTGCCCTTTCCCTCCCCGAAAGGACAAAGCAGAGGGTTCTGCCTCATTCCCATGTATCTTGGGAATGCCAGAGGCCAGGGATATTTCTGAGGAAGTCGTGTGCCTCAAGCCTTGCTTTTGGATGTCCTGCCCCCCTCGAGTTCCCAGACAGTACAGATTCCAATGGGGTCATGATGCTTGGCAATACTCCACATGTGGCTCTTTCTGTGACCACCCGCAAAAGGGGTTTCCACAATACAGCATGACCTCTACAGCATAAATCCCCTTTAGGACTTCATGAATGAATGATTCTTGCCCTTCCTAGGCCCCATTTTTGTCTCTGGCTCACCTCCTCCCCACGTGTGTATCTGCGATCCCTGTGGAGGGCTTTTTGCAGGGTACCAACAAGGAAGGGATGGAGCCGTAGAGGAATCTAACCTCTCCCCATTCTACAGAGAAGGGCCAGATCTGAGTGCAGACGTAATAGAGAATGACTGAGGACTCACATTTTACTTAGCAAAACTCTCACTGAAGGGAATAGGATTTTACCTGAGTAGAAAATTATTAAAGGTCTCTGGCTTTGAGCCTGCAGGCTCTGAGAGTGATTATAGTGTCATTCCGACAATCTCAGAAAGGAACAATGCCCCTTCGCAAGAGACCAGAGTTGTGACATAAGGAAGGTAAAAAGAAATTCAAGAAGTACTGAGACAGAGATACTAAGGCTTCTTCTACAGGGAGAATTGCTAAAGTTACACCATCAAGGGCCAGAACTGGGCTAGCTGCACCTGTGCAAATCCTTTGGTATAGAAGGGCAAAACCAATTTAAACCATGATTTGTTCCAGTACAGCTTAACAGGCTTTTTCTGCCTATGCTAAGTGATTGTTGCAGTGCACCTCCACTGGCTGAAATCTCTGGTGCAGAAAAGCCTAATTGAATCAGTTTTGCCGCTTAGGAACTATTTTGACCAAAATAGTTGACTTTTTCCTCTGCCCAATGGAAGGTAAAAAGGTACATAAAGAGTCAGAAACTTGGAAAGATACTTAAACCATGTAGTTAATACTAGATATAGTACATGATAATTCAATACAAAGGAGATAGGTACCTTATAAATACTTAAGAAAGACAGATAATAGATCTTTAAACAACCGAAGACAGACCTAAGAAATGTAATCCCACCACGATCATCATTTTTGGAGCATTCTTACAGGTAAACTGAATTATATTTTAGAGATATTCCATATGCTTTTTTCCTACTTCCTCCTGCACAAGCATAAGTGGCTAAACATATAGCTGAATTTTGTACAGTGGATACCTTCTGGAACAAAGACCTGTTACTGTACAGATGCAGGGACACTACAAAGGACTGAAAACAACAGTTATTAAATCCTAAAAATAAGCCAGTTAAATAATCTTCTTTGCACCAAAGTTGCACATACGACAGAATCTTCTTCAGTTAATACCTGATAAAGGAATACAGTTGTGGAAGAAACAGATCTATCATTCACAAAGTCACTGTTTCACAAAGATCTGTAAGTGGAATCTTTTCTCCATGACACTTGCCCTAAGCAAAATATTACTGCAGCTCAAACATGGTTAATAATCAAATATTGTTTTTGCTTTCTACTCCACTCAGTTATGGGAACTACCATCTCCCTGAAATGTAAACGTGGGAGTTACTGCAGCAATTAGAAAAGGAGGACTTGTGGCACCTTAGAGACTAACCAATTTATTTGAGCATAAGCTTTTGTGAGCTACGGCTCACTTTATCGGATGTATTCAGTGGAAAATACAGTGGGGAGATTTCTATACATAGAGAACATGAAACAATGGGTCTTACCATACACACTGTAACCAGAGTGATCACTTAAGGTGAGCTGTTACCAGCAGGACAGCGGGGGGCGGGGGGGAAGGAACCTTTTGTAGTGATAATCAAGGTGGGCCATTTCCAGCAGTTGACAAGAATGTCTGAGGAACAGTGGGGGGTGGAGAGGGGGAATAAACATGGGGAAATAGTTTTACTTTGTGTAATGACCCATCCACTCCCAGTCTCTAATGAAGCCTAAGTTAATTGTATCCAGTTTGCAAATTAATTCCAATTCAGCAGTCTCTCGTTGGAGTCTGGTTCTGAAGTTTTTTTGTTAAAGAATTGCAACTTTTAGGTCTGTAATCGAGTGACCAAAGAGACTGAAGTGTTCTCCAACTGGTTTTTGAATGTTATAATTCTTGACGTCTGATTTGTGTCCATTTATTCTTTTACATAGAGACTGTCCAGTTAGACCAATGTACATGGCAGAGGGGCATTGCTGGCACATGATGGCATATATCACATTGGTAAATGCGCAGGTGAACGAGCCTCTGATAGTGCGGCTGATGTGATTAGGCCCTATGATGGTGTCCCCTGAATAGATATGTGGACACAGTTGGCAACAGGCTTTGTTGCAAGGATAGGTTCCTGGGTTAGTGGTTCTGTTGTGTGGTGTGTGGTTGCTGGTGAGTATTTGCTTCAGGTTTGGGGGCTGTCTGTAAGCAAGGACTGGCCTGTCTCCCAAGATCTGTGAGAGTGATGGGTCGTCCTTCAGGACAGGTTGTAGATCCTTGATGATGCGTTGGAGAGGTTTTAGTTGGGGGCTGAAGGTGATGGCTAGTGGCATTCTGTTATTTTCTTTGTTGGGCCTGTCCTGTAGTAGGTGACTTCTGGGTACTCTTCTGGCTCTATCAATCTGTTTCTTCACTTCAGCAGGTGGGTATTGTAGTTGTAAAAATGCTTGATAGAGATTCTTGTAGGTGTTTGTCTCTGTCTGAAGGGTTGGAGCAAATGTGGTTGTATAGTAGAGCTTGGCTGTAGACAATGGATCATGTGGTGTGGTCTGGATGAAAGCTGGAGGCATGTTTCAACAGAGCCAGAAGAGTACCCAGAAGTCACCACAATCTTGCAGAGTTTTTTGATGTTACTCATGAGGTTTGGATTTGCCAAAAATTCCATGCATAAACAGGTGGCTGCCTTTTACACGTATCCCTCCTAGTTTCCAAGGTTTACTGGGTGTTGGGGCACTACAAACATTCTCCAAGGTATAGGATTTTTAATTGGACCAATCCACCTGATTCTCTCTCTTCTTTTCTGCCACTCTCATAGCCACTACTTTGTGCCCTCATTTTCAGATCTAGAACAGGATGGTGGTTACTTCCAAACTGGCTATAGAAAGGGGTTTGCATATGCCACACGTAGTAGGACTAAAATATCCTTTCAGTGTTCTGACTATTGTATGGTGGCAAGGGAAGAATCTGAAGAAGAATCTACAAGCCTTGCATGTAGCTGTCACTACTACATTGATTTAGCAAATGTTATTTATAAATAACTATTATTGCTGCTACTAGTACGTTTAATGAAAGAGGAGTCAGTGAAACCTTTTTCATTTTTGAGATGCATGTGAAACTATTGTCACTCCCCAACAATCATTGCATTTCTTATCAATGTAGCAAGTCTTTAAAATGTCCCTTATTTTCTGCAAGGTTTTGTGAAAAGAAAAACAGATGCTTCAAGGACGCATACAAATTTCCATTTACATGGAAATCATTTTGACACCTTGAAAATATTGTTTTGCAGTGAAAATCATCAGTATTTGTGCTCAATAACTGTTACATTCTTATTTCTTTATGCTCCATGTGTTTGCTGAGAGGACACTTTTCTAAATGAGATTTTATTTCTAGTTAGTTATACTGTATAAATATTACTATTGTGGTTTAAAGGCCAGAAACTGGCTGATTTCTACCTACAACTATAAGAAAATATAAAATTATGGCTAATGATTTGTCTAACTCAAACCACCTGTCCCTTGGTATTACAGCACACACCTATGTGTGTGCTTTATGTTCTGTTTTGAAACCCGGGGAACATTTAAAAAAGTAAACACAGAAAATAGGATAATAGCTCTGAAATAGCTGTTATTGACTATCTGTCATGTTCCCCAGTAGAGCTATGTTGATTTATACCAGCTAAATATCTGAACTTTGATTGCTAGAGATAAACCTCATAAATAAAGTTTGGGCTTGGATCTGGATCAGACCTTTCCCTGCACTTGGATTTAGGGTCTGGAGGTATTCAGATGTGGTGGTCTGGTTCAAGCACAACTCTAGTTAAGATTGTTTTAACCCTCATGTAATAAGTAAAATGAAAAACAAATGGCCCATTTATAAAATAGATATTATTTATCTAAAGGACTGCCAAGGTTCCAAAACAGAGTTTTAAAAACATGTTAAAATTAAATAAAACAATATGAATAGGACATAGTGTACCATATGAACCAACAGTCTATCAGATGTCTTAAAGTCAATGGGATTTAAGCATGTGCTTAGATTAAAGCATGTGTTTAAATGCTTTTTCAGAATCAGGGGCTAAAACTGGTTAAATATATTTTTGATAACTTATGAGCAGTCTTTTTCCTATGCAACTTTTGGCCTAAAGTGAAGCATATAGCTGAGTTATAAACTTCTGAAAACATAGTATTATCGGGGAATGACTGATAAATGTCAGTGGACAGTAGTCAGTAGTAGTGGATGCCCCTATACATTTCAGTGAAAGAAAGCCCACAATATACAAGAAGCTAGATGTACAGAGAATAGCAGAAGAGCGATATGCTTCCCACCGTTAAATCAACCTCTCTCAAAGGGCTGCTGTCTTTTAATAATTAACTACAGTCCATTGATAGTTTAGATGCATTCAGAGTTAATGAAAAGGATTTTATCTTGTAACTTAATAGCACGCATTACTGTCAGTCTGTGTGGTCATCTGCAATATGTCACTTACAGTGTTACCTTTGGCTAGCTCAAAGCAGCTACAGTAGTTACCAAGCCCACACTAATCCCAGTCTTTTAATTTCCTTTATGCTTGGAATCTTGTTCTCATTTTTCACAGGTCGAAAAATACTTGGATAATTTAAGCAGCCAAATAAAGCTTCAGAGTACTATGATATGTTAACTCTCTGTCCTTCTTAGCTTGTACTCCACAAGCAATGAATTAATGCTTAAATACCATTGTGATTATTCTGTATCTGATTACATTAAAATAGCTTCCCCCTGTCATATTTTAGATTAATTCTTCTTTACGAGCTATATTGGGCACCCTTCAAAAAAACGGACACAGACAAAAAAGAAGATAAGTGGATGATAAAAAAGAAGGGTGAGGTCACACCAGTCATCTTACTTAGTTTTTACTTGAGTATAATGCTCCTGCCAGTTCTATTTTGGAGATGACTTTCTCTTCATATATCCTTTCCTCTACCACTCAGCTCATAATTGATTCCCCCCCACCCCCACTCTGCCATTGTATTTTAATGTATATTCAAACATCTTAGGAGTATTGTCACATCTTATTTATAAGCTTCCCTCAGGGTTATATGTTGGGCAAGAATGTTCACATGAATGTTCTTCTAGAATCTGAATTAGAGAAAAAGGGCATTTGACATGCTTGGTGCATAAGCAGTCAATGTCTAGACACAGTTTTTCAATCCAATTTAGGATTTTCCTTTGCCAGTGCTGTTGCCAGTTGTTTATATTTTAAAAGAGAACCACAGTAATTTCATGCATCATCTCTTATTTAGGCAGGAGGGTTTCGTTCAGTTTCAAAGCCACGTGTATCTTTTCTAAGCTAATATCTATTGTATTGCGAGTCAGTCTATACTGAACATTAAGTCACATTAATACGTTTTCAAATCTTTTGGGAATATTGCTTTTCAAAATATTGCATTTTCAATAATGTCTGTAAATAACAGAGTGAAATTGAGGTATTTTTTGCTGTATTCTGGCAACTGAGATTTATAAAACCTTTTGTATGGTTCCAAATTTCACAGGAATGCTGTTTCTTTATGTTTCTGCAACATCCAAAAAAGCTAGTTATGGACAGAATTCTGTCATAATTCATCAGTCAGCCATTTACTTTAAGGGAAAGTATTATTATTGGAAGGTACTGAATTAATAGAATTAGAATGTTAGCCTTCTATCTTCAGAACAGATAGAGCACAGGTTATGGCAATGCAAACAGAAATAAACTGGACTAATCCTTGTGTCCTTAGCCTGATCTGGATGAACCACTTCTAAGCATCAGTCGCTAGGGTTCACTTAATCTTTGAACATTGTGTACAAGGGTATTGGTTATGGTGGTTTTCTGATTTACGGTGAGTAAGGCTCCCATTTCACAAAGGACACTGAATCAGTTAACATTAAGTTTTATTCACTACCCAGCTGGCTGAATTTAAGATGAAAGGCCCCTGCACCATCATCAATTCGTTATTAAAAATTTTCTTCAGACCTAAACCAAACTTGTCTCAAACAAAGTTGTTAATAACAGTGGACAGAAATGATGAAGAAATTGTTACTCATGCAAAACTTGGGACACAGATTCTAATCTGTGCATATGGGAAAGGGTCTCACTCTTTTTTATTTTTATTGGTTTCTAGGGGAGTATGTTGTTATGACTACCCACTTCCATTTGAAGAGAAAGATTGGCTACTTTGTCATTCAGACATATCTACCATGCATCATGACAGTGATTCTGTCCCAGGTGTCCTTCTGGCTTAACAGAGAATCTGTTCCAGCAAGAACTGTATTTGGTAAGTGAAACAAACAAACAAACAAAACTTGCTAGGGTCATATGCTACATATAGAAAAGCACCCTTACTTTAACTTTAATATATGATGTGACATTGGAGAACTGGATAAGAACTATGTTTCACTTTGAAGATATTGCAACAGATGATTTTTTAAAAGGTCCAAACTAATTAATTTATTTAAAAGAATAAATAGTAAAATGCTATATATCAAAAACAAAAATGAAAAATAATGACATTATGCTAATCTGGATTCAGATCTGAACATCTTTGCCTATCTTGATTTATATAAAAAATGAAAAGGAATATTCAAAGGGTTTAGCTTATATACATCTTAATATTACTAAATGTAAATGTATACATCTAGGAACAAAGACTAGGCCATACTTAAAAGATGGGGGAACTCTATCCTGGGAAGCTGTAATTCTGAACAAGATTTGGAGGTCATGGTGCATAATCAGCTGAAAATGAGTGTGATGTTGTGGCCTAAAAAGCTAATGTGATCCTGGGATGCATAAACAGGGGAATCTTGAGTAGGAGTAGAGAGGTTATTTTACTTCAGTATTTAACAGTGGTGCAACCACTGCTTTAATACTGTGTCCAATTCTGGTGCCCACAATTCAAGAAGGATGTTGATAAATTGGAGAAAGTTCAAAGAAGAGCCGTGAAAATGATAAAGGGATTAGAAAACATGCCTTATGCTGATAGACTCAAGAAGCTCAATCTATATAGCTTAAAAAAACAGAAGGTGAAGTGGTTACTTGATTACATCTATAAGTAGCTACATGAGGAACATATTTTTAATAAATGGCTCTTCAGTGTATCAGAGAAAAAGTATAACATGATCCAATAGCTGGAAGTTGAACCTAGACAAATTCAGATGGGAAATAAGCTGCAAATATTTACCATGTAAGGTAATTAACTATTGAAACAATTTACCAAGGGCTATGGTGGATTCTCCATCACTGACAATTTTTAAATTGTTTTTCTAGCAGAAGTGCTCTAGGAATTATTTTGGGGGAAGTTCTACGGCCTGTGTTATGCAGAAGCTCATACTAGATTATCATAATGGTCCCTTCTAGCCTTAGAATCTATGAATTACGTAATATACAGAAAAAGTTTAGATGTCAGCTGTCAGACTAGGAGAAAGTGTGCATTGACTGTTTCTCATGAAGCAAAAGTGGTTAATACAGCTTTTGGCTTGGATTTTCAAAGGGAATTTAGTCAAAGGGAGTTGTTCACCTGACGTTCTTGCCCCAGTTGAAACTCCCAGCTTTAATAACTCTGTGGGTTGATCTCATCTGCAAGCTCCTCAAATACTGTTGTGGCCCAGTGCTGCTACGGAAATCAGTGACAAAATTACTATTGTCTTCTCTCTGAGTGGAATTCAGGCAGGGATGAATGCAAGGGATTCTATGATGATATAGTCACACCTGCTTTTGGTTCCCTGGGGTTTTTGCTATTACATTTTAATACACATTTTTAAATTAGAAATAAAACAGCTAGAATATTCTTTGGGGCTTTTGTTTAACCTATTTCACATCCAAAATCAAGATAGATAGACAGACAGACAAGATGGGTGAGGTAATAGCTTTTATTGGACCAACTTCTGTTCATGCAAGAAACAAGCTTTTGAGCTTCACAGAGCTCTTCTTCAGGTCTTCCCCAACATTGCAAACAAATAGATAAATAGATAGATCTAACAACAAGCACTTGATTAAAGAAAAAGGGAGGTGAGAGTTCTCCAATATGCTCCAGTTCCTTTTGTGCTGCTCAAGCTATAATTGGCCAGTTGAGAATGCCTCTGGCAGGAGTGGAAGGGCATAAATGCAGCAGACCTTGTTTCTGCACCAACAGCTCTCCCTCAGTGCAGTGCAAGAGCATGACAAAGAAGAGGCTCCAAAGGACATGTGGAGGTTAGTCGCAGGAGGAACTCTGCCTTTTAATGGTGGCAAAGGAAAGCTGGAGATCTATAACCAAATTCAGAGGTCAGTCTAAGGGCTTGATCGTGAGAAGCACCTGCAATTCCAGCTGGATTACGCCTATTTTCACCTACCTCTCAAAATATCCCCATTAGTTGCTTTTCCTGCTCCAGCCCACTTTCCCAATGGCTCTTCAGGTGAATCACACCAGCTTAGGCATCCTCAGATTCAGAGAGCCAAATGCTCACATGGTGTGTAAGCTCCATGTTGGTAAGTAGATATGAATGTAGAGAAGTCCCTAAATGGAGTATAGGAGAGTCTAATTGAGTCTAATTTGTATAAAAGGGGACCTACAAACTGGTGTGAAGTGCAACACATTCAAATCCTTTAGACGCACTTCTGAAATTGGTATCAAAAGTCTAATCTTGGCAATTTTGTCACAGAGTAGATTGGGCCCCTTAAAAAGACATACATTCAAAGATTGCTGCTGGGAATATTTACATCAGTTATGTATGCATTTAAAAAAGAAATGGAACCTCATTTTCTTCCATTTTGCTTTCTTTTTTTATTGTTGACAATACCAACTTGCTGGTTCATGATGTTGTAGTTATGTTGGCCATAAATGGGATACCAAATTACCCCATCTATCAAAAAAATAACATACAATACACTATGTTATTCAGGCAGCTGTTTTTAAAGCCTTACGAAACCCCTTCAAGAATGTAAACATTTTAAAAGTTTTCCTTTCAGAATACAATTATTTTGCTGAATACTTGTGTGTTTTTTTACATATATTTGAACTAAGTCTAGAATTCTGTTTCTATTTTTTTAATCTCCTGACTTCACTGAAGAAAAGAGATGTCTCTGAATACTTCACCTGAGCATATTCATACATGCACCCACACAGAAAAGCACAGCGTATATAGATTTATAGCCCTTTTTTAGCACTATAAATAAAAACACAAACTATAGCATAGCAGGATTTACTGTACAAGAGCAAAAAAAAAATCATTAGTTATAAGTAGAAGAAGACCTTATAAATTCCCCCAAGGAACAAAAACCACATCATCATTAGGTACCAATTATTCAAGATATTGTCATTGATACCTAAATATATTTTTAATTATCTGGCCCTTTTCAATCTCTGCATATTTTCATTAGTGCTCAGTACAGTGGTTATAAACTGTAGCAGTGATTTAATACATGAAATTGTCTGCAGTTGTCAAGGTAACTTGCAAATGTGATTTGATGTAAATGTCTAGCTTGCACTCGCAAAAATCTGTAGGCAATGTGATAGCAACGTAATCCTCCTACTGTCAGTAAAAACTCCTTGGCTAGTTAAAGAAAAAATGTTCTTCCCGCAGGTATGAATCTCTGCTCCTAGAAATGCAAATTGCATTGCCATGGGTCCTACTTAACCTCTTTAGTGTTGCCAGAGCATCACTGTGTAATGGCACAGAAACCTGTACAAAACATCAGTTCAAATAAATGCAATATCATAACATGCAGCTTAGTCTATTTTGGGCTACATTGAAGTAGCATATTTTCCAAATATGTTTGCTACTTCATTCAGCCCCGAACAGGTTAATCAGCAATAAGAACAATTTATATCCTTTGTTTTTATGGGAAACATCGTATGGCACTGTAGCAATCTTACACAAGTAAGGTGGAAAGTATCCAACATGCCTATGTATGCCTGGCTGAACTTTGCATAATTTTGAGTTGTTTTATCTGCAATTATGACATGAAATGAAAGAATTGACAAGATGGAAAAAGACTTGCAACCATCCACATGGTTACTAAAATGCTAGGCGAGATCAGGAACTGGATCATAAATTAACTCCTCCTCTAATTCTTTTCCTGGAAGAGGAAATTATGTTAGTCTATAAGTCCAGACAACAATAGGGCTGTGGTGACTTTCTTTTTCCTGTTTCATTCATGTTGGAGGGATGGTCATTAAGTCTGATTTTAAAATAATAATTCTGAGATTTTATTCAATCACTGAATTTATTTACAATCTAAGAAAACAGTAAATCTAATCTCACGCTGTGGGACATAATGCACCCATCTAAATTCCTTCCTGACCCTCAAAGTTAAGCAGATTATATTTCATTTTGTCTTCGTCTGAGGCATTGCTGCACTGGCTACCATCACAAGCAGGATGCACGACTACATGGACCAATGACTTCTTGTATATAGTGTATATATTCTGAGATATAGTGTCCAAACTCCTGCCTAGAAGAAACACAAATATATCATGCAGTTTGTTAGATATTTAATATTACAGATGGTTCAGCAAAAGGAATGTGATATCGGTAACCCTGATAAACACATTTATCCCTCTTACTCCAAACTCACATTATTTTCCTTTTCACTGTTATGTGCTTGATTTCTAAGTGGTCCACCATTGACTAACCACAATTACTTGAATGTAGTCAGTGCCAACAATAATCCTTGGTCATCCACTCAGGGCTGTATCTGTTGGAGCAGCAATATCTCCTAAAGCACAAACCTCATTGTCTGGCTATGCCAAAAGAATGATAGGAGACATTAGATACGGTTTAATCAGGCCACAACTTTATTATTAGATGTCTGGAATGAACCCGACGGATAAAATATGCAGTGGAGGTGCAAACCCCCACAATTCACCCGGGGATGGGGGAGAGGAGTGCTTTTTTTAGCCCCCCCCCCATTTCTGTTCATGTCCCTCCAGCAGATCCTCTGCCAGGACCCTCCAATTACAGCCAGTTCATTGGGGGAGGGAGGGCAGGCCCAGGCTGACCTTTTTAAACCCCTCATTCCTAGGCGGTGAGTCATCCACCATGCTGATTGCTTTTCCAGCAGTTTTACGTCTCCCCTCCCACCCAAAGCCAGAAAGCATTGCCCTCTTCTCCCAGCCAGCCAGACAACCCTCCCCCAGCCCGCTTAAAGCCTGCTTAAAGTGAAGGGCGGTGACTTCCATATGTCAAAAGATCAAGATAAAGCAAAACCAGAAGGGTACCTCAAAGATTATTATTTCCACAGCAGAACCTGAAATTTGATATTCTTTGGCTGGGAAATATATTTCTAACAACAAAAGCCGGTGAAAGTATTTTTCCTATTTTATTTGTGAATCCACATTGATAGGTAAAAGACAAAATACAGTAACTGATCTAAAGAGATGCTGACGTTTTTGCTTTACAGGAGTGACAACTGTCCTCACAATGACCACCTTGAGCATCAGTGCAAGAAATTCCCTTCCAAAGGTGGCCTATGCCACTGCTATGGATTGGTTTATAGCAGTGTGCTATGCATTTGTGTTTTCAGCACTCATCGAATTTGCGACAGTGAACTACTTCACAAAGAGAGGTTACGCATGGGATGGCAAAAGTGTTGTTCCTGAAAAGGTAACACCTTTACTAATAGATTTTATGAGACATACATTCATATCTATTCATGGCATTTGTGTTGGATTCAGTCTGTATGTTTTCCAATGTGATTTAGATAATCTACTGAAAGAGGCTCTTTACATGGATATTGGGCATTTTCTGTTCAGGATTTGCTGGTCACACTATGTGCTGAAATCACTTGTTGTATGCAAATTACTAGCATGGATAGTGGTTACATTTTCATTTTTAGAGCACCACCAGGATGTGCAGCATTGTGTGGCAAAGAGAGGAAGACATAATCCCTGCCCCATGTCTCAAATCTGAAAGATACAAGTTGGCTGAGGCTAACACTGTGGCACGAAGGGAAAGCTCATACCTCCAACACTCCCCACCCCCTTCCTGTCGTGTCTTTATATGGCTTCCCTAACTGTAGCACCTCCCAGTTATTTAACAGTCTCTCTTTATTTTTCCTTTCCTTTCCAGCCTGTAGTAGGAATAGATTGACTAGTTTATATGTTGTGTGTTTGAGTGAGGACTCAGTGGATCTGTGCAGTGTCTCTGAGCCTGATGCAGAGCTCACTGAAGGCAGTGGATATGTTTTCCTTGATGTCCACAGGTTATGGATCAGGACTAATTTTGAAACTTTGTGTGTAGGAAGAAATAGATTAAGAAACTCACTGCACAAGAAATAATGACCATGAACTTCAGAACTTAATGCAAAACACTTTTATTTAATTTATTTAATTTTATTTATTTAATTTAATTTTTATTTAACACTTTAAGTTTGCCCGCATCAAAGTCCAGGCCCTTTGAAAGCTCTGTCTGACACACTGAAAAGCCTTCCCTTATTTAATGATTATTTAATTGTGATGTTAGAATGTAGCTTTCATGGCAGACCATGTTTTTGAAGGATAAAGGAGGTGATATCTGAAGTATCTAGGTCCAATACCATGGAGTCCTTTAACTATACACCATATTCAATGGGGAGCCAGTGAAAAGAGTGGGGTACTATGGTTGCTAAGTAGACAGACTACTGGGTTTTGTAGCAGTTGGAGCTTGTTCAGGTTGTGTCTTCATTTCTTAATATAAGGTGCAATGAGCAAGCCTAGAAGTCATGACTCTGTGGATCACCATCCGCCTCATCTCTTTCTGAAAGTATGGGGTGCAATCTCTGCCAGTTACAGCTGGAAGTAGACATTTTTTGCTGCCATGGCTCTTTGGGCTCCCAGTATCTCTGGGGAGTCTAACAGCAACCCAAGATTGCAGACAGATTTGAACTGGAGGATGATGCCCTCAGTAATGGGGATGTAATAGAGGAGAAAAGTTCTCTGAAGCACTTGTCTTCTCTATTACATCCCCAATTTTGAGAGCATCTGAGTTATACTAGCTGAGGATATGGTCTGGTATGTATAAGTTTGCTTATACATATTGCTGTGTAAAGGATAACAGAGTGAGTATTTTCTGCAGGCACTTGAATACTCCAGGCACTTAATATGTAAGTTCAATAACACAATGGAGAAGACTGAGCATTGTGGGACCCAGCAGGAGAGGTCTTGCAGGGGATGCATCTCAGACTTAGAGGTCATATTGTGTGCCATCAGCAATAGCTGAACTACAAAGGAATCTCAAACCAGGCTCCACAAGAGTGGAAGTTACCTATTAGCAAATATATCCCATCCTTTTCTGTGGAAATCAGAATCTATTTGTGGGGCTTTATGAACCAATAAACAACAACGAGAACAAAGTGAAACCTTTTCATTATTATTTCTTCAGGATTCTTCACTCCAAGCACCCCGTAGTAACACAAATGAAAAAAAAATGTGTAGATGATGCCAGGCATGCATGGACCATGTTTAGTAAAGAACCCACTTCATGCAATGTACAATTATACAAAAACAAGGGGGATAGAAGTGACTGTGACAACTGTAGAGGTATCTTCCTGTTGAACATCATCAGAAAAGTTGTCACTCGCATTGTGCTCCCTAGGCTGCAATCTCTAGGTGAAAGAATCTATCCTGAAAGTCAATGCAGTTTTCACTCTGAACACTCCACCATTGATACGATATTTTTGGTTAAGCAACTTCAAGAGAAGTGTAGAGAAAAATGAATGCCACTCTACATAGCCTTCATCAATCTGATAAAGGCCTTGGATATGTTCAACAGACAGGGCCTTTTTATGGTTTTGAAGAAATTGGATTGTCCCCTCATATTTTTGAACTTTCATTTCTTACATCAAGGTATGAGGGCAACTGTGGTGTATGAAAACAAAGAGTCAAATGTTTTTGACATTAAAAATGGCATGAAACAGGGGTGTATCTTGCCTCCCATGCTCTTTAACATCTACTTTTCATTACTGCTTCTTCATGCATTTAGGGACAGCAATGATGGCATTTATCAACATTGCAAGATTTAGAGTGAAAACCAAGATTCTGAGAGATTTCCTGTTTGCGGATGATGTGGCCTTGGTTGCCCATAGTGAATCTTCCCTGCAAAATCCCTTGGGTAGATTTCATGCAAAAGCTTCAGGTTGACAATTAGTTTCAAGAAGACTTGTGATCATGTACCAAAGATTTACCCATTCTGGAGGGTAATTCGCTTAGTGTTGTTGACAGCTTTTGCTACTTGGGTTCTACCATCACCAGAAATCTTGACTTTCAGACTGAATTAATAGAATCGAAAAAGCAGCTAAGTATTTCAGGCTTACAGAAATACGCACGGAATAATAGCAAACTATCAACTAAGATGAAGATGCAAATCTAAAAGACTTGTGTGCTATCATCCCTGCTTTGTGGTTCAGAAACCTGGACTACATATGCCAGGCATATCAGGAGACTGAATAGCTTCCACATGAGATCCTGAAAATAAAGTAGGGAAACACATTACCAAACACAGAGATGCTGGAGTTCACAGGATTGACACACTTAGAAACCACTGCTAAGAAGAGGAGGTTGCAATGGCTCATTCATGGCAGGTGAATGGGAGGAGACCATATCTCCAAGAATATTTTCAATAGCGAGATTTGAGACAGCTCTAGAAAGCACGGTCACTCTTTTTGGCAGTACCATGATGTGTGTAAACATGATATGAATTCATTCAACATCAATGTGGAAAGCTGGCAGGAGTGTGCAGGATCCTTTCCAATTTGGAGGGAGTATCTGAGTAGGTGCAGCTCAAAATGAAGTGATTTGGATCCAGAAGATGGAAGTAAAGTGAGAAAGAAGAATGCAGCATGCTGTAATCATGGATTCTAACTCAGACAATACATGCATCTGTAAAATTTGTAACAAGCTATGTCACTCTTTAATTGTACTTGTCTGCCATAAGTGGATTCATCAGGCACCTGATTAGACCTCTTACACGTACACCAAGATCCAGTTTGGATTGACGGTTGCCAATATATTTCATGCCTGGTTCTTGCCTATTCTACACATGAACTTTTCTCATAATACAATGGAATATTCAATCAAATTGTAAAATGACAGATTTAATAGTGGTATTAGGAAATACTAATACTTTTTTAATATCATGAGTAATTAACCTGGGTAATTCATTGCCACAAAGTGATACTGAATTCAAAACAAGAATTAAACATATATGTGTATGTTGGGCCTGATCCAAAGGCTATTGAAATCAGTCATAGAATCATAGAATCATAGAATATCAGGGTTGGAAGGGACCTCAGGAGGTCATCTAGTCCAACCCCCTGCTCAAAGCAGGACCAATCCCCAACTAAATCAACCCAGCCAGGGCTTTGTCAAGCCTGACCTTAAAAATATCTAAGGAAGGAGATTCCACCACCTCCCTAGGTAACGCATTCCAGTGTTTCACAACCCTCCTAGTGAAAAAGTTTTTCCTAATATCCAACCTAAACCTCCCCCACTGCAACTTGAGACCATTACTCCTTGTTCTGTCATCAGCTACCACTGAGAACAGTCTAGATCCATCCTTTTTCAAACCCCCTTTCAGGTAGTTGAAAGCAGCTATCAAATCCCCCCTCATTCTTCTCTTCTGCAGACTAAACAATCCCAGTTCCCTCAGCCTCTCCTCATAAGTCATGTGTTCCAGTCCATTAATCATTTTTGTTGCCCTCCGCTGGATGCTTTCCAATTTTTCCACATCCTTCTTGTAGTGTGGGGCACAATACAACTGGACACAGTACTCCAGATGAGGCCTCACCAATGTCGAATAGAGGGGAACGATCACGTCCGTCGATCTGCTGACAATGCCCCTACATATACGTCCCAAAATGCCATTGGCCTTCTTGGCAACAAGGGCACACTTCTCTTCCACTGTAATCCCTAGGTCCTCTTCTGCAGAACTGCTAGCGAGCCATTCGGTCCCTAGTCTGTAGCGGTGCATGGGATTCTTCTGTCCTAAGTGCAGGACTCTGCACTTGTCCTTGTTGAACCTCAGATTTCTTTTGGCCCAATCCTCTAATTTGTCTAGGTCCCTCTGTATCCTATCCCTACCCTCCAGCGTATCTACCTCTCCTCCCAGTTTAGTGTCATCTGCAAACTTGCTGAGGGTGCAATCCACACCATCCTCCAGATCATTTATGAAGATATTGAACAAAACCGGCCCCAGGACCGACCCTTGGGGCACTCCACTTGATACCGGCTGCCAACTAGACATGGAGCCATTGATCACTACCCGTTGAGCCCAACAATCTAGCAACTTTCTATCCACCTTATAGTCCATTAATTCAGCCCATACTTCTTTAACTTGCTGGCAAGAATACTGTGGGAGACCATGTCAAAAGCTTTGCTAAAGTCAAGGAACAACTCGTCCACTGCTTTCCCCTCATCCACAGAGCCAGTTATCTCGTCATAGAAGGCAATTAGATTAGTCAGGCATGACTTGCGCTTGGTGAATGCATGCTGACTGTTCCTGATCACTTTCCTCTCTTCTAAGTGCTTCAGAATTGATTCCTTGAGGACCTGCTCCATGATTTTTCCAGGGACTGGGGTGAGACTGACTGGCCTGTAGTTCCCAGGATCCTCCTTCTTCCCTTTTTAAAGATGGGCACTACATTAGCCAATGGAAAGGCTCCCACTAATTTAGATGGGCTTGGGATGGGGCCCAATCAGAATTATATTAGTTAGGATTTTAAAGACATATATAAACCCTTACACTTCAGAGCAGAAGCCATACACTAACGGAGAGTTTTTGAAGAAGCTTCCCCTATAAACATTTTAATCCATAATTGTCCACTATGGGTTTTGGATTTTTTTTGCAGCTCCCTCTGAATCACTTGCTACTGTTCCCTCTCAGAGATAGGATAGTGGTCCACTATCCTGATTTGATATGGCAATTCTTATATTCCTTAGGACCATACAGTAGCTTCCATAAATTTGTGATAAAATATCAAAGTTTTTTTGAGAGAACAATAAAATCTCTTTAATTTACATAGGCAAAATAGAAATTTCCTGATTCATCTTGTACATAACACTGATCCTATTTTAATCTAATTCATGCTTTCAAACACATTGACTATTATCCCTTTTGTTTATTCAAACATATTTCCGATACATTTCCAGTGCTTACCACCAAGGCATCTGCTGGAAAATATGTAACATGTCATTACATATGTTATTTAAGAAATCTGCTTTTAAATGGCTCTTACTACAAAATTCCCTTGATTTAAGTCCTCTCCTCTGTACTAAAGAGACACTTTCTCAAGACTTGAGATGAGACAATGAGCATTGGAAGAAATATAGCTATTTTATATGAAATTTAAACATTAACTAAAGGATTTAGAATGAATTATGCAAAATGTTCACATATGAGAACTGAAGATAGTGTTGTAAAAACAAAATCTTTGCAGCATTATTAGTAGAGCTGAATGAATGGGGGCAGGGTGGGAGGGAGAGAAGGAAATCCATGAACATCCTTTCAAATTTTAAAAGGAATTTCAGTTTGACTGGTTGGGGTCATGTAAAGGGGCTAAGCCGGGGCTCGACCCTCTCCGGGGTGGCAGGGAACCACACCGGCTCGCTACACACAGTTAACTTTGGGGAATTTGTCTGGCCACCGGAGTCTTCCTCAGCAGTCCTTGCGGTAACTAGACTGAGCACCGTAGGTCCGGGCCCTGAGTCAGGGCGGGGCACCACATAGTCAGTAGCTCAGGCCCTCAGGCAGGGGCTGAGCAAATAGCCCAATGTTAGCAGGCCAGGCCCTGGGTCAGGGCGGGGGAACAAACAGTCAATAGCTCAGGCCCTCAGGAAGGGTCTGAGCAACACAACATGTGTGAATTAGCCCAGGCCTCCAAGGACCTGGAAGAGGGGGAGACTGCCACCCACGAGTTGGGTGGCAGGGGGGACGCAGGCCCACCCACTCCACTGCGTCCCAGCCCGGGGCCCTAACAGAGGCAAACGACCCGCTGCTGGGTCAGTGGGGATCCTGGCCGCAACAGACTGACATGGGTTCTGGCAGAGTAACAGCCAGACTAGGGTCGGCTGTCCCTGGGCTACTTCCTAACTCCCCTCCTTCTGGTACCTGGGTCCCAGCAGTGTTCTCCGGGGGGTCCAGCACCATGGGTTCCTTGGGGCAGTGGACAAGCGGCCAGCCTGGTAACTCCCCTGGATAGCTGGCACAGGGCAGGTCCGGTAACTCCCCTGGATAGCTGGCACAGGGCAGGTCCGGTAACTTCCATGGATAGCTGGCACAGGGCAGGTCTGGCCAGTCTTGGTGTGGACCTGGGGCCGTGGGGTTTTCCCACTCGCGGTCTAGGCTGGCTACATCTGGCCTCCCCGGCAGCTGGTCCTCTAGTGAGCTTTGAGGGCCCGCCTTTATACTTCCGGGTCGCACCTTTCTACTTCCCGGTCTCCGCCTGTCCCTCTGAGGGGCGGGCTCAGAGCTTCCTGGCTCCACTCACTCTGGTGGCTGGAGGGGTTCGACCCTCTCCAGGGCGGCGGGGAGCCACACTGCCTCACTACAGGTCATATTTGCTGTTTGTTTAGTACTGAAACTTCAGTAGAGTGAATATTTGGGAAAAACCAATATAAAGCTTCAGTTCTTGAATATTCACCAAAAATAATCAAATTGTGTAGTTGAAGGCAATATTAATAATTCATGTTATTTTGGTTAGTTGCATAAGTCATACAGTCAGAGAATAGAAATAAAACCATGTTACCTTTGTAACTAATAACTAACATAACAAGTAAACATTTACAAAGAACTGTATGTGAATGATTTACATAATTATTTGCTGAAGAATATTTCTAAATTAAGTCAAATAATAACTACACTTTTCACTGCAAAATATTTGCTCAGCTCTCCTTATTAATTATACTCGCAAGTTCATTATAGTTCCTTTTAAGGGTAATTTAAAAATACATTTTAGTGGAGATCCAGTTGCACTGAAATTTTGAAATCTTTTCTGTTCTGTGTAGCAAATAGACTTTCATATGGCAATGATATTGGTGTCCTAAGTAATCAAGATTTGTGAAACGATAACCCTAAAATCATACATTCCATTTGATGTGGGACTAAATTAAACATTAAAAATCCCATGAAACACAATATTCAAGAATAGTTTAAAAATATTGACGATTGTATGGCTCTTGTGTTCCCTAGAAGTTAAGGATCCCCTTATATTCTTCATATTAACATACCAAAGATATTCTCTGTACACCGTGTACTGAATTAGCTGTCATGAATGCTAAGGAAAAGGCAAAGCCAAGTAAGGCAAACTTGTGATGGACAGAAGTTTATAATCTAATATCATTCAGGGCTCTGAATAGATGTCATATTACTTTTTCATAAACTTCAATGGGACATAAAATATCGAGATACTTACTGGAGTTAGGCTTTGCCTAGCTCACATTCTTCATAAAATGTAAAACTACAAAATGGCTGTTCTATTAGGTTTCTGTGAAACAGTTATTCGTTTAGCTGGATTTATTACTGCTTACTAGAATACTAGGGCTGTTTCTGTTCTGAGCAGGTAAGAAAAAGTGAAAAAAAAAAGAAATATGAGAGCTGAAGCTATTGATGGATGAATGACCAAAGGACTCCCTGATTTTGACTCTTCTTTCCTTTTGAATTAACTGTTTTTCAGCTGCTTATTCCATTTATTAGGTTGAAATAGTCTGAGACGTGTGCTGAAGGGAATTTGAAGGCTCTTCCTCAGCCTCAAGGATATGTGTTGATTTGGTCTAACTTAGAAATCTTTTACTAATTTCTCATGGAGGGAAAATGAGAAATGACTCTCCTTTCTCCTCCCTATCCCCCCTTTCCTTTCCCTCTGTTTGCATACTTTTTTTGTTCTTTTCTTTTTCTGTTCTCCCCTTATTTTTGGGGGGGAAAAATCAATAAAATATAAATATATACTGAATTATATTAGTTAATAGAATTAAAACAATCCGTTAAAGGTTCTTTTTTTTTTTATCTATACCTTCTCTTTACTGATCCAGGAACACGGGATCAGATTTTTGGCTCTGCCCCATTAGCAGTTTCAGACACAGTTTAGAGCCCTTCTGAGCTGTAGGTGTTGTTTCCATATAGTCAGGGATAGCTGAAACACAGTACAGTAGTACTTCTCTCATGCTTCCTTTCCCTTCAACTCAACCTATGCTCTGACTTGTTCCTATATAGAGGCTATGCTGCGGAGTAGGACTGCCTATAACTTTATGCCAGCTGAGATTACCGTAGGCCAGATGATTTCAAGCCAGTTAAAAGGCTTTAAGACTAATTTAAATGGTCAGAGTGGCACAATGCCTGATCAAGGACCAGGATCACATCCAGTATGTTTAAGATAACTCAGTCACTTTCTATTGAACTATAAGCACTTTTAAAAAATATCAGCATTCTAGGATGGTCCATAAATTTCAGTGCGATATATGGATATTTTTAAAAAGACTGGGAATATACAATTTTATAGCTCCCACACATTCTGAATGAAACTCCAACCATTGCAACTCAGCTAGTCCAGTGGTAACCTGCAAAAGGCATCATTGAGTCTCCAATATGTCCAAGCCCTTAAACACATGCTTAAGTTCCAAGTATTTTGCTGAATAGGGACTCAATAAGCTGTTTGTTGTGTTCCTTTTAAACAGGCATTCTCTCTCAGTGTGAGGAAGATGAAAATGATATATATGATAAGTTGTGTTAGAACTCATAATACATTATTTATCTTGGTATCTGAATGACAAATTTGGAAATAGTTTTATAATGGTGGCATCCTTGGTATCTCTCAAACTCAATATATTTGTTTTAGTCACAAAGCTCATTTGATTCAGAAGACAATGAACTATATTTAGTTTTCTACTGTTTGATTAATATTGCAGATATTACAATACACTGATTTGCTTACTATCAAAAATAGCATATCCTAAAATGTATCTGTCATTCTAAATGTTTTTGGGAATTTATTGGTTGATTTATTTCTAGGAAAAGTAATTAAACTGAGAGATTGTATCTTGTTCTTGAGTACAATATTTTACATAAATCTCACATACACACCTAACATCTAGTTAGTCCAGTTTGAAGTATATTTTCAATATATAGCAACAACACTGTATTATGGTACATTATCACAATATTAACTATTGAAAACGTGGACAAGAATAAAATTCATGTTTTTCTTTCCCCAGCCAAAGAAACTGAAGGATCCTCTCATTAAGAAAAATAACACATACACAGCAGCAGCAACAAGCTACACCCCTAATATTGCCAGAGACCCTGGGCTGGCTACCATTGCTAAAAGTGCAACAATAGAGCCCAAAGAAGTTAAACCAGAAACAAAACCACCAGAACCCAAGAAAACTTTTAACAGTGTCAGCAAAATTGATCGACTATCAAGAATAGCTTTCCCACTGCTTTTTGGAATCTTTAATTTAGTCTACTGGGCAACTTATTTAAACAGAGAGCCCCAGCTGAAAGCCCCAACTCCACATCAATAACCCTGTTAACTCATGTAGTTTTGTTCAGTCTTTTGCACTGGGGATTGCTTTCAGTTTGACACACAGTAATTCCCATTCGCTTCATTGCCTCTGTCTTAAAGAAAATGAAGGTTTCCTTATATTAAAAAAAGTATATATATATTTTAAAAAAGTAACCCTGTATACTAGGGCCATAACAATGTGATGTGTACACCTGGGAACCATGATTCTGAAGAAGGGAGAGGAAAAGTTCAGTAATGAAAATGAATTTGAAACCATTTGTAGATAGCTTATTACTGAATATCCCAACAAAGATACTGTACATGTATGTGAAATATTTTTATGCAAAATAATTGTGGGGGAAAATACTCTATGATATTCATGTAGCACACACTGTAGTGTACTTACCATTTACAGAACACTGTTTATGTTGTATTTTGTTCAAGGCTGTAACACTTTCAATTTTGTCAAATTCCATGAGATACATTATATTTCCAGCTCTTCTCCCCACCCTTCCCCCCAATCCCCAGTCACTGGTCTTATAATATTAAATGTTCTTTAAAGAAAAGGAAGTCTGCATACTCTAGGAACAGTTTATCACTGTACAGCACATATGATTCAATGGTAATGAATGCTTTAATCTGCTGTCTTAAGGCAGTCTTGTTGTAAGCATTAATTTGTCACTAGAAAGACATGAAATCAGTTGCACAATTAAGTGCAGAATTCAAATGCCCTTTAGCCCATGTGTAATCAAACCAGTACCTGGATGCTTTTATAGGTAGCTTTTATTTATCAATATGTTTCAGAAAGAAAAAAAAGTTTTGCAAGCTCTAGATATGTTGAATGTATTCTTTTATAAAACAGTACATTAAAAAGCTTTAGATTAAAATTTATGGATAGCAGAAAGACAAATTATAGTATTTAAATAATATATGTAAATATGCAGCATGAGATTGTACTTTTTTTACTTTTTTAAAGTTGTGTTCTTAAAATATTGTGTAGGGTTCATCTATCTTAGCTCTTAATATGTTGTTAAATGCTAAAGGAAACATATTTAGAGCCTGCATTAAAAAAGTCTGTGGTACTGGAAAGACTACGAAAGGAAAGAAAGAGCTTGGAGTTAATTTCATTTGTAAAGTGGTTAAGTGTACAGTAGTTTGCAATTTGACAATGCCATCCAATGTATACTATTAGATAAATGACTGGTCTGCTCAGGTCATGCATAAATACTAAAAATGGAATATATTTAGTAGGTAAAACTGGTAAAATACTTGTTAAGACAGAAAAATCATCTGTATATTACTGCTATATTTGCTGATACATAACTGTTACAATAAGTGATGTAATATATGTAGCATTCAATACAAAATCATACACAAAAGAATGTACAGGAAAATAGATTTTATTGAGTAAACTTACTACATTTCATTTTTACTGTAGCAATATATTTGTAGGAACAATATGTAAGGGCTTTAAATACAAGATGTCCATTTTGCAGGTATGGTATTCCCTTTAAAACAATTCTAGTTAGTTTCATTACTGCTGAGAACTTCTTAGAAATATAAATTTCAGGTAAGGATTTTTCAAAGAGATTGAGAGATGGATGGATTTTTTCAAGCGTTAATTCAGAATCCACACAACACGGTACTGAGTGAATTTAAAAACAATGCCACATGAACAGTAAACAAATTAGTTAATGAGACAGTCAAGTTTCATAGTTATGTTTCAGGCAATGTTTTATAAACTCTTTCTCAATAAATCAAGAGGTTACCACTCACAATCTAAACAAAACAATTGATGTTTTATTTAGAAAAGAAGTTTTTTTTAAACAATACTTCATTGTCTAACATTTAGTCCTGTCTAAACTTGATGAGCTAATCTGATGGGAGTTTATTAAAGGGGATGTTTCATCTTCTGGTTCATGTGTAGATATATGTATAGAAAAAAAATAAAATATGGCTCTTTAACTTCTGTGTACTTGTTTATCTTGTTATTTTTGGCGTTAATCTAGTGTGTTCATTTAGGGTATTTTATCTTCCTAGCTATTCATAGCTACCTTTTGGTCTGCATTTTGCACATTAGATGTGAATATTACTTAATTAGTCTGCTTTTTGCTATGCAATGACTGCATTATATCACCTCTTAGTTTGTTAGTCTATGTGAATAGTATTATACTGTATAAATTTGATTGCACAGTTTATCAAATATAAAGTATTCTCTATGTAGCTTTTTTACAGTGCTTTGCTAAACCATGTAATAATAGTAAGTCTTCCTTGAAAATAATGATACACTCTTATAGAGGACAGTTCCTGTTTACTCCTGGGATAATTTTAAAAAGATGACATTGAATGTTTATTGCACCTCAGTGCAGTAATGTGGCAATAAAATCTAAATCTAATAGAGGTTGTTTATGGCAGAAGCATGTATTTGCTTTACAGAGTTTAGCAAAAGCTCTTTATTTTATGTCAGACTGTAATTCTATTATAATAATAAAGATAAAAATGTTCAATAATGAAAGTGAATGTTTTACTTTTTGGTTTTTTAGTTACTGATCTTTACTATAGGTTGCGTGAGAAGCTGCTGTTCATCTCAGTTTCTGTGTATTCAGAAATGAATGACATTCTAATGTTTGTTAATGTCTGCACAATGTTTTTCAAGGGACACAAGCAATATCAGAATAGTTTCTGAAATATGATTTTATATTTTTTTAAAAATAATGAAGTCTGAACAGTGTTCATCCAAAAAGCAATAAAATGCACTAGATGAACAAGTGATTTAGGTTCGCTAATATGGTGATGGGTATGATACAGAGCCAAAATAGAATAGGATAGTGTCACAGTTAACTTTTTAAAATAATTACTGTATGTGATAGAATATGGATAGACTAACCAGATAAATGATAGGGGAAACAAAACAAAACAAATGCAGGCGGTTTTAATACAGACTCATGGTCTGGTAAAATAAAACAAAAACAAACAAAAAACAAATAAAAAATGTAGATCCAATAGAGATTTTGGGCCAGATCCTCACATGGTGTAAATTGATGTTCTTCATTTATTTTAACTGCTTGTGTACAGGACATTCTAGCTAATAATTATACAGTGGACAAGTCCTGAAAACTTTGCTGAAGTCCTCATTATTACATACATGAGAAAAACCCAGGTATAGGAAAAGAAATTGCATGGAGTTTGAAACCTCTGCGGTTTTCTTGAATTCCTTTTGCAGGGGAAGCAAAGTCTTCATGATTAGCTCATCTGTGGGCGAAGGGAGATAAATCCATGGATTCCCTGATATCCATGTGGATCTCAAGGGATCTGCAGGAGGAAAAAGACATCCACATGTTGTTCTGCCCCACATAGTGACTGCCTGCCCCTGGAAGGATAGCTCTCATGGACTATTCTAACTGTGCTAGCCCCTTGACCCCACGTAAGGGGAGTCCTCAACATGGAGCAGAAAGCAGGGCAAGTTAATGTAGCCTCTGATCGTATTCATTTATTCTTTCTCCAGCGTATTTAGAGTTAGGGAAATCCAACTCAGCTCCCCATCCGTAGCATATCTCCCCCAACTCCATGGAACTGGAATCCCACGGAACCCCAACATAGGACTTCCTGCAGGATTGAAGCCACAATATTGGAATTGGAGTTGCTGTCATGTTACATCTGATTACAATTTGGGGGAAGGATAGCTCAGTGGTTTGAGCACTGGTCTGCTAAACACAATGTTGTGAGTTCAATCCTTGAGGGGGCCATTTGGGATCGGGGCAAAAATTGGGGATCGGTCCTGCTTTGAGCAGGGGGTTGGACTAGATGACCTCCTGAGGTCCCTTCCAACCCTGGTATTCTATGAATACCCCACACTCATGGGCACAGGCTCTCTTCCATATGAAGATGAGGAGGGGAGCATGGGGCAATCACTTTTTACTCATGAAGCTGCAGAACCAGAGGGGCGGTCGCATCTTTTGTCTTTACTCAGACAACCTTAAGCAGGAGCCTGCCTGAGTTAGAATAGAGTGAAAATGAATAAGAACATCAGGATTTTGCTCCTAGAAAATCAGGGTGTGGTACTCAATATTAAAGGGCTGAAGAACAACACCAGCAACAAATAGATTCATAGAGTATCATAAAATGTTCTTGGTACAACACCATGATATTCTTTGTTATGTTTGCTTTGTAACATTGCATCAGTGGGCCAGATTTTCTCAGCTATACCCATGCAATCTCCTTCAAAGCTGCTGCAAGCATGTAACATAGCAAAAAATGGCCCAACCCGAAAGTTATTTGTGTCTTGTCTTCTATGACTCTTTTCTTGGCGGGTTGGAAAAAGGACAAAAAGGTGTTCCTCCTCTTTGTCCCTTCTCCACCCCTCTTGGCTGGAGAGTTGGAGGATGGCTCTGGTTCATTGACTCAGCCTTATTCCTTGTGTGTCAGACAGTATAGGGGTTATTCTGCTTGTTCCAACCATATTTGAGGATCACCTAAAGAGACAATGTGGTACCTCAAAAAATTGCGTGAAGCTATAGAACCACAGGATAAGAGCTACTGGAATAAAATCTTCATATGAAGAGCCCTTCCCTGAGGCTGGTTTCCTTCTCTCTGTCTCCTTCCACTCACCACCAACATGGTAAATAATATGAGGTTAAGAAACACATTAGCAGCTATAAAATCAGACACACATACTTCAGGGAGCAGAAGTATAAATAGAAAACTTCTTTCAGCTTGTCTTGTGGATCTGAATGGCTGTCCAAGTAAATTAGCATGACTGGGGAAAGTTAAACTTCCTCAGTAGATGAAAAAATATCTAAGCAGTTCATTAAAACAATAAAAACTTCAATATTTCTTCAATCTTTCTATTGCAGATTAGCAGAAAAATCCTCCTGTTATACATAAATATGACATAGCTAAAATAAAAATGTGTCTGCAGTCTTAGTGCATTAAGTTTCCAAGTGTAGAGTATTTTCAGCTTGTCAAGGTGTTGCTGTCATGTTACATCTGATTACAGACACTGTTATATGCAACAAGAGAGCTAAAAGCCTCCAAATGACAAGATTCTACAGGCTCATTTTTGTCTATCTCTCGGCCCATCTAAACAGACAGTATTACTTCACTGAGGTTGATAAACTCATTTGATTAAACTGCTTTAGGGCTTCCGAAAATGTTCTGAGTGGATTTTGCACTCACAGCACAGCTCTCTCTTGCACATATTTCACCAAAGGAGTAGAGTCATTTTACCTTAAAAATCTTCTGAAGACAGACAAAGGGCACTGGTTTTTAATGTTCTATCAAGATAAGAAAGACATGTTCAGTGAACTCTGGCTTTCTGAAGTCGAACAGATTTTGAATCTCATCCATAAAAATAGAAATGATTCATTTCCTGTCAGGTCCCCTCATATGTTAAGTATGTTTCAGAATTAAACAGAGGCTGTGCAGGTCTGTCTGTGAAGGACCAAGATATCTGAAAAAAGAAAAGGAGTACTTGTGGCACCTTAGAGACTAACCAATTTATTTGAGCATAAGCTTTCGTGAGCTACAGCTCACTTCTGTACTCACTTCTCACTACTTCACAGCTGTAGCTCACGAAAGCTTATGCTCAAATAAATTGGTTAGTCTCTAAGGTGCCACAAGTACTCCTTTTCTTTTTGCGAATACAGACTAACACGGCTGTTACTCTGAAACAAGATATCTGAGTTTGTCTACTCTAAAGGCAATTGTTGTTGATATTTGCCTAGAATATGCCTCGCTTGCATGCCTCATAGAGGCTTACATGTGATTTTATTGGTCATTCAGATCTAATGCAACCACCTACCTCTATCTTACTGAACGAAATGCAGCAGATGTATATTAGTGTAAAATTGCTAAAAACAAAATGAAAAAAACCCTCATCAAAACTTCTACTCTACTATTTCTCCACTGTCAATTACTAGAGTACAGTACCTCCACATAAATGGGATGTTAGCTATCAGATGTTCTCTCAATTGTAATATAACCTGTTAATGTAAGAAATTTACCACAGGGCTATGGAAAATTCCACCCTGCAATGAAATAAATGAGAAACTGATATGTTGAAATAAAGCCATGAAGTAAAGTTCATTGAACTATAATAGAGAGATCTTTATCTTCAATCATAATATATTTTTTAAATTAAATGTCCTATAAAAAGAGAGAACTGGATTTCAGCTGAGGTAAAAGACATTTTAAACAAACGCATATCTCCTCACTCAGAAAAAAAAAAGACCATATTAAAATCTTTCCCAGTAGTTGGCTTATTTCTATTTTCTTACAATAGTAACCAACAAAGCAAGAATGGTTAATGAAACTTTCTCAGAAAAAAAGAATAGGCAAGTTCCTCAGTTGGTATAAATTCCATAAGTCCATTGACTTCAGTGGAGCTATGCCAATTTATACCAACTGAGATCTGGCCGAGAGTATTAAAGTTTAATATTAACTGTCTCTTCCTGTGAAGAAACTTGCCAGGCCAGAAAACTGACAGGAAGGGAGGATTGCCCAGAAACTCAACTAGAGCAAGCTCAGAGGGATTATGGCAGGAGAAGAAGAGGTTGTGGTCTCAGTCTCCCAATGGTGTGTATCCTTGGAATTCAGGGAAAGGGCCCCAGACCCATGGATGTAGAGATGACCACATGAAGGACTGACTCCACATTCTGCTGCTCCATCTATTACCATGGATATCTCAAAATCACATGAAGATAGATGAGAAACTTGGTGGAATTGACTGCATTTTGCTTCTGAATTCGCTTGAACATGAATTCGCTTGAAAGTGAAAGAGCACAGAGCCATACAGAACTGAACTAAGCCTGACTAAGTCCTGTTAAGTCACAGTATTTGTGAGCACCTCCTTTTTAAGTATCAGAAATACAGTAGATGCCATAAGTAAACACTGCAGCACACTAAAGGTCAAGATTTTAATAGCATCCACTGTGCAGTATGTCTAAATACAATACTTCAAACAAAATGAAAGCCAGAATTTTCAGAAGTGAGTGCACGGAGTTAGGCACCTCAATCCATGCTTACACACTTACTGCAAATGGGCTGCCTATTTTCAGAGGTATTGACCCTCCCCCTCCTCCTCAGTTCCAACTGATATTGCCAGGGAACTCCATGAGTTCATTCACTATGGATCTCCTATTAGTGTAAACTGGATGTTCTCTGTACATCAGAGCATTGCAACTCTGCAAGCAACACATCTTATGAGAGAGGACTACTTATCCTATGCCCTTTTGACTGAGAAAGCTGGATTAGGCAGCAAATACCCTTCCTTCACTATATGTTTTAGAGTTTTAGAGGATGAAGGATCTTCTTTTTCTTCCGCATGAAGTTCCCAAACAACAGTCTTTGGGTTTGTCTACACAGAGCAGTAATAAGCATGGTGGGTGTCTGATTTTTAAAGTGCATTGTGTTGCACTTTAATTGTTTCATGTAGACCCTGCTGGAGTTAACTAAAAATTCCCCAGTACATTTTAAAATAGTGCTGTTTGAAGCAGTACTACATTAAAGTGCAACAGGGACCGTTTAGTTCCCCAAATCAGCAGTGTTTATACAGACCAATTAATGTGCAACACTTTAGTGCACTTTTGAAATCACACCTGTACAGTGTGAATTACTGCTCTGTGTAGATGAGCCTTAAGACTCAAGCTATCTAATTAAAAACAAGATTTATTGAAAGAGAAAATCAGGTAAAAACAAGAGAAGCATTGTAGATAACATCTAATTTGACACTCTGAAAAACTCACCTACATGTGATTCTTAGCTCTAGTTGCAATGGATAAAAAAATAATAACTTACAGCTGTGATTTTCAGAACTTCCCCACATTGGCCTACTCTCCTCAAAGTCACTGGTAAACCTCACGTTGATTTTGATGGGAGAAAAGTTAGTCCAATCTTGAGTGCTCTTGAAAATCTCACTTATATTTCTAGAAAGTCCTTACTCTCCAATGACTTCTTGGTCATCCAGCCTGTCAGTTTCTCATCCTCTTGAACCTCTGGGATTTCAAATAACTCCTTCACTTATAGTTCAGGATATTGGATTCTGTGCTTCTCCTCTCCCACTTGCTGGGTTGCAGGTGACTGTAGTTTGAGAGAGAGGCTAGGGGAATGGAAAGTGTAACAAAATATTGTTTTCAAGGTGGAGCTGCCTCTTGCCAGCTTTAGAGGAGGCAGACGCTTGCTGTGTATTAAGACTTGTTAGGTTGTTTTGACAATGTGGTCTCACATTCAGACACCTCTGATGCTTCAAGATTAACACTGAAGGGTTTACTGAATTCACTATCAGACTGAGGTTACCATAGCATATCAACAATGCAGTGTGTGTAACCTCTTGGATGAGAATCAAGTTTTTAAGGGGTGAATTTTTAATCCATTTTTTCTTCAAATTAAACAAAATTCAAACTCAGGGTTTCCACACTGAAAGGTTAGTGTAATAACTAGAGCTGTTGATTAATCACAGTTAACTCACGCAATTAACTCAAAAAATTTAATCTTAATTAAAAAAAATCGTGATTAATTGCTGTTTTAATCACATTATTAAACAATAGAATACCAATTGAAATTTATTAAATATTTTGATGTTTTTCTACATTTTCGAATATATTGATTTCAGTTACAACACAGAATACAAAGTGTCCACTCCTCACTTTATATTATTTTTATTACAAATATTTGCACTGTAAAAATGATAAACAAAAGAAAGTATTTTTCAATTCACTTAATACAAGTACTGTAGTGCAATCTTTTTATCGTGAAAGTGAAACTTACAAATGTAGATCTTTTTTGTTACATAACTGCATTCAAAACAAAACAATGTAAAACTTTAGAGACTACAAGTCCACTCAGTCCTACTTCTTGTTCAACCAATTGCCAAGACAAACAAATTTATTTACATTTATGGGAGATAATGCTGACCACTTCTTATTTACAATGTCTCCAGAAAGTGAGAACAGTGAGAACAGGCATGCACATGGGACTTTTGTAGCTAGCATTGCAATGTATTTACATGCCAGATATGCTAAACATTCGTATGTCCCTTCATGCTTCAGCCACCATTCCAGAGGACATGCTTCCATGCTGATGCTGCTTGTTAAAAAAATAATGTGTTAATTAAATTTGTGACTGAACTTCTTGGGGGAGAATTGTATATGTCCCCTGCTCTGGTTTACCTGTGTTCTGCCATATGTTTCATGTTATAGGGGTCTTGGATGATGACCCAGCACATGTTGTTTGCTTTAAGAACATCTTTTGCTACAGATTTGATAAAACACAAAGAAGGTACCAATGTGAGATTTCTAGAGATAGCTACAGCACTCAACCCGAGGTTTAAGAATCTGAAGTGCCTTCCAAAATCTGAGAGGGACGAGGTGTTGAGCATGCTTTCAGAAGTCTTAAAAGAGCAGCACTTCAAAGCAGAAACTACAGAACCCGAACCACCAAAAAAGAAAGTCAACCTTCTGCTGGTGGCATCTGACTCAGGTGACGAAAATGAACATGAGTCAGTCCGCAGTGCTTTGGATCATTATCAAGCAGAACCCATCATCAAAGCATGTCCTCTGGAATGGTGGTTGAAGCATGAAGAGACAAATAAATCTTTAGCGCATCTAGCATGTAAATATCTTGTGGCGCCGGTTACAACAGTGCCATGCGAACGCCTGTTTTCACTTTCAGGTGACATTGTGAACAAGAAGTGGGCAGAATTATCTCCAGGAAATGTAAAAAAACTTGTTTGTCTGAGCAATTGGCTGAACAAAAAATAAGAGTGACTGGACTTGTAGGCTCTAAAGTTTTATATTGTTTTATTTTTGGGTACATAATTCTACATTTGCAAGTTCAACTTTCATGATAAAGAGATTGCACTACAGTTCTTCTATTTGGTGAATTGAAAAAAATACTATTTCTTTTGTTTTTCACAGTGCGAATATATGTAATAAAAACTAAATATAAAGTGAGCACTGTACACTTTGTATTCTGTGTTGTAATTGAAATCAACATATTTGAAAATGTAGAAAAAGTCAAAAAATATTTAAATAAATGGTATTCTATTATTGTTTAACAGTGTGATTAATCGTGATTAATTTTTTTAATGCACGATAAATCGCAATTAATTTTTTAAATAGCTTGACAGCCCTAGTAATAACAGATTATATCACCTCCCTGGCATACTATGTATCATCTTTAAAATACATATTTATCCTATTTTTGTATATTAATTGCACACACACACACGCACACACAACACCATTCTTATAATAAAGTTAAGAATGCAGGCACATGTCAAGGTTCTGAGACTATATTTAACTGGCTGTGTTCTCAGGTATCAGTGGAATTGTACTGATTTAGACCAGCTAAGAAACTGGCTCATTCTCTTTCAAGGATGTTTATGTTAAAAAAATATTAGAGACCCAAGAAATTCAGAGTTAAGGTTGCATTTCCATGAATAGCTTCACTGCCCTGATAGAGCTAGGAGAATGTAGTAGTCTCAGATTATTTTAGTAAGTGTTGCATAGTTTGGTTTTAACAGTTTCTCTTAAGGAAATGTGTGTGTTTGATTACACATGTTTGTTCATTAAAAATATGCAATGCTTCTTCATCTGAACTTCTCCCTCTTATGAATGGAGCAGAGGCCAGGCCTGCTTTAAATCTGAGAGTGGTTTTCGATAGTGACAGAATGCATAACCTAAGTATTTTGGATGTGTGTATAGAAAGCGAATCTGTAGTGGAGTACATTTTAAAGTAAGTTTACTATAGCAAATCTGTAGGAAGTACATATTCTACTGCAGCATTACAACAATTTTGCATCAAATTGGGACTCTAGGGATCTCGGTCGCCACTTTAATTATGAAAAAGTGTACCACTGCTACATACACTTGCACTGGGTTTTCTGACTGTACGCAGTCCACACTTGTTCATGTTAATATATGCACCTAAAGTGACTAATCTGACCAAAGTTCTGCTTTATACTGGTCCTCCAGTCAAAAAGAATCCCAAAAGTATTTCAATAATATAGAAATATTCCGTATTAACTCACCAGCGACTGAAGTTAACCCACATCTGGAATGAGGGGAAAAAAAGTAAAGAAAAGACAGCAATAATATACAACAATTTAGAATGAGAAGTGAAGAAGAATACTATTAGTATCTGTGGGAATAATTTAAATAGGCAGCATTTATTTACCCAATTTGGATTTGTGCCAGGAACCTGGGCCTAACATCCTACTCTTGCAAAAAGTGCCATTGGATCTGAAGTAGTAAACAGTCATGACCTTGGTTTCATGTCTCTTCTGTAAGAGAGAAATTGTTTCCTGAAGTCACATTCACACTAATATTGTGGCTTGAATAACTATCTCTTTGCTATCATTATTATATAATAGAGTTTGGGATTTATATTGTAGACTATTGTGCAGCTGTGTGGTACCATGAATAAGATAAGTTAGTGTCAGAAGTTAATTATCATCCCATCACAACAGGCTACAGTAATAGCAATGGAAATACCAACTTGAATTTCTAGTATCTCAGTGATGCTGTGCAGTATTTTCATCACATTATTTTGGAACCAGACAGTGTCCCCCCAAAAAATAAAAAAAAAAAAATCAATCCCAAGCATAACCTTTGCTTTTTTACAAAGTAAAAGACATCAAAATCAAGAGCATTAATTTTGATAAAGTCTTAGGTTCAATAGGTAGGAAAAAGTGAAACCTAAGCAACATGAAAATGCAGTTGGAGAAAACACCAATTAAATATGGCTGGTTCAAAAAGTAAATAAAAGGAAGTCTATAACTAAACTATGGCATGACTCATCTATTTAGAAATATCTAGAGATCAGGGTTAATAATAATTCTCTTGTGTAGTGTAAGTCTGCTTATTTATAACTAAATGTAGTGTACTTAATATCAAGAGTACTAAGACAACAGCTGTTTTACTACTGCCTCTTAATGCGAATTACAAAAAGAATGAATCTCAGGAGACACTAACCAACGATAAAAGGTAAATATTGTCTCTAAAGAATGTCAGACAAGCCATTATATCTAACAAGTAATGAAGATTATTAGCTATTCTTTTGTTTTATCTATCAAGCAAACATTCCTGCCAATTTTAAAACTAACAATAATAAAAGGATTTATGACATCTGAATTGTAGGGTTGGTGGGAACAGGAAATTATCATTCATTCACTTTCAAAATATAATTATACTTGGATAGTATATTACTAAAGTGGAAGGGCATGCTAGGAGGTCAGATCACTGCAGCATGTTGAACATAAAGCCAACAGAGCAAAAACTGAATGTTTAAAATAACATAACTTCTTACTCCTATTCTTATTTGCACTATGGTAGCAACAAAAGGCCTCAAGAAAGATTAGGGTTCCATTGTGTTAGGCATTGTGCAAACATCAAGTAAGCTACATTCCCTGTCTTGAGAAAATCTATTCTAGACAGACAAAAGATAGGAGAATGGAAACATAATTATACTCATTTTATGGAGAAAGATTAAGTGACTTGGTCAAGGTTACACAGGAAGTATATGACAGAACTGTGAACTGAACCCAGAATTCTCGAGTCCCAATCCAGTACCCTAACCACAAGATCATCCTTCATAGAATTGTTGAATCATAGAAATGCAAGACTAGAAGGGACCTCGCTATGTCATCTAGTCCAGTCCCCTACACTGAGGCAGGACTAAGTATTATCTAGGCCAGTGTTTCCCAAACTTGGGATGCCGCTTGTTCAGGGAAAGCCCCTGGTGGGCCGGGCCGGTTTGTTTACCTGCTGTGTCCACAGGTTTAGCTGATCGCAGCTCCCACTGGCCGCGGTTTTCCGCTTCAGGCCAATGGGGGCTGTGGGAAGCGGCGGCCAGCACATACCTAGGCCTGCGCTGTTTCCCGCAGCCCCCATTGGCCTGGAGCGGTGAACCCGCGCCAGTGGGAGCCGCGATCGGCCAAACCTGCGGACGCGGCAGGTAAACAAACCTGCCTGGCCTGCCAGGGGCTTTCCCTGAACAGTGGCATCCCAAGTTTGGGAAACACTGATCTAGGCCATCACTGACAGGTGTTTGTTCCATAACCTCCCTAGGCGATTTTTTCTAGTGCTTAACTAGCATTACAATTCAAATGTCTCTTGTCCTTCTTTCAGCATAGACAGACAATGTCCCTTGTTGCAGTTTAAACTCCTTATGTCTTGTCCTGTTATCAGTAGATAATGAGAATAATTTATCACCCTCCTCCTTTTAACAATCTTTTACATAAGTGAAGACAGTTATGTCCAACCTTGGTCTCCTTTTCTCTAGACTAAATAAACACTGTTTTTTCAATCTTTGCACGTAGATCATGTTTTCTAGATCTTTAATAAGCTTTGCTGCTCTCCTCTGGACTTTCTCCAATTTGCCCACATCTTTCCTGAAGAGTTGTGCCCAGAACTCAACACTATATTCCAGCTGAGGCCTTATCACGGCTGAGTAGAGCAGAAGAATTACTTCTCATGTCTTGCTTAAAATACTTCTGCTAATATATCCCATAATGATGTTTGGGTGTTTTTTGCAACAGTGTTACATTGTTGACTCATAGTTAGCCTCATCTCCATCTGTATTTGTTTAGAGAAACTTTTTAAAAAATAGGAAAAAATCAGAGGTGCTATCACTTAAAATGGGTCAGAAGGATGGAAAGGGACAAGGAGTGATAATGGAGGAGTTTTGCAGTTGTGCTATGGAGGACACCAACAAGATCATAAAATGTCACAGGGTAACACTCTTCCCAGTGGCTAATATGCAAGCAGTCATTAAGATCCTTTCTACAATTAAACTGACACCTGAAGGAAAATGATCTAAGAAGGACTACTATTCGGTTTCATGCATCCAGTTTTAGGTTCAGTGGGTGCACATTTATAACAGGGTGCATCCAGAGTATCGCTATACAGTTGTTCCAGGTTTGCAGAGATGTAAGCGAAAAAAGAATTTGGTCCATTTGTAGGAATTCTCTCTGGCTGGAACTGGAGGAGGAAGCATTAGAAATCTCAAAAGAAACCTTGTTCTCATAAGACTGTCAGCCCAATTTTGCAGAGCCAAAAGAAGATGTATACCACAGTTACCTTAACATAACAGATTATGTGGCCCCCTTGGATAGCACACTGGACGGAGACTCAGGAAACCTGCATTCTAGTCATAGGTCTGCTGTGAAATGAGGAAAATGATACCGACCTCCTTTGTAACGTGCTTTGAGATCTACCGATGGAAAGTATTTCGTAAGCACCCGGTATTATCATTATTTCTTGTTTAATATCTACACTCCCCCATCAGGGATTCAGGCCACATTCTGTTAGGCACTGAGCAACTGAGAAAAAGAAAGACATAATACATCGATAAACAGAAAAAATCGCATCTGATGGCTGAAAAGCAATAATAAAGTTCGGTATGTGTGCATAAATTAGTAGTCTTAGTGGTCAGGTGTGTCATATAGTGAAATCCTTGCTGATCTTAAACACAAAAAAGAAGCTTACAAGAAGTGGAAGATTGGACAAATGGCCAGGGAAGAGTATAAAAATATTGCCCAGGCATGCAGGAGTGAAATCAGGAAGACCAAATCACACCTGGAGTTGCAGCTAGCAAGGTATGTTAAGAGTAACAAGAAGGGTTTCTTCAGGTATGTTAGCAACAAGAAGGTGGTCAAGGAAAGTGTGGGCCCCTTACTGAATGAGGGAGGCAACCTAGTGACAGAGGATGTGGAAAAAGCAAATGTACTCAATGCTTTTTTTTGCCTCTGTCTTCACGAACAAGGTCAGCTCCCAGACTACTGCACTGGGAAGCAGGTGACCAGCCCTCTGTGGAGAAAGAAGTGATTCAGGACTATTTAGAAAAGCTGGATGAGCACAAGTCAATGGGGATGGATGCACTGCATCCGAGGGTGCTAAAGGAGTTGGCTGATGTGATTGCAGAGCCATTGGCCATTATCTTTGAAAACTCATGGTGAAAGGGGCAGGTCCCAGATGACTGGAAAAAAGCTAATGTAGTGCCCATCTTTAAAAAAGGGAAGGAGGATGATCCAGGGAACTACAGCTCAGTCAGCCTCACCTCAGTCCCTGGAAAAATCATGGAGCAGGTCCTCAAGGAATCAATTCCAAAGCACTTAGAGGAGAGGAAAGTGATCAGGAACAGTCAGCATGGATTCAGCCAGGGCAAGTCATGCCTGACTAACCTAATTGCCTTCTATGATGAGATAACTGGCTCTGTGAATGAGGGGAAAGCAGTGGATGTATTTTTCCTTGACTTTAGCAAAGCTTTGATACGGTCTCCCACAGTATTCTTGCCAGCAAGTTAAGGAAGTATGGGCTGGATGAATGGTCTTTTAGGTGGATAGAAAGCTGGCTAGATCATAGGGCTCACCGGGTAGTGATCAATGGCTCCATGTCTAGTTGGCAGCTGGTATCAAGCGGAGTGCCCCAAAGGTTGGTCCTGGAGCCGGTTTTGTTCAATGTCTTCATTAATGATCTGGAGGATGGCATGGATTGCACCCTCAGCAAGTTTGCAGATGACACTAAACTGGGAGGAGTGGTAGATACGATGGAAGGTAGGGCTAGCATAGAGGTAGGGATAGAAGGGATAGCATAGAAGGTAGGGATAGAGGGACCTCGACAAATTGGAGGATTGGGCCAAAAGAAATCTGATGAGGTTCAGTGAGGACAAGGGCAGAATCCTGCACTTAGGACAGAAGAATCCCATGCACTGCTACAGACTAGGGACCGAGCAGCTAGGCAGCAATTCTGCAGAAAAGGACCTCGGGGTTACGGTGGACAAGAAGCTGGATATGAGTCAACAGTGTGCCCTTGTTGCCAAGAAGGCTAACAGCATTTTGGGCTGTATAAGTAGAAGCATTATCAGCAGATCGAGGGAAGTGATCATTCCCCTCTATTCGGCATTGGTGAGGCCTCATCTGGAGTACGGTGTCAAGTTTTAGGCCCCACACTACAAGAAGGATGTGGAAAAATTGGAAAGAGTTCAGCAAAGGGCAACAAAAATGATTAGGGGGCTGGAGCACATGATTTATGAGGAGAGGCTGAAGGAACTGGGATTATTTAGTCTGCATAAGAGAAGAATGAGGGGGGATTTGATAGCTGCTTTCAACTACCTGAAAGGGGGTTCCAAAGAGGATGGATCTAGACTGTTCTCAATGGTACCAGATGACTGAATGAGGACTAATGGTCTCAAGTTGCAATGGGGGAGGTTTAGGTTGGATATTAGGAAAAACTTTTTCACTAGGAGGGTGGTGAAACACTGGAATGGGTTACCTAGGGAGGTGGTGGAATCTCCTTCCTTAGAGGTTTTTAAGGTTTTAATGCTTGAAAAAGCCCTGGTTGGTATGATTTAGTTGGGGATTGGTCCTGCTTTGAGCAGGGGGTTGGACTAGATGACCTTCTGAGGTCCCTTCCAATCCTGATATTCTATGATTCTATGATATAGCTGGCCACCAGCCAAACCAATGCAGTGAGGAGTGCAATTGCTTGAGATAATAAACTGTTATCTGACTTGCTGCACCCAACCTTAGAGTGAGAACTGTGTTTTTCTCCGACAACAGACAATAGGAAGATGCAGGCATTATGACACAGAGAGGTTTTAAAGAGGAATTTAAAAGAAGATAACACAGTAGCTTAACAATTTTTTTATGTGGAGTTCTTCATAGGCATAGTAAGGAGGCCTGGGGGAAAGCATGACAATATCTGAGACTGGGGTCTAGTGTAAGAAGTTTAGGTACTTTGAAAACATTTTAGTTATGCATTTCAACATTGGGATGTTTACCTACAGTACAGGTAATTCTAAAACTGGTGTGGTTTGCGAGGTCTTACATAGATTTCCTGAATGAAGAGGAAGTTCCCATTAGTTTAACTGCCTATGCACTTATTGATTTCACACTGTAGTTTACTACATATAAACTGTCTCAGTTTGCTGTACTCATGCTGATATTCCTGAATCTGCCACTTCTGATGACCAAAAAGCTTCTCTCTACATTACACATCCTCTGCTGCTCACGCCACTGGCCACTGTAATGGAATAGATCAAGAGGCACATTGTAAATACATGCTAAGATGCGGAAAATCAATTTTGGAGTCCACAAGGCAAAACTACTGATGCTGGAAATTACTAAATACAACCAGTTGCCCTGGAGTCTTCAGAAAAGCATATCACGAGGGAACTGCACAGCAAGTGTGAAGTAAAATCCTAACGCAATTCACAGAGAAGATTTCCCTTTCATTGGCTGTAACTATTGTCAGGAAATGATAGAGCATGGATATGTATAAACTACTTTTAAAAACAGAACTCTTTTTATGACTACTATAATACAGAAAATGTGCTAAAACTACTTACCTTTAGATAGACATAAATTAGATTTGGGATGATGCCAAAGGCAACATGTCCTTTGGGTAATATCCCTAATTATGTGCTGCATATTTAAGTAAAGGTGCAGGAGGTGGAGAGGAGGGATTTTGAAGTACAAGTGTAAATCTAGCAAAATCAGGCTAAGCCTTGTATTTAAATGATGAATATGCCTTGTAGATGTGGGATATATAGTTATTTTTTCTCCCCAATTAACAAGTTGCTCTCCTCCTGACTTGCAGCAGAAAATTGAAACAAAACCAAATCCATACAGAGTAACAGTAGCTTTGAATAAGTTGATGGGAGAGTTTAGCTGAGCCACAGTCCCTTCTAACCAACAGGGAAATCAGGGGAAAGTTTTGGGTTTGCAGCCAAACTAAAGAAGTAGAACTGAAAACTACTGGGGCCTCCAGGGACCTTTTCCCAAATTCACAGGTGCAGTGCATCAGCTTCACCATCCACTGACATGGTGAGACTTCTTTTCTGTGGCCTGATCCACAGCTCATTGATATCAATAGAAAGAATTGCATTGAGCTCAATAGGCCGCTGGTGCATTAGACTAGCTCAGCAGCATAGGCCAACATGGGCCTCCTTCCTGTTCCCTTTGAACCCTCCTCCTGCTACTGTGTAAGGACCAGAGACACACTGGTCAGTGCTCAATAGTCGCATTGTAATTGTCAATATACTAGAGATGGTAGAGTACAAGTTTCACTCAGGTTAAATTTTCTAAACTCAAATATTGAAATAGTTGCTGTCCATTTTTACTCAGGAGCAGTTTATGGGTTGAAATATCCCCAGTACTACCTGTGAAAACAACAAACCTAAACATAACTTGTTATACAGCTTTGAACGCAAAAGCATCACAGACTCTAGGTACTGATACACATTTCATCTACCCAGCTACAGTAAACCTATGACTTGCTGGGAATACACATGGCTGTGTAGACTGCAAACCCTTGCACCTGCAGGAGTGAATCAATTGTCTCTGCTGCATTCATGTTAAATGAACCTACATAAATGGAACATTCATTGAAGATGCCTACATCTGACTAATGCTAAAATCTGTTCATTCCCTCCCCCACAGTTAAAGGGTGAGATTTTCTAAGGTAACTATGGGAGTTAGGTGTTCAACTCCCACTGAAGATTTAACCCTGAACAAATATTTCAATTAAATAACATAGGTTTGACTCTTCAATCTGCCTCACTACCTCCCAGTTACCTTTGTATTATTTTGCCTGATCTCTCCCTAAAACCTAATGACCCTCTTCTTTCCTCCTCCACACATAGACTTTCCTTTCCACATTAAGTGGTGGCCTATTAGTGAAGCCTCGAAGTGCCTAATGCAAACTAGTGCAGTACTGTGTACTGCAGCTGCAAGTCCATGCTTGTTCTTTCTGTGCATCAGCTGGTTCACAGGGTAGCAGCAGATCTTGCAGTTACCTGTTTCCATTTTGCTTTTACCATGGCCAAGATTTATTAGGGACACAGGGAAGAGCTAGGCCTGAAACAAAGTTGAAATGACAGATTGCTTTGTGCCATAAGAGACTATTGGATTTAAAACCACAAAGGGCTTGAGCATAGAGATTGTGGCCCAAGGCAGGATGCATCAGAATTAGGGAGCAGCAGTCCAAGGACAGTTGTGCCCCAGAGCTTTGACTTGTAATGACTCAATATGGCCTAAATGACAAAATGTGTTTAGCCATCCTGGATATATTAAAATATGCAGGTAAAGTATAGAAAGGAATAGACAAGTGGCTACAGCCCCTCATCCTCTGCTGGTTTCTTATTTTTATTCAACAACGCCTTTTGTTTTCACAGAAAATGCATGTGAAAAGCAAAAGTGTTCTGTTGTTTCCAACATCCCTCCATTGTGTAGGCTAGCCTGTGCACAGCTGTTGGTATGTAAACATACCCTAGAGGTGGTGAGTAACTGGCATGTCTGAGAGAGGGAAGCACAGTCATGACAGCAAAGAGGAGATACAGTATCAGCATTTGGTGCACTTGTAGGGGAGGGAAAGTGGCGGGTACTAGGGATGTGGAAAAGTCTTGTGTGGGGGAGAAGAGTGAGATACTGGCAGGGCTCCTGCTGCAGAGACTGGAAGGATGAATTGCCTCCAATCCTTCAGTAAAGAAACCTAAGAAGGTATATGTTTATCTCAAAGCTTTACAGTTTAGTCATCTATATTTGCATATGATATGGTCTTCATTTTCATTTAATGTTGAGGAGGGAGAATCTCCATGGTGGTGCAGTGATCTAAGATGCTGCCTCTTTTCGGGCAGATCACACCCCTTTTGGCCATCTCTGTAATCAGGGCCATACAGCTACATTACAAGCAGCATTTGGAAGCCCCCAGTCTGGAGGGAAAAGAGCATGTGGAGAAGTCACATTTCTGCACTGTACCCGTTTTATCTGTTGCTTAGCGCTGATATCTGCCCAGAGTGGATCTGATGGGAAGATGCAGCCCTCATTTAGAATAATCAGTTTTAGCCCTCTGGCATTACGCCTCAGCAGTCAAAGCTGAAATTGATGTACCATTCCTGGGAAATCAGTTAAGAACAGAAGAGCAACGATGTTAAATAAAGTAAAATTTTCAACCAGAAAAAAAATTGAGGGCTGCAGGGGTAGCAGCTGATTCTATTCCCATGACGTGGGTGATGGTTTTTAGCAAAAATATCATTGTGCACAGTAGTCTGATGCTATTAAAGTGATAGTCACAGTTAATGAGGATTTACATAATGTGATTCAAAGTGGATTATAGTATTGTTTTACTACCTAGGCTTATAGGATGACAACAGCAGTTCAATGCAGATAAAATGTAGGATCCTTGTCACAAAACAACCAAAACCACTAACCCCCCTTCCGCTGCCACCCCCCACCCCCGTGCCCCAAACCCAAGAAAAAAAACAGATATGCTAGAGAGGGTGGTGCTGCAGCATGCTGAGCAGAGTAGGGCTTTGGAAGTTACTGCTGAAAATCCACAAACTTCACCCCAGGGTACTGCTGTCATGCAGAAAAAACATGAAAATCAGAATCAGAGCTATGGAAAGACAGAACTGGAATATAAATTAGAGAAAGGAGTGGCACTGTCTCCTATTTTATTCTCACCTGTTGCACTGGGATCTGTATACAATAATCATGTTCATATCTTAAAAAGATATAGAAGAGACAAAGGGAAGGCAAACATGATAAATATCTTCAAAACTGCAATTGATGAGGAATGAATGGGAGAATATTTTTTCCTGCAATAGGACGATGACAAACCCTATTCAGAATGAATTTTTCAAATCGAAAGTCACAGACCCAGAAAAAACTTGTCTCATTAAAGAGACAAAGATCTAAAAAACCAAAGAGAAGGAGCAGGACATAGCTAGTCCATGTGACAGCTTTAAGCAGATAAAAATACAACTGTAACATGTCACCCAACAAGTAATCAAGGAAGGTAATTAAATCAATTAATATTGTTTGTTGAATGCTTTTTAATCACCATGGAGTAATTCAGGTTAATAGTTAATAGTAACATGATTGGAAGTTAAGTTATTCCTTTTGAGATATTTTCTTTTAAAAGAGAATTGCTGTCTATCGAAGAAATCATATTGATAGCACTGGTAGCTGGAAACCATGACTCAGGGAACAAATCTACAAGTTTCATCACCACATCTTTCTAATGTGCTTTTGTCTTGATGGAAATCCAGTCCTCTACCACTTGCACACTGCTATAAGGATATATCTAGACTAGATTTGTGGTCCTGTTTTAACTGGAGTTTATTGATTGCCAATACACTCATGGTTAGCTAAAACCTTTGAAAATGTGAATCTAGACATTCCTCCATAAACATTTGTTCCAGACAAGACTAAACCATAAATGTTTGTGTCACGAAATAATGTATTATTAATATTGTAGTGCCTAGAGGCTGCTGTCAACAGTGGAGCCTCACCGTGCTAGAAACGGTACAAATGCATAATGACACAGTTCCTGACTCAAAGAGCTCACAGTGTAAAAGACAAGACAGATGAAGGGTGAAAGGAGAAACTGAGGCACAGATATGTGGAATGACTTCCTTAAGATGCCATAGCAGATCAGTCAGAAAGAGTCAGAAATAGAACCCATGTCTCCTGACTACAGCTGGGAGCAACTGTTTGGATGAAACTTTTCTCACCAAAATAAATTTGGGTCAATCAAAACATTGAGCGAATTCATGTAAAATTCACCAAATTGTTTGGCTGGAAAAAATATTTCATAAAAAGTCAAAGGTTTGTTTTGATATTTTTTAAATTTAACATTTTGTTTTTTGATTCAAAATTAATTTTTCTATTGAATTTTGCTGCTTTAAAAAAAATAAAACAAGGGAAAATCCTCAAAACAAAACATTTTGTTCAACTGAAAACATTTTTTCAACTTTTTCATTTCAACAAAAAATTTAAAAACAAAACCATTTCAAGTTGACTTGAAACATTACTTTTTTAAACTGTTTTTGGGGTCAGTCACTAAACCAAAAAAAATCAATTATTTGCACAGCTCTACTTTGGACTCCTGTTCTAGTGCCTGCCCACTAGTCCAACTGGTCCATGGACCGGCGATGGTCCCTGAGATCTCCCTGACACAGTTTAAGGAAGGAAGCAAGCTGGTCTCTGGTAAAAAAGATTGAGAAACACTGCACTAGACTATGCTTCATCTCCATCATATTAAGAAATAATAGTTTCTCTCTTTGGTTCTCCTTTTCCCTTCTCCCTTTTGACCGTGCTTTGCTTCTCTCCCTGTCCTCTTTGACACCAGAAGAGGGCGAGGTAGTTGCCTGGTGCCTCACTCATTGGCTTTGAAGAGAACAGTCTTGCAAATATAGCTGTGCTGAAAGGGACTGCATGTTACCGCTCTATAAAATTAATCTTCCCCCTCTTTATCCATACTATTAAATCTGAAATAAGTCCATAATAATGAAAGTGCTATGGCTCTTACTATAAATAGATTTAAGTGATCCCAGCTCACTTTTGCTTTACTCCAGCAGATAAACCCTTCATGATGTCGGGATTATCAGAAAGGTCCCGGAAAGCCATGCTGACTTGCCATTATTCAAGCATTTGTCAGTGAATAAAATACCTTTAAACACTAAACCACATTCAGAACACTTAACTGATAAAAAATGGAAGTCATATCCAGAGGGGATTTTTCCTCTTACTTCTTTTTTTGAACTTATTTATTTCAGTACATGGACGTTGCTAAAGAAGTAGATAAAGTAAAAAATTGGAAAAAAGGGGATGAGTTTCTGGATTATTTAAGGCCAAACTTCAGAAGCCAAGGTTATTCATGAGGCAGTTTCTCCAATATGGTAAAGGCATTGGCTGAATTTCTTTTTTTTTCAAATTCAATTAATTTGAGTGACAGCTGTCAGTCAGTCCTTTCATAAGTAAATCAGGATTCTCATTAATGAACATTAAAAGGAGACTCTGCAGGACTTCATAGAAATCTGAATTTCAATCCATTGGCAGGCTAAAGTGACTGTATTCTTCCAGTGATGGCTGTCCCGTCAGGCTGCTTATGTTCTTCTGATATTACTGAGAGGCGAACACTAGGAACTTCCGGTACAGCTGTATGTTGAACCTACAGACAGGTTAGATATTTTGATTTATTGAATTGCATTCAAATCAGTTGTCCAGTTGTCACTGGCATCTTGGATATAATTCCCCAAAGAGTTGTTCCTAAAAGTGGCATTTCTGCTAACACCACATATTCAGAGGGCTTGTCTACATGGGGAGTTAAGACTCACTCAAGCTGTAAAATTAATGTACATAAGTTAAAGTGCATTAAATCCTCATGTGGACTCTCTGACTCAAAAATAAAATGGCCTTAGTTTGCTGAAGCTTAGTCCTTGGGAGGATTAAGTTAAAGTGCACAAATGCCACTTTTCTCAGCATGAGAGTGTCCACGTGGGGGGAGGTGTTAATATAATACCTTATGAGCATTCATTTCACAGCTTGAGTTAATTCAACTTTTCTGTTCCTCTTCAGGCAGATTTTCTTCTGCCCATAAACCGGACACATGGCTGTCTCTATGGCATCATCATCCCACCTGGGAAACCTGAGGATTCAAGTTCTGAAGCTCCTTCTGGAAGGGACTTGGCAAGACTTTTTGGAGGTGGAGCCAGAGATAGGAGTGAATAGAGCAGGGGACCGGCTGTTGGCATGAACCCCTTGTAAAGGTGTAGGCTGTATATGCATGTCCCTTTGAATCCCAGTGTGTCACTAAGTGTGCACCGCAACTTAATTCCCCCTGCTTGGCAGCAATACATTAATTTCAACAGCCCAGTGCAAGAAGGAGCCAACGTACATTAACAAAATAGCATGTCCTCTTTTAATAAGGCTTCAGGATGGGAGCAATTCAATAAACAGTTCATAAGGGCCTCAGAACTCTGGTTCAGTTCTCAGAGATAAAGTCCCCAACAAAGACTCTAGTTAGGCTGGTCTTCTAGGGCTTCAGTAAACAATCACCCTACCCCAGCTTTCTCTTTATATAGCCCAACCCCAGGGTGCGGCAGAGCCTCCTGGACTACACCCCAGGTTGTCCCAGCTGTAGGCTACAGCCTATCCCTTAAAAGGGTGGTACATTCCTTCACAGTCCTACTAATCCAGAGTGAAGTGAAGCACAGCTCCTGTTAGACCCAACGATCCAGTGAAGGGGTTTTACCTACATCCACAGAACCCATTTGGATGGGAGACAAATTTTTCCACACCCCAAACTCCTCTTTCTGAAGGGTTTATATGTCACATAATTGGAGCATTTCCATTTTCGCTTCTCTCCTCCCAAAGTTTCTCCCCCCCCCCCCACACTAAGAGTTTATTGGGACCACTTCATTGCTCACTGCATTGTCTGACGAGTGTTGACACAATATTATTGTTACCATTTTTATAGGACTCAGAAGTTACAGCCTTACCTTACAACATGGAAGAGCATCATAAATAAAAAAGTGAGAGCCCTCTGAGCTAAGGTCACGAACATGTTTTGAGATATGCTTCAGAGGAGGCATTCTCCTGAGGAGAACATACTGATTTACAGTAATTCACTGAATCTTAGAAAGAAATGAGCTCTTCACAATGAAATGCAAGACTGAATTCTATTGGTTTCACCACATCAGTAATCTCTGGTAAAGGAAAAAATTGTTATTTCTTTCAGTGAATATGTTGCTTTGTCAAAACTGAAATCCTCTATTTATCCTCTGAACAGGTATAAGACAGAAAATAGAAGTGCAAACTCCTCCCCCTTCCTCAGTCCTGACATGGAGGCTTCACCTCCGGGGGCTGAGAGGGTAATTCATTCTTCTTTTTCTTATCTATTATTTATATCGTGATGGCACCGAGGAGCTCCAGTCACAGAACAGTGCCACATTGTGCTAGGCCTTGTACAGACAAAACAAGAAGAAGGTCCCTGCCCAAAAAGTGACAACAGGGGTATACAGACAGGACAGCAGAAGGAAACAACAAGACAGCATTGGTCAGCATGATAGGCAGTGGTCTCAGCACTCCAGCTGCCTAACCACTGTCAAGGTTTAGATATTCTTCATGTCCATTCAATTCCTTTGCCATGATTTTGAAAACAAATGTTCACCCTACAACTGGCACTATTTGAATGTATATATTTCAGGCAACTCCCCATTAAGGACTGATCGGAGGGCCCCAGCTCATTTATTGTAAGACTCTAAAGTACTATCATTGTGTACTAATTACCTGCTACTGTCACCTTGGTCTGAATTGAAACCAGCGATCTGAATATCACTGGTTTCATCTTCCCTACTACCAATATACTGAACCACCTTGTACTCTGGTCCTATTATGGTTCAAGGGACACAGTTAACTGTTCTGGAAGGTAACAACTAAAGAACAGCAAAAGGAAAGACCTGGAGTGACTGTGCTGATTCACTGTGCTCCAATTGTTGCATCAATACTCATAATTAAAACATGTCCAGAAAGAGTCAAAATGTTCCTACACATCAACACAAATAAAGCTCTGCTTAATCAACCAACAGAAGGATTCCCAGCACAAAAAAACCCTTCACACATATGTATTTAATGAGCTCAGTTTCTAGGGAGGATTAACTGATGAAATGTTTTGATGAAGTTTAGTTATTTTTAGTGAGATAAAGTTACAAATTAGGGAAGACTGAGTGGATTAGTACACAAGGCATTTACTTTCCATAATTAAGGTCTAGCATATAGCACTAAGTAAAATGATTTGTATTATGAGAGACTGTTGGCTACATTCTTCCCAGCATTCATATGTTCAAGTTTATAGGTTTCTGGTCCAAAATATAGGTAGTTTAAAGAAAAAGATGAAGAAACTTCTGTACTGTTATAGCATATGTGGCTTGTAAATGCTATAGGTTTCCATTATTACAATTGTGTAAGTGTGAAGAGCTATTTCTACTTTAAATCTCTATTTTCAGTTGTTTACCCTGAAACTTGCAGAAATAATTTTTTTGGGGGGTGGCAGAAGGATGAAACTTTCCATTCTACATATCAGACCAATAGTGAATATTTCTGAAGTGTTTCAAATGAACTGACTCAAATGTTTTCTGAGTTATGGGAGGGTAGAAAGATTACTAAAATCTAAGAAAGTGTATTTCCTATGGATAATTTTTCAGGGCATTTTTCACTTTGTGGCCATTATTTATGGTAGGTTATTTGGGTGAGAGAGGCAAAGTTGTCTGGAATAAACTGTAGTGGACATGTGTAAACTAAACGTTTCTGTATGTACTACTTCCTTGTGCTAGATATATCTTATAATTCTATAAAGGCAATCACTGTCTTTCAGAGTCTCTTGCTCTGGGGACATTTTTGTATTCCTCGTAGGGTATATCACAGTGGTGACAGATGCCACAGTCACAAATTCTGTGATTTTTTAAAAAAAATTTTTCATGAGGGGTTCAAGGATGAAAATGAAACTTCAATCAGCAGACATTTACAGTTCCACCTTTAGCCAGGTAACTCTCATTTTTAGCTATTTTCTGCACAGCGCCTGCCTACGAGCTTTAATTTCCTGTTAGCAAGATCTGACACACTCTAGGTTGTATCTCTATGGTTCAAGGATTCTAAAACTGGAGTGAAAGGATATGATCCAACTGCCTTTAATGACAATCTTTCTATTGGCTTTAATATGAGTTGGGTCAGGCACAAAGCCTGGAGCATAGTCCCTCAACTCACCTTAGACCATTGACTTGGAGCAGTGGCTGGTGTGATATTGGGCAATATTCCAGCCATATCTCCCTGGCTTTCGGGGCTGAGCAGTAACTAGGGATCAACGTCCATAGCAAAGGTCAGGTTCCCTTCAGCCAGAGACAAGGAACAGCCAGAACTAGACACATAGGAATTGCTACACTACCGATTGACTAGCTACGTTCCTATGGCTATTTCCATGCTGCAGCCTTATCAGTCTTGTATTCTGTTAATCAAGATATTTGCTGTCATTTATAAAAAACAATTAAATGAATATTCAAAATGCAAATTAAGACACTGCATAATTTGCATAGATACACAAGATTTCACTCTTCAGCCTTCATCTTTAATAGGAATGCATCAGATAAAGATTATGAAATTCATACTGCTATTATTGCCCCATTATAGTTGCCGATTAAGATCCCACCACTACATCCCATCTTTACCTCACCATATTACAGAGGTTAAAGGGAGAAGAGGGTGCTCAGCAGCTTTCCTGATTGGGACCTAACGGTCATTTTCGCTATATATTTGCCCTTCAAATTATCAGGAAACTTTCTGGTGATGTGCCTCCACCGTGTTGCTTACACAGCATAGTAAACACCTAGATAGATAGAATGTTGGTATTTCTATTTCTGGTTTTGGCCAGAACAGAGAAGTACTTAACATTGTAAAAATGCAGGGTGGGGTGAATAGTTAAAAAACAAACAAAAAGTTAACCAGTGTTTGACCCTCTAGAATGTTCAACAAACTCTTGATTTTATCCACATTGCATTGCTTTTCCCTAATATGTGTTTTAATTCATTTGTGTGGTGAATCAGCAAGAATGGAGAGTGGATTAGAAAAATATGAGAATTATGAAAATGAATCCAAGACAATGTGGGGCTTGCTGTGCATGAGAAATGGCAGAATAGTGGTCAAAGAATGTCTCAGAAATAGAACAATGCTAGCTTTTACCTCTTCTATTTAAAGTTACAGCTTACAGCATGACTGCACTGTTTGGATGTTCTTCTCCTCTGACATCTTATTGCTCTCCAATATCTCCTTGCTACTACTGGGTCCCTATATCTACTTAATGAAAAAAAGGCACCAGTGCATTGAGAAAATCTGTTTGTGCGCTCAATAGTTCTTTTAAACCACTACTTTTATCAGATATCCTAAAGAAAGGAAATTTGGATCAGTGGAAGTGTGACCAGAATTTGAGACAGAAGGTTTGGTATCGATTCCCAGCTCTGCCACTCACTCAATGTGTGACCTTGGGTAAGTCATTTCCCCACGCTATACCAAAGGTTTTAAGATTTGTAAAATTGAGATCAGTTCTTGCACAATTCTTGTACCCATGTATTGAGATCTATGAACTAAAGTGCTATGTAAACTAACACATTTTTATTATTAAATTCTCCCCAAACTGAATGTAATTGGCTACAACTACTTTACTTCTGCACTCTATATAACTCCTGGCAAATGTATTTCCTTCTGGACATCATAGGATCATTAAAACTTTGACCAGAATGCAGAAGCTTCTTCTAATGAAAAACCCATCCCACTATTTCTATTAAGAACTCCCCAAATAGTTATAAAGGAGCTTATTGGTCTTCTTTTCTACCTGGCATCAGTTTGAATCCTCTTCTACAACACCTTGATGGCAGCTTTTCCAGAGCTATCTAGTAAGTCGAGCATTATCACAGACACCACTCTAAGAAATATCTTTTTCAAAAAGAAGAAAAACTCCACACTGCCAATTGCACAATCCTGAAATGTTCACTAGCATATTGACTGTTAAATGTCTTGCCCTCTAGAGAAGATAGGAACTCAAAAATCAGAATTTCAGAGTAGCAGCCATGTTAGTCTGTATTTGCAAAAAGAAAAGGAGTACTAGGGGCACCTCAGAGACTAACCAATTTATTTGAGCATAAGCTTTCATGAGCTACAGCTCACTTCGTCGGATGCATTCAGTGGAAAATACAGTGAGGAGATTTATATACACACAGAACATGAAAAAATGGGTGTTATCATACACACTGTAAGGAGAGTGATCACTTAAGATGAGCTATTACCAGCAGGAGAGCCGGGGCGGGGGGGGGGGAGGGGGAAGAAAACCTTTTGTAGTGATAATCAAGGTGGGCCATTTCCAGCAGTTAACAAGAACGTCTGAGGAACAGTGGGGGGTGGGGGCGGAAATAAACATGGGGAAATAGTTTTACTTTGTGTAATGACCCAACCACTCCCAGTCTCTATTCAAGCCTAGGTTAATTGTATCCAGTTTTTGTTTTTGAAGTCTTTTTGTTGTAATATTGTGACCTTTTTTTTGGTCGCTCGATTACAGACCTAAAGGTCGCAATATTACAACAAAAAGACTTCAAAAACAGACTCCAATGAGAGACTGCTGAATTGGAATTAATTTGCAAACTGGATACAATTAACCTAGGCTTGAATAGAGACTGGGAGTAGATGTGTCATTACACAAAGTAAAACTATTTCCCCATGTTTATTTCTGCCCCCATGCCCCACTGTTCCTCAGACGTTTCCTGTTAACTGCTGGAAATGGCCCACCTTGATTATCACTACAAAAGGTTTTCTCCCCCCGCCCCCCTGCTCTCCTGCTGGTAATAGCTCATCTTAAGTGATCACTCTCCTTACAGTGTGTATGATAACACCCATTTTTTCATGTTCTGTGTGTATATAAATCTCCTCACTGTATTTTCCACTAAATGCATCCAACGAAGTGAGCTGTAGCTCACGAAAGCTTATGCTCAAATAAATTGGTTCATCTCTAAGGTGACACTAGTACTCCTTTTCTTTTTTTAAAAATCAGAATGTGAAGTGAACCAGTGTAGAGTAACTTGTGATGCAGCTATTTGGTTTGTATATGGCCTGAGGAGAAATTTAGACCTCCTTGTTTGCATACTTTATCCCTCATTAGTACAAAATTCTATCTAAGAAATGTAAATAAAAACCAAAAAAAAAAATATCAAAGGCACATAGACAATGATTGTAACTGATTAACTGGAAACCCTCATAATAAAATAAAATACCCTAACTCAGTATTGGGCAGAGTTACATAACCAAGAGTGGCATCATTATGCAGTCAGAGACCTAAAATAGATTAATCCAACATCTCTGACATTTTCATATGTATATGAGAGGAGATCTATTGGCTTAAAGTGTAAAATTAATAATTTAACAGTTATTCCCTAAGATGATTATGCATTCAAAAATTTGTCATGACTCATGACCAAGGTTACTGCAGTATATGTTAAAGAATTGAATAGTTAAGATGCTCCAGTGTATATATATAATAGCTTATATTTTTAATACTCTACTTTGTCTCATTGAAGCTATGAAAAGCTGTATGTCAACACTTGACTCTTATTTCGTAACACAATTACCCATAAGTCTACCTGCAGCTATGAATCACAGTAACTCAATTCAGACAGATTAATCGACTCGAAGGACAGAAAGGACCATTGTAATCACCTAGGCTAACCTCTCACATAAAATATAAAAATCCCCAAAACAATTCCTAAAGCAGATCTTTTAGAAAACCATCTAATCTTGGTTTAAAAATGGCCAGTGATGAAGAATCCACCATGGCCCTTGATAAATTATTCCAATGGTTAATTATCCTCACTGTTAAAAATGTACACCTCTTTTCCAGTTTGAATTTGTCTAGCTTCTACTTCCAGCCATTGCATTGTGCTGCATCTTTCTCTGGTAGAGCCCATTATCAAGTATTTCTTCCCCCTGTAAGTATTTATACACTGTCATCAAGTCACCCCTTAGCCTTCTCTTTGTTAAGCTAAATAATTTAATTCCTTCAGTCTATCGCTATAGCATAGGTTTTCTAATCCTTTAATCATTGCTGTGATGCTTCTCTGAACCCTCTCTAATTTATTAACATGTTTCTTGAACTGTAGACACCAGAACTGAACATAGTATTCCAGGAGCAGTTGCACCAGTGCCAGATACAAAGGTAAAATAACCTCTCAACTCTGGCTCAAGATTCCCCTGTTTATGCACCTAAGAATTGCACTATCACTTTTGGCCAGAGCATTGCAATGGGAACTCATGTTTAGCTGATTATTCACCACAACCCCCAAAATTTTCAGGGTTACTGCTTCCCAGGATAGATTCCTCTTTCATGAAGTCTGGCCTACATTCTTTGTTCCTAGATATATACATTTAAATTTAACCATATTAAAAAGCATATTATTTGCTTGTGCCCAGTGTAACAAGTGAACCAGTTCACTCTGAAGCAGTGACCTGTTCTCTTCATTATTTACCCCTTCCTCAGTTTTTGTATCATCTGCACACATCAGTGATTATTTTATATTTTCTTCCATGTCATTAATAAAATTATTAAGTAGCATAGGGCCAAGAACCTATCCCCTGCGGGACACCATTAGAAACACCTATGTTTAAACAGCACTGGAAAAAAACAAACACTAATGTGATAGAATATGAGAATTTTTCTACAAAGTTAGAATTGCATAAGAGTGGGAAATTAGTAATGCATTAAAGTGAAGGTTTTTGCAGAGAATGTGTCTGATTCCTGGTTAACTGGCACTTTGGGTAACAATGAGTGCAACATAAAATGCTACCACGTCAGAACTGATCATAGTTTATGCTCACTTCCAACTTGTATAAATGATTACACAAGATGCAGGGCAACAGCAAATAAGGACCAGTGTGGCCACAGCTATTTTGAACTCCTAAACTGTGCAGCTCCATCACATTTTTAAAATGTAATTTTTCTATAGAAAATAAAGCGCTGAGCTGCAGTAAGCAATACAAAGTTGAGATATTATGGAGGTGTTCTGATACTATGGTCAGAAGGGCCAAAAATATTTAGATAAGAAGCTACAGTGTTTGTTAATACAGAGCAAAGTAAACAACATGATTCTATATTTGCTAGTTATCAGAGATAAAATGTAGTTTGTGAAAAACATATAGTATTAGTGAAAACACTGAAAGAAAAAGTCCGACTGACTTAATGTGTGTTTTGCATTTCAACATAAAATGTCCAACCCCACCCCAACTGAACAGATTCTCCCTTATTCAATTGTTATTATGCTAAATTTGACACTGTGGCGAATCTGCAAAGCAGTTATTCCATTGCTTTTCTCTCTCTACCAGCTGAGGGTCTTAAGTGCAATGACATGAACTGGGCAGAAACCTTTTAAAAACGGTCTGTTCCAGGATGAGAGTTAGCTCTCATGGGATCCAGCAGTAACAGCAAGAAGCAGCCTGTTAGTTGGGTAAAAAGCAGACAGCCAAGCAGAGGAGGAAGCTGTTGCTGGCAGGAACTACAGCAGTAGCGTCTGGATACAGGTCTGCAGAGAGCTTGTGGGGAAGCAGCAGACGCTGAGCAGCCAGAGTGGTTAAGTTTTAAAAAAACAAAACAACTCTAAGACCTAGAGACCACAAACTCCCTTTTCCAGTTCACCAAGTATCCGCAGCCTCCTCTTGCAAATCTCCCAGCCTTTCTTCCACTTTCCTTTCCAGCTCTTCTATTCCATCCACCTCTGTGCTCACTACTTATCCTTTAGTGCTCCACCTCTTTTTTCATTTAAAAAAAGAACAGCATGGAATTAGCTTAAGGTGGGTCAAAGCAGCAACAAGTCAGAGGAAAAACAAAGTATCTGTCTAGGGATCAGTGAGAAATATTAACTAATTCACTGAGCTATGGAAGACTGGAGAATTTTACAGGCAGAATGGAGAGGAGGTAGTTGGAAGAAAATCTGTGTTTGGTGGGTGGACATTTTTCAGATAGGTTGTGGAGTTTGAGTGGATTTGGTCCCCATTTTGTTTTGGTATCTTAGGGTATGTCTACACTACCCGCCGGATCGGCTGACAGCGATTGATCCAGCAGGGGTCGATTTATCGCGTCTAGTCTAGATGTGATAAATCGACCCCCGAGTGCTCTCCCGTCGACTCCTGTACTCCACCACCGCGAGAGGCGCAGGCGGGGTCAACAGGGGAGTGGCAGCAGTTGACTCACTGCAGTGAAGACACCATGGTCAGTATATCTAAGTACATCGACTTCAGCTACTGTATTCACGTAGCGGAAGTTGTGTAACTTAGATCGATTCCCCCCAGCCCCCAGTGTAGACCAGGCCTTAATTTCACTAACTTACTATCCTAACTGTCTTCTCACACTTAATTGTGATATTGTTTTGCTGGCTGGGATTCAGATTTTATGAGGAATAGCCATAATGGAGATTAAATAATCTATTATTAGAAAGTCCTGACTAAGATCAATCAAAGACTACAGACAAAGCTGGATGTGATTATGGCATATTTATTGTGCTTTAAGGGTATCTTATTGCATGAGCTAAAATGGCCAACAGTTTCATTAGAAAATCAAAGCTGACATAAATGATGGTAATATATGAGAAAGAATGGTAGTAATATTGTCAGTGGAAAGACAAAGTCTCTTTTAAATTGTTCTGTGTCCCTGAACTAGATTAATCCAAGATGAAAGACTTGTAAATTGAGGGAGCATAAAGAAATGCTGATGTTTCCTCTCAAAAAGCCCCTTTATGGGTATTGCTGCTTAATGTATAGTTAATTTGTCTCAAATTTTCCTATTTCCAAAGGCTGACAATTATCAATGAAATGTCACTGCATCAGTAAAAGTCTATCATGTCTCTTCTCTTTATATTTCACCTTTTAAACTGTTGAAAATTGTTGCAAAACAGACTTCAGCATAGTAGCAATCATGAGAGCTACTGAGCAGAACTGACCTTCTCTGTAGGGGAAGAAGATTGGAGCAAAATTCTTTTTTCCCCAAGGCCACTGGTAAGTAGCCTGTCACCATTTATTGTGTTTAAGCCTAATTATGCCCAGCATGCCAATCTCTTTATTTTGAAGTTGTCACTCATGGCAGCCAAATATAGATATTGTATTGATCTTTCATTCATGCAGCTCATCAGTCTCAGCTTTGATAATTGCCTTTGTTTCCTTTTGGGAGTCAGGTTAATGCTGAACTGCGGTGAAGAATGAGAGGATCCAAAAAGAGGCTGCTCCAGAATTCTTAAGTGTGCCATTTGAATTATTGTGCAGATTTCTCAAAGGATTTGAACACCTTCTTTCAGTGCCCTTCAGTGCTATTTGGTTTTAAACTTGTTATGTATAGTTTTACCTACCTACATAGCTATTGTACTTATAAAGCATCAATTACAATGTCAATGTCGTCTAAGTGTCAAAAATTAAGAACCATTGAGCATTCTCACAAAGGTCTTTAAGAAAGGGCTGGAAGCAACCACTGAAGTAGAACATCTAAATACTTCATTACTTGAAGGGTTAATAGTAGAGCTGATAGAAAAGTTTTTGCGAAAACAAGATTTAGCTGAAAAACAGAAAATATTTTTGGATTTATTATTCCAGTTTTCTGTTCAGCACTAGTTGATATGAACAGGAATTATCCCCACAGGACCCCATCATTTTCATTCTCTCTGTCTCCTAAGACACAATTCACAGAAACAAGACTTAGGCCCCACTGTCTACAAACCAGCCAACAAATGCTTCTTTATGATAACGGTCTTGTTCTCCTTCTGCCTGACTTTCCTAGATTTCAGGTTTGCTTCTCCTTAACCTTTCATTCCCATGTGGAAAAATTCTCCAACTTTTCATTTGCTCAAAAGGTCTCTGAGGACCTTTCCCAATTTCACTTGGCCATTTTTAGAGAAGTGTGGCTTGCATTGTTGTGACAGTTGGAATCAAAATCAGTACTCCAGGTTTTGGGGCCATTTGTACCTTAAAGTCAATGTTGTATATGGAACTGTAAGTTATGTGAATTCTGTGGCCCTATAGGGAAAGTCTGTCAGGTTTCACAAGGCAATGGTGCAATCTGGGTGGGTGTCACAATTGTATAAAATGGATTAAGTGTTACATTACATGACAAAAAAAACCATTGGAAACTAGTATGGATTTTGAATATTTATACAGAAGACGAGTTGAAAGAAAATAGAAGGCTTTAAAAAATAAATCCATGAACTTGGCTGTGTTTTCACTTGGATTGCACTGCATTTTCAGTCTAAATATCTGTGATTGCACAAACTGATCAATTCTGAGTGAAGAAACTTCTAAGACCGCTTACTCATTATTTTTACTTTAAATGATTTGGGTCCCAAATAAATGTTATCCGGGACTTCAACTCTTGTGTGTTTGTTAAAAAAAGAAAACGCAACAGATCAACAAAAATCAGAATTCAGCTAAAATTAATTCTGATTCAGTAAGAAAAGGCTGAGTTTCACTCAAGGATGTCGACTTTCCCTGCTCTTTCCCTGTCCAACAGAAATCCCCAGTTGGGTAATGATCATCCTGATTCAATCAGTTCAAACTGTAAATGTTCTATTTATAGTCGGAAGTAGAATACATTAGGTAAAGCTGAGCACTCAGTGACCCCTTTCCAACTGCTGTTATTCCCTGCTGATGCAGGGTCTGCTTCTGCAGTTCTCATGCAAGCAGAACTCTGCTGAGTTCACAACCCTTTTCCAGCCTTATCTACTGAAAATAATATAGCTGAACTCTGATTTTTCAGTAAGAGGAATTTTCTGGAACCTTGACTTAGTTTCAGCACTAATAGGATGGGTTAACTCATTGTGCCTAATTTCAAACCCACTCAAGTATCCTAGTTTTCAAAGTTCATCTCAAGCTCTATAGTTATCAGATCCACACTATGCCATAAAAATAGGAAGGGGGAAAGGGATGGGATAAGCAAAGGTATAGCCAATGATTTTAGTTTATTGTTCATTTATTATGTGATGTTATGAGTAACTAATATGCTATGTCATATATAATCATTGCATGCTAAATAGATTAAAATTGTGGGATTATAGAAGTATAAAATTGATCAGAAGTTAGAAGGGATAATTATGTATTAGGTATCTAAGTAAGGAGGGCTGAAACACAAAGCCTGCAGGCTGAGGCCTATAAGACTTTAGCTTAGTCATACTAGGCCATAGGCTTAAGAAATGCTTGACATAAATGAGTGACCAAAGAATGACCCTATGCCACAAAATTATGGGAAAAGATGTACCAGTGGGTGATATTGTGCAAAATTAACAGTAAGAGTAATTTTTTGTTTACAAGATACCTGGTAGTCACATTTTGCTAACACATGCCCTAACTGCAGGGTGCACTATGTGCATAAATGCTAATGAGGTATAATCAGAATCACATTATAAAAATGGTGTCAAGATTAGGAAAATTGAGCTCCCATGGGAAACTCCAGCAGAAACCATCCCTCTACTTATGATCAATTGGCAAGGCAGCCATCAGAGCTTAAGAATATTGTTAAGGATGTGAGTATAGGATGTGAGTTACTGTAGGTGTAACTTGTGCATAGGCCTTTATAGAATTTCTATATGCTTAGGTAATCATAACGATAATTGTAACTTTAATAAACTTGATAAAACAGACTCGACCTTGTACATGTAAATACATGCGAGGTTACTAGCCTTGGTCTTTATGCGTTCCTAGAGACTCAATCTGAAGCACGTAGCAGATCTGACTTTCACTCTGTTGAGCCACCAGAGCCAAACCCATGGTGTTGTAATACAACATTAGTAAATTCACTTAAAATAAAATAAAAGGCTACAAAGGAAAAAAAAAACAAACCTAGGTGAAAAAAAAATATTGGAGAAGGGGAGATTGTAAGGACATCAGTGAGGAAACTGTAATGGAAAGAAAGAAAGATACAGTATATATCCTGCATACTGGGAGCTCACTTGTGCAAGTGTTGCTTCTTGAGAGACCCTAACATATAGCAAGACACCTCTTTATCTATGATAGACATTTTAAAATTACCACTGATTTCTATTACAGAGAAAATGATTCACAAACTAAGACTAAGCGCCCAATATTCCTTCTACTGAAGTCAATTGCAAACCTCTCAATGGCTACATTTTTTTAAACACAAGAGGGTAGGAAAATACAGGCTCTCCTCCAGTGCAACTATTTGTTAAGTAGCCCACAGGGGTTCCCTAGGAGCACTGAGCCCTGTATACCTTTCCCCCTACTTTCTCTCCTGGTAGAGAGAATTAGCCAAATTATCTGGACTGCAAAACAGGACTAGAGAAGGGGGGTTAAAGGATTGGGCTTTTATCAGAAAATATCCAGTTCTTCCAGTCAGGCTAGAAATACCATGAAAATGGTGTCTCTGGTGATATTTTGAGAATTCTGTCTCCAGCAGAATTTTTTGGTGACTTTTTTGACAGTTGAGGCGCAAATCACAAAATAGTTATTTTCATCCCCCGCCCAATGTATAATTTAATAACTACTAAAAGTTTACCTTGTTTATAACAAAGAAGCAGCACATGTATCTAGGAGCTGAAGCTGCTGCCATACCAGCAAACATTTGTAATAGTCCCCAAAATGCTACCTGATGTTGCCAGACCCATAAGGCACTGTCTACCTTATAACCTTATGCCAGTTTGACTTCAATGGGGACAGGACTTCACCCCTTGTAGATGATTTCAGGCATTGTTGTGTGTGTGCACTCACTTTTAAGATCCTTGCAGAGATGTACTAGGGAGGAGATTTAATAGATAAAATGATTTCCACATTGCTCAGATAATCTTTCTTCAAAGATTTTTACATCTTTGAATTTTAACTTTGAAGCTTTCAGACTCAGAGCAGCAAACACAATTTTTCTCTGAGATATTTCGACCATTTTGCTCAAGACCTTTTTGTCGGTCTTCTAATTGCAATGGTAAACTAATTATCTGCAATTAGAACACAGCTCAAGATTCAGGGAGAAAGAGATTAAACATCCCGTAGAAAATGTCAAACCATGCTAGAAGTAAAGGACAAATATGTCTGCATAGAAGTTCCATTCTTTCCATCTAGATTTGCTGCAAGCTGGGCCAGCAGGTGGGTAGAGGATGAAGCTGGTCCAGAGTTTGGCAGTGGATCCTTGCATACACACATGGGATCCACTCCATAGGGAAGGGGGTCAGAAAGGTGCAGAACGTAAGTCCCATTCCCACCCCCTGCAGCCCACGCTTAAATGCTACAGTCCTGCTATGGCCTCGCCAAGCTGTGGTTACCACAGCACCACCCTTATAAAGTGGGGTAAATTCCCATAGTAACAAGGCAGTTTCCTGAGGCACGATTAGCTATACCAAGAGTTGACCCTCACACATAACTACATTATTCTAAGTTTCTAGCGTTGCGTTTCATTATGGGAGAGAGCTATGGCCCCAGAGGAAAAAAAAAGCCATATTCTTTCTAACCTCCCAGGAGGTTTCATTCAGTTTTGTTTTAGGTTTTGGTGAAAGGTTTGGCTCAGATCTTATTCAATACAATATAGGTCTTTCCATCACCATATTTTTTTTAAACGTGCACTTATTTGCTCTAAGAAGCTTTTTTTTTTTTTAAACAAACCAACAACAACATATACCCATTGAAGTGATGCGGAAATGATCTGTAGTATTTGTAGGATGAATTATGGTTTTTTTTCTGTTGAATTACTGTACCAGGAGAAAGCCATGAATAATGTATTCTTCAGATGACCAGAGTAAGTACTGTATTGTGAATTACGTCAAAGTTTGCCCATTCTCACCTTAAAAAAATCATGAAGAAAAATAGCGGTAAGCCTGCAAAGAATGGATGAACGGTGCCAGTAATGAGGAAAACTGAACATCCAGAAGTGTGTATGTCAAGGATCAGTATACTCTTTATGCTGCTGTCAGGTTTATAGAGTATTAAACATAATATATATTTTGTAATAGAGATTTTGACTAGCATAATCTATAAAAAAGATTCCCTGTCTACAGTTTAAAGCCTAGATCAATTCAGTGCAAACAGCAACAAGATGGTGTATCTGGTTAGAATTACTGTCTCCTTATAGCCAGAATCATAGCGATCAATTTCCATATAAGCTTAGCTGATTGCATACAGATCTTAACACTCTTCATTTGTAATCAGTTAAGGGGTAACAGCAGTTGTTCATACTATGTTCTGAAGCAGTGGTTTTAGGCAATTAAACACGTTGACATGATATTTTATGTAACTCTAGGTCAAACTGGTTAATGTGAACCTGTAAGATAATTTGATAAAGGGATCCCAGAATGTTGACATATTATTCAAGTGTCATAATATACTTTTAAATGAGGTTTGTACTTTCAATAAAATGCCTTTACTCTATTGAATCAGTTACAGTATTTCTTCTTTTATTGTATACTATTCCATTTCATACCAGCAAATGTTTGTAATAGTCCCCAAAATGCTACCTGATGTTGCCAGACCCATAAGGCACTGTCTACCTTATAACCTTATGCCAGTTTGACTTCAATGGGGGCAGGATTTCACTCCTTGTAGATGATTTCAGGCATTGTTGTGTGTGTGCACTCACTTTTAAGATCCTTGCAGAGATGGACTAGGGAGGAGATTTAATAGATAAAATGATTTCCACATTGCTCAGATAATCTCTCTTCAAAGATTTTTACATCTTTGAATTTTAACTTTGAAGCTTTCAGACTCAGAGCAGCAAACATAGTTTTTCTCTGAGATATTTTGACCATTTTGTTCAAGACCTTTTTGTCGGTCTTCTAATTGCAATGGTAAAACTAATTATATGCAATTAGAACACAGCTCAAGATTCAGGGAGAAAGAGATTAAACATCCTGTAGAAAATGTCAAACCATGCTAGAAGTAAAGGATAAATATGTCTGCATAGAAGTTCCATTCTTTCCATCTAGATTTATTAAACCCTACGTTGTATAGAACAATTAGAATTGGCGAATACAACATTTTCCCATGAATGTACATTCATACTCTAAATGAATTAACTTTCATCCTGTTTCGTGTTTGCTTTTAATTTAAATTCTCACAAATGAGATTAGGAGCATGAAAATTTACAGAAACAGCAAAGTTTCAATGAATATTAACAAAAGTGGAAATTAAACTCATAAATATGAATATTTTCACTAGAAACCTGGTTCTAAGAGAGCTTTCCCTATTAAACTAGAAACATACCACGTGACCTGCGTGTACAATCTTTTGGGCCAGATCCTTGGATGGAATAAATCACGACATGTTGTGACGGGGCAAGGCCAGATGGCTATAGAAAAGTAGTGGGAGATAGATATATTAGCTCCAGGCTAAACAAATCCCTGGTACCAGGATAAGTGAAATGGCAGCTGCTCCAGGTCAGTTAAGACACCTGGGGCCAATTAAGAAGGCAGGGAGAATGCTAGGTTGATTGGGACACCTGAAGCCAATCAGGGAGTGGCTGAAACTAGTTAAAAGCCTCCCAGTCAGTCAGGTGGGTGTGCATGTCAGGAGCTGTGGGAGGAAGTTGTGCTGTTGGAGAGACTGAGTAGTACCCACCATATCAGACACAAGGAAGGAGGCCCTGAGGTAAGGGTGAAGTGGAGCTTGAGGAAGTGAGGGCTGCTGTGGGGGAAGTAGCCCAGGGAATTGTACATGTCATGTTTCTAAAAGGTCAGCTTCCATAGCTGATACTATTAGGGTCCCTGGGCTGGAGCCTGGAGTAGAGGGTGGGCCTGGGCTCACCCCCCCTCCTTTGCCCCCTGATTAATCACTGAGACTGGGAGACAACAGAGACTGTGCAAGGAAGGATAACTTCTCCTCACCTCCCTTGCTGGCTTATGATGAAAGTGGCTCAGTAGACTGTGACCCTTGTCTCTAGAGAGAGAAGGGTTACGTGGAGGGTAACAGTGAGCCTCTGAGGCTAGTGAAATCTGCCAGGAAACATGGGACCCACAGAGGCAAGGACAGAGCTTTGTCACAATGTCCACTGACTTCAAAAGTTCAATGTTGCTTTACACCAGCTGAATATCTGGCCCATCATTATTAATTAGTTTTGCTGCAATAATATCTAAATGTCCCAGTCACTACAAACACATAAATAGTCCCAGTCCTAAATAGCTTATAATGTATAAATAAATATGTGAAGAGAGAGGGAACATCTTTCAACGTACACACACAATGAGCCAAATATGCAGCTGGCAAAAAAGGTGTAACTCCACTTAGTTCAATGGAACTATATCAATTTACACCAGCTAAGACTCAAACTCGTTTTCATTTCTGTATGCTGAGCACTAATGTCAGTTACACACACAGAAGAAGGATAGAGTACAGTCATTGACTTTGGTTTGGCTAGGTTCTGAGTGTCCTTTACCATTCATTTACAAGTAATATTGCTCCTTTAAATCCCTAAAACATTTTATTTAAAAAAGAAACTTTTTCAGGAGCGCTTAAAGAAAGAACATCAGGGAATAAATCAGAAGCCTTGCTGCAGGCACGAAGATCCCCTCTGTTCCTCATTCCTTGATTGTGAGGCTGGTATCAAAAAATAAAAACAGTGGCCTTGGGGCTGAGAACATCATCTGTCTTCATTAACCACCATCCCCAATGTCACTGACTCAGAGACAGCCTGAAGGAAAACAAAGTGTCCCCCACAACAAAACAAACAAACAGTTGATCATGTTTTGAAAGAAACAAATCAAGCACTCAAGAAATGGCAGCCAACAAGGAGTGGGAAAAGTCCAATCCTCACTTCATACAGCTGTTTTAAGGACTTTTCAATCTGTAATGGGAAATTATCACTACTCGGATTGCAAAAGTGAGCAGCAGTAAGCAATAGCAGCCCTATTTTCTAACATCATGCATTGTACTATGTTACTGGTCATTGTTGCTGTGGAAAGGCATGACCCTATTACTCTGTCACAGAGAAAGTTTTGCCATAGTGTGAGCAAATCAGGCAGTTCAGGCCCTATCTGTTTAAGAAGAAATTCAGGGTCCTGACTGATCACTCTCCATTGGTTTGGTTGCACAGAACCAAAGGCTCCAACTCCAAGCTGTTATGCTGGAGCAAGATGCTTCAAGAATATGACATGGAAGTTGTACATAGGAAGGGGAAAGAAAATATAAGTGGCAGGTTCCCTGTACAAGAAAGAGGGTTCCTACCTGCTGCCTTTGGGTCAGCCAATGGCTAGCCATCCTGCATCTTTGTTGGGGGAGAGGTGTGAACCTAAGAGCACCCCAATGTTGGAGAGCAAGAGGGTCCTGGTATTTAGCAGGTGAGCCTTAGCTGGTCTGACCAGCTCAGTGTACCCCAATTCACTGTTATCACAATGCGTATCTAAAAGGTGTTATGCAAGGTATCATATGCAAACTAGTAACTTACTGGTCATTAACATTATTGTGTTGTGTACCTATGGGTGATATATGCAAAATTATTAATATGTGCTTGAAATAAGTTCTCAAAATGTATTTGGCTGGGAGGGATTGAGGCACCTCACCCTATGCAAAGGAATGTGGTCCCGTTTGCTTGAATGTCAACTGAGCAAGGAGTGACAATAAAAGTACATTTACATAAAAGGTAAATGAAGCCATCGAACTGGAGAGTGGGGAAGTTAGCCACTTCACTGTCATGAAGAGAGGAGGAGACTGCAAAAATGTACATGACATCAGATCCACGGTGGACTCAGCAAGCCCTCAGGACTTTGACAACAAAGATAAACTTTGAGGATATAAGCAGAGAAAGAGCGACATTTTGGCATCCTTCACCTGATGAGACAAGAAACCAAGTGCCTTGAGCTCTGTGTTGGATCCTGGCGAAGGACTAACCAATGATGCTAGAAGAACAACTGTGGTGTGTTGCATCCGATGAAGCGAGCTGTAGCTCACGAAAGCTTATGCTCAAATAAATTTGTTAGTCTCTAAGGTGCCACAAGTACTCCTGTTCTTTTTGTGGTGAGAAAGCTACTCTGAAAAAAGGCTCTAGTTTGTTAAGTTAGGTTTTAGTCTTAAAAGTATATTTTTACTTTTGCTTGTAGCCCTTTCTATCCCAATTCCTTCTACTTTGTGTCACTAAAATATGTGTTATTTGTCAATAAACTTAATCTTGTTTTGTTACACAATCATCTCAGTGCAGTGTTTCAAACTGAAGAGTAAAATCCTGAACCAAATTACCAGGTTGGTGCTATGTACTGTTTCTTTAAAGGAGCAGCAGACCTACAGTGAGAAGGGATGAGCAATGCAGAGGAGATGATTTTGGGGAAACTCGGGGCGGGAGGGGCTGTTGGTGTAGCCCAGTAAGATCAACCAGGCTGGTAGAAGCCAGGGTGAGGTAACTGTGCTGCAAACAGGCTGCTGATGTCGGGCCAAAGCTGCATAGCACAGAAGCATCCAAGGTTATTGGGCTGGAGGTGACAACCCCTTACCGGTTTAGGTGAACCCCCAAAACATCACAGACAGGAAGTAATTTCTCACTATCATCCTTAACACCAGTTAATATTTCAAGATATACACATATGTACATGTATTACAATGCTTACAGTTGTGCACAATTTGATGACTGCTTTGTACCTCTACATTTTGACTGAATTTGAAAAACCAATTGTGATGACTGATTACTAAATACTTCTACTTAAATCATTCACACTCTTTAGTAGTGGAAGAGCGGAATATTGCTGAATATTACCATAGATTCACAGATTTTAAGGCCAGAAGGAACCATTATGATATATAGTCTGACCTCCAGTATAACACAGGCTATAGAACCTCACCCAATAATTTCTGTATCAAGCCCAAACATCTATATGAACTGTAGCATATCTTTCAGAAAGATATCCAGTCTTGATTTAAAGAGTTCAAGTGATGGAGAATTCACTGTGTCCCTAGATAGGTTATTCCAATGGTTAATTACTCTCATATTAAAAAAAATTGCTCATTTCTAATCTGAATTTGTCTAGCTTCAGCTTCTAACCATTGGATCTCATTATGCCGCCTTCTGCTAGATTACTCTCCAGCCCTGCAAACAGGTACACATGTGCTTAACTTTACAACCATTAGTAGTTCCACTGAAATCAATAAAACTTCTCACATAGTAAAGTTAAGTATCTGCATAAATGTTTGCAGGCTCAGGAACTTAAAAAAAACATCTTCTATCAGCAGTGTCTTTCCTATGCAGGCATCTGTAGAACATCATCAATTTACTTCTTAATCTTTGTCTTGAAAAAACCAAATAGATGGAATTTCTTAAGTCTCTCATTATAAGGGTATTTTTTCCAGAACTCAGTGTTCAGGTCAAACACTTAAGAATAAATAAACTAAAGGTTGACCATTGTTCAAATGCTTTACAATGCATTTTTGTTGTGGAGTTGGTTCTAAATAATGAATATAATTATTTCACTTTGCTTTATTTTGTGGTTTTTTTCCATCTGTGCCTGGCAAGAAAATCCTTTTCTCTCCCATGTGAACCTTGCCACAATTATCTATGCCTTTTCCACCTCAAGATTAGATTGTTTACACATTGAGACCTTCCAGAAGCTGAAACTAGTGCATAATAGTACTGCAATCCACTTGTTAATTGGAGTCAAACATTGGGGATACATTAGACCAGAGCTCTGTTGGCTTTCAATAAGCTTCTGGATAGAATTTAAGTTATTGATTTTAACCTATAAATCCCTAAATGGTCTGGGATGTGGGCTACCTGAGAGAGAGCCCAGTTGAGATTAGCAGAGCCAGTTGGAGCTCTCTTAATGAGAGGGAGTTGCTGGCCAGGTATTCCCAGAGAGATGTCTTTGAATTTGAACTTTCTCTTCCCTAGGTTCACTAGAGCTTAGATTTCTTAACTTTTCAGGCACACTGCAAAGCTTATCTTTTTACCCTCTTCTCCAAAGCTATGGAAGAGCGAGTGGGCTCAGCTGTATGAAATTATGGACAATCCTTTGATTTGCATTTTTTAATTGATGAGCTAGGCACCCAGAGCACTGGATGGACATGTATGAATGCATTTCATAAATCTGACGAGAAAGTAAATAAATATCTAAATAATCTTAAAAATGTGGGGCAATCAACGGCTATACTACATGTTTTTCCATAGTTAATGTGTTCAATACATTTCACATGCCTGTGTGTTGGTTTTGAAAAACAATCACTGTTGTAGTCTTAGCTGTTTGCAGAATCAACCCAACCACTTTCTGAACTTCCAAAAAAATTGAACGGCATCTACAGTACTGCTTAGTATCTGATCAATATGACAGTTTGTTCTGGCATTACATGCTTTAAGATACACCATTCTCCAGCAATGTCCACATTTCTGAAGTGATTCAAAACACTGAAAAAGTACCAATTTGATTTTTTGTGTGTGATATCTTGGGTTTAGTACACACAATAGGGTCAGGATAACCCCTATTAGTCTAATGAAATACAAGCAGGTATCTGATCAAAACACAAAAAGCTTTAGGGTTTTTCTTTTACACTGCAATATATTATATTGTCTGATGCTATGACAAGCTACCATAGAACAGATGATAGTCTAAAATAAAAATCATAGTTTGGATTGCATGCCCACAATCCATCAGATTAAAACAGCAAACTGTCAGTGTGTTGTTACTTAAGTACCCATCGGTGCAGCTTGCCAAAGATTCCAAATATATTTTATACATGCAGTTTTTGTCCACTTTCTGAGTATTAGGTTCCAAGTGCTAATGCTGATGGCCTGGGGGACGGGTGAATGGCTAGAATTTGACCATTGCAGTTCATCCTCTTGGGGGCATGGGGGGCACCTTGTCCAAATCACAAACAATTGACAAAACAGAAGCATCTGCTGCAGTCATGAATGAGTTGTTAGCTGGCTTCAATATTGGGAACAGATCTACTTTTCTGCCTTTAGCAAAGGAGCATAAAGTTGAGTGCTGCACACACACAAAATGGGGTCAGGGAAAGTAATTAAGATGAATAATGTCAGAATCATGACATTTAGAATTTAAATAAACCCTAACGTTCAGCCAAATTTCATGTATAACCTTGACTTAAATATTTTCAACTTAACATTGTCCCAACTATTTATTACTGGGTTTTTTCAACTCTTTTCTCTCAAATACTTGTGTAAATTACAAGACAAAATTATTGCAGAACTAATGTACAGATGGGGAAGGATTCAGATGGGGAAGGATTCTTAGCCAGAATTCTGAGGTGCCCACATCTTGCGGTTAGTTTGGCTTTCCTTGTATTTTCCAGCCTCAAATACTTTTTGTTCTTTCTCCAGACCTGTGAAAAACTGGCAGCAGCAAACCTAAGATTTTTTGTTTCTGCCAAGCTGTTCTCAGTATAGGACAGGAGACAAGACAGGTTTTGGACAATCTTTGCAACTACCTGATCCTAACACTGCATATACATATAGATAGTACAAAAAATGAGTGATTGTTAGAGCTAGTATTAGAATTTGGAAGTTCCTAGTCCTATGCTCAGACCCCTGACCAAACCTTTATCTGAGCATAAGAATGCACTGAGGCTAGATAGGGTATTTTGCTAATCATTGTTCTAGAAGTCTTTGGGCTATATTCCAAACTGTGCTACCTGTAAACAAAACTTCTAGTAAGAATGGAGATGAGGTACTTTCACATGTGAAGGAATAATATTTATGTAGATTCCCAATCCATGCTTTTCTTTTTTTCCATATTTGTTCACAGTGACCACACCGAATTTCACTGATCATAGAACCTCAGGAGATCATCTGGTCTAACCCTCTGCTCAAAGCAGGACCAATCCCCAAGTTTTGCCCTCAAGGATTGCACCCACAACCCCAGGGTTAGCAGGCCAGTGCTCAAACCACTGAGCTATCCCTCCCCCCAACACCTTCCCTTTCATGGTGATTTAGGCATGCATCTTCTTTAAAGCTATTTGTTAAAACAAACAAAACAAACATAAACCCTACCTAACTAAATGCACAATGGTCTTTGGGGATCTCATTTTACCTGCTCATTCAGTGCCCCAAGAATGGGAGCATCCTAGATTTAAATGGATCATTGAAACTTCATTCCTTTCTGGATTATTTTAGTGTATAGGAATTGAGTAATCCTTTAAATAGTTTGGGAACCCTCTAGTGGGCCTCCCTGTCTTCTATTGCAGAAGTTATCAGAACCCTGTCTCAACACCCTAGCAGGGTACATGGCATATTTTTACCTTATATGTTTGTACATACTTAATAAGTTGTGTTTATATGGAATCCAATGGTAGCAGTGTGGGTTTCTTCAGTTTATTAATGTTGTGTACAAAGCAAAACCACCATAATTCTACAGAAGTAATTTTATAATAATAATAGCTGTGTAAGAAAAAAAACAAGCACGCTTATTTCTGAAACTCAGGGTCACAGGCCTGATGCATTTTCATTGCTTCTAGCTTTATTTCTATCACCTTCCAATTAAAAAACAACAGCAGCCTAAACAAGGAAACTATTTATAAAATAATTATATGGTGACATTTTGACCTTAAATGCTGTTTATTAACATGCACAGAGATGATTATACAGCAAATACCTTGTGTTGACACTGCTAATGGGAATTAGAGATGCTTGCTAGTCTCAGTTCATTTCCTGATGGATTGAATGCTGTATGGAAGTGGAAAATTAAAACCAAGACCTGAAGCCAATATACTACTAGAACCTTTGATGGTATCTGCTTAAAATATGACTACATAGATCAGTGGTAGGCAACCTGTGGCCCATCAGGGACATGCTGGCCACCGCGTCCCGCAATTCCCATTGGCCGGGAATGGCGAACCGCAGCCACTGGGAGCTGCAGGTGGCTGTGTCTGCAGATGGTCAATGTAAACAAACTGTCTCGCGGCCTGCCAGTGGATTACCCTGTTGGGCCACGTGCGGCCTGTGGGCTGCAGGTTGCCCACCACTGATATAGATCATTGTTGCAACCATTATTATATATTTACAATGAATCTTGTACAAAATGTGGCATGTAAGATATCTATTAAAAGGTTATGATTCGGTGATTGTGATTATGCTATCTGTATGCATGTATCACTTTTGTATTTGAAGTTATTAATATTGGCTCTATACTGGATTTCAAATGTTTGCTCCTGGGGTAACTAACTCGGTAGTTAGCACATCTTGGAGGGGCGATTCAAATTGAGTGGCCCATCAAAAGGACACTTAACTCAGAATGGGCCATGGAAGATGCCCATCTACATTGAGTGGACTGTCCTGTAAACGTGCTATCTGGAATATAGGTAATGGCTTCCTGCAATGACTGAGCAAAATTGGGCATGAACATGTGACTTGCCCATGTGATTCCAAACACTGTCTGGTCACCTGTGACTCTCCAGTACCTGTGCTGAGGTTTTAGTTTGAATCAATGGGTTTCCCTCCATATGGCAGAGGATATAAATGGCCCTGGAAACCTCTCCATTTTGCCTCTATCCTGCTCCAGACACTATCCAGTCCAGGTCTCTGGACTATGAACTATACTAATGGGACCATTCTAACAAAGGAATCGAGCACATTCCAATGATTTGGAAGCAGAGACTTATTAAGTCAGCAGTTTATTCCATCACTGCTACAAGCCTGAACCAAGAACTTTGCAATTACTGTATGTATTTGATTCCTTTCATCAATTTTAACTCTCACCTTTCTTTCTTTTGTGAATAAACCTTTCGATTTTACATACCCAAAAATCACGCTGATGCCAATCCTTTAATAAGATCTAAGTTATATATTGACCTGGGTGTGTGGCTGGGATCAGAAGAACATTTCATTTGATGAGACTGGTTGTAAAGAACCACTCATCTCTGAATCCAATGTTTTTGGTGGTGATATAAGAACTGAAATGGCCAAGGAAACGGCTTTTATGACTTCTTGTTAGCCAGTGCAGTGAAACAGGAGTTTATTTTTGTGGGTGGTTTGGTGTATCTTATGAAAGAATAACCACCAGTTTGGGGTTGTGTTTGCCCTATTTCTCAGCAGTTCATCCTGAATTTGGCATCCTTAGTTGTGACCTACTGAGGCACGGTTACAGAACCTGAGGCCTGGTCTACACTAGGGGCAGATCGATCTAAGTTATGCAACTTCAGCTATGTGAATAACGTAGCTGAAGTAGACATACTTAGACCTACTCATGGTGGTGTCTTCACTACGGTGAGTCAACTGCTGCTGCTCCCGTCGACTCTGCCTGCGCCTCTCGCAGCCCTGGAGTACAGGGAGTTGACGGGAGAGTGCTCGGGGGTCAATTTATCATGTCTAGACTAGACGCAATAAATCGACCCCCACTGGATCAATCGCTGCTCGCAGATATGGCAGGTAGTATATACATACCCTAAGAAAGAAATTATCTCCTGCCTGGGTAAGGCCTTGTAAGTTATACAATGGTATATTCAATTGTTACTTTTAAAATTACTTTGTTTTTGCTTTAATAGGTTTAATTTGCAACACACTCATCACCATGGCATCTGTCCTCAACAATCATATTCTACTTTCATAGGGCAGTGTGCAACTCCCTTTATTTCAAGGCATGGAGCTGTGTGTGTAGAAGTGAAAGCAGAACTTGGCCCAAAGCATGTTCAGAAAGACCAAATTCACAAAAGTATTTATTTGCCTTAATTTACAGATAGGCACCCCATGAGATTTACAGAAGTGCCTAAATAGGCCAATGGGAGTAGAATTTTCAAAAGTGCCCATCTGGATCCTGAGGCACCTAAATACCTTTGTAAATTTGACCTAATGTGAATAGTGCATGAGGATGCGCGTGCACACACACACACACACACACACACACGACTATTTGATTGTCAGTTGGTTGTCATAACAAAGATATTATACATCTTTGTGTGACACATCAACAGTCATGAGATCAGGATTATTGTGGATAGGAAAAGACGTGAAAAAAGTGGGACCATAAAGATTCTTACAATTATAGTGAATACTGAAAATGGAGAGGAAATTATTAATCTAAACTGTATCATTTATAGAATAGGAAAGGCATATGTGCTGCCATATTACATATATGCTGCACTCTTTTTTTGCTGGAATAGTGTAAAGAAAGCTGTCAATTGTAAAATATAAAAATCATAATGGGTTTTTCACCCAAGTCTGAAGGGGAGACTTTCAGGAGGCACAAATTGCAGTGAGGTGCTCAACTCCCATTTACTCTCTGAATTATACAGGGGAAAATTTTAATTGGTGGGTTTTATTCTTTATAGAATTCAGTCTGTAAAACATTTCACCTTACATCATCCCCTGCATAACTGTCACTTTGAGTGCTCTAAGCCACAGGTTCCTCCATAATTGGAAAAGATTTACAAACAGGAGGAAGACTTGAGTAAGTTACTCATGTTGTGGACATTTACAGGAATATATATATTAGCAGGAGTAGCTCTGCTCACAGCACTGTTCAGCAATGTATCTTTGTGAAATGCCACCTACATTCTACTAAATGCCCCGCACCTTATGCATCTGTGACTCAGGATCTGAATCATGCGTTATTGTCAGTTCTTGAAATTAAATCCAGTGCTTTATTGCTGAAAACCTTTGCGCTACTGGAATGGAGTAATATGGTTTCTTTAGAACTGTAGATTTGCCCTTCTCTTTATCTTGTCCCCTGGCCTGGACCAAAGTCAGGTCTCAAATACACTGCTGTTTCTCTGGAGTAAATCCACTGATTTCTGCAGTAACTGAAAATAGAATTTGGACCAATATATCTTAGCTGAAAATCACCAGCTGTCTTTAAGCTCTAATGATAGTAACATATGCTGTTTTTATTTATGATAATTACCCTACTGGCTCATTTAAAAATAAAAAAAATAAGTGTGGTTCTGGTCAGGGAATTTACAGTGCTGGTGGAAAAGAGCTATTGGTATATGCCCTGTGCCATTCTAAATTTGCTCTGTGCTGCTCTAACACTGCAAATCAGACACAGAGGAGGCCTAAATAGTTCTAAGTGTAAGAACAAGCCCCAAATGGTGTAGAGCCATCACAATCAGCCCTATGTACCTCCCTTCACAGCCTTCGTTGTACAGGATTTCAGGGGAAGGGAGTGTGGCTTTCTGGCATCGCCCATCTGCCACAATAGCCTCTTAGAGGCTATTGCAGCTCTGTGTAGAAGAGGAGCACTGAGGCTGCTCTCATTTATGACAGGGGATGAATTGGCCCCAGCTGCAGCAGGGACCAACGGGAACTATAAATGCAATGGAAGCCACTTTTGCCATAATCATAATCCCAGGGTGTGTGTCAAGCACAGTTTAGCTGGACCCAGACTGAGTCCTAATAGCTACCTGACCATCATGTTTTTTTTATAAACAAAGTACTTAATTCTTCAGTCACAAACTGAAGATGTCACTTCATGATATTTCATTAGATTGTAATTCCCCTTAGTTTCAAATCATCCATGCTTGCTAAAACAATCTCAAGGTGACTTCTCTTTAGTATTGAAAAAGAGGAAAACAATGCATTAGAATAAAAGCATAGAAGTTCTGCCTATCAGCCTGCTACAGGCTTTTCCACTGGGCCTGTCCATTCTTTTACTGGTGATGACTTGAATTAAAAGCATGTTGATCTATTTGTTGAGAACATTTTGTCAACTTAGATTAAGATTCCATTTTGTCATCCTTAGCAGGGCCAGTGAGTAGAGGACTGTGTGCAGCTGAAGACATGAAATAGGATTGGAATCTATAAGTCTTTATTATGAGCCAAAAATTGAATTTAGCCCAGCCATCCTTTCATTGTGTAAATGGAATTTGAATGCTTGCTGCATACAGATTTTTGACTTTGCAAAAGAATAGTAGTGCAGTTAATTTACTGCATGTTGATATAGTCAGACGGGGGAAGTATTCATGACCTGCTTAAAATGACAGTCATTCCTATAAAAGCATTACTACCCAAACTAAACAAAATTGCAGACAGACACACGCACAGACAGTCAGAAGAGTAACAGAGTAATTTTTTTTAGGTAGCAAGCTGTGCACTTCACATTTTAGAGCTATTTGGAAAAGGAATCTATACCTACTGTGAAACATCCTGTGTCTTCATTTAGATATAGGTATATCTAAAATTACCCTTTTTTAACAGATCAAAGCCTTAAGATTAGGAACCACATGCTAACAAATCCAGGGGATATTTTTGTTGGTTTATTGGTTTGTTTTAAATATGATCGTTCCATTAGGAGGAGCTCTTGCAATATTTGGCCTAGATTGAGTTCTGGTTTAGCTAGTTATGCTCATAAACTACTTTACCCACTGAAAAGGAACATAGTTTTAAATATCTGAGTTAATACATTTCAAAGGTGTAACTTCTACCATGATGCCTAAAGTAAATTAGATACTGATAATGGCCAGACCAGTGGTCAGCTACATACCATATCATTAATATTGTTGTTAGTGTTTTTACACGTGTATATACACCAACACACTGTAACAACATGCCAGCCCTACAGCAGCCATCCTATATGCGTGATGGAATGATCACATGCGACAAACACATACTAGGAAGCACAAATGCTAGGGCATACAATAGTGGTGGAGTCAAGCATGAATCACAAACCTCCTTGTGACCATGATCAGAAAGTGTTGGCTGCATGAAAAGATAGTAAAACATGTCACGAAGTGCTAGCATGTTTTGAAAGCACATTGTTTGGTGTCCTAATGTGCCTACTAACTCTGGTGTATGCCATGGCAGCGTAAGAGCAACAATGTTCCACAGAGAACAGTAGTGCTAGAGCAAACAAAGTCAAAGAGGAGGAGCCATTCGTTAGTAGCAATATATGGTAAAAATAGAGCATTTTGCTGGCAACCAGGTAGCTGGTACCACATGTTGAAAGAGGCCATTTTTGACTCAGGTCTCAGCAGACAAACAGTGGGAGGAGGGATAGCTCAGTGGTTTGAGCATTGGCCTGCTTAAACCCAGGGTTGTGAGCTCAATCCTTGAGGGGGCCGTTTAGGGATCTGGGGCAAATATTGGGGATTGGTCCTGCTTTGAGCAGGGGTTTGGACTAGATGACCTCCTGAGGTCCCTTCCAATGCTGATATTCTATGATTCTATGCTACATCATTCCTTTATCACTACTCTTATGATCCAACAGCCATACGGCAATATAATCAAGTGCTGTTCAATCATGTCAACACATGAGCAATAGATACCTTTGATGAGAACAGGCATGTAAATGACTCCCACTGCCCAGGCACATTCTTGGCTGCTTGCAGGACAGTTTATGCTTCAACCTTCATGTCCTCTGTAGGTTTTTCTAGCACGGGGAAGTTTTGATGCAAGCCCATAATATGAAACATGCTGGCTCAAGATCAAGACTGGAGTTATTAACAGACCCAAATCTTCCATAAAGGTCTGCCTTTTGAAAGCCTTAGAAAGTAGAGATGGAGTATAGCTGGTGAACAGCTCTGTCAGGAGTCACTTCACAAGAGAAGGACTGCAAACACCAAAGCGGTCAAAAGCTGGCCTGATGCTTCACTGTTTCTAGAAGGCTGAATCAGCAGCAGCGTCTTTGTGTCTATTGGTAGTTGTGATCATTAATAATTTGTAGAATTCTGTAGTAATCCTTTCAACTGCTTTGGGAGACACTCCAAGAACAGTGCTGCTATTGTTAGTATGGATATCTTTGCACTAGCTTATTATAGCCTTCAGTAAATCACAGCAGTGTTCTGATTCATCCAACTGGTGGGAGGCAACACAACATCTGTTATAGACAAATCAGAAGCCATGATCCTTGATAATGGTAGCCTTAAACTTTCACATGTACATTTTTTGCAACAGGAGGATGGCAGAAGCATCTTTGCAGATGCCCCCAAAGTAACATTCTCTGTCCACAGGCAGGTAACAAGTATGTAGTGCTTGACATGTATGTAAAATAGACCCCTCTTAGAGAGGTCAGGAAGGGACAAAGAATTTAACTTTTCAAAAACTCACAGTATTGAGGTGACCTTTTTGAACCTGGCTCCAACTCTTTGTGGTTGTTGACGGACCATAATCTCCTGCAAACACCTCATATTGGAATGAAGTAATGAGGAAGGGGACTCAGCCAAGCAAAACATTCCAGTGAGCTATATATTTTTTTTAAGGCAAGGGCTAAATTTGCATGGCAACAGTGTAACTTGCAAAAAGGTGAACCACCAGCATCTGTCCCATTAAGGTTGAGTTCAGTTAGCAAAGCAGAATACAACTTCACAGCAGCACCCACTAAATTAGCTTAATTGTTGAGGGATGTTAATCTTCAAGTTTATGGTAAATCAACCATACTAAACCACAGCTTGTTGTCAAGATATGATTTTTCTGTTAAAATGGTGCAAAACAATTAAGAACTCATCTTGGAACCGTGGATAAATTAGTATTAATTAAACTATTTTCTGCTACAATAAATTTTGGTTGGATTTTTGCTCTGTGAGAATTATTTTATAACTTCATATTTTCTACAGCAGCAGTCAGAAAAAGCAAGCAAAGTGTTAGGATGTGTAAAGAATGGAATAGAAAATAGTACTGAATATATTATAATTCCATCACAAACGTTTGTTTGGCTTTTTAATAACTAAGACTGCCTATCAAATATGTTGGGCTTTCTGGATAATCTTGTAGAAATAACTAAACAAACAGATCCATCGACTCCCCAAGATCAAATCAAATAACCTAATGACAAAATAAAGAAGGTAACGCCTTTATTTAGAATGCTACGTTCCATTCTGGATAAGTATATCTGTTTAGAACTGGTTAATATGTCTACAGAGTTCCAGAAACTATCAATGAAAATGATTATATGCATAGAGATGTTTTCACAGGAGGAGAGATTTAAAAGGTTGTGTCTGTTTAGGTTAGCAGAGGTATGAATATGGGGGCATAATTTAGAGGTATACAAATTAAGGAATAGTTTTGAGCAGGTAAATAAAGCAGTCCTATTTACTTCCAAATATGGGGATATTAAATGAAATTGAGAGGCCAACAACAAATCTCCCATTGACTTCAGTGGAGTCAGGATTTCACCCCATAAGTCTAGATAAAGAAATGTTGATTGCTAGAAGCTGCACTAGCAATTGAAATTTGGATTTTGTAGAAAATTTGTTAAATATAGGAAATTCTTTTTGTAAATATTTTTTCAAAATGTTAGTCCCCTTTTATCATCCAGTTCAAATTTTGGCATTGACCTTGTTTAGTGACAAATTCTCTCTTTCTGGTACTTCTTTCAATTTACATTAAACTGACCATTGTCATTTCCCTTTGAAACAAAATAGTACTTACTCTACGGTTCATTTGGAGATATATCTAAATGGGGTGCAGCATACAGTACAGCTGTCCAATCCCATCTAAATGTTTGATGGGATGTCATAGTGCCAAGGTTTCCAAAGTTGCTCAGTTACAAGTGTTGTGTGGCAGAATTAGCATTGACAATAAAGAAAACCATTTGACAAATATGGTCTCCAGTGTCTGAAATTCTTACTACCATACAAATGTACTCATTAAAACATTTTTCTTTTTCTTTTTTGGTTATGTGTTGCTTGTTTCCAAGTCTGCTGAAAACTTTCTGGGCACTGAAAATTTTTAATTGCTGTCTCAGAATCTGGATTCTGTTCCAAATTTGTGTAGCTCAAAATCTAACTACTGAAACATTTATCCCATGTTAATACACTGAAATAGGAAAACGATGAATAAATGCATAGAATTGTAGGTGCAACTTAATGTTAGAGTTTGAGACCTTAGTATTTGTGCTTTCTAATAAGTGATATTTGATGCACAGGCTAAATTACAATTATAGTCATCCTATCATCCTCAAACACTGTGTCTTCCGGTAATTATAAAGGTATATATTGAGCAGAATAATGTTGTCAATCAATAATGAATGTGAGGATATAAAGTAACTTCAAAATACTGCCCGTGAATGACTCTGCCTTTACCTTTTCCCTTTCTGAAAGTCTCACTTTGACTACAAGTCTTCCTTATGCTATGGTCACCCCAATTTGCAGTTCTCCTCTCTCTCTGGTTTTGAATTCAACCCAAGATTCAAAATCAGTTGACTTTGGAGTCAATGGGTGAATTCCTGACCCAGTTGAAGTTAATGATAAAACTCCCATTAATGAGAATGGGACTAAGATTTCACCTCCCAATGGTTGAATCCATATACCTTTGACTTGAAAATTCATGTGCTGGGGTTTGAACTGAAGGTTTTAGTTTCAGTCAACCTCTGACTGTGTCTGAAAGACCTTTGGACACAAGACATTTTTTTTCATAGGGTTTTTTTTTTTTACATTTTTCTTTTTACATATGGTTTCTCCTTTTCACAATCTAGTTAAAGAGGAGATTAAACTGAAGAAAAAAAAAAGCCCCTAAAAAAAATGTACGGAATCTTCTGACACTAAAGGGCTGATTTAAACACACAAAAATAAGGATATTTATATTTAAAATGTTATCTTTAACCTAATCTGCAGACATGTTAGTGCTGTGGACTGAGAAACTCAGAAAGGACCTCAAAAACAGATGCACTAACCAGGCTTAGTAAATAATGACTTAAGTTTCAACCCTAATGTTGAATTTATTTGCATTAGTTAGTTTATAGCAAATCTTTAATGATACTTTAATGTAGGTTTTTGTGGCTTAATGGCTATAAATAACAATATTGTTAATTACATGCTGATATCCCACTGGTTTTAAAGACTCCAAATATAGTGGGTAGACATAATAAATTATTCATGTAATCCAACTTAATGTGATCATCATTTCTTGCATGACAAGTTATGAAGAATGTGGATTGCCTACATGATATTTTTCTGTCTGGTACTATTCCTTTGAAAATTCAGGGTAATTTTATGCCTGATAATATTTTTCAATGTCACCATTTTCATTAATTAAATTAATTTTTCACAAAGACTATTCTAATGAGAGATCATATCTTGAGACAAGTTAAAAGAATAGCCAAGTCATTTCTGTAATCAGGACTATTCTCTGATTAGCCTTACTGTGCAATATAGTGTAGTGTCATTGTAAAACACTAAGTGCCATGGAATGCCCAGTAACTGGGGCATTCAAACAATTGTATTTACTTCTTTGATTTATCAAAATATAAGAAACATCTAATAAATACTCTCAGGCCAAAGTGGACAGGAGACTGCTGTGCTTGTTCTTAGGGATAAACAAGCACTTTGGATACAGGATGATGAAAGAAATATTCAGCAGAAGAAGCCAAATGCTATGAAAAAAACAGTATAGTAGACAATTAGGAGTGGTTAGGCCACTTAGCAGATAGCATGTAACAAACAATCATTAACAATACCGCAGGTCATGGTGATACAAGTAGAAGTGAAGCTATACAAGCCTTTCAGAGTTTCATTCAAACCAGATTTTCATATTTCTATAGCAGAACTGAGCTTCAGAAGTTCATAGGTCCTGAGGTTTGAAAAGCTTTGGAGTATGCCTCTTAAGATACTTCCATGGCCCATACTAGGAAGTTAAAGAGAATTGGTGACTGTGCAAGTTGTTTTCTGTCATACACATATTGAGAAAGGATGACAGATAGAAATTGTTGAGGCAGTATTGGTTATAAATCACAGTAAGACTTAGGGATGCCACCCTGATACCTTGACCATAGTGCCTTTGCTGCTACATAATGCTAAAATAAGAAGCAACTCCATCTAGAAAATACAGAACTCCCAGGGACCTGGCAATACATGAATGGCACTCATCTACCCTGGCCTTCAAAATGAGCATTCTTGTGTTTAAATATGGTTTCACTGAAGTCCCTGGGTAAAAATTTTAAAGCACCTAACTGACATAAAAGTCTAAGTAATGAGACTTAGACTCCTAAATGTCAGTCACTTTTTTAAAAAGTATTCATTGTCTATTCTGGTATTTATTCACAGTTCTCAAGTGCTTTGGACCCATTCACGATTCAGCTAAATTGTTACTTGTTACTCTATTTAAAATTGATTTAAACAGGTTCCTTCAGTGGCTACTTAACGTGATTCCCTATCCAATGAGAATGGGGTCTATATGAACTCCACACATCTGACCTGTTATTTTGGATTCTCAATGTGCTTCTTTCTACCCTGTGGAACTATGCAGAGTTTTGGATAAATGGGTCTCCTCTAAGTGCTCTGTAACATACTGGCTAGTTCGCATGTATGCCAGTACTAGATGGAATGTTGGGCCTGCTCAATGCATGTGATCATGCCATTAGTAGTCAGAGGACTGCCCTAATACAACTACAATTACCAGAGATTTTCATTTAGCTCATGTAGGAATGGATGCCTTTTTGCAGAAGAAGGACCTGAGTTCTATCCTTGCCGTTCCCCATGAAGGCTGTGCAGCCACAGAATCATTACAGCTGGATAGGGCAATTGGGGGAAGAGCTGCCCTTGCAACCACTTGGCTGAATTTACAGTGGTAGCACCAACATCCTAGCAACTGCTAGGAAACTTCACTATTAAAATACAGGCTCCCTTCTCTTCCTTACCGTGTGGGGGAAATACAATTCTTCTGTGTAACTGACAACTTCAGATGTACAATGGACCCATCAGCCCATTTAAAAAAGAAACTCCTCAGGCTATCAGGGAAATATCTACCCTCCACTTTAAAGACGTGAGTCCAGTGTATTCTCAAAAGTCAGTCCTCTACCATGACTACCACATGTGGAACGTTGGCAGAAAGGAGGAGGCAGATTTAGAGTGACTACATATGGCCAAAACCAGAATTTCAGTCACAAAGAGGAATATTCCCTTGGAATAACAAGTGGCATCTGTGTCTGCAGACTCTGAGACACTCATTAGACCTTTACAACTGAGTTGCATTGGAGGCATTTTTGCATTAAATAGACCTGTTTTAGAGTACTGTGTGTGTGATGAGAGAAAGGCAGAGTTATAGGATGAACATTATTACACCATAGTAAATGACCAAAAAACAAAATATATTTAACAATGCATGCACAAAAAGGTAAGCAAGCATGTTTTACAGATAAAGCATATAGGAATCTAGATTTCGGCCCTTGCAGGATCTTATAAATTATTGCTGCTTTTGTGTTTCAAAAAGAGAGTATGTGCATCACATTTTAGTGAGGGTAAATTCTCCTTTTTCTCCACTGGCACTCTACAGCATTGCACGTTCCTTCTGACAAGATGTTGACTTTATTTCTGCACTGCAAGTTATTTCTTCCTCTTTTAAGACTATTAAAGTTATGACAGAGGATATTATGGGTTTTTCAAAAATTAGCTAAGTACAGTTTAGTCAGGGGGTTGAATCTAAAATAATTATTAGCAATAGGCCACTTTAATTATGTGAATACATAAAAGCCTAAAATTTAGTTAATCAGATCTTCCTAAAGCTGTTTATAATTAGAATACTCTCATTCTAACCCTTTCAAAATACCACTCCAATAGATATAGTAATAAAATTAGTTGAGTCTGTTCCTTCAAATATGCATTGCAAAGAGCACTTTGAAACCATTTCAGGCAAGTATTTCCTTTACATTGATTCTACCTTATCATTAATGACCTCCATCTAGACCTTAATTTTCTAACCTGTTTTAGCACGCAGTTGTATCATGTTTTAACCCTTCTGTTGATGCTTGCCTTCCCATTGTAATAATAGTAATAATGACACTGAGCACTTATATAGCACCTTTCATGGTAGGATCTTCCCGTGCTTTACAATTTACTCTGTCTCACAACGCTGCTGTGATAGATATTATTCTGGCCACTTTATAGTTAACTAAATTGAAGCAGAGAATAGTTAAATGACTATACCAGAATGACCATGTGTCAGTGCCAGAACTGGAATAGAACCCAGGAATCCTGTCTCCAGCCCCTGCACTACAACTGACAGTTACACTTCCAGGAAACATGCTGCTCTAATGAAGCTTAACATATCTTTTATGGATATTAGACAAATTTGAAATAGTTACATAGATTTACTTTAAAAGTGCTACTGTAAAAAACTGGTTGCCATGAAAGAGTTAAACAATTCAACACATCTTGGTGAGATGCATGTTCTCAATTAAGTTACATTGGAAAGTGCACACACAAATGGAAAGGGGAGTAGAGAAGGTATTGATTTCAAAGAAAGAATTTTTAGTTTCATCCATATGGCTTTACATTTAGAGTGGCAGACAAATTACTGAGTAACTCTGATGTTCATACATTTAGATAGCTTCAAGTTAGCCAGTTATAACAGCAATATCACTAGTGTATGACAGTTTGTATTAAGATGCTGTATGACAAAACTTCCTAAATTAATGGCTGATCTATTTTTGTAATTAACTTTTTATTGATGTTTCCAAACTAACTAAATTAGGATTTACTAGATGCCTAAAAAAGTGGGGAAAGAATGATAAAACCATAAATAAAGGGGTCTATACTCAGACAATTAAAATATTTCACAAAACTGAGGTATTCAAAGCTGCCTAAGGGACTTAGCTGCAACTTTCCTATTAATTTCAATGGAAACTATGCTTCTAAATCTTCTATGCAGTTTTGAAAGTCTCAGATAACATGTTTTGCATGTGTTCACATTTTTCATTAGCATTTCCTTCAGAGGAAAATGTTCTGATCAGCTCTATTCTCACAATACTGATTTTATATATTATCTTTCCAGTGTTGAGGTTAGTTCTGTTTGATAATGCTGAGATTTGGAGACTGGTCTTCTTTTACTGACCCTGCAGACCTCAAGGTAGGGAGATAATTATTTAAAGGGAGTTAAAGAGGCTCTGATTCAGAAAAACACAAACATTTGCTTCAGTGCTTTGTTGAATAAAGATGAAACAGGCTTGCGTGTTTTTGCTGAATCAAGGCCTTCGTTTAAGGCAGGTGAATCAAGGCAGGTGAAATTTGGAAAGTGCAAAGTGCTGCATCTTTTTATTCATTATACATCCATATTTAAAAAATATATCTTTTCTGCAGTTTGTTGGTTCTTCCCTAAACAGCTGTTCTAGTCAGCTGACACTTTATACACAAAAAAAGCATCTTTGTATGGGTGGATTTGTGCGGCCCCATTTTCCCTTTTGTTTCTCATTATTATAATTGTATACATTTCTCATATGGCCTACTTTATTTACCTGTGGTGTTTCATCCACAAGAGAGGGCTGGATTATCTGCTGCTCCTCTATCATGACCATATTATTTTACTAAAAACTTCCAATCCCTGTTCGCATCTGCACAGGTCACACTCAGCAATGCCTTGGCTTTACACAATATAGAGTCTACAGACTGTGGGTAGCTATAACAGCAGAGGAGCAGGCTAGGAAATGCGTAACTCAGCCACTGCATTGCTATGATACTCCACTTTTATTTGTTCCTTTTAATCTTATGTCTGTGTGCAAAGCACACGTCCCAATTACAGAAGTAGTGATTCATCTATGATTACACATATCAGTACATAGTGATCCCGGTGTGACTGAGATAGGCAGTATATGTAACTCTGCTCCTGTTTGCCTTGCACTCAAAGTATACCCTCCTGATGTTGCCCATAGGGAAGAGGGATAGCTCAGTGGTTTGAGAATTGGCCTGCTAAACCCAGGGTTGTGAGCTCAATCCTTTAGGGGGCCATTTAGGGATCTGGGGAAAAAATTGGGGATTGGTCCTGCTTTGAGCAGGGAGTTGGACTAGATGACCTCCTGAGGTCCCTTTCCAACACTGATATTCTATGATCTCTGAGAGAAGCATGGAGGCTAGGCATCAGGATCAGGGCCAACACTTCTGTGTGATTGCTATTAAAGGTCCAGATTCCTATATTCTGTGTACTTGTGGCACCTTAGAGACTAACCAATATATATGAGCATAAGCTTTCGTGAGCTACAGCTCACTTCATCGGATGCATACCGTGGAAAGTGTAGAAGATCTTTTTATATACACACAAAGCATGAAAAAATACCTCCTCCCACCCCACTCTCCTGCTGGTAATAGCTTATCTAAAGTGATCACTCTCCTTACAATGTGTATGATAATCAAGGTGGGCCATTTCCAGCACAAATCCAGGGTTTAACAAGAACGTCTGGGGGGGGGGGTAGGAAAAAACAAGGGGAAATAGTTTACCTTGCATAATGACTTAGCCACTCCCAGTCTTTATTCAAGCCTAAGTTAATTGTATCCAATTTGTAAATGAATTCCAATTCAACAGTTTCTCGCTGGAGTCTGGATTTGAAGCTTTTTTGTTGTAATATAGCAACTTTCATGTCTGTAATCGCGTGACCAGAGAGATTGAAGTGTTCTCCGACTGGTTTATGAATGTTATAATTCTTGACATCTGATTTGTGTCCATTTATTCTTTTACATAGAGACTGTCCAGTTTGACCAATGTACATGGCAGAGGGGCATTGCTGGCACATGATGGCATATATCACATTGGTAGATGTGCAGGTGAACGAGCCTCTGATAGCGTGGCTGATGTTATTAGGCCCTGCGATGGTGTCCCCTGAATAGAACAGTTGGCAATGGGCTTTGTTGCAAGGATAGGTTCTTGGGTTAGTGGTTCTGTTGTGTGGTATGTGGTTGCTGGTGAGTATTTGCTTCAGGCTGAGGGGCTGTCTGTAGGCAAGGACTGGCCTGTCTCCCAAGATTTGTGAGAGTGTTGGGTCATCCTTCAGGATAGGTTGTAGATCCTTAATAATGCGTTGGAGGGGTTTTAGTTGGGGGCTGAAGGTGACGGCTAGTGGCGTTCTGTTATTTTCTTTGTTAGGCCTGTCCTGTAGTAGGTGACTTCTGGGAACTCTTCTGGCTCTATCAATCTGTTTCTTCACTTCCGCAGGTGGGTATTGTAGTTGTAAGAATGCTTGATAGAGATCTTGTAGATGTTTGTCTCTGTCTGAGGGGTTGGAGCAAATGCGGTTGTATCGCAGAGCTTGGCTGTAGGCGATGGATCGAAACCAGTCGGAGAACACTTCAATCTCTCTGGTCATGCGATTACAGACATGAAAGTTGCTATATTACAACAAAAAAACTTCAAATCCAGACTCCAGCGAGAAACTGTTGAATTGGAATTCATTTGCAAATTGGATACAATTAACTTAGGCTTGAATAAAGACTGGGAGTGGCTAAGTCATTATGCAAGGTAACCTATTTCCCCTTGTTTTTTCCTACCCCCCCCCCAAGACGTTCTTGTTAAACCCTGGATTTGTGCTGGAAATGGCCCACCTTGATTATCATACACATTGAAAAGAGAGTGATCACTTTAGATAAGCTATTACCAGCAGGAGAGTGGGGTGGGAGGAGGTATTTTTTCATGCTTTGTGTGTATATAAAAAGATCTTCTACACTTTCCACGGTATGCATCCAATGAAGTGAGCTGTAGCTCACGAAAGCTTATGCTCAAATAAATTGGTTAGTCTCTAAGGTGCCACAAGTACTCCTTTTCTTTTTGCGAATACAGACTAACACGGCTGTTACTCTGAAACTTATATTCTGTGTACATACTATATAGCCCGGTGCCAAGGCTAATCTCCTTTCTGTATATAATCCTACCACAAACCCTATTTCTCTTCCCTGGCAAAATTATCTCCAAACTGCCAGCAACATCATGTTCTCTCACCAGCACTTTCCACTCCCCCATCATCAAAAGAATGTGAAACATGACTCTCCAAGATGGTCTATTTCCACCCAAGTGCATGTGGGAAGAAACTTTTTTGTGCTTTCCCATGGTGCAATGTCAAGCAAAAAGTACTGATTGTCTCAAATTGAAGTCTGGGGTTTATGAAATCCCAAGATGTAGACTGGCCATACTTTTCTTGTGGAATTGCCAGCGGGAGATGGGAAGGAGTTTCCAAGTTTCACACAGCTCTAATAGTCATGTCAAAACTATTATAGATTTCATATTAGCTTAGGCTGCACCATGCAAATCCATAAATGGTTTTGACATTTATTATATGTGAAGTATCAACATGGAATTTTCTAAATGTATAATCAAATAAATTGATTTATTTTTTAGTTTTAGAAAGCACTTGTGATTTCCATTTAATCAACTTTTTTTGCTCATACTTGCTCCTAGCAATTAATCTTGCCATAATTTAATATTGTGAATGTGCTTCCCAATTAAAAATCAAACTTCTATATTCACTTATTTCTTGGATTGAGGGCTAAAGTTTTTTCTAATACCTCCTGCCACAGGGGTTAAATTTTAGTCTCAGAGCAAATGCACTTAAGTTATTTTGCAAAATTGCATACAAATGCTTCATATCATATAAAAGAGGCTGGCTGCAGATATGTTCATACAATATTTAAATAATAATACTTAGACCTGTTGACTATAGAAGTCTTCTAAAAGTTTATATGTGAAAAGCCTTCAAGTGTAAAAAGGTTACTCAGAGCTGTAAGATTAATATGGTATGAGGAATTCTTGTGTTTGAAGGGGTATACACTGCTGATAAAGCCCATTTTAGGGGTAATAGGTAGATCCTGACTATATGCATTAATGTTCCGGATTCTGAATTTTCTGTATTTCAAAAATAAACTAAACTAACATTGAACTTCAAAACAGGCACCCTAATCTTAAGTTTTTCTTAACCAACAGTATCCTATGATGAACCACCAAGTAAGAGCTTATAGAATACAGCTTCTTTACACAAACAAAGAAACAAAAGCAAGAAATACATGAGTTGTACAGAACAGAAAAGCATAAGA